>NW_026902152.1:0-600000 GCF_033783945.1 Neopsephotus bourkii | reverse complement strand
CTTGAGGTTGTAGCAGGTGATCATTGAATATCAGTCAAGAGTCTTGGGCCCCGCTGCTCTCTAGGGCTATAACCCATGGAACCTCACTAAGCAGGTTCCTGAAGAGGCCAAAGTCTGCTCTCTTGAAGTCCAGAGCAGTGAGCTTGCTGCATGCTCTTCTCACTGTCCTGAGGATCTCAAATTCAACCACCTCGTGATGGCTGCAACCAAGGCTGCCCTGGAGCATCACATTTCCAACGAGCCCTTCCCTGCTGGTGAGCATGAGGTCAAGCATGGCACCTCTCCTTGTTGGCTCCTCTATTACTTGCAGAAGGAAGTTGTCTTCCACACAATCGAGGAACCTCCTGGATTGCTTGTGCCGGGCCGTACCGTCATTCCAACAGATGTCAGGGTGGTTGAAGTCCCCCATGAGAACAAGGGCCTGTGAGCGTGAGGCTTTTCTTATCTGTCTATAGAGTGCTTCATCTGCAGGTTCTCCTTGATCAGGCGGTCTGTAACAGATCCCCACAGTAATGTCTCCCATCGCTGTTTTCCCTTTAACCCTGACCCACAAACTCTCTGTTATCTGCTCACCTGTCCCCAGACAGAGTTCAGTACTCTCCAGCCTATCCCTAACATAAAGGGCAACTCCCCCTCCACGCCTGCCAGGCCTGTCTTTTCTAAAAGGCCTGTAGATGTTTTAGTCTTGGCCACTACTGATACAGTTCATGTTTGAACTAGTAATCTCTATTTGAGAGTTACTTTATCCTTTTAATAGTTTTCCAGGTCAGCTCCTGTCCCTTCCTGAGAATCTCTTTATCTCTACACTTGAAAAGGTGGTGCTTTTTTGGAAAAGACTAATCCCTGTTTTTCATGGCTATGCACACTGCATTAAATGTAAGCGATGCATGTTCCCCTCACTCAGCTTTGGTAAGTCCTTCCTTCTAATCTTAACAGTCTGTAACTCGGTTTTCAGTGGGCTTGTTATCTTCAGTTTTGGAGGGTTGGGACAGACAAACAGGGAAAAGATGATGGTGAGTCTCCTCCCCTGCAGCCAATTGTTTCCAAATTACCAAGTTTATGTTCTGGAGTTTGACCTTTCTCCAGACATTTGTTTCTACTAGAAGTGTCTTCCTAATCGCAGTTAGCTGACCTTCAGACATGTAGCACTGTCACTCTTTCATGGTCTTGATTGGGCTCTAAGATTTTATCCCTCCCAGGTCTTTTCCTTCTAGCTCTTCCCATTCCCTGGCTACCTCAAATACTTGCTACTGTCTTTGTGAAGAATGATTGGGTGATAGGTAGCTTAGAATCAAGATTATGCAAGTACTTCTCAATATAAAAAGGTTAGATATGTACAGATGGAGGATCATTGGGAGAGGTGAAAGGTATGTGAGCCAAAATAATTAAAATCACTGACATCAGTCTTCTAGTTTTGACATTGCAGGTGAAACCCCTGTACCTTTAAGATGTGATGTGTTTTAGAAGGGATTCAAGGGCAGGGTAAGCTGTTCATACCTTCATCTTCCTTTTTAGTCAAACTCAGGAGTTAGACGCTTTTATTTCCTCTGCTGGAAGTTATATCCTCAGTATTGGCTAATGTAAGATGACAAGGCACGGAGGCTCAGGCAGAGAAGCTAAGTGATAAAATGCCAGATGACTTGGTCTGCAAAGGACAGATTTTTGGTTTTCTTCAGATTTTGTCAGTCTTGCACAGAAATGTTACAGGGAGGAGACTTGGTGCTGATGTACATTTTTAATATGTACAGCTTCCTGATCATTACAGTGGTGCTGATGATGAGGTGAAGCCATTAAACAGGCAGGCATGGCCAGCATGTGCTTTGTGTGAGGAGGCTGAACCAGGGCTGGAGGATTTTCCCTTCCCAGTTGTTAGCCGTTCCATGATCCCCTTGAGCACTGTGTTTCCATTCCTTCAGGAAAGGGAGAACAAACAGCATGTGACAGGTGTTAGTCATGTCACTTAATGCAGGACTGGAAGGCACTTGGATATTAATGTAATGAGCACAGCATAAAGACCTGAATAGAGTAGGCCTGGCTTCTAATTAAGCCCACTGAGCTGCCAGTACTGATTTCAGTTGTACTCGAACTATGAAAAATACAAGGATGGCTTGACAAAGCAGTTACGTGCTGCTGTGGTTGATTTCAACCATCGTGCTCGTGAGTGTTCATTTCCCTTGCAAGTCAGTACTTCTAGTGCTGCTTTCTTCAGAGGTGGCAGCTTTAATTAAAGGAAATGCACACATTTAGCTTCTTTGCTAAGGAAAACCTAAAATGCTATGCTCGCCCTGCATCTTTGTTGCTAACTGTGGAACTGCATGGCATCTCATCCCAAGCAAACATCCGTGTGCATCTTAGGATTCAGGAGGTTGTCTTAGGTCTGTCACTAGTGCTTGTTGTTGTTGTTTGGTGCCTTTTGGTTTATTAGGAGGAGTTGACCCGATTCTTTTTGTCAGAGAGCTGAGAAAGTTGTTCTCCCTTTCCTGTGTGTTGGGATGCAGTTGGAGGTCCCCAGATTTCATCCATCTTGCAGGGTAGCTCTGTCTGCCTGCCTTTCAGAGGAAGGCTGGTGATACCCTTTTGGGCATCACTTGTCATAGTAAGAACTGAATGCATCTCTCTTCTTCTGTCCATTGTTGGTGAGGAAGCTGGGAGCAATAGCCCAGCTACAAATGTGTATTGCTACAGTGTGTAATGTGGGAAAGAAGGGTTCTGAAGCTGCTGGCAGGTTTCTGCGACTGCATGGATTGAATTGCTGTAGAAATATAGGCTTGATTCTGCATATGTCATTCTTCCAACAATGCAAGTCTGTATATAATTCTTGTACTGGGGGTGGGGGGTGAGGCTGAGGTTTCTTAGATCATTCATCATTGATAACACACCCCTGAATTGTTTCAGGGACTGTTCAAGCACAGGATTGCTTCAGCTTTCATATGTGTGAGTGTGCATGGCTGCATGGTGCTTTTTGAGCTTTGTGTGTTGGGAGTATTCAGAGACATTTTCTGAGAAGCAGGAGCATTGGTAATTGAAGTCTGATTAATCACCATAGAAGGATCATGATTGCTATGAGCGAATGCTTTGTGGCTTCCGCTGGAGTTAATAATTCATTGCTGGACTGTGTTAAAGCGTGCTCTGAAGTCAGGTCCCGCCGTGGACTACAGGCATCAGTAGGAGTCAGATGGAATGGAAGATGGGCTTAGCATTTGACAGCCATTCACTTGGTGTGGGCCTCTAGGCAGAGTTAGGTTAACTTCCTCATCCCGCACTTCCCTTTGTTTGGGAATGTGAGGGACATGGGAATTCAGCTTCTTGTGAAGTTGTGTTAAGAAATTTAGCTAGACAGACGAATATTGAGATGAAGTTGTGAATATCAGTGACCATCCGATTCCAGTTGAATAGGCTGTGGGGTTGAAAGGATTTTGCCTGCCACAATATGGAGGTGACAGCTTTATAAAAGAGCTATTTTCTTATGGGGCTGAGTTGCTTTCCAATCCACAGTGCCTCTAACCTCCCAGGGAGAGCTGCTTTCCCCACTGAGAGTTGAATTTGGTGCTGTCAGTGCTTGCAGTCATCTGTGAGAGGCATTGACATTCAGTGTTTATATATAAAAAAGGGGTTAGCATTCTGAATTAAAAATTAACATGTTCTCTGCATAATTACAGACTTACAGCACACACTAATGCTGTACAAAAGAGGGCTTTCCAAGAAGAGTTTAATGGCCCAAAAGCAGAGCCATCACTTCTTTACCCCCCATCTCCTTTTCAATTAGCATTGACGTGTTTAAAACACTCCTCAAATTCTGCTGTAAAGTAGCTGTTTGGCTTCCAGTTGAGTTTTTTGGGGGGTTTTGGTTTTTTGTTGTTTTTGTTTTGTTTTGTTTGTTTGTTTGTTTGTTTGTTTCTTTTTTAAAAGGTGATTCTTTTTAATGATAAAGATGGAAATGGTTTGCATATTCATGGTAAATTATAATTTTGAAAATCTAGTAGATATTTAACAATGGCTGTGGGTAAATGGACACTTGTTGCGCTTTGTTTAAACCATTACATCTCAATAATCACTTGGTGGTGAGAGCATGGGTAATACCCTCAGTTCTTTGTTTAAAAGGGTCTAATTAAAGCTGGTTCCTGCTCTCCCCTCTTGGATAAGTATGGATGCGAGGTAGCTCAGTGACACTGCCAAATGGAGTGCAAGTTCCCCATTCATACTGACAAATGATACCCTTAATTGGGGTGTGGGGTGTGGATGGCAGAAACAGCACTGCCAGTGTTGGTGCTAATCCCCTCTGCTTGGCTGTGCTTCTCCCCTCTCCTGTGCCTGGGATCTGCATTTGTCTCATTTTACAGCGTTTGTGTTCCTCCATCCACCTGGTCACAAAAATAGTGCTGTCATGGGTGTTTCTGTACAGCCATTGCATCCTGCCTGTTGTTCAGTGCAGAGCCAGCCATAGAAAACCATGTTGAAGCTCGGGTCTCCCTTGAACTCTCTAATAAGCCAGCAACTCCTTCCAAGTCTGAGTGAGCTGGTGATTTTCACCCTACAAGGGCATGGCTTCCAGTGATGATGGTACTGGATGTGACTGGAGCTGGTCACTTTCCTGTTCTAGGTGTGGGTTTTTTTCTGCTTTGACTCTGGACAATTCATGTTCTCATAGTCTATGAAAGTTAGCTCTTTGCCACAAAGCCCAAATTCCCTGACAGATAGGCCAGTTGCATAATAACACACTCAACCTGTCTGATTCTTTGCTCTGCATTGTTTGCATGTGAATGTAACTGTGCCAGTGTGAAAGCATTAGCCGGAATTTTCTTCCTCTCCACCTCAACCTGTTTGAATTGGACTAATGAACCCCCAGCTTCCCTTTCAGCATCCCTCTGAAGGGAGGGGATGAATGTGCAGAGCTGAAACCAGATCAGCATGCTGGGTCTGACAGCCCTCCTTCTGAAGAGCCTTAGTGTGTCGTGAATGCTGGATCATCACTCTGCCTGCCTTGCAGAGGAAGGGAGCTAATGCTTTAAAGGCACTCTCCAGACCCAGTATGACAGTGCAGAATTTGCTGATGCTACAGTGCTGAATTAAGCAGAGAAGAAAAGGAGTTTGTGAAGGTAGTACCTATCGCTGTTTTAACTTGCTGCCAGCAACATGACTTGATTTTGCTGGCTAATGCTTAATGATGATAGCAGTTGTTGCAGCTGTAGGACTTCAGAAAGGAGCTAATACAGGAGGAGATCCAGGGAGGCTATTGTGTTTTTCCCTTTACCCCTGCCTAGTGTAAGACTGGGAAAGAAAGGGAGAAGAGGTTACAATGGTTGTAGACCAACATGCTCTCTGGGTTTTTGTCGAATTTAAAGTAGGGATGGATGACAGCATCTCTGATTTTTGTAGTTACGGTGAAGGAATCTCCTGCACTCCAGATATGCACCCCTACCCAAGAGGGAAGGAGGTCATTGTGGACACCCAGGAAGGGAGCAGTCCTGACACAGAGGAGAATGTTTATATTCCAGTGTCTTCTGCATGATCTTTTGCATCATCATTTTCTGAGGAATATGATGCTTTCTACTTTCGGAAGAACTTTCACAGTTTTCCCTAGCTGTGGCCCAGCAGCACTGAATGATAGTTTTTCCCTTTTCCTCCCACAGTCACATTTGAGTGCAAAAGTGATTGATTTGTGAGCAAACTGAACACTAAATTGATTGCCAGTGAAACAGATAGCAGTTCCGACATCTTATCTGGGTTACCACTCAGAGTTGTTTACAGTAACAGCCATTTGGGGTGAGTAGTTTCTGTTCATAGCCCTCGAAGCTTTTGCTTTAAGAAATGCATAGCTAAAGGGAGCCAGTTCTGGGCTGAACCACACTGAGAAAGCTTTCCTTGTGACATCCTGAGCTTGCAGTGCAGCATGTAACATAATATATATATATAACTGATCCTTAATGCATAGTTCTGCAGGGAGTAGCTTCTGCAGTAACATTGCATGGCCAGAAAATAATAGAGAATGTCTGTTGATAAATTTTTAAAGTTGTGGCTAGTGACTGCAAATGGATCATTATGTTCCTGAAATTGCTGAAAAGGCTACATCCTGTACCAAAGAGCCGACTGTCTCTCCAGGTACCTTTACCTGTTTTAAGTTTGGTTAAAAAAACAAAAATTCTCTGTATCCTCTGTGCTTCTGGCTCTGCACCACTAGTGAGTTATGCAAACTAGAGCTAGGTAGTGTGAGCAGTGTCTGTGAGGTGAGCAGCAAGCTACCAAGGCAAGCATGGCTGCAGGGACACTGCCAGGCATGGATGCTCAGAAATGCAGGGGAAATGCCAGGGTTAAATTATTTCTTGTCAGGAAGGAACTTTACTTGGTGTAGCTGGTTGTGATCAGTGGTTTTCCCTGCAGTGCAACTGACTGCAGGCTTTCGTCTAAGAACATGAGTGGGTTTGAACCTGTCCTCTCTGCTCACAAGGAGGACATCCTGGTACAAGGATTTAGGTATTTAGTACAGTGTTTGTCTGGTCACAGGGAGATAGGGTTCACCCTTAGGATCACGTTTACTAGTTTCAAAGCAAACGTACACTGTATTTGGAAGACCACTCTGCCACCTGTGAAGTTTGGAATTGTGCAAGGTGCTCAGTGATGCTTTTGAGGTAAGTAAGCCTGAGCCACAGAGCACCTTCTGTAGACACAATGCTGTTAACGGAATTGCTCCCAAATCAGGGAGTGCAGTGTTGATTCAGAGGCTCAATTTTTTTCCTCTGCGTAAAATATCCTGCACCATTTTTACTGATAATTCATGTCCGGCTGATACCCCTGCAGTGTTGTTTTAATTAAAACAGAAGTGGAAATAATTAATTTGTGGCATTGCTGGTGATTCTGCAGCTCCATCAATGTTAATGCACAGTAAAGCACTCTCCTGGTAGCTTTCTGTGGTTAAATTAAATGTAGACATCCCAAGTCTGGGTATTTTTGTGTATATGTGTTTGCAAATACAAGCCATGCAATTTGGTAATCAGAATTATGGAATTGTGAATTGCAGGACTATTGCAGAATGGGTTTAAAAAGAAAGTGCTTTGAATTTGGGAGTGTCGTCAGCAGTTTGCAGAGGGACAGTAACTCTGTTGATACCATGGGTTAAATGTGCACTTGGGACCCATGGAAGCAACTGCCTGCTAGCGTTACTCTTGAATTTTCTGAAATGCTTCTTCATGGTTGTACGTTTTGCATATTAGCAAAATGCATTCCTTATTTCTTCAGTGCTTCTAATGTTCTTCTTTAAGATGGGGGCGGTCTGTTTCTTGATTTTTCTATGGCTTTCTGCACTGTAATGATGGCACACACCATCACCTGACTGCTGGAATACGCTGGCCTGACTTTAATCATCGGGTGACTGGCTCTTAGCATGGTTTTATTTCTGCTGTTTTACATTTCCTCTTGTAATTGCACTGTTCCTGGTAGCATTTTGTTTTGATTGGTGACAATGAAGGGCACATATTAGTATTTTACATAACCTTATACTTTTTGGGTTTTGTCTAAAGTGTAGGTGAAGAAGTACTTTGCAGATAAAATCCTCTTTATATGTATGAAAGCAGCGTATTTTCACCCCTTGTGCTGTTGTGTGTAAGACTGGGTTATGTATAAAACCACTTTTGTAAGTATCATACGGAGGAAGAAATAGTTTGGTGAAGCCTGTGTTAATAACAGGACTGCATTTCTGTAGTGCAGATAGTTTCATGGAGGTAGATATGGTTACAATTAAATTGCATGTTCAGAGCCATAAAAAGGAGCAATGCTTAATGTAAATAGTATCTAAGGCTTTTAACTGCTAAATAACCAAGCCCAGCAAAACAATAGAGAATCAAAGCTTCCCTCTGAAGAACATTGACACCAATTAATATACAGTAAAATTATCTGCCTGTACAAGTTGTTTCAACATCTCTGCAGGACTAAAATGGCAGAAGCTTTCTGTTGCTGTATAAAAATCAAACTCCCATTTATTTCAGCCTCATGGTATGTGCAAATTCATGCAGCTCAGTTAAGGGAATAGCTTCACAACTGGTGTTCCAATCTGTGGCTGGAGTGCTGCATCACAATGCAGCAAATGCATTTTCCACATTAACCAAACATGACAGCTGAAATGATTATTAACCATGCAATATGTCGGAAGTCATCAAAAATTCACATCAGAGTAATTGCAGTGGCTCAGGGGAAAAAAATAGTAGCATCTCTCTCCTCCTGCCGCCTCACCCCCTCCTAATTCCTACATGGTACAGTCCGTTAACAATAAAATATCCTTCTGTAACCTATAAACTGTTACTCCCATCAGTTACTGGTTTCAGACTGATGCTTTCCCTAGAATTTGAATAAAGCATCACTGAAAAAAAATAATTATATTTGTAGATGCTTTACAGGTAGTGGTGTTCAGCCGTGGAAAGCAGCTGCTTTCTTATTGTCTTGCTGGACTCTTGACTGTCTCAGCCATTTCAGGACTTGCAGGTTTGATTTACAATTTCTTTTATTTTTAAAAGATGAGAAAACTTAAGCGTTAATACAGAAAGATACAGCTGTGTAAGCGTAAATCCCAGGTAACTGAAGTGTGGCAGTTACAGCCAGCATTAAAAGGTTTGTAACTCCTCAGTATTGAGATCTACAGGTAGGAATGTATGTATCTTAAATCTATAAAATGAAGCTGACGAGCTTGCTTTGGCATGAGAGAGTTTGCTTTCAGGTGTCTTCTCTGGTGGTTTTTTCTTTGTGCTCTTGCTGCAGGTGGGTTCCATTTGTAGGTGAGTAATTCAAGAGAGCAGGTGGGTAGATGTGGAGAAATGCTCCTTTGCTCCTAGAAAAGCAACCTTACGGTCCGTGCCTTTACCTTCTAAACCTTCTAATCTCCTCGGCTAGAGCAGCCATTGGGTGGGGCAGCCTGGGCTCTGCTCCGGGCTTCAGTCAGGTTGCCTATTTACAGACCCTCTTGACATTGCTGACTTTGCTTTTCATTTATGCAGAAATACCGGAACGTAACTTTCTGAATGCCTTGATTCCTGTTGTTCTCTTCCCTAGGCTCTGAAATGTCTATGGAAGTACTTGAAACTAAAAAATAAAAGATGCTGCTTGATGACATGATTTTTCTCTTAGTTTTCATTGTGGTGCGAAGATCTGGGTCTACTCTGTTTCCTCTGTTCCTCCAGATGCACTTAAGATTTATTTAGGAGACACGCTAAACTTCCTCTAATTTTATTTTGAAGTAAGGGTTTCAAATGGAGGTAAAAATGAAAATAAGATAGAAAATACTTCTATGTTCCCAAAGTAAATGGAGACACTTGGAGATCTGCTTTTTTTTTTTTGGTTAGTTTCTTTAAATGGGGTGGTGAAGTGTATTTGCTTAGTCAACTTAGTTTGCAGCCTAGACCTCACCTCTCTTTCAAGTGAATAGGATATGTTATGAAAGGGGTTAAGCCAGTAAAATCATAGTAAAGGGAAGCAGCCAGGGAATTAACGTTTATATAAATGTGGTGGCCGTGAAGAGCTGGGTGGGTGGCAACTGATTTAATACTGTCAGCTCTCGGGACTCGGAGGCTGCATGCAAACTGGGAGCCCTGCCTGCCTTTGGTTACAGGGACAGGAGTATAGGATGGGTTGCTCTTCTCCTTTCCTTTCAATTCTATTTCTCTATATGGAGAAAAGCAGGTTAATGAACTGTGCTGTGCTGGGACAGTGCCTGCGCTCTTGCAGCAGAGAATGACTTGCCTCCCTCCTTCAAGGCTTTCTCCCAAATATTGAGGTGCCTATGTGCTGCTACCTTCTGCACTCCTGTTGTCAACTGCCAAATGCACAGAAGGGGGGGCAGGAGAACAGTGGCATAACATGGCAAAAAAGTTGTCTCGTTTAAACAAGATTGCCTGTGCAAAGGTGGGGGTGTGTGGTGTGTGTATGTCTTGCCACAAGAGCAGCTCAGCCAGAAATCAAATAAAAGACAATGAAATGTGTGGTTTGCATGTGTAAAAAGATGGAGGAAGGCATCTCCACTTACCCTGTATGGGAGATGGCTCAATTACCCCTGCAGTTAGTACAATGTGGTAAATTATTTTCCTTTGTCTGAAGTGGGTGGGAAGCAGGGTTCAACTAAGCTCCATAAATTAATGTACAGAAAGAGGACTGAGCCACTGTAATTAATAATTAGCTGTAGGTCTCTTCTAGCAGGGTTTTTCTGTGATATCTGCTGGCAGCAGCTCACTTGGCATTTCATGTACATTAAAGTCTGAAAGCTCATGTGTCTTGTTAATGCGACACACAAATAAAGGCATGCACCGCTAGAGAGTTCCTTAGCAAGGGTGGAGTACAGCCAGAAGAGAAAAATGGAAACCTTTTGTCTCTGGTGTATCTTCAGCACACTGGGCTCCTGCCCCAAGTCTGGAAAGTTTAAACCTGGGGTTTATTACACAATAAGAGAAATGAGCTGGAAAAGGATTAAGTACTTACTATAACATCATTTGTTGCAGCAGAGAATTTTAGTGCACACCTCTTTCTCTAAGCTTTATAATCTCAAACATTTAAAAATACAGATTGTATCATTATAACAGGCATATTCCAGCCTTTTGTGGTATGTTTTTATTTCCATGATCTGTAATTATTAATTCATAGGTAATTGAAATAATTAACTTTGTGAAATGTATCAGGAATGTAGTAAAGAAACATCTTTCTGAAGACCACAGCCTGTTTTAATTGAGGATTTAAAGATGTCAAGACGTGTGAACTCCAAATTGCTTGCTTTCACTGTCGGTAAAATATTGATACTTATTCTGAGGGACATGCTGTCATGCTGAAAATACCTGTTAATAACTGAATAAAGCTACCTGAATAAAGTAACTATTATTTATGTCCAAATATTTAGGAAGAATGGGCTAGCTAATGTGGGCTTATTTTTCTAACTCAGGTGGATGATTTTGCCAAATCATCCCATGTTATTTAAGACATGAGAACTTCAAATTTGCTTGTTTTCTTGCACAATTTTCTTAAATTTTTATCGAAAAAAAAAAAAAAAAAAGAAAAAGGTTACATCCTTCACACTACAGTACATCTAATTGTATCTCTTTGTAGTGTCAGCCAGCCACAGTCAGCGAGAGAAAGTAGCTTTAACTTCGGAAAGGTTTTCTTCCCCTGCGTAGATTTTTCTGGGAGACTTCAGATTGCAATAGGAGCTTTAGGGGAAATCCCATTGTGGAGGAGTGGCTCTAAGGAAAGCCACCTATGCTGGGGTTTAGGTTTTACATCCGAGTGGTTATCACATTTACAGAGCTGACAGGATTTTGATGTCTCTGAACCAGGCATTGTCCCTTCGAGGCAGCAAGTGTCTGCTGCATGTATCACTTGGTGTCTGAAATAGAGTTGGAGGCTGGAAGGCTGTTGTTTGGTGCTTTTTTTTTTGGTCTTTTTTAGCCAAAGCAGAAAGATGACTAGCGCTCCCAAGGAACGGTTCAGAAAGGTGGTGCACGGGCTTTCAGCTGTGGGATGGGGGCACAGGAGCTGAAAGCCTGCTGCTTGAGTCAGCCTGAGAACAGGGAGAGTGTGAGGCTTAGTGCTGCCAGGCTCGCTACTGGCATGCAGAGGAGGTAAAGAGAACTGATATTTTTGTTACTTTTTTTTTTTTTTTTTTTTTTACATAGAGTTTCAGGCTATCTTGAAGGCATTTCACTTTTTTACGCACTTGAAACTGTGAAAGAAGAGATGTGCACATAGTGATAATGTTTTTTTGCTTCCCAAAAAAGCCTGAGAACAAACCTATTTCTCATGGACGGCAAGGCTATGTGCTCCCAGACAGGCAGAAACGTGCAGCACTTAAAGGGCAGAGGAGACAGAAGAATTGCACTAAAATGTGCAGAAGTGGGTTAGAGGAGGCTGGGAGTTAGTGACTAGCAGGTTTGTTTAATAATTTGTCCTTGCTGGTGTTCTATTAGAAATGTGCTGCTTCAGGCTGGGAAATACTTCAGCTGATAGGGACGGCTGTTTGGCTTTTGGATGTGATTCTGAGAAATTAATTTTCTGCCACCAAGTGAAGCGGGTTATTGTAGCTGCCTATATGTTGATGCTAATGTACAATTAGCCCAGTGACAGACACTGCAAGCTTGTCACTATGCCTCCTTTATGCATTTTTCTCTTCAAACTACTCCCTTGTTAGTTAGTATTTTCTGTGCTATCTGGAGAGAAGCCTATCCTTTCATAACAAAGATGGACATTTCACATTCCACGGCTTTATCACTTATTTTGTGTGATGCTGAGAGATTTCCAGTGGCTGGTTTCTTAGCTTGCACCATCTCAGGAGTCTCCTTGCCATCTTTCAATGCAGTGAATCGAGGTGTGGTCCACAATGACACTGGTGTGCTTTATCCCTGCCCCTGCCATGCAAGGACATGACATGGGCAGGAATTCCATGTAGAGATTGTATTTGTGGCTGCATTACTTTAGCATGGTTTCCTCTTAGAGGAGAAAGGACACGCAGATAGATACCTCTGAGAAAACGTGGAGGAATCACAGTGCTAAAATGGCAGCAGAAGAAATGAGAAAATGGCGTCATCAGTGAAATTAGTTTTGATGGCTGGATTTGAGGTTTGTTCTGCCTGATGCGAGGACGTGTTCAACAAGAGGTGTTGCATTACAAGCTTAGTTATGACAAGGAATGCTTTAAAATAATTTAAATATGTAGTTTTTGCTCAGTATTCCCTTAAAAAGTGTGATACCAGAGAGGCGGATGTAAGACCTTATTGCAGTGGATGATCAGAAGTTGTCTTTGCATGCTATAAATATTTTTAATACAGGACTGCATTATCGATCTCAAACATATTGGCATCACCTCATGAATTATTTAAAATAAACTCCAAGGAAGAGACAAAGCCCTCTGTTTTGCTTTGACTGTGAATCTTTTGATGCGTGTATGATTTTTGTAGGGTTGTGTTTCTTAAGTGGAATGTTAACAAAAGGATGCTTATAGCACACGGGAGAGAAACTGTAGCCACTCGCCATAGCACTGAGCAAGGGTGTCCCTCTGCATTTAAAAATCCTGAGGAAAAACATAGCCATGTGTTTGGAAACTTGACAAACGAGCTCAGATTTCAGATCGTGTGGTTTGTTGGCTCTGTGCTGATGCTGTTGCTGGTGGTGAAGTGCCGGTGCTGAGGGAGATGGAGCTTCCTGCTGGTCCTGCTGGCCTGATCTGCAGAGAGAGCTTCCCTCGCTCGACAGTTACATTCCAAGTGAGGTGCCTTTGCATTTAATTGCCTTTATGACATTTTGGTTTCTTTATCAAGGTAAACAGAAATGCAGTCTGAGGTGCTTTGGGGTGTGAGGTACCAATATTAGGCAGCTGAACAAGCTCCTTATGGTGGCTCTTGAGTAACACTTCCCATTGCTGTAATTGGCTGGCAGGAGCCTGTCCACCTTCTTTCTCTAGTTCAGATACATTTTATTTTTCATTGATTTTTTTTTTTTTTGTCATTCTGCTCTTTGTATGATCTCTAAGGAGGTTAGGCGTATTCAAGACTTTCTGTTTTGTTATTACATGTATTTCCCTGGCACTTTGTAGCTTGGTAGGACCTGGGATTCTTGTTGGACAGCTTCCAGTTGCACTGCAGGGAGAAAGAAAATGAGTATGTGCCTGGGGAAGGAAAGGAGAATCACTAGAGAAAGTAGCACTGTTCCTTACACTATTTTTGTGTTGCATTAACAAATGCTGTCAAAAATGATCTGTGCAGTGGAGGCTGATAATTGTATGTGGAAGAGAACCCCATTCTGAGCACCTTTGCTGTAAAAATTTAGATTAAAAAAAGCATTCTCTCGGTTTTATGACGTTAAAGTGTTTGTGACTTTGAAAAAAAACCCAACCCAAACCTAAATAAAACTGCTTCTAAGAGCATTCCTGTGCACTGTGCAACCCAACATGACATGGCAAAGATTTTTAGAGCCAGAGAGTGAGAAGCTAATCTGTGTAATTGAAGTTATTTTGGTTTTGCTCTGAAAGGGAAAGACACAACAAATAGGATGCATAATTACTAATATTTTAATCATTAGCTCCACTATATAAGTAATACATAAATTACATATATTGCATGGTTGATATATTTTGCTAGGCTTTAGAACAGAGTATCCTATTTCACTCAATCTTTACAGTTGCATTTGTTAGATCTTGCAAATTTCTCTGGCTTCTTTTTTGGTGTGGGTTTTGTTTTGTTTTGTTTTTTGTAAAATCTTAAAGTACATAAGGACACTGCAATGAATTTCCACATTATCTTAACAGTGAAGCCACTTGTAGGTACAGTTTTAAGTGAAATACTGGGATCTTATAGTGAGTAGAAGCCTGAACTCGATGAGCATCCTGTGTTAAATAAGAATAACATGAGCAGAGTCATGTTTCCTGCTAGCAGCGATGATCTTTATACTCAGTAAAGCAGTGCCATGTAGTGAACAGTTCAGTTTTGGGGTTGCTGGTACAGTATTCCAGCAGAAAAATTGAGCAGTGGAATTTTTCTAGACATTTCCAGTGTGATAAACCCGTGCTCCCTGTGTATTTCATGGTAGATGTTGCTTATATTCGCTGGAAACACCTTGTACTCTCCTTGATGGCTGCATGCTGCAAATGCATTCTGGAGGACTGCAGTTGAGTGTAGCATATGATGACTCCTCTCAGTGCTGGAAGATGCTTTGATGTTAGCTGATGGGTTGTTATTACCTGATGGTTTGATACTAGCCTTCCACATTTAATGGATGGTCTCCTGTCTGAAACAGGAGCTGAGAGGTATGTGTCTTTCTTCCCTCAAAACCTGTATGTCTAAGGAACGCTTTTCTAGTCTTCACTTGCCAGATCCAGACAGTCCCAAGAAGAGTCAGAGAGCATATACCACCTGCCTCTTCTTCATTTAGGACCTGATCTGTGATTGCCTGAGGAGTGCTTCTTTTGGTTGTTTGAGTTTTTCCTGTCAGGGCTTGAAGGAGTAATGGTTATCCAACACAGCAAAATCCAGTGTTCCTGGATATGGTCTGAGGATTAATGTGGAAACTGCGTGAATTTCACAGATCAGACAGTCTAAACCAGTAAAATAATAATAAAAAAAAAGCACTAGATTTTTGTATTGCCAGCACTATCCGGTGGCAGAGAGCATTTAGTCAATATTTGCCTAAGGCTTGTTCTGCGACACAGATTAAAGACTGACTCAAATCGAGCCTTACCTCAGTGGCATGCTGATGGGGCAGGGATGCCCTGCTGCTGCCCCAGGACCTGTCTCTTGCAAAGGTTGCTTTGTGCACGTAACCCATGGAAGGTGGATGGTGGGCAAATAGTGGTGCCCCTTCTACAGGGCGTGCGTGGGGGGTTGTGTGCATTGCATGGAGTTGTGCTCTAGCACAGTGAACATTCACCCTTGCTACTGCCAGGGTGAGGTCTATGCTACTGCTCCTCCATCACAGAAGGAGACCACATGCAGAAGGTATTCAGTAGTAGTGACTGCCCTATCCCTGGCAGTGTTCAAGGCCAGGTTGGATGAGGCTTGGAGCAACCTGGTCTAGTGGAAGGTGTCCCCGCCTGTGGCAGGCGCTTGGAACTGGGTCAGCTTTAAGGTCCCTTCCAACCCAAAACCATTCAATGATTGGCTACAAGCATGGAGTACAGTCACAGTACGTGGAGGGAAGGTGGTTTAAGACCCCTGTGAAGGCAGGTAGTGGAGCAACAGATCTTCCCTAAGCCCAGCGTTTGACTGTATTAGTACAGTTCTGTGTTATAGCTATTAGTTTGCATGTTTTTTTCTCTATAAAGCTTCAACATGGCTCTTGCTTTCAAAGTCTCTGATGCAAGAACCAGCACTTGGGTCTTAGCAAACTGTAAACCCTTTTGGGGTTTTTTTCCTGTTTTTTCTCCTGTTTATTCAACAGCAAATTAATTTTTTAGGAAAACATTGTATGATTTCTCATTCTAAGCACAATGGTAAGGAACTTCAGTATTGCAGCTTGACAAGCTCAGCTGTCTTAGGCAAGGAAAATCTTGTATCGCTGAATTCTTGAACATTGGAACAAGCATTATCAGACCTTCAGTTTCAGTGGACCTTTGCATCTGTGTGCAATGTTCTTGTCTCACATGCAGCTTTGAAGTGATGGTTGGCAAATCAACCGTCCTTGGGTTCTCTTGCTGTGTGAGGATCTCTGCACTTGGGCCCTTAGTCTGCTTTAGCCCCATAGCAACTTTTGCAATCTGAAGTCCTCTAAAGAGAGCCAAATTCACAAATGTCCTTAGCCCATTGTGTTTGGTCGCTGATCTTTGGGCAGCTGTCTTGCTCTTTGAAAGACACTGGATTGCACAGGACAAGGTAGGTAGTGAAGCTGCTTACTTGTAGTGTTATAGCAAAAGCTGATGCTTTCTGCAAAACAAATCTTAGGAGACCTGTAGAAGCTTCTGAGAGATGCTGGTGTGATACATGCAGAAGAGTCTGGATAGAGAAAAATACTGCCTGTTCTGTGCTGGCATGTCCCCATCCTCAGGAATGGCCACATCATTGCTTATGGGCCCATCTGATCAAAGCCAGCCAGTGAGCTTTGATAATTTTGCTAGCATAAGCATACTCTGGATTAAAACATAGTAAGGACTGTGGTTGTGGCAGTGGGTTCCAGGTTTTGCTTCATTTTCTCCTGAGAAGGCATGGCCAGGAGAGCTGTGCCAGGGTGCAGCACCCTGGGAGTCTGCTCAGACTCGTGCACCTTTGCAGCGGGACTGTATTTAGCAAATCTTAACATTCCTAATAGGAATCATAAAATCAGGTGGTTGATACGGAACATTGCTCCCAAAACATTGCCAAAGAGTGATTTTTTTGCTAACCATATAGTCATCATCCCTGCTGGTCCTTTGCAGCATTCACTGATCTACTGGAAATCCATCACTTGGAAATATTTTAATCAAAGAGCAATTGGCTTGAGAAGGCCCCAGATTGTTCACTTCATTTTCTTCGCGCAGTCCCTGCCAATGAAAAAGTAACTATTGCTATCGACATCCAAAGCCTTGGTATCCTGTTTGGCAACATTTGCCTTCTCTTTGACAGCTTGAATACTAAGATCAAGTATTAAAAGTATGGTCTGGCTGATAGAAGTAATTTAAAGACTTCTGTCAGCAAGGAGAGAGTTTACTAACCTCGTTTACTGCAGTAAATGGAAGAGACTTTCCATCTCTTGTCAAAAGGAGACCATCAGTGCATGCATGCCCTTTCATACTGGTAATGAATTAGTTACTGGAACATCTTCCTGGAGTTCAGTTTGGAGCAGGCCAGTTCCTGTTGCATCAGCCTGTGTTCGGCAGTGGTTACCTGAGATGAGAAATGACAATGGAGCATGGTGTGAACTAGGAAGTGGCACAGAACTCCTGGGGGTCCTTCCCCTCCAGTGGTGGGGCCACACTTCACATCATCCTTGAAAGAGGCACAGTGGGACTGCAAAAGAAGGAGAATGTGAGAAGATCCGACTGGAATGTAAGGGGTAAAAGATTCAAGAGGAACTGCAGTGTGCTGGAGAAAGATGCTGAGAAGTAGTAGACATCTAAAAATAAGCAGGACTAGCTGGAAAATGGGAACCTGAAGGTGGAAGAGTGGGTGTATTTCTATGCTTGTGTCCCTGTTTGGCAAACACCATCTCATCAGATATCGTACACACTGTGTGTAGGAAACATTTAGCAGTGAGTGTTGCGGAGAACCTGTGATGGAAAAAGGTTGTGCTGCTTCCCCTCCAAACTCGACACAGGAAGAATGTGTGGGAGTCCCAAAGTAACAGAGAGAAAAATGAAATGCCACTCATTAAAGCAGATCAGCATGATGTGACATGAGGGCTCTGTGTGCTTTTTGCATAAACCTGCCTCAGGGAAATCAGGTAAGTTTTCTTTCACCAGCAAAATCCAGGCTACATTAGCATCCCCGCAGTGGCAGAGCTTGTGCATGGAGAGCTGTAAGGTGAAAATGTCACCTCTGTGATTTTAGTGATGCTCATGTTAGCTATTCCTATCTTTGCCATCTGCTGTGTGAAATAGCCCTTTGTCTCCTAACAATATCTCTGTTCTCCTCCTCCTTCTCTTTTTGGGTACAGAATATGAATTAGTGTCTCATTGCTCCTTGTACAATCAGTCGCATCTCCCCTGAGAGGGCTGCTCTGGCTCTGTGGGTCGTGTATGCCCTGTGTGTGCTGAACACCATGCCTCCGTATCCTTGTTACAGCTTGCCAGCATTTGTGGCAAAGTCAAACCTTGCTGCTGGGACTGCAGAGATTCAGGGCAGACGTAACTCAGTGAGTACAACCAGTGCTGCTGTTCAAGGCGCAGACTTTAGAGATCCTGAACCCTTAAAGCTGTTATGTGGCCTGGGATTTTCGAGGAGAAAAATTCTCTAGAATAAAGCACATGTCTTCCATCTTTCTGCCCCATCTTGTTCCAGGGAGCTTTGTCTTACAGCACATGGACATTTGTGTACATTTGTGTACATCCATGAAATATGAATGTCCAGTAACCAAAGCATAGTTCACCACTAGGTGGCAATGCAATAAACCCAGGGAATAAATGCTGTTACAGCCTCCGGAAACTCCTCCCTTCCTTAACGTGAAATTTTGACCATCAAAACCTGGAGTGACAACCCCAGGACCTCTTGGCCTATTGAAGCACCGGCAGTATTGTGAGCAGTAGCAGGAGCCCTAGCATCAGCTATTGAAACTTCCTCATCTGAGGTGTGACAATTAGCCTGTAATTAACTGAAGCAACAGTTGTCATGCTATAGGTGTAATGTTTAGCACAAGGCATAGGGTAACCTTTTTAAAATGTACCTCTTCTCTGTGAGGCATTGCAGGTATTATTTGGAATGTATTAGGATCTTAATTAGCTAAAGGAGTAGGTTTTGAGATTGAAAAAGACAGTTATCATCCTCTAATTGATGTTCAGTGCAATGTACTCCCTTAAACGGACCTGGTGAGCACTCTGGGAGCAGGGAGGTTTCATTAAGAAAGATACTCAGCCTGGATTTACTGACTTTAAGGGAAGTTCAAGCACGTCTTAAATTACGCTGCTGATTACCATCATTGCTGTGTACCTTTGCAGGCAGGTACATGCTCAGCACAGGGCACAAGTTACAGTATCACAGTATGCTAGAGATTGGAAGGGACCTCAAAAGATCATCTAGTCCAATCCCCCTGCCGGAGCAGGGACACCTAGATAAGGTTACACAGGAACGTGTCCAGGCGGGTTTTGAATGTCTCCAGAGAAGGAGACTCCACAACCTCCCTGGGCAGCCTGTTCCAGTGTTCTGCCACCCTCACTGAGAAGAAGTTTCTTCTCAAGTTTAAGTGGAACCTCTTGTGTTCCAGTTTGTACCCATTGCCCCTTGTCCTATCATTGTTTGCCACTGAGAAGAGCCTGGCTCCATCCTCGTGACACTCTCCCTTTATATATTTATATACACTAATAAGGTCACCCCTCAATCTCCTCTTCTCCAAACTATAGAGACCCAGCTCCCTCAGTCTTTCCTCATAAGGGAGATGCTCCACTCCCTTAATCATCTTAGTTGCCCTGTGCTGGACTCTCTCCAGCAGGTCCCTGTCCTTCTTAAACTGAGGGGCCCAGAACTGGACACAATATTCCAGATGAGGTCTCACCAGGGCTGAGTAGAGGGGAAGGAGGACCTCTCTCGACCTACTAACCACCCCCCTTCTAATACACCCCAGGATGCCATTGGCCTTCTTGGCCACAAGGGCACAGTGTCGGCTCATGGTCACCCTGTCGTCCACTAGGACCCCCAGGTCCCTCTCCCCTACACTGCTCTCTAACAGGTCGTTCCCCAACCTATACTGGAACCTGGGGTTGTTCCTGCCCAGATGCAGGACTCTACACTTTCCCTTGTTATATTTCATCAAGTTATTCCCCGCCCAACTCTCCAGCCTGTCCAGGTCTCGCTGGATGGCAGCACAGCCTTCTGGCGTGTCGGCCACCCCTCCCAGCTTAGTGTCATCAGCAAACTTGCTGATAGTACACTCAATTCCCTCATCTAAATCATTGATGAATATATTAAATAATACTGGTCCCAGTACCGACCCTTGAGGCACTCCACTAGATACAGGCCTCCAACTAGACTCCGCCCCATAGACTACAACTCTCTGGCTTCTCTCCTTCAGCCAGTTCACAGTCCACCTCACTACCCGATCATCCAGACCACACTTCCTCAATTTAGCTGCGAGGATGCTGTGGGAGACCGTGTCAAACGCTTTGCTGAAGTCAAGGTAGACCACATCCACCGCTCTGCCATCATCCATCCACTGTGTTATTTCCTCATAAAAGGCTATGAGATTGGTCAAGCATGACTTCCCCTTGGTGAAGCCATGTTGACTGCCCCTCATAACCCTCTTATCCTTGATATGCCTTAAGATGGCACCAAGGATAAGGTGTTCCATCACTTTCCCAGGGATGGAGGTGAGGCTGACTGGTCTATAGTTACCCAGGTCCTCCTCTTGCCCTTTTTGAAGACGGGAGTGACATTTGCTTTCCTCCAGTCCTCAGGCACCTCTCCCGTTTCCCAAGACTTGGTAAAGATGATGGAGAGCGGTCTAGCAATGACCTCCGCCAGTTCCCTCAGCACCCGCGAGTGCATCCCATCTGGACCCATGGATTTATGGATGTCCAGATTGCTCAACTGGTCTCTAACCCATTCCTCATCGACTAAGGCAAACCACTCCGTTGACCTGACTTCATCTGAGGTCTCAGCGGTACAGGGCTCTTCAGGACTGCCTCCGGCAGAGTAGACAGAGACAAAGAAGGCATTAAGTAACTCTGCCATCTCTGTATCTTCTGTCACCAGGGCACCCGTCCCGTTCATCAGCGGGCCTACTTTGCCTCTGGTGTTAGTTTTATCTGCCATGTATTTGAAAATGCTCTTTCTGCTGTCCTTGACCCCTCTCACCAGCTTTAATTCCAAGGAGGCCTTAGTCATCCTAGCTGCCTTCCTACATCCTCTAGCAGCAGCCTTATATTCCTCCCAGGTGGCCAGCCCCTCCTTCCATGACCTGTAAACTCTCCTCTTGCACTTGAGCATACCCAGCAATTCCCTATTTAGCCACGCAGGTCTCCTGGCCCTCTTCCTTGACTTCCTACGTGTCGGGATGCTCTGATCTTGAGCTTGGAAAAAGCAATCCTTGAATGCCAACCAACTATCTTGGGCCCCTTTACCTTCAAGCAGCCTTGCCCATGGGATTTCCCCTAGCAATTGCTTGAAGAGGCCAAAGTTTGCCCTGCTAAAGTCCAGGGTTGCAATTCTACTTGCTATTCTACTGATCCTACCACACAGGATCCTGAATTCCACCATCTCATGGTCGCTGCAACCAAGGCAGCCCTCAACCTTCACTGCTTCGACCAGACCCTCCCTGTTAGTGAGGATGAGATCCAGCAGCGCTCCAAGTCCCTCCAAGGAGAGAGGTGAGGACTGCAGATAGTAAGGTAGGACCTGTATCTGTCAGGGGGCTCAGGAGCCCAGTGCTCACAGTGTGCTTAGCACCTTTATAGAAAGCTGTAGATCTTTATTTTCGAGACAGTGGCATTTTCTTGCCTGTAAGATTAACAGCGTTGTTGTGATACAGCAAACACAGTGTTCTCTGCAACATCAGATCCCTACTGTCAGAAGTGGGGCTATATCTTCTGCTCAGATGTTGGTTTGTGCTTTAAAGGTCTAGAATTGTTATAATGATAGACAATTTTTCTCCAGTTTAGGTTGGAAGCAGGGAAATAACAAAAGTTGTTGCCCTCCAAAGTCCTTCCAGCCGTGCAGACATGGACAGACCTTATAAAGCCACTTCTCCATCCAGGATGGAGCCAAGGTCAGGTGACTGCAGCAGCCTTTTCCTTCGTGACAGCAGCTGTAATAGTTGGTCCCCAGGCACGCAGAAGGACCTGGATTTCACTTACTTTTTTCAGACTGTAACTGCACTTTCTCTGTGGACACATCTAAAAATAAAGCAGGACGTGGCGGACGATGAGATTAAGAATAGGCTATGTAGAAGTGGCTGCTCTCTCCTGTATATAATTCAAGGGCTGTTTCTGTCTCGGAGGACAGCAGTTGGCATACATTCTGTCTGGCATACAGAAAAGGGTCGTGTCCCTGTTTCCAGCCCAGGGTGGAGTCACAGACTCTTCAGTACACCAAACGCTTGTTCTACACGTGTCAAATGGAAAGGGTGCAGCACCCTTTATTTTGCATGCATGCTGGTGCTGTGGAGCAGAAAGGCAGACAGCACACCTCTGTGGTGGTTTCCTGCCGGATTTCTTCCATTTGGGGAGATTTCAAACTCTCCTCACCTCCCAGAGCTAAGTAGCAATCTGTGAATACCTGTGGTTGCGCCAAGTATTGCTGCAGGACTATTTTGAACACCTACAGTCAATGTTTTCCCCAAGGTCCTAATGCCTATGACAGCAGGTGTCTATCCTGCCACAGGATCCATGCTCCTCTGGAGAACCTGAGCTCTACCTAGCTTGCAGGGATCAAGACCTATATCATCAGATTGCTGGGGCAGGAAGCATTTGTTTGCAGGAAGATGTGGGGAATGAAGGGCACAAATGTCTCCTAAGTCCCAGTAAGTTCAGTTGGATGCTGCTGCAGTTGTGGATCCTCATAAAAGCATGAAGCATGGTACACCGAACCTGGCTGCCTGGCTTTCTTGAAGGCTTTGAAGTTTGAAGCTGTGGAGTTGAGCACAGACTTTTAAGATACTAGCACTTAATGGAGTCAATAATGTTCTAGTTGATGACTTCAGAGGAGACGAAGGCTTCTTTTCCTTTTTTATGATCTGAATAATGATTAAGTTGAAGTCTGAGAGTACGGATCAATTTGGTGGTTGGTGATATAATCGGTGATATAACAGTGAAATGCAAAAGGAAGGTATTTTAGTTAAGGTGTAATAAACATTTTCTGTCGTTGTCTGTGTGTGTTGCTCTGCTGTATTTGTTTAAAATTCAAAGTATGGCATGTGTCCTAGTATGGGTCATGAAAGTAACCTTTGGAATAAGGAGCTAACAGCTTGTCTGAATCCATCTGTTCATGTACACCAGACCTGTTTGAGATTTACTGATACACTGAAAATTAAAACTACAATCCTTATGTAATATTTTTACCCGCTCCAGCTGTATGCTTGGAGAGAGGCTGTGCAGTAAACATTTCCTGTACACTTTCCAACTGTTTAGTTATTTCCATCCTTCCCCAACGGACTATTTTTAAGGCTCTTTTTCACAGTTCCTGTCAGGCCTCCCAAGAGCTCCACTTCTGCCTGAAGCTGACAAGTGAAAACCCATTTTATTCTTTTGTTAACATACTGAAGTCCAACAATCTTATCTTGGCTTATCGCTCCTACCAGCTTTCATCCTTGCTCCCTCAAATGGGTAGCAAGAGGAAGCAGTTGCTGGGACACAGAGATAAAAGAGAATAGAAACAGGACATTTCACTAGGATTTAATGCATATTAAACCAGAGGATTAATGCATTTTCATTTTCACGTTGCTCTGTATGGACATCTTACTGTACCCCTGGTGAAGTAAAGTGACCTTTAAACTTCTCAGGAGTGGACTGGAGAGAGCTTTTAACAGTGCTCAGGATTGGCAGAACCGAGTGCTACAGAATGTACCTGATGTTAGTGTAAGGCTGATTTTGTTTGACTGAAGCTCTTTCTCCTTTTCTGCAGGGATTCCTGAAGAATGAAAAAGATAATGCATTGCTGTCGGCCATTGAGGAGTCGAGGAAGAGGGTAAGTTGTAGCCAAGAGTCCATTTTCCTTTAAAAAAAAAAAATAAAAATAAAGGGGGGTGTAAAGGAATTAGTAAATTAGATATTTAACAAACTAGTGGAATTTAAGATGTTCTGAGACTACCAAAAAAAAAAAAAAATACTTGTCAGTTGTATTTCCACTGCCGTGTTTAGTACAGACATGAGTCTGAACAGAGAAGCTGTTGTTCGTAAGGCACAGCCCACTCACTCCAACCCTCTCCTCATGGTTGCTGCCTTTTCTAGAGGTGATAACGCTTAGAACATGGACTTTATTTCCTTTTTTGCTCTGAGAAGTGCCCTGTGCCAATGAATTCCCATACAGCAGTGACACTCAGTGTGTTTTCTGTAGCTGTTTCTCCAGGTTACAGGAGTTGTTGAAGTACATACTGCATTCAGGCCTTTGCAGCGGAAGTGCTGCATGATTTAATTCTTGTGTCTGAGGGAGAGCCAGAATACCACACTGCATCATATTGTCCAGAGGAAGTCTCTCATATAAGATTGAAAAAAGGTTTTTTGAAGCAATACAAAGGAAAAAGCTACAATAAGAAAGTAAGAGTTGTCACTTAAGCTCAGGGTTTACTGGGTCCAGCTTTCTTCTCGTGAAAGGGACCAGTACTTAGTCTGTAAGTAAAAAAACCAGCCTTTCCTTGTTAATCTCATCTATCTTTACCTCTGAGCAAGTAGTTGTTTCAGAGATTTTCTGAGCTGTAAGTTGTTTTCTGATGTTCAATCTATCTGATCCTGTTTCTGAATCTATTTATGCTTTTGGTATCTGTCATGTTCTGGGGATGATAACAAATAGAAATTATGCAATATGGAAATATGCTTCCTGTTGTTTGTCTTAAAGCTGTTGCTTGGAAATGTCATTGAATGCTTCCTGACACTTATGTTACAGTTGTTTCCCTCCATGTACACTTTGGGCCATCAGGTCTGGAGCAGTGCCTGTGTTTCTTTCAAGTGATAAGAAATAGTACTTAACCATTATTAAATTATTTTAATTACATATAATTATACTGTAATTATTGAAGCATATTTAAAACCCTGTTGAAATGATTATAGTGAAGGTAAGGATAAGACCTGTATTCTACCATGAAAGTATAAAGTGAATTTATATAAAAAGAAACACAAATCTCATGCCCTAGTTGCATGCATGCGCTATATTTCAGTGTTACTGCCTCTTATCAATTATTCAGGGGAATGTTTTGCCCCTTAATTGACAATATTCTAACAGTGGGCTGTAATGAAATAAAAACTTATTCAGCCAGCCAAGACATTTAGTTTATGTACACAGCAGCACAAAACTGTGAAAGACAGAGGAGGTCGGAAAGGTAAAAAAGTGAAATATCCAATATAACTTACTCTCTATTTAGAATTAGTGGAAATACTCTTATTTCCTGTCCCGGCTCACTTAATAACAACAAAGGTAGTGAAGCATTGTATCTATCCTAATGCTAGTGCAAGAATATGGAATATTGAGGGAAAAACTCTTTCCTTCCATGAGCTCCCCAATTTGACCTGAAGACAATATAGTACATCAGCCATTTTAAAAGTGAAAGGATGTTTTTCCTTGAGATATGAGATTCCTGCATGCTTTGCTGAGTTATATTCCTGATGAAAGAGAGACTTTCTGATTCTTTGGCACTGGTTAATTGTTTAATACTTTGATTTTATCCTATTTCATATTTAAAAGAAGAACATGCTGGTAAAAAGCTGAAAACGAAATATGGGCAATAAACACACATCTCTTAACTGCATTCTTAACAGAGGTGTGTTAACTTCCCGAGTTTTGTGTGTCCTGTGGTACCATGGAAGAGACACAGACTCCCTGTTTTACCAGTTGGAAAAATGGGAGAGTTGTCTTAATTACACACGTACACCCTTACTTTCTGAATCTCCTCGTACCTGAAAAGGAAGCCTCTTAAAATAATATGTGACACATGATTAGCTTGAGGGGTGACCTATCAATTTATCTGATTGCTATTTTATGTTTCATTTTTGAGCTGTTCTATTAATACCAGAGCTGGGCTGTTTGGTGTTTCTGTATGTTCCTTAGCTGTTCTTTTTCACCAACAGACTTTTGCTATGGCTGAGGAGTATCACCGAGAATCAATGCTGGTTGAATGGGAACAGGTGAAACAAAGGATTCTTCATACTCTGCTTGCATCAGGGGAAGATGCTCTTGATTTCACCCAGGAAAATGAGGTAACTCCATCTTTCTGAACAGTGTCGTGCCCAGCATGTATACAGTGGGCACTCCAGCACTGCTGAAACCACCTCTGGATAATTCTGTAGCTACAAGTGCATGAAAATGAGAAATATCAGATCTCTGTTTAATTCCAGAACGACTGTGACTAGCAGAATGCGTTGTCTATGGTTGTTTTTATTGACTGATGAGTACTGGCAATGGATCTCTTATTGCCGAAGCTGTGTTTGGGCAACATCTGTGCAAGCTGAAAACTTAGTCACAGAACACATACTAGGTTATTATACCTAGGGGGGCAGAAAACATGCTGGGGTGAACTTCACCTTCAGGAAACCTCTGCAGTGCTAATGAGGCTAGACACTTTCAGGTGCAACACAGGTCTTAGGAGTATCTCTTCACCCTATCGATCTGTGCTAGTCAGGATTTACGGCTTTCCTTAGGAGGCTGCTGAAGGCTCGGAGTTTTGGCAAAAACAAATGAATATTCAAAAAAAAAAAAAAAGGGGGAATGCTTTCCTTTTTACCTTGTTTTCTCATGCAAGGAAGATTAGAGATTTTAGCAACACAAAATTTTAGTGTTCAGCAATTCAAGGTTAATCCAGCAGTGACCAAATATTTTGGACAAGACTGGGCCCGTGTGTAATATGAAAAGTTATTTAGTAGCAACTTGAAGAGTTCTTTAGCATCTGTTGCAACTTGAAACTGTACAGTTTATTCTCTTAAAGAAAATGTTCCAGTTATACAAGTAAAGCACAGTTATGTACAGAGTTGTGGGAATTCTACCCCTCTGAACTAGAGGCATTGGACATCAGCTGAGACTCCTGGAGCATTAATTTAAATTGGAGCCCCCTGCACAATCCTCTGTGAAAACTAACCTTGAGAGGTGATAGGGGGTAGGAAAATGCAAGTTGCTGTGCTTTCAGGTCAGGAAACAGGCCCAATTTTTTATAACCGTGTTCCCCACACTTGTTAATTGGAGTGACTTACAGAGCTGCTAAGTACGTGAAAATTAAAAAAGCCCTTTGTGTTAATGGGGTATGACCTGTATAGGGATTTGGAAATAATTAAAGTTGTTAATGAAATGTCCCTCTCTGATTACTGTTCTTCTAATATAGGTTAATCCCAGTTAGCATACATCTTTTTATAGAAGCTTCCTCAGAAAGTGAGTACTTTACTGATAGTTTTCTGTGACTTCTCAGAAGGTTCTCCATCTTCCCATTATTAGAAATACTGAATAATGCAGGCTGAATTAAGTTAAAACTAGGAACAGCTATCCCGTTATTTTAAGATGTGAGTCTGAAGGCTTGGTAGCTGATAGCTTCTGACATCTTTGGTGTGTGTGTGTGTTATTGGTCTGGGGTTTTCCTTTCAAAATATGGATATTAACTGCTCAGAGAAGCAATTTGATAACCTTTAAAAGGTAAATCCCCTTTTCTGATGTTTCATTGTCAAATGAGCACTATCCCAGTCCTTCGCACTTGAAATGCCAAGCACGAAATTGGAGGGAGAGAGGAGCTGGAAAAAAAACCTGTAATGTTTTGAGTCAGTATACACTATCAGTCAGTAATACTTCACTCTCCATTTCAAAGCACTTGTAGTATCAGTATGTGATTTCAAAAGGATTTCAATTTAAAATCCTTGATATATTCTAATCTTAGCCTCAAGAAGTCAAAGGTCTCAAGGCCTGAGATGTTTGAAGTGTGTCTACTGTGTTAAAAACCTGTTATCTAACCTCCCCACAGCAGGTTGTTCTTCTAAAGGCCTGTTCCAGTCAAGTAAGTTTTTTGTGTGTGTGACACAAACAGACACAGCCTGTAGAATATAGTGGAGATTTAATTGATATCCTCTGGAGATGGAGAATCAACTGAAAAGGCACAGATTCAAATGCAGCAGGGGTCCAGCCTGCCTGTGAGCCAGTTCTCAAGCTTTGGGCAAGCTAATTTGGGCAGAGTGAAATACCAACACATTATTCATGGAAATAAGACCAATTAACAGGCAAAGCTCATGGTTCAAAGAACCTCGCACAGGACTTGCCATTAGGGTTTTCTGCACCTCCTTGTCCTCCAATCCAGCCTTCTCCCTGTAAGGGAAAACCAGAGCTTATAAAAAAATGCTTCTTGGGGAAAAGGGAGGAAAGCCTGAGTTTTGTTTTCAGGGTATCAAGAATCTGTGCTCTCAGGGGATGTTTTCTGAGTCTTGTTCGACTAGGTGCGAGGTGTTTCTTTTGTCCTTTTTGTCCTTTTGTCCTTTTTCTTTCTTCCACTCCTGCCGTCAAGCATCACACTCCTGCAATGATGGAGAGACACACTGTTGCTTTTAGCTCCTGTCCCTTTGTATCTTGTCTTCATATCCCTTAAATCCCAAGGACTGCAGGATGTTTTCTGCTCCCCCACTGCATTGTGGTGTGTTTTGATGGGGTTTCTCCAGCTCAGTTTATTCACCACACCTACTGGCCAAGCCATTTGGAGTGCTGACAAAATGTCTGCCCAGACTTCTGCTGAGGAATGTGCATATGCATATGAGGATGATGAATAATGCATCTTTATAGCACAGGGTTTGGTGTGCAAGTGATGCTGAATGCTTGGCTGAGTGCAAATGAAGGAGTACTCCTTTGACAAGCAACATCGTTAGGCTAAATGAACTTGAAAGATGAAAACGTGACAGCAGTGCAATATAGCTACAGCTTTCATAAATGGATAATATTCAGAATAAATATTACAGTTCTGAAGAGTCTTTTCAAAAGACTCGAATTCAGGGCAGGGAGAACCAAATGTGGTTGAAAAAAACAGCCCAAGCTGTTTGAGCAGTATCAGGGTAGAGATGCAGAAAGATCCATGTGTGTGTGCACACTTGCAGTTCTGCAGTCCTTTGTGCATTACCCACTCTTCTGTTTTGCTGCTCCAGTTAAGCTTAAGAACCTGACCTGAAAGTCAGTTCTTGTATGCACCTAGCTGCTCTTCTCAAAACATCTTTCATAATCTTTTCCTGGCTTGAAAGATTGGTAAGTTCTGAATTGCCACCAAGGGATATCCTCTCCCTTTCACAAATCCCTCTCTTAACTTGCAGGGAAAGCCTCTTCAAACGCTGGTTACCAGCTGCAGGATGATTGCCTGTGTAGTACTCTATTTCTGCAATTCAGGATAAAGAGTGGAAATGCCTTCCCCAGCCTGACTCACTGCTTTAGTTTTCCTTTGGAAATTTCCTTTTAGCACAGCCATGAGATAGTTCAGTGAACTAGTGCTTTTTTAAAGTTGAATAATTCCAGGATGAAGCCAGAATACAAGTATGAGATGAAAAAAAAATAGGGCATAATCTTGCTTCCATGGCTCCTGCCATAGGAAAGAAAGTCAAGACAAATTCTGGGGTTCCTGAGGTTTTTTTCTTTGCTGAAGTGCCATTGGTAGTGGGCATTTAGAGAATTGAATTTCACTGTGGCAGTTCTCAGCTGTGGCAGCTTGTTAATAAGTGATCCTCAAAGCATAATGGATAGGATAAAAATGGAGAAAGGAAAACCCAAATCCCACAGCAGTTACTTCTAAGCTTCAAGCATGCACTTTTGAATTCAGATTCTTCCCTACCCTGTAAGTTTTAACCCGTCAATCATACACCACGCTCCAGAGCAGCAGCCACGTTGATGCTCTTTCCTGCGGCAAAGCAGCAGCAGGAGACAAGGGAACCAGATTCACAAAACAGAGCCCCAGTCCTTGTGTTTCTGGTGTTCGAGAACTAGTTGAAAAGTGACAGTAAGTCACAATGTACCCTTCTTAACTTGCTGCAGAAGATGAAACATCATCAGTAGTTAATGACAACGTCCATAATTTAACGTTACTTTAAATAACTGCAATTTATCTGGCACAGCACAGGGCAAGGCTGCAAAGCACTATTTATGCCATCGTGTCTGTTTCCCAGGAAACCTGCTTTAACAGCTTCTTTGTTCTTTAGAACAAAGAGTTTGTCGGGTTTTAGGTGGGTTTAAGGGAATTTGTCAGATGATTTGACACTGAAAGAAATATGCAAATGCTTCTGAATATCAGTATCCATTAAGAGTGTCTGTGACAGATATTTTTAGTGTAAGTTCAGTTGCAGAAGATAAAATAGGATTTCTTTTGGGTTTATTTGTAAGGCATTTTATACTGCCTAAGGTCTAAATGCATCTGCCTGATTTTTATAATTGGGTTGAATATAATTTAAATGGCACTATTACTGAGAAATTAATGCAGTGATAAACTTAATTCCAGCAATTTTAAAGGTTCGTGCTGGATCATCTTTGGTATCTTCATTCATTTATATTTCACTGTGCTGGGGACAAACACACTCACTGGGTGGTCCTACACAAAGAAGATAGCCTGGGTTAAACTGATATCAAATGAAGTTGGTAAGCATTTGGGAATGACTGAGAGATTGTTCAGTGCATGGACTGACAGGAACGTATCTAAAGGTTCGTATGTTTGTATTATTTCATTTCAAAGTTGGGATGCAGTTCCCAGAAAAGATTATTTTGAAGACCCTGTCAATATTTCATCCTCATTTGAAACAAGAAATGGAATGGTGATACCATCTGGAGAAAAGCTCCCACTTCTTGGCTCTTTTCCTGGAATCCATACAAACCAAACTGTGGCAGGAACATTGGTCCTGCCGTGCTGTGACCTGACAGGTGTCAGCAAAGCTGAACTTTAAAGCTGATTAAACTGAAAGTGGAAACAATGATTTTTCCATTTCATTTGGGCTTTCTATTGTTTGTCCAGGCACCAAGTTGATCACATTTAACTGAGCTCTTCCAGGAAATCTTAGAGCATGTCCTCAAGCAATACTCAGAAGTGATCCTGTCTACCCAGTAAAGTACTGACATTCTGGGTAGCTCATGTAAGGAAAAGCAGAGCTATCTGCCAGTGTTGCTGAGGTACAGTGTAACAGCTAATGAAGGTGTGCAGCCAGCTGTAACAGACTTGGGTGGTAGAAAGCTTAATTTGAAAACTCTGCAGATGTACCTGCTTTTTCTTGGAAAAAGTTACTGATTCAGTTTAGAGGAGTATCGGTGGGTTTGAGTTATACAGTAACAAACCTGAAAACATGCTTTTCCAGAAGTTTCTCTGTATCCTCTGCCCCAGCTATGTCAGTTGGCTTCATAATAAATATTATGCTTTTATGTCGAGCTTGTCATTTATCTTCAGACTATCAGAGCTGTAGCAGTGCTTATGAAGCAGCTGATACTGAAGGGCTCCTTACGTCAAAGGGGTCTGTCTTTTCAAACCCAAGACTTTCAAAGCTGATGCTGAAGTAAAGAATTCAATTTTTAGGAAACAGGAAACATCAGAGAGTATTGCTTACTTAATTGGGAGTATTCTTTCCTCCACAGTGTTGAGCAACCATGTTCAGTCGTGGCTGTACGAAAACATACCTGTGATTTGTGGTAAACACTTGCAAGAATACCTTTATTAGACTACTATGGCATGTTACGAGTTTCATAAAAGAGTACAAATTTTCCATGCCATGACTCCATCATCTGTCCCTCCTGCATCTACACTGAAAATACCTCAAACTTAGCATTGTCTCTGTGGGTAGAACAATGATTTTTTATTTTTTTTTCTTCAAGTCAGGATATTGCCAGCATCCTTCATCGTGCAGCAGACTAGCAGTGGAGGACTTCTCAGCACATAACTGAATGCTGCAGTCCCTTTTTGTGCCTGTGCCACAGTACTGGCACAGAAGTGGAGTGGGTGTCAGATTTACTAGTTTGGGTTCATTTAGGCTGTCCATTGAATTCTGTGTGCTTGCTGTGATGGAGATTCAAAAAGAAGACTAATGCAACAGTAAGCAACCTTTCAAGAAAAAAAAGGAAAGAATTAAAATTACAAGATGCTATCAAGAGGACACCAGTGTCTTAATTCTAGAGAGCTGCTTGTTGGTTTGTGCACTAAATAAGGAGGGTTTCTGTCACTTCAGAAAGTTTAAGCTATACTGGGAAGATAATGGGGTATTGCAGTGAGTCAATGCATTTTACTCTCTAGACAGAACTAAGGATTTGCACGATCAGGAACGTGGTTTTGCTGCTGTTCTTTAGGAGTAGATATACTGGTAAAATGCATTGCAGCAATTTTATACTTTCTTACACATTTTCTATTAAAACAGCCCAGCTACACCGGTGAGTTGGGTCCTCCAGGTCGCAGCTCTTTGGACAGCATGGAGATGGTGTATGCTCGTCAGGTGAGTAGAAATAAAAGAATAAACATAGTTAAATACTGCTTTCTACAATGAGGTGGTGAAAAGACAGCTTTGTGAGCATAGTGTGTGAGAAAATATAGTAGGTAAAGCCTGCAAATATCTGCCTGGAGTTAAAAAGGAATTGGAAAATACAAAAATTTAGCCTGACTTCTTAGAAATGTACTTAACCTGTCTGCTACAGGAATTTTTTGTCAGAAGGAGATTCTGAACACCATTATGACTGTGGAAATCACTTACGCATGTATAATAAACTCTTTTCACCTTTCCAAAAAAAAGGAAAAAAAAAAAAAAAGCTTTTTTAGAATTCATGTCAGTGTGTAATTGTACACAATAAAGACATTATATTCCCTTTATGCTCACACAGAATCATAGAATGGTGTGGGTTGGAGGTGACCTGTGGAAGATCATTATTCTGATGTGTGCATGCAGGAAAAAACATGCCGAAGTATTAATCCTGATGTTTGTCAAATTTGTCCCATTTTAATGGCATAACATAGAGAAGCTTTTGTGCATCAGCTATGAATTAACGTCTGGTAGCATTAGGCTCCCTCTGAAATTTTTCAGGGAAAAGAGATGAACCTTTACATGAGCAATTTGCTACTTTTGTTATATGAGATGATCTGTTTACCAGCACTGTTGGAAACAAAATGAAAGAGAAGCACTTGATTTTTCAAAATGGAATATCTGAAACAACACAGACAAAGGCTTGCCTAATCTGCGCAAATTACTGTTATTGTGGGCATTGGCTTAGTCTTTGCTGAGCCAGATAGCAGCTTGTACAGCTGCTTTTCTCTATCTGCCTTCAGTTATGGGAACTATGAAGTAATGAATTACAAAATGAGGTTTGCGGATGTGCTGATACAGTGTATGCTTGATTTAGTGGATCTTAATAGTACAATAATACCTAAAGGGGATGACAAGAAATTTGGAGAGGGGCTTCTGACAAGGGCCTGCAGGGACAGGACAAAATGGCTCTAAACTGACAAGGGGGGAAGACCGAGATGAGATCTTAGGCAGAAGTTCTTCCCTGTGTGGGTGCTGAGGCCCTGGCACAGGTAGCCCAGAGAAGCTGTGGCTGCCCCATCCCTGGCAGTGTTCAAGGCCAGGTTGGACGGGGCCTGGAGCAACCTGCTCTAGTGGAAGGTGTCCCTTCCCGTGGCAGGGGGTTGTCAGAACTGGATGAGCTTTTTGAGGTCCCTTCCAACCTAAACCAGTCTGTGATTAATTCATTTCATATCTCGTGTAACATACCTGCATTAAGGGTCTTCTTTATAGCATAATTATGTCTGTACTTTGAGGCTCTTGACATTATTCCCTGATTATTTTGTGAATATGGGAGGCCCAACCTCTCTAGCAGTACCAGTTCCAGGGGTGCTGGAGATGAGGCAGTCCATAATATTTCAGTTTATCAGCAGTCATGAATATGTTTTAATTAGGCTGAAATGATTAATTATTCTTCATGGATAGTTCAGGCTGTTTCATAGAAACACAGTGATTTTGCTGATGCTAGGTTCTGTTTGCACTGCATCTTGTTTGCACACTAGGCATTTTGAAGAAGTAGCAAGTGCAAAAGGGACTTAAAGTACAATGTCGCTACCTTTCTAGTTTTGAGAATTATTATTTTCAGATGTAGCTGGAAGGTTTTCAGGCTGAGAGTAGAATAAACAATAGTAGAAACAGCTAAATTAAGACAAAATTTGAATCAAACAGGGAGTGTATGTGTATGCACAAGTTTGGAAGGGCCATGTTTCTGTTCCCATTTGCTTGTGTCTGTTGGATTTCCCTGAATACTGCCATAAACCAGCAAAATAGTTTCTTTTATATCAGCAGGTAGGAGGCTGCCATGCAGGGGAATATCACAGGCATCTAATGGTTGGGTCTGTTCTTTGTCTTTCAGCGACTAGCTACAATTAGTCCAACTGGGCATTCAGCACAGTGCTTTGCCATGCAGAACCCCTGAACAGCTGGATTACTGCTGGCTTCAGTGTGTTCTGGAAGGGTGGTTGCTGCCAGTGCCCATTCCTCTTGTTCTAAATTACAGGGGGCTAATATGGGAGGGAAGCAGAAGGGACACTGTTTTTGAAGCCTGGTTCAGATTTTACTGCTGCAGCTGGGGAGGAAGAAGGGGAGCAATATGTACTGTTAAGCTTGCTTGCTTTCAATATGTTTCAGATTTATATTTATAATGAGAAGATAGTGAATGGACATCTGCAGCCTAACCTGGTGGACCTTTGCGCTGCTGTTGCAGAACTAGATGATAAGGTACTGCCAGTGAGTTAACATAAGGAAATGTGTTTAATCTGGTTTCAGGTGTGATTAGCAGCCTGCTGACATCAGTGGAAAAACACTGATATTGGCAAAAAAAATTGCATGGCTCCACAGAAAACACAGAGCCAATACTGGAATCATCTCTAGTACAGCAGGGCCCACCTGCGATGTACTTGGTCACGGGGAAAAATTCTTAACACAGTGAAAAAGTAAAGATCCTGTTTTCACTGAGGTGTCCCATCATGAGCAATGCGCTGTTGGGGACAACGGGAGAAGGCAGGGGAAATTGCTTTTCGTTTTAAATGGTTTCTGTTACATTTGCTTTTCAAAACATCATCTCTTAATATCTATTGATATTGAGCTAGAGCTGAAGTAGGCTCCCTTAGCTAAGTGTAAAGCCCCTAGGATTGATTTAAAATCAATGATCTCTACCTGCTTTTCTTTTCTTTAATTGCTTTACCTTGATATGCCCCCCCCCAACGTAACACCCAAATGCACAAACCTGGCCACCTTTGACTTAGCAAATGGGGAGAGCAAAAATTTGCTCAGAAGCAGAGGGGCAAATGCTTCAATCAGATCTGAATTATGCATGTGCATCTTTGCTTTGAACAGCTGCGTTCATTTTTCTGGGGACAACTGAGTTTGAGAGTTCTTGCTGCTTTGAAGCACTGAGATCAAGCACCTGCCCTTGCTGAAGCTAACAGTGCTCTTATTTCTCAGTATTCTGCTGTTGCAGCAGGGATACTGTAGTCCTGCAGACACTGATATGATCTTGTCCTTGTAAATGAGCAGACCTGGATGACTTTCAACCCTTTTTTCGAAACCTAATCTTTGTCCAAGTGATAAGTGTCCTTCAGATATTTCTTTGTGCAGTTGATAGCACAGCTTTCCAGCAGCAGCCAGAGCAATTGCTTACATGAAAAGCTGATGCTACTGTGGTATTTATTGAGTGGGAAGTCTGAACTGGAAATGGACAAGGAGTATGAGCACCAAGTATGCAGCCTAGGTTTGGAAATCGGGTTGATCCTGGGTGACAGTTGCAGGTGCAATATTTATAGCCATCTTCTTGCACAAGAATTATGCAGAGAAGCCTGGGAAACTGGAATTCTGCAGGGCAGAAGTGGCTTACCGTCATGACTGCATCCAGTATCTCCATCGCAAATCTAAATTTACTAACTCTTGTGGGTTTATGCTTTTCATAAGCATCAGAACACCACATAGCTCAGAACAGTGCTGTTGTTCACCTCTGTACTCATCAGTGTTGCATGAAATGGCTTGTTCACAGAACATCTCCGAGATGTGGGCCATGGTGAAACAAATGACTGATGTTACCCTGGTTCCTGCTAGCGATGCCTTGAAAGTCCGGACCAATATGGAAGTGCGAATGGAATTTGTGAGGCAGGCTCTGCGGTACCTTGAACAAAGGTAAGGCGAATGCTCTGGGTAGCACAGTGATAAGAGTTCCCTAATAATAAACTAGAATGACTGTAATGCAACGCAAACGTATTAACAGCTACCTCGTGCTGCTCACAGAAGCATCTGTTGCCTGTCTTTTCTGTTCTGCAGGGCTTAAAGCAGGCACTTGGATATAAAGCTGTTCTAGCTAAAAACTGTTCTAGTTAAGAAGTCTTTGATCCGTGGGGAGGTTGTTTAGAAGACACAAGACCTTTTATTCTTTTTCCTATGTTGTCCGTAAATATTCTGTGGCTGCATGGTCATATCTGAAGATTTTTTCACTTGTGGAAAGAGATCTGTTTCCTCTCAGCAAAAACATTCCCCTTTTCCATATACTCCCTGTCTGATCGCTGAGCACTGCCAGCAGCTGGGATTGGGAGGAAATGAGGAAAGCACTGGGGACAGATCTGGTGCAATGAGTCAGGTTCTGATCATGCCATTTTCTACACTGAAAGGTTTGGCTGGGGCTTGAAGACGCTGAAGCTGAGATATCTAGCAATGATTTTCAGACTGGGAAGTGGTTTATTGTCTGTATTGGCAAGTATCTCGGGCCTATGCTCCTTGACCAAGACCACACTTGGAGAACTGCAGGCTGTGGAGCAGCCCAAAGCTGAAAAAACTTTTTAGCAGGGCCTTTTGCAGCAAGATGAGGGGTGATAGTTTTAAACTGAAAGAGGGAGATTCAGGCTGTAAGTGGGGAAGAGATTTTTTGCAATGAGTGTGGTAAGACACTGGCCCAGGTTGCTCAGGGAGCTGGTGGATACACCATCCCTGGGGACATTCAAGGCTAGGCTGGGTGTAGTTCTGAGCAACCTGACCTCTTTGAGGATGTCCCTGCTCGTTGCAGGATCCCTTCCAACCCAAACCATTACCTGTGATGCTATTCTACGATTTCGTGAATCCCTGGGTGTCTGTAATACCTATTCACTGCACATGTGGATATTGCAGCAGTGTAGCTGCCAATGCCAGCAGAGTGGTTCAGCAGTGGGAAGCAAACAATAGCTGCAGTGCAGTGCGCAGGCATTTGTTATGGTTACTGATCTGCATCTGAGCACAGCAAGTGCTGCACTCTGATACAGCACACTGCGAAGAAATGTTACAGCCTCTTCTTGGCCTCTTGACAGTAGGTTGCCACACCTCATCAGCACTCCTTGCCACCTGAGTTGGTGGCAGTGTGCCTGCCTCTGCACAGATCAGTTGACACATCAAAAGTATCTTCTGTTTCCAGTTCTTCCATCTCAGCAGCATATCTGATGTGCTAAATTTTCACAGTGCTGATGTCTGCTAACTAAAATTAGGAATTAGTTGCATATTGTTGCCTCTGAATTGTGGAAATTGGGCCCTTCAGCGTTGCTTTTTTGGAGAAAAGGAAAAACAAAACCAAGCCACAACCAAACAAACCACAACCAGAAAAAAAAAATAACAAACAAAAAAACCCAACAAAAATGACAACAACAAACCAACCAAACAAAAAACACAGCAAAACAAACAAAAAAAGAAAAGAATCAAAAAAAAACCCCAAACTAACCCCGTGCCTTGCTTTGAAGCTTTTCTTTCCTACCAGGACTTCACTAACACTTAGGTGTTTCAGTGCTCACTAGGCCCTCACAGGTACAAGGAAGAGATATAATGCCTTTCTTGCATTAGTTGCTTTGGAGTAACCGTGGTCTTAAGCCCTGAGGATCGTGTGCTTAACTCTGCCATAATGCTAGGTATGAGAATTGAGTGATACTTGCCTACATTTAGCATAGCCTTTCAGTTTTATTGTCTGGTGGCACAGTGTTTGCAGAGAAAAAAGATAGAATTAAATGTAAGTTATTTCTGCTTCTTCAGTGTGTTTCTTCGATGTACAGACTTTAAAAACTCCTCCTCCTAAACATGAAAATTTGTTAAATTGATCTGCCTTCATTGAAGGCTTTGATGTCTTATTTTAGGTGGTGTTCTCAAAGCTGCCTTTACCAGTTGCTTTTCTCTAAAGTCCCCTTTTCTCTGATTTTCTCCTAGTAAGTCCACAGCCGTAAGGTTTGTATTTGTCCTTGGGGCTGGGAGGAAAGACAAACACATCTGTGGTGTTCTTTTGTGACAGGATTGATAGTTAAAGTCATGAAAAAAGGATGGGAAGGCTTTTTGCCAGTTAGCTAATTGAGTTTAACTTAGTACTAAGAGAACTTAATGAGAAGAGCCTCGTAATACAGTGTTGAACCTGGAGCAGTCCCCCACTGGCTACATACGTGGTGTCTCTTGAGACTGCTGACCACAAGTATCTTCCTAAATGGACAGAAATTTTCGCCTCATTTTGTTGTAATGATAATGTTTGAACATAAAGGTAATTAGCTTTAAATTGCTAATTCTGATTGATCTGAAAGGCAGTGGGTGTTTTTGCAGCAAGTGTATTTCAGTCTGCTCACGTTTGTTTTGCTTCTGGTGTTTTTCAGTTACAAAAACTACACTTTTGTGACAGTCTTTGGAAACTTGCACCAGGCTCAGCTGGGTGGTGTCCCAGGGACCTTCCAACTAGTGTGCAGCTTCCTGAGCATCAAACTCCCTGCGCCTGTCCCTGGTCTCCAGGTATGTCCATCACTTTTATCCACTGAGCTAAAATAATAATACAGATCTGTTTGCTCCAGCACAACCAGGAAACTAGTGCAGCCTCCAGTGTTTTTTTCTATTGTTTAAACTGCGGGCTGTTTTTCTGAGCAACCTGATCTAGTTGAAGATATCCCTGCTTACTGCAGGAGAGTTGGAGTAGATGAGCTTTAAAGGTCCTTTCCAACCCAAACTATTCTGTGATTCTCTGATTCCTCCTCCTGCATTTTTTCATTAGGAAAATGGAAGATAGTAGACAATCACTTTGAATTCAGAGCTACTCCTGAAGCAGGATGGTACTCAGTAGTTCCAGTTCTAAATTCTAGAAATTATGGTCTCTTCTGGTGGTCTTTGTAGAGATCAACATGCAAGTATTAAGATATGATGATTCAAAAAAGCAGTAACTTAGTCTCCCTGTTTTGTTTCTCCTTTTTCTTTTTTCCTTTTTTTTTTATGCTCATTGTAAGATGCCAGTTACTGATGACTAAATATGTAATGAATTAATCTTAACTGTAGCCTGAGCCTTTAATTTAGGAATCTGCATAAAATCTTATTCATCTGCACATAGTAGAAAGTGCATAGCTGTGCACCTACAAAATTACCAGATAGGCAGGCTGGGTTGAAAAATCAAAGTTAAAAAATAATAAATTGTAACATTGGAGACTGCATAGTTAATCTAGCTGTCCTTTTCTTACTTGCTGAGATCTGGGATTGGTTTGGTATCTCTCTGTTCCAGTACAAATGATTTTACTACCTCAGTGGTCTAATCCAAATCTGCTTTCTGGGTGGAGAGGATATTGTATGATCGTATTCTAGTTCTGGGCTTGTCAAAACTGTAATCTGGGTAAACGGAAGAGTGTTCCATCCTTTGTTGCTAGGATGTGCACAGCTTTCACAGGACTTAAACCTCATGACTTCTGGCTTCTGTAAGAGACACAGAATTTTTTTACCAAAATCAGTGTGACCATATAAGGTCAGAAATAATGAATGAGGCAAATGGTAAAAAAAAATAATTCAAATATGCTGCTTTTGAAGAATGTTAATTATTTCTTACTCTATTTTCAGGATGGTGAGGTAGAAGGACGTCCTGTCTGGGCACTGATTTACTACTGCATGCGCTGTGGAGATTTGACTGCAGCCATGCATGTGGTGAAACGGGCACAGCATCAGCTGGGAGAGTTTAAAACCTGGTTCCAGGAGTACATGCACAGTAAAGATAGAAGGTAACTGGGGACTGGGAGAGATACTAGGAAAGACCTTTGTGAGTGATGGGAATTGCTGTGGAGTAAGGAAATAATCAGTGGCTTGGTAGAAAGAGAAGCAGCTGAGGTCTCTTCTGGTGGTGATAGATGCCTGGTGTTTGTATTACCTATCTAAAGTATGTGTAAGAAGTGTGAGTATTTTAATTTGCGGCTTTTTAGTCTAGAACTTTTCATAGAAAAAGAGTTGGTTTAAAATATGCAAAGATTTACATGTAAAAAATAATACAGTGGTGTAGCTTTGCTTTTTTACCGTAGGATCTGCTCTGCATAACAGTAGGTTTCTGCATACAGTAGATCAGGTTTAATCTGCTGTCACAAATCCTGTGTCTTTTTATTTCCCCTGTGGCTTAATTTGTTTGAATTTCCTTTGAGGAATGCTTTTTCTACATGTGTTTTCATGATAATGCTGCATGACAAAAGCAAGTAGTGTTTGTTAGGGGGCTTTAGAGGCATTCACTCTCACATTCTTGCAAGTACTTGAGTCTGTGCAACTTAAGATGTGCTCTGACCTCTGCTGTGGTGGTTTAGGTGATCTTTTTTATCTTTCCACTTGCAGTGAGTTTCAAATCAGTGCCTGGTCAGCTATTGTATTATAATTGTGCTCCCTTAAGGGGAGTGTGAACATGGCATTGTGCTAAGGTGCTGGCTGAAACTGAGGGAAGCCAGAGAGTCCTGCTGAGTGCCAGGATATGAACCCATAATATCCCACCTCAGCCTACAACAGCTTAATTCATATGTGGGAAGCCCTTATCCTGCAACATGTTGAATGCATTGGCCTTTTTAGGTATGAAAATGTGAACAAGAAGATATCTGTGTGTCTTAGAGAGGGAAAATAGGATCGAAGTGCCCTTTACTGAGTGTATGCCATGCTATTCTATAAATTACCCTGGTTTGTAGAGAATATCTAGGAGTGCTCATTATAACAAGATTGTTCCAGAAACCTTAGTGAAGGCACTGTCCTTGTTTTCATTACAAACATTTTAATGATAAAGAGCATAATTGACATATGTGGGTTTTATTACAGCTATCAAAAGGTACTCTGCCTGTGGATTTGACAGACAATGTGAGAAAAATAAGGTCTAGGAAAACACTTTGATTCAGTTCTAAAAAAATCTTTGCAAGAGGTACAAGAAACAGAATGACAAAGAACATTATGACAGTATTTAATGATTAAAGTGTCTCTCCTAAAAGACTTCATGGTACAGCTACCTGCTCACTTTTTAGTTATTAACCCAAAGACTTTGTGAGCTCTTTTTCTGAAGTGATGAAGTAGCAGAGTCAGACTAAAATGGCTCATCTACCACAATATTAACACACCCTAAAGAGGCTGTCATCTTTTTTTTTTCTGCAGTAGGTATTTGAAGATGATCCTCCATAACTTTAATTAGATATTTAAATTGACATGTACAGAATCTTGACCTGCAGATGTAAATAGAAGGTGCAAGAAATATAAGACGGTGCTTTTTGTCATTATGCCCTTTCTGTGAATGTGCACCTACTTATGTTGATTTGCATCCAGTTTTCCTCATACAGGGAAAGATGGGTTTCATGTCTTTTCTATCCATGTGTTGGGCTTTTTTGACTCTTTTTCCCCTTAGACTGTCTCCTGCCACAGAAAATAAGCTGCGTCTTCACTACAGACGAGCTCTGAGAAATAACACTGACCCCTACAAAAGGGCTGTTTACTGTATTATTGGCCGTTGTGACATTACAGATAACCAGAGTGAAGTTGCTGATAAAACAGAAGATTATCTTTGGCTAAAAGTAAGTGTGGTGGTGGGCTTGTGTTGCTGTTTGCTGTTTTTTGGGGGTTGCATCCTCAAGGAAAGAGAGATCTATCTGTCTGAGAAATAAATGGCATTTAATGGGAAGATGTTTTCTCCCTATTCTTCACTGTGAGGGTGGTCAGACATTGGAATAGGGTGCCCAGAGAAGCTGTGGCTGCCCCATCCCTGGCAGTGTTAAAGGCCAGGATGGACGGGGCTTTTAGCAACTTGGTCTAGTGGGAGGTTTCCTTACCCATGTCAGGGGGTTGAAACTAGATAATCTTTAAGTTTCCTTCCAACCCAAACCATTCAGTGGTTCTTTAAGAACAGGTCTAAATGGTATTGCATTTCTGCAGTGCTCTGCTGACCTACTACGCCTTCTAGATGGGGTGTTCTGCATCAGTGTAATGCATCCAACTTGACCTTGGGGTGGTGACGGACTGGGAGCCTGATTCTCAGGGTTGCTCTATTACCCTCTGTGCTCTCAGGTGTTAATTTGGGGACACTTGTCTTTTTGGAAGTTTCATGTTCTACATTTGGCACTGATCTTTGTCAGCTGTTTTTACAAATAGTGTTAGCTTGATGCAGTGAGGATCCTTCTGAATTTTCCTTTCTGGTTGGATTATAGCTGAAGTGTTGGGGTCCATTGGAAGTAGATGCTGTCAATATTTACTGCAACACAAAGTCCTTGTAGTTTTGGTGGGAGCATGAGAGGTACCAGTCAGTACCCATTTCTCCCCTTTATCTGAAAGAGCTAGTAGAATGAGGTATTTGTTAAGACTGGGTAAAAAAAAAGTAATGCTTTTAATTACTGCTTGCATATTCAGAGTCCCAGCATCAGAGTTCGATGGCATGGACAGATAGAGACGGACCCTCTGGGTTATATCTGCATAGATTTCTGCTGTTGCTACGTTAGAGATCTTTACTTTCCGGCAATGGATCCACATGATGTTGTGACTAGAAGTAGTTTCTAGTCAGTTGGTCCGATCTTAGGAGGGGCTGCTGATGGAACAAATATATTCTGAGTGCATACCTTGTGCAAGATGAAGTTGAAAGATCCGTGCTTATTTTCTTGGTTGACTTTTTTAGCTGAACCAGGTGTGTTTTGATGATGATGGTGCAAGTTCTCCACAAGACCGACTAACATTATCACAGTTCCAGAAGCAGCTTCTAGAAGACTATGGTAAGAAACCACAGAGGTGTGTTACTTTTCCACTTAGGGCTTTTCCACTTAGGGCTCTGCTTTTCCGCTTAGGTCTCTTTCCAGTTTCTTGCTTCCCTAGAGCAATGGCAGACTTCAGGAAGACATGATGAATGAGTCCTGTCCCCAGCAATCCAGAGAGTGAATATTCATCTGTGAACCACACTGCTCCTGTTTGTACTTTATTTGTACTAAATTATAGATTGCCTTTTTTCTCACCGTAAATATGCTAAGGTCTTCTAAGAAAACTTCCAACTTCTGAAATACTGAACAGGAAAGCAATCATTATGTAATGTAGGCATATGTTTCCAATGCTTTTTCCATATGCATCTTGTTCATTGTTTCCCTTGCATTCAGGTAACTTTCTGGGGACCCAAATCGCAGTTCCTTCCACTTCAGAAAGTTTTAGGAGTGCCCACAGCCCAAGAGACTATCTTTTCCCTTAATCGTCTTCCAACTAATCAAAATGAGCTCACTTGGACTATCCAAAACATACAGAATGTGATTCTCACACCTTATACTTTGGAGTGTTGCTCACCCAGATAAAAAAGTGTGGAAAAGAAATACAATAAGCTACCATTGGTGTTGCTGAATAGGAAGATCCAGGGGTTTAACCTTTTCTGTACCTCTTGGCATAAGTATAAATGAAGGCAAAAAAGCTGTGGTCTTTAAACAGTCTGTTGCATCTATTAGAGTTGATGTTCGCTGTCTTAAAGAGCAAAGCAGCTTTTCTGACCTCTTTCACTTCCTGAATATGTCTTTATGCTGTGGTCTTTTGCAATCTATTTTCAGTGGAATAGCTATAGATAAGGCACCAGTGTGTGATTAGGTATTCACTTTTGTCTAGGGTGTTTATTTCAGTTGGCACTAAATAAACAATAATGATGTACAGTGACAGGAAACAACCTCTGTCAGTGATCTGTGATTGCAAAATCATTTTGACTTACGCTCTGTGTGTGTTTTGTGGTGTGTTTTTTTTTCAGGTGAATCACATTTTGCAGTGAACCAGCAGCCTTTCCTCTACTTCCAAGTATTGTTCTTGACAGCACAGTTTGAGGCTGCAATTGCTTTTCTCTTCCGGATGGAGCGCTTGCGTTGTCATGCTGTTCATGTTGCTTTGGTCATGTTTGAGTTAAAATTGCTCCTGAAATCTTCTGGGCAGAGTGCACAGCTATGTAAGTACTGCACATTGACTTGACAATAAAGGAGTATTTTCTGTGCCCTTAAGAGTACCCTGTAGACACTGCAGGTCTGTATAATTGATCAAACAGGCAGTGTTTATCAGCACAATCTCCTAAAAGTTAATGGTTTTAGTTGCATTGGAACTCTGGATCATGGCTCTGCCTTATTTCAGGTGAAGATCAGAGAAACATTTCCTGGCATTAGGTTCTTTAATGGTGTTGCTTCTGACATTGCAGTAAGCCACGAAGCTGGTGACCCTCCTGGTGTAAGACGTCTGAATTTTGTGCGGCTCTTGATGCTTTACACCCGTAAGTTTGAATCAACAGATCCAAGGGAAGCCCTGCAGTATTTTTACTTTCTCAGGTAGGGACTAATATGTGTCTCTCAATTTTCTCCTAGCTATTAAAAATAATTAAGCAGTATCTAAGAAGTCCTCTGAAACAGAAGTTCCTTCCTCCTTCCCTTTCTTTTGTAGGAATGAGAAGGACAGCCAGGGAGAGAACATGTTCTTGCGTTGTGTTAGTGAAATAGTAATTGAAAGCAGAGAGGTATGTTTGGCCATGTTTTGCCTTCCTCATTTAAACTGGCATTTGTTTCTTCATTGACATCTTTAGCAGGCAGGATAGCCTGAAATGGTTTTTACTCTTTCTGTCTGATGCAGGTGTAGATGATGGGAAATCTCACAATGACCATGTGTTCGAGATATTTAATAACTTTCTCCTGTTGTTAATATACAGATAATGTTGACATCCATCATTGTTTTTATTCATCCATGACTGCATCTTTATACTTAGTAAATAGGTTGTGAAATATGTGCAATTCATCCCTCTGTTTTTGTTCCCTTTTTCTTACTTTACATCTGTGTGGATATAGTTTGATATGATTCTTGGAAAGTTGGAAAACAATGGGAGTAGAAAGGTGAGTTGACAATTTATATTTTACATATAAAGTAGAAACTGTATGATTTCCAAGCTAGTCATGAGACTTATCTTACTTTTCTTTATTTTTCACTAGCCAAATTATCACTGTGTTTGAATATGTACAGGTTCTCAAAGTATAAGATCCTTTTACAGAATAGTACCAATCTACAGAATAATACTGAATTTCAGGTCAGGAACTGCAGGGCAAAGAGTGTCCCTATAGACAGCTAGTGTAACTAAAGAAACAGGTGGCATCAGGTAACTTCAGCAAGGTCTGAATTTTATTTTTATAGTAGGAAATGGAATTTAGCACACATTAGTAAAAAGCAATTAGCAAAAATTGATTGCTTGTAAGTGGGTGGGAGATTATTCTGTTAACTGAGCTGTGCATGTAAAAACTATCTATATGACATTATCCTCATTCACCTCAGAGGAGAAATGTATTGCAGCCCATTACAAATTCTTTTAGGGAAGGGAGCAAGGGCTAAAACACCCCAGACATAGCCACAACTGATCTGTCATCTCCATATAGATGAGGGTGAATATTAGATCAAAGAGCAGCTGTTTTTAGTTGTGATGGATTTTACATCTGCTTTAAAAGCAGTAATCTAAAAGTAAAATGTAAGTTTACATGGTCAGAAGAAAAAGGAAGTTTTAAGATTTCATGTGAAAGGAAGAGAGTGTCTGTGAATGATTACAATTTTAGATAATCAGTAAAGGTTTCTGGTTTGCTGTGGCAATTTTGGAAGCTTTCTGTGTAAGGCAGACTCCAGAATTGTTTAAATCTTAATTTTAAGATTAGGGTTCACGCTGCAAACATTGTGACTGTCAGGAAAAAAAAAACACAAAAACAAATGGAGACCCACATGCAAGTTGGTTTTGACAGGACTTTCTTTTAGATGTTTTTGTTCTGTCAGCTTAAATGCAGTGAGATTGCACACATGAGAGCATGGTAACGCAGTCATCTTTACAAATATCTTTTCATTTTACAGTTCTTTGTAAGATAGTTTTTAGATTAGATCATTAGTGCTGAATCCAGTTTTCTTTATTTTAGTCAGTTCTCTTTTAATGTGACTGTATTTTTGTGTTCCTGTAGTATGAAAACAGCAATCTTAGTTAAGAAAATAAATTCTTCTAGATTATTTAGTCTTATTTTTACATTCTCAACTACAGTAAAATCCTTCCCAGATATCCTTGACTCTTCCCCTCTTTTCATTCTACTTGTGTTTATTGTTTCTTTTAAAATTCCTGATACCCTTTCATTTGTCCATGTAAGATTTCACTTACAACCTGCCTCGCCAATATACACAAACAGCATCCTTGGAGACCCTGGCACGTTATATTCTGAAGTCTTTTGTGTTTTCTTCTCCTCTGTAATGTGTCATCAGCAACTAAAGTAATTTAGAATTTGACCTGTTATCTGGGTCATTTTGAATGAATGAGAATCTGCAGATGTCTCATTGCTGACTCTGTTTTGGAGGAAGTCTCTCTCACTAGAGCTCTTTCTATTTTTAACGTGTCCCTTTTGCATGTTCCCATGGAAATGCAAAAGCCATTCTAATCATAATCCAACATGTAAAATAGTCATTGCCATAACAGAATATTTAGGAGGTTTTAGACATTCTGATTTCTCTTCTCTTGTTTTTGTCTCACCTCTTTAGCCTGGAGTGATAGACAAGTTTACAAGTGACACAAAACCCATTATCAACAAAGTTGCTTCTGCAGCAGAAAATAAAGGATTGTTTGAAGAAGCTGCAAAACTGTATGACCTTGCAAAGGTAAATATCTTGTGTGCTACCTTAAATATCTACCTGGTTCACCTGTTTTTTTTCAAAACATTCTTCCTGTGATTAGGAGGTTAAATAGAGATTGAATTGCCTTTACCCCATCTCTGGCAGTGTTCCAGCTTGGATGGGGCTTGGAGCAACCTGGTCTAGTGGAAGGTGTCCCTGCCTGTGGCAGGGAGTTGGATCTGGATGAGCTTTGAGGTCCCTTCCAACCCAAACCATTCTAGGATTCTGTAATTCAAGCAGATTATTTCTGCTGCTGTTAAAGCAGAGCCATTGGCTAAATGGAGCAGGGTTTTGATAAGTAAACCCAGATGCCTTGCACACCAACCCATTCTGATTTAAGACATCCTGGTTCTTGATCGGTGTGGCCTTTTGAAGAGATTGCCTCATGCATGATTTTATCCTGGCTAGTGAAGTTGTTTATCTGGAGTGTGCTCTTCCAACTTTATAGATGTTGAATTGAAATCTAAAATAGTTGGACTTTATATTGAGTACTCTTGTTTCCTTTTGAAATATATTTGAAATTAAAATGGATGGAACCATAGCCACTATTTTAGAGGAAAATTAAGGGAAAATACTTTTCCACATGGGCCTGCACAATTATGTTGCTCACAGCTAATAAAATCTTGCCCCTTTATGGAGGAGAGGCATCTCTGAGCTTACACTAGGCACTGCTGAGTGAGACCTTTCTGCTTCTTCAATGAGATTAAAACACTAAGTCCCACTGTACTCCTTTTATCTGTGTGTAACTTTGATACCAACAGAACCCTGACAAAGTTCTAGAACTGATGAACAAGCTCCTCAGTCCTGTCATTCCCCAGATCAGCACGCCCCAATCAAACAAGGAGCGGTTGAAGAACATGGCCCATTCAATTGCTGAGAGGTAAGAGAAGGTGGCGGTATTAGTTCCTGACTTTCTGCTGCCAGGACTGTGGCATCCACGGCTGTGTGTTCAGAAAGACGTGACAAGAGGTCGGAATTTATCCTGTCCTGCTCATTATAGCTTGTATTGAAACCAGAAACATAATCTTCAGGGGAAGAGCAGGTAAATGTGGCAAGAAGCTTTACCTGTAGGTGAATCAGGAAAAGGGAATTTCAGGATTGCCAGCTGGAAACATAGTCTATTAAGGAGCAATAAATACAGTGAATTGTATGGTTTAGATTATTTTTAAAGTAAAATATTGTAACAGTTGCAGAATCATGGCATACAATTCACTTGTTTGAAATTATATTAAGAAAGAGCTGTAATATTCTGAGTTGTAACAGCAGAGTGGTGAGTTCAGTAGCTGAAATGGTGCTTTAATGAAAGATAAAAGGAACATTTAAGCTGAAGTGAGTGTATGGCTAATGTAACAGTGGGCCTCATTTCCACAGCCCTTCATAGCACTTCAGGAAAGTGCTGTGTGGTATTTAGAAAAGAGAGAAGTCACCAAAAGGAATGTTTCCTGCAGTGTCCCTGTGCTAATTAGGATACGTGTTTGAGAAACATCAGTGCTGAAGATTCATTAGCAGCTAGAAGCCTAAGAATAACCTGCTTCTGAAAGGATGTAATTGTGAAATAGCTTTGGGATTTTTAAAATCATCATCTTTTGGTGCAGTGACTGCCATGGATAATTCCTGTGTTTCACTAGAGCAAAATGTGGATACCTGTGAGAAGTGTCTTACAGCTTTTCCTCAATTGTGATGTGAGAGAATAAAATAAACCAAGCAGGCTTGTTGGCCCTTGGAAATTAGGAAAGCAAATACAGAAATGTATTGATTTCAGTCAAAAGCATTTGTCATTCTTCTTTTGACAAGTGGCATTTGTCACTCACTCCTTCACTCAGCCCTTTGTTCATTTATTCAGGCTGCTGACTGAGTGAAAAGCAGTGCCATATTGACTTAGTGAGAGCCTCATTTAGTATCAGACATTAAGTAGAAACCTGTGGCTTGAGGTTAAGCTTCAGCAAAGGCTGTAATGGGCTTTGTTTTGCTACTTGCTTTGATACGGATGAGAGAGCTGAGTATGACTGTTCAATAATGCCACTTTACAGCTGCAAGCCTTCATGATTGCAAAGCTGAAATGGTTCCGATTAGCTCATGTTCTTGCCAATTAAATGCAATACAGGGCTCTGTACTGACAGCACTGTAACAGTGCAGCTTTCCTTCTGTGGTGATTTTGGAGCAGGGGAGACACCCAACAGAAAAGGCCAAGAAACTGTCTATCTTCCTCCTCTGTGTACTTGACCACTCTTGCTATTACCTTGAGAAAAGAGATTCTTGCTGACTTTGTGCTATGAGGAGTAGGAGCAGACAGACCTCCATTTCATTGCCTAGCAAGTGCAGCTTGAGAGAGCATGCAGAAGCATCTAATCTAGTTTTAAGTCTTAATTTCCAGCCTGAAGCAGGTAGTTCTACTGGGTAATTGTCTACTATAAACTATGTAAGTATGTCTTACTTTGCAGGTCTCTGCTTCCTGTTACTGTTTTCCCCATAAATATGGGAAGTTGTAAACATTTAAAAGGAAACAAAAGTCAGATTAAATGGAAAACTAAAGTGAATAAAAGTATTTTTAAAAAGTCAGAGCTTGTGAAAGTTGTGCCTCCTGGTTAAGGAACTTTAAGGCTGTCCTTTATTAGATGCCTTCTGTCCTTGTGCTTTATGTCTCTGCTTCCAGGAATTGCACAAGCACATTTATAAATTGTTGCCATTTCGAACAATAAAATTGTAAACCAATTTCTTTCAGGTACAAAGCTCAGGGGATAACTGCAAAGAAATCCGTTGACTCCACGTTCTACCTTCTGCTAGACTTAATCACATTTTTTGATGAATATCACGCTGGTCATGTTGACAGGGCCTTTGATGTAAGTTTCAAGATTTCTGTTTGAAGTGCAGCCTTCCTAATGCCCTTGAAAGCCCAGAATGTCTCAAATAACATCACTTAAAAGAAAAAAAACCTGTATTTAATGAGTTAGAAGGTGATGCAGTGCTATAGGAATTTAAAAAATGTGTTTCTTTCCAATTGCTTGATAATCAGAATGATCTTTCTGAAGCTGTTTTGTACATATTGAACAAAATATTCCTGCTGCTCAGCAAAGTGAGGAGATAGTAAACAACAATTAAATTATTTTTCTTAAATGTAATCATAAACATTTCATTAACACTTCAAAACCATACTTTATTAATGTATGGTACATAGAACATTGATTATTTCCTCTGATTCTTGCATTTCTTTTTGAAGATTATTGAACGCCTAAAGCTTGTACCTCTTAGCCAAGATTGTGTAGAGGAGAGAGTTGCTGCATTCCGGAATTTCAGCGATGAAGTAAGTAATGTCTCTTGGTTTTAGCTTCCAAAACCCTTTTGCTTCATTAAAAAAATCTTAAAACCTTGTCAGCCTTGTCATCTCATAATTCTTATACTTTAGCAGGGACACAGGATGGGATTATTTTGCATTCATGCAAGTTGGCTTTCAACTTTCAGTAGAATTCCTGACGCAGAAATCCTGTCTCCATTTGGCAGAACACATCTGCAAATCTGAATCTCTTTAAACTTTCTGAGTTTAATTCAAGAATTTGGCATATTGAAAACTTTCAACTGTGCCGCTGAATTAGTTTTCTGTGCTCTTAATGGTCACCAAGCATTTGTAAGGTCTGTTTCCTTCCCCCCAATTCGAGGAAATCATGTATCTGGGTATTAGCAGATGTCTCAAAACTCTGCGTAACTTTTTTTACTAGGTGATGCAGTCACAGCAGGGGTAACTATTAAATGTATGGATGTGCTATAAGTAAATATCAACCATAGTTAATGCTTGGTTTTCTGATGTGTAGCAGAGGTAATGATTCTGTCAACCTGCTCTTCATTGCAATATGTCTTTATTTTTCTGCTTCCTTGTGTAGATCAGGCACAACTTATCTGAGGTCCTGCTTGCAACTATGAATATTTTATTCACCCAGTATAAGAGGATGAAAGGCACAAGCCCAGCCACTCCTACCAGACCCCAGCGGGTAATGGAAGACAGAGATTCGGTAAGATTGTAATCTTCATTGTCTAACAATTTTTCCTATTTTCTTTTCCCCCTGATTTCAAGGGATTTGACTTCAAATAAATGTGACTGTCTAATGGTCTTGAATTTTGACTTTCCCAGTTACTTAGTCTTTGCCCACTCAGCCTGCTTGGTTACTTGCGAAAGAATAGTCTCAAAACTAACTTTGTGTAAAGAAAGAATATTGCTTTAAATGGCAGTGAGCTAGTTAAGATATATTACGCTATATATCCATCTCCTAGCAAGAGAAAACAAGTGTTCAGTTTGTTTCTTGGTGGGATCTTACATGATTAACTGATGTGAACAGTGCAGTGTCTCTAGGATGGTCAGTGTTGCTGCCTTGACAACTGAGCTGCTTTTTTTCCAGAAGGTAGTTTCCACTTCTTTCACTTGAGTTAGTCCTTTGTCCATGTATAACTGATTTCTGATGGAAAGGCTTCTTTGATTCCTCTTCTTGGCTTGCTTCTGTAGTGATGTGGGCTGGTATTTTCAGAATGTCCTCGGGCAATACACCCAGATGGTCAAGTACAGTCACTTGGAGAATGGCTGTAGCAGTTTGCCTGTGTTGTTCTGCTGCCTCTGCAGCTTCTGGGTACAACGGTGTGTGGTCCATCTGCTGGTTTAAATGGCTGACAATGGTGAGTTTGTTGTCACTAGTGCTAGAGTTGGTGCTGAAGCATCTCCCCCACCCACTGATAGGAACCTATGCCTTCAGCAAGGCTTAAAATTGGTGTCACTTAAAAGGTACAGTCAGATTTTCAGACACCAACCTGTCAACATGCTGTGTTGAGCAGGATGGTTCTCAACTTAGCTGTCCTAAGGTTTGGACTTGTAGCTCTTGTTCAGTTGAAGCTGTCACAGGCACTTGAACACCAATGCCAAACCGCTCATCTCATCATAGAAATCAGGAAATACCAACTCCTTTTGAGAATGAAAACCAACTTGGGCCACAGCCAGCTGTATGCCAGGCTTTGGTCATCTGCAAAAATGCCTTTGATCTGTAAATTGCAATATTGGTAGAAGTCTTAGCAGCATCTGTAAATTACATCAGAAAATGAAAGGCTTGAGTAATGATGCAGCTTTTGTCTTTGGGCAGCTTTAGTCTGTGTGAGAACTACAGGATCCTGCCTGCAACTGTGCTGGTACTGTAGATCAGCAAAATTGGAGAGGGATGCATGCTGCTTGGACTTCTCCCACCTTAAATTGTGTGTAGAAGTCCCAGGCTGTGTTCACAAGGTTGGTGCTGATCAAACAGCCTTAGCTCCCTGCTTTCAGAGTGAGCTGTTTATTTTGTTTTGGCAATTTCAGTCTTGTGCCTTACATAGAAGCATTTACCATCTCCATAAGGGTGGAATGCTGTCAGGTGTCATCTTGGTAGGAATGTCAGGATGAGAAATTGTTGGACTGATTGGCAATGGGCTCAGCAGTGTTGCTGGCAGGAATTTGTGTAAAAGGAAGCCACCATGACATCATATATATCAATAGTGTGCCTGTCACCAGCATGCTTAGCGTGTGTTTCATAAACGTGTTCTGCACTTCCATGATGTACATTTGTTGGAGTTCAGCTGATGAAGTACCTTGCTAAAAACCTGTGAAAGTTTGGTTTTTTTTTTTCCAGGCTTCATGTTTTGTTAATCAAGCTTCTAACCTTGTGGTGGGATCTCATGGCATCAGGGTATCAGTGGTGCTGGAGGCACAGGGTTTCTGAGTCACGGATCTCTGGCTGCTCCATGCAATAAAAGCTGTGCTTAACCATTAGAGGAACAAGCACTTGCTGTCTGCAGCCAGGGAGGTGATAACAGAATAGTGATGTGGCTGTAATGTCAGAAGGGAGTATAAATCTGCTAATGTAGGGTTAGTTGGAGAGAAGAAACCTACAGCTTAAGCTCTCTGCTGCCTAAAGATTTGCATATGAGAAAAATACCAGGCACATGGAAGGTAGGGTAAGAATAGCTTTAGCACGTGTTCCGCTTTTTTCTTGCCCTGAAAAATTTCGCCCAGGACTGCAAGAGAAGGGAATCTGGATCACCTCAGTGTCGCTGTCTGCGAGTCAGCTCAGGGGTTTTTAGTGGTGGGACGAAAGGAGGACATTCTGAGTGTGAGAGAGGTGTTTCTTTAACAAAATCTCCCCAGTCACCTCAACAGAGATGGTAGATCGCGAAGCTTCTGCAGACAAGAAGTTTTCTTTAGAACTTCCTTGGGACCAAGGCAGCTTTTCCTTTTTCCACAGGGAAGCACATTTTAGGGGAAATTTGGTTCTTCCAGATGTTTAACGATCTTGGCACATTGCCCAGTAGGCAGTACAAGCAAAAAATTACTCTGTTTTGATTAGGTCTTTGAAATCCCCGGGCTTTTTCTGGATCCATAGAAGCAGACAGATTCAAATCCCTCTGTTCATCAGAAGAATTTGAAAACATGAGGTAGTAGCTCTTTGTAAGCTCTTTGTTGCTTATTCCATGTACTGGGGAACAGAGTCCCCCAGAGTAGGAACACGGTCCTTGAGTTTGACTCTAGTGTGGACAAAATCCAGAAGTGGGAGTCCTGCTCTGATGGGCAGGGACTAGAGGAGCTTCAGCAGGAGCAGTGTGGATCCAGCACCCAAGGACAGGATTGAGAGGAACAGTACTGCTGGAACCCGCTGAACCAGTAATGCTCTCTGGTAGAATAACTCCTGTCCCACTTCAGAGATGAAATAGGGTTTATTTTGAAATTATTAGGTTTGGAGTCAGAGCTGGTGTTTGATGCATTTTGTTTATTTCAGAATGAAGTTGCCTAAGCTATACGTTGAGTCTTTTTTTTTTGTTATTTTTTAAGGTATATGCATTAGGTTTTGGGAATGAAGAAGCAAAGTCTTGTCCCAGTTGGCCTGGTCCATTTTGTCATATTTTATATGTTGTATCTCATTTGTCCGTATTTCAGGCAGAGATAGCAGCGAGCCCAGACTGCAGTGCTGGAAACCGTGGCTGCAGCGACAGCCCTGACCCAGATGCCGTCAGTGCCTGACAGCAATGTCATCTGCTCCCCACCCCGAGCCGGGGTAGCAAACTCTCTGGAGCAGCCCAAGGGCATTATCTGAGAGGCAAAATTAGGTCATGAAAAGAATGGAATTATTCTTTTTATTTGTGGTTTTATTTTAAATCGCAAGTGACTCTAACATTCATGAAGTAATTACAGCCAATAGAACATCTAGACCTCCAGGCCGCTCTTAACCTCGGCAAACCTCTGTTTGTTCTTCCTCGAGTATTATTTTGATTCTTAAAAATAGACCAGCTTTAGTATCATTGCTGCCACAAAGTAAAGGGAATAGTAACTGAGGCTGCTCTAAGCCTGCCATAGTCACAGTGAGAGGTTTCACTTTTTAATACTTTAATTCCAAAGAGTCAGACACCTTGACATTCCTTATTTTCCCACCTACCTGTTTGACCTTGTTAACTAGGTGGTAATTTGCAGCTGGGGAAACCATCCTGGGAGCTTTGGGCAATTGGGTCAGTCCCAAGTTTGCTGCTTACTCCAGAGTCACTGCTGATGTGACGTGCTGCCTCCTGACATTCCTCAGCTGTAGCGCTTAAGGAAGGGAGGAGTGACTTCCATTCTTATTACTCCTCTGCAGCTCCAGGTATCCATCCTTCCGTTCACCCATCCTCAGCCATACAGGAATACAGTGCAAGATGGGAACTCTGCTCTGTATTTCACCAGGACTTTGTAGACAGTCACAGCTTTCCTTTGAACAGATAATGGAAATGGAGCATTAAATGGCTGTGAGCTCAGTGCTAAAGAAAACTAAATTTCCTGCCCCATGTGTAAAGTTGACAGTCTTTTGCCCAGTTGAAGCAGTAGCATTCAGACAGTGCTTGAAACAAGCAGATGAGTATTTCCACTACCAGCTTCCAGAGCTCCTCTGCTGCTATTGAGTAACTGACTGGTTTAACATTACCCTGGAAAAGGAGAATTGCCCAGACGGGCCTTGGGAATGATGTTTATAACTGTGCCCAACCATGTGATGGGCTTCGGTCACTTCTCCGTTTGTAAGCTCCTGCTGTCAGATTTACCATCCACATGCCTGCAGCACCCAAAGCTGCTCTAGGTTTCCCTGCAGTCAGTAGATTAAAGAAAGATTTGACCAGCAGGATCTTCTAGTGCAATAATTTAGAGATGCTTAATATTTAAGAAGAAAATACTGTAAGCAATCAAAGCAGTCTGCATAGTTTTCCATAGGGATACTGGCTTTTTATGTTCTCCTGACATCTACCAGTTACAGAAATGATTTTCCTTTTAATTTACTCATAACAAACTAGTCAAATTATCCCTGAATTCCCTCCGCTATTGTGTAATCTTCTCAAGAAGGGATTTGGTTACTTTAGGCAAAGGTCTCCAGGTGTTCTTAATAAGTCTACTTTCATCACACTATGGAATGAAGAGCCTTTAAAGATGTTGTAGGGGATGCTGGAGGCCTCTGGGCATGTGTGGCACCACAGGTTTGTTTCTAGTATCTGCTTTAAGAGTGTTAGTGCTGCCTTTCGGCACGGTTTGCTTTAGACTTTGCAAGGTGGGAAGGAGTCCTGTTGCCCTGGGAAAGCCCACTTCATACAGAGATGACAAGATTGCTGCAGTACAGCAACACCCCACATTGTTGAAATGTTCTTTCCTGGGTAATTTTAAATCCAGACGTGGAGGTACGTTATCCAGAGAGCAGCTCTGAGAAATAAAGATTACATTTGCTTGTGTGAAAAGGCAAGTGTTTAACTCGTGTCTACCTCTGCTTTCCTTGTGGATTTTTTGATGCTAAAGTAACAGTACTCTATTTTTCTGGGTTTTAGCACCTTCGATCTCAAGCCCGCGCACTGATCACGTTTGCTGGAATGATCCCTTACAGGACATCGGGAGACACAAACGCAAGACTGGTGCAGATGGAGGTCCTTATGAATTAGCAGAGAAGCTTTTGATTAGGGTTGCAGCAGCCTGTGCCTGTCTTTAGTACTAGTGGAACTGGTATCGTTTTGTATTCTGTATTTTTGTTGCTGGAAATAAATTCCTTTGATTTCTATTTGGTTTTGATATTTTCATTTTCACTGTTTGTTTTTGGTTGTTTTTTTTTTTTGTGGTTTTGTGTTTTTACTCGTTTAAAATTGGTTTCTATTTAGAAAATTATTCTTGCTTATTAATGGGCTAAGAAGTCTTAGATGTGCAGCAGGGAGGGGAAAGCAATTTTGTAGCAGGAAAGGAAGGAGAGACTAAAACTTTGATTTAATGCTCACTGGACATACAGCTTGGAAATTAGGGGTTTTCTTGTTCTTTTTATGTGTGTTAAGTGTTGAAATGTTTCTGATGCACCACATGCTGTCAGTTCATATCGTCATCTTGTGTGGTGTATGTATTCATGTGGTGCAGATGAGCTCTGTGTGCTGCAGAGATCCTTCGAGCTTAACAGAGTTTAAACTCTCAGTTCGGTGTCTCAGATGTGTATCCTGGAGCTCAGCTGAAGCTTTTCATAGAATCATAGAATCAGCTGGGTTGGAAAAGACATTTAAGATCAAGTCCAACAGTTAAAGTTGGACCTGAAACCACAAAGTCATCCATTTTAGAGGAGCAGCTGGGATCGGAAACAGGTTTATTGGGTAGGAAAGATTTTTGTGATTGAGATGTGGGTTTTCAACCAGTTGCATTCAGAATGATCCTGTGTGTAGTTCACCAGGAGAAGGAAGAAGAAGTCCAAGTGTGGATGCACTGGGCATGGGTAGATATTACTGTTGGTTTAGTGGGAAACCTGAGTCTCACTGAAGTAAGAGGCATTAAAAAAATTTTAGCTTTAAATGTTTTGAGCTACTATAAATCCATGTGAAAGCCCAGGGAGCATGTTGTCGTATAAGCTTTGCTCTAATATATATGCCTGTCTTTGAAATGAAAGGGGAGGAATGTTAGTTGTTTCTCCCACTCCTCTCTGCAGATGTGCCCTTTGTGACACTGCTGTCTTGCCTGTGTGCCCTTTGCCTTTCTGAGGTGTGAGAACACATGTGGTTCTGGGTACAGAACAGACAACAAAACACAGGCTGATTCAGCCACTGCACATTAATAGCTATTGTGGGAGAGAATTCATCTTCATTTTGCTGTGTCTGTCTAAGAGCATAGAGGGATATTTGAGTGACTTGATGACGATTTCCTAATTACTTTTTCCTACCAGAAACGTTATAGCATAGATTCTGTCAACTTTTTGGACAGGAAGCAAAGGAGTGGCTTCCCAAGCCACCCACAGCCATGTCCCTCAGCATTAGCAAATTCTGCTGGGGCTCCCAGCTGATAGAGCCGGGGGCTGTGTGACACAGAGTCCTCCCCTGATATGACCCAGGTTGTTTCCGCTGAAGGCTGAAAGAGACCTGGACAGCACCCTGAAAGTAAAGGGCATTTGGTGAGTTTCCAAGGAGTTCTTTGAATTGAATTGCCTAACAAAATGTCAACAGGTAAGTGTGGAAAGCTTTATTAGCCATTAACATTGCTGGCATATTGGTGTGGGGATGCTGCTTGGTATGTCTCCGTTGACAAGTCATGCAATCCTTCAGAGAACAGGTTACCCAGAAAGTAGGTGGTGGAGAAGGGCATCTTTTGTGATGGTTGTAGATGGGTCTGATTGGGCCAGGATTGCCCAAGTATGGGCCTGTGGGGTAAACCTTGCTCCTGTGGTGGTTTTCCTTGCTGGCACTCGTCCCCTGTCCCAAACTTATTTCTGGCATCAAACCACCTTGCATACAGAGAGGCTGGTGAGGCTGTACCTGGCCTCAGGCAGCTGCTGACCTGAGCAGGAAAGGGACAGCATCTGTGGAGTTTAGTCAGGAAGGGTGAAGGCCACTTTACTCACTGTAATTCCCTCTTCCCCCTCCACCCTTCATGTGGAGACAGAGAGGTCCTTTGGGGCTCAGCTCTTGCCGCTGCCATTTGCAGGACCTTGTTCTCCTGTCTTTTGCCCATCCCCTACTCAGTGGAGCTATTGTGCTGCCTCACTAGCACGTTTCTGATGTCAAACCTTGAACCAGAGGACCTTTTCAAAAGAGCATGCTGCCTTTTCTCTGTCTGCCCTTTGAGGATGGCTGTAGCAGATGCTTCCTGGTGCTTCTCAGCCTTCATGGGTGTTGGTAAAAGAGAAAATTGATGGCTGCATGCCGCTTGCTCCATTTGGGCTCAGTGATTGTAACTCCAGCCTGTGCTCCCTTCTAAGCTAAGCAGAAACTGCATCATTTCACACTTCCAGAACCCAGGATGGTAATTCTGTGATGTGTGGATAGAGAAAGTAAACCCCAGGGAATCAAAGCCTGAGACTAACCCTGGAAAGGTAAGACCCATCCCTGTTTCAAATAAGATGTGAGAGGTTGTGGGTACAGCAGAAGCTGCCACAGTTGGAATTAAGTAATTCCTTGTTGATTGGCCTGTGATTTTTTTCTTGGGTCCCTCAGGTGGTAAACATTCCAGTCCATCATCTTCCCACATTCCTCAGAGCAGCAGGCTCCAGCTCCATGTCTAGGCCTGGCTTTGGCAACCTGTAAGGGCAAACTGTAAGGGGTTTGTCACATTTACAGCACAACTGTAAGGGCTTTGCCGCATTGAGGTAAATGCTGACACACACATTGGTGCTTTGCTGAGTAAGGCACCCCAGTGGTTTTCCAGATGTCATTTTTTTCTGCACCCCATACTTCTGGAGAGAACAACCTGGCTCTGCTCCCTCAGGGTTCTGACCTGCTGCTGAAGTGGCGTTTGTGAACCCATTGGACTGTCACACTCCAGCTGTGCTAACGTGCAGCCTTAGCCTTGGTTTTCTAAACAGCTCGCCTGCTAGAAGAGGTTTTTGGGGTGTCATTAAATTCATCACAAAACCATGATAATGGCCAGCAACATCTGAGCAGGTTGGTGTTTGTAGTTTGCCAGGCACAGCCTGCAGCAGACCTGTGGATATTAGTCTGAGCTGAATTTATTCTTGGTATAATCTGACAAGTAAGCCATTGGAGCTCTGCCCCTTTATACAAGAAAGGAGTACAGATGAATGCTGAAAGTTAAATTTAGGATAATTCCATCTGCTTTCTCCTACTCCAGGACTAATCCTCTGCAGTAAAGATCCTCCAGGTAGATGAGACACAGGTAGCTTGAGTCAGATGCAACTCATGCTCGTGTTGCTGGAGAAGATGTGAGGAAAAAGTGAAAAGGTGTTTGCTCTGAGAGCATGGGATGTTCTGTCCTGGTGTGGACACAGCAGAAATACCATGCATCCCCAAGTCAGTTTTACATGGCTCATCAGTCATGAAACATTCCTAAGAGCTGCAGTATCAGTCTAGCAGCTCCAAAAGCTTTAAGGTCTCCATGTCCTTCGAATGAGGTTTGAGTTGATGTGGTCCGGATTTACAAGGGAGTTGCAGGGGAATCTGGAAGTATTCACTGTAAACTTCTGCCCTATGTTACATGCCCAGTCAGGAAGAAAAAACAACATTAAAACTCTGCCCAAGAGTGGACCATGGACTACTGGTAAAAACTCAACTGAGCTAAGGGAAGACAACCAGCTCATGTGAGAATTAACAGGTTTTCTGCCAAGAAGCAGGAAACTGCTGAAAAATGCCTCTAGGGCCCCCCCTAAGCTGTGCTGCAGAGCTGGTATCAGTGGGTCCTGTCTTCTCAGCTTGGTTTCTTTGGTCTTTTTTAAGGGATTTTTTTATCTCACAGCATTAATTCTAACTACTTTTACCACGGTGCCCACACTGCTACCCTGGCATATGTGTGGCTCTGCTGGCTGCACCGTCGGGTTACTGCCTACACCCGGTGTGAGATGTCCCTCCTCCTCGGCCTTGCCTCGAATTTTCCTGCTGACAGCAGATTCTGCATCTCAATCAATCCCGATTGTTTTGTTGTGTTTTCCAGACCCCCTGGCTGGAGCAGACCTGCTGGATGAGGGGTTTCCTCTCTTTTCCCCATTGGTCTCTCGCCCACCTGCATTTGTCTAAGACAGCACTTGGATCTTGTTCCTTGCAGGATCCAAAGGAATTGTATTCAGAAAATGAATTAATGAATCTTTCTGTTCTTGTTACCCTCTCAACACTCATCTCCCCAGCCTCAACTCCAGCCTCTCATGGAAGCAAGCTATTTTCCTTCCAGCCTTGGGAAAAGAAGGGCATATTGATAATTCCAGTTCTGTGTCCCTAGGGTGGAACAGTGCTCAAATACTGCTGCTGTTCGTGTCCCTGTACCAGCATTTTTGTCCCTTTTCTGTCTGGGTCTGAACCTGTAAGGATGGAAGTGGTGCCTGGAAGAGGATGGGAGATGATCCCTTTGTCCCCATCAGGTGAGGTGACCAGCAGTTACCTGAATAACCATCTATTTCCTCTTCCCAGGCTTTCTTCCCTGCAGTGCCAAGAAATGGAGCTGCTCTGTGCAGTGGGTTTGCAGTGCCAAGCCCCTGCATCATTTGCATGACCTGTGAGACCCAGGGTGGTAGGTTCCCTCTTCCATAGAAACAGGACAATTAAAGCTTCATTAAAGGCCTGTTGGAGCATAGCATTTTGGCAAACATTGAAAGAAGACACATGTAAAGCACTGTACTGTGCTCTGCCTAAGTCAGTGTGGGTTCATTTGATCCATTTAATAGCCAGAACGAACCAGGGGTCAGCTGGAAGCGAGGGGAGGCCCTGCAGAAGCAACTTGGCACCTCTTCACTGCATAAGTGATGGGGCTGGCAGTATGTGCCACGGAGCATCTCCCTCCTGCTCCTAGCGCCACAGGACCTGGTATCGGTGCTGCAGCTGGTGTTGTGAATCAGGCCGACGACAAGCGCATCCTACTATCCGGCTATTTCACTACACCAGGGTGGCATCATACCATTTGCTTCACTCTTCGCCTGGCATCTGGAGAACTCCTGTTTCTGCTGGAGCATCTTTCACCGTGCTGTGTTTAACAGAGATACCCACCCCCAGTTTAAGAGGCTGATTTGAGCTGGTTTGGGCAAGTTAGTGTTTTTGATGGAATACAGGGCTCTAAAATAAAGCCATTTCTGCTGGGCATGAGTCTGCTGCTGCATCTGTTGTTGTGAGAAGAATCACAGAATTAACTGGGTTGCAAAAGACCTTTAAGATCAAGTCCAACTGTCACCCCAGCACTGCCAAGGCCCCCACTAAACCATGTCACTAAGGGCCTCGTCTACACAGTGTGTGAGCACTGCCAGATATGGTGACTCCACCACTGCCCTGGGCAGCCTGTTCCAATGCCTGACCACCCTTTCAGTGAAGAAATGTTTCCTAATATCCAGTATAAACCTCCCCTGGCCCAGATTAAGGCCATTCCCTCTTGTCCTGTCTTGTTCCTCGGGAGTCACCTCCTGACTCCATATTGTTTCAGGTAGTTGTAGAAAGTGGTAAGCTTCCCCCGAGTCTTCTCCAGACTAACCCCCCCCACTTCCCTCTGCCATTCCTAATCATACTTGTGCTCTGGGCCCTTCACCAGCTCCCTTGCTCTTGTCAAGAGCAGGTGCCCTTCTTCAGGAAGATGGTGTCCACCTCACCCTGCAGGAGATGTAACGAGGCTTCTTCCTTCTCCCATCTCACCCTTCTCCCCTGTTCCACAGCCAGGGGTCCTAAGGGCAGTGCTAGGTTGCTCTGTGCTGGGGTGCTGCAAGGGCTGAGCCGTGCTGCAGGCAGGGCTGCCTGTCTTCAGCTCCCTGGGTAATGGGCCCGTGCTGGCCCATGTGGGGCTGTTTCAGTTGTGGATGGTGCCTGCTTACACACAAACAGTCCAGGGGGCTGAAGCAAGTCCTCAGGAAGCAGATTAGTGTTTGTGCATGAGTGCAGAAGACAGCCTGCAGCGTGGGCAGCCTGAATTTTCCATTCACTTGCAAAGCTGCATTAGGCTGAAACTCAAATGGGCTGCCCTCACATTTTATTGCCTGACTTATTTGCTGTCTCTGCTGATGTTATCTGTAACTGCTCTTAAGGCACATGTGACGGTGGGGTGCAGAGGTATGAGACTCCCATCCCATCCTTCCCCCAGCCTCACCTCCTGGTGGCCACAGGGGGACACTGTGTTAGCGTGGCCTCAGCTCATGTTTTCTGTGATGTGGGGAAGGGTTTAAGGGATTTGTTAAGTCAGGGATGGGGTTTGGGGCAGTTTTGAACCCTGGGTGCTCAGTGGTTCTTCCTCCCTGGGCTCAGGAGAAGGGGCTGTGGGATGTGGGCATCTACTGCACCAGACAGCTGCCAGGTCCCAGCGCTGGGGCATCACAGAGGGACTCAGTGGCTCTCACTGATCCATGTCCTCCAGCCTGTGCAGCCCCGCTGGCATCCGAGTCCCGGTGGGGGCATCCCTCTCAATGTCACACTCCCTGCTTCCCCCTGGTTCCACTGTGAGATAAAGGGGTTGCTTTCCTTCCCATGTCTGGCACAGCCCAGTGCCACAGGCAGCAGCTCCAAGGCCAGTTGAGATGATTTACGGGATGTGCGGGGTCTGGGGCAGTATCCCCGGAAAGGGTTAGGGTGCATGGGATTTACTTACACCCATTTTCCATAATAAATCCCAGTGGGAACTGAATGTTCTTGGGTCAGGGCCGGAGGCAAACTCCGTGCCACATTTCTCTCCTGCTCTGTCCTTGGATTTAATCTCAAATCTGTTATCGCTGCCCCATCGGGCGCCGGGAGGCAGGGATACCGATTACGGCGGGGTTGATATCCCTTCCAGCTATTTTTTTTCCCCTGACCAGCTCAGGGTGGTTCGAGCCGATTCCTGTCCCCCATTAGCAGCAGCAGTGGGTGGGTGCTGGTTGCCTCGCTCTGGTTTTGCTGGGTATAAAGCCCCAGTGAGCCCCTCTCCACCCCATCCCTCTCCTGGCAGTGCCTTGGGCAGGGGCAATGGCCGAGCTGCCCATTGCAGAGCTGCCCCCGGCCCGCTGCAGTGGCCGTTTCACCATCAGCACCCTCCTGGGCACGGAGGAAGGTGGTCGGGGTCCCTATGTGCCCACTGAGAGCTCCAGCTGCGACAGCGCCCAGCCCACCCAGCTCTCAGGCAGCACTCTCTGCACCAGGACCTTCGGCTACAACACGATGGACGTCGTGCCCGCCTATGAGCACTATGCCAACAGCAAGGGGGTGGGAGACACCAGGAAGGCTAGGCCCTCCCTGGCGGACCTGCACTCCATCCTCAAGGTAAGGTGGGATTCGGCATTCCCTGGCCGTGCCGTGGGTCCCTGTGCCATCTTCATGGTCGTGGTGCTTCATCTCATGCTTCTTGGTGACGATGGACACGTCCCTGGGAAGGCACTAGGAGAAGGCAGAGGGATAACCCAGCTGTCTCCACAGCTCTGCACCCCGGGGAAACTCTGACTTTCTCCCCTCACCTGCCCCGCATTTTCCCTGCAGCCAGACCCAGGCCACCTCTGTGCGCCCGTGTCCGACCCACAGCGGAGCAATGGGCTGACAGAGGCCAGCCCAGAGGCATCAGTGGAGCCAGGCACAGCCCCTGCACCAGAGCCCGTCCGCTTCGGCTGGGTGAAGGGTGTGATGGTGAGTGCAACTGGTCCTGCAGGAGCAGCCTCTCAAGGAGAGCCGGTGCAGCCCCAGCACCCACGGGCTGATGGTCGGTGTCCCCTCTCTGTCCCCCCAGATCCGCTGCATGCTGAACATATGGGGAGTCATCCTCTACCTGCGCCTGCCCTGGATCACTGCCCAAGCAGGAATCGGTGGGTGCTGCAGCACAGCACAGGCGGAACAGTGGCATCAGGCTGTCACCCAAAGCACTGGGGGGTACAACTCCAGCAGCATCAAGCATGGTGGGAGGCAGTGGATGGCGGTCCCTGTGTGAGGGGGTTTATGGAGCTGGGGGATGGATGGAAATGGACACAGGATCACAGCTGTACGCTCTCCCTGCAGCTCTGACGTGGCTCATCATCCTGATGTCTGTGACAGTGACCACTATCACCGGCTTGTCCATCTCTGCCATATCCACCAACGGCAAAGTGAAGTCAGGTACCGTGTGTGTGTGTCCTGGTATGGGCCACGAGGGGAAGGGGGGGCCCAAAAACACGCTGGGGAGGCAGCAAACACCACGGGGTGCTTCCACTGCCTCAGGAGGCACCTACTTCCTCATCTCACGGAGCCTTGGGCCGGAGCTGGGCGGCTCCATCGGGCTGATCTTCGCCTTTGCAAACGCGGTGGCTGTGGCCATGCACACCGTGGGCTTCGCTGAAACCGTCCGGGACCTGCTGCAGGTAAGACAGTGGCTGCCCATGTCCCCCGGGCCCCACCTCTGCACACAAACAGCATTCATCACTCACTAATATTGGACCACTGACGATCAACCGGTGGCTGCTAAAGTCACAGCAGTGCTGGTAGTTCAGTAAGGGCGAGGGTTATTCCCATGCTGTGGATGGTTCATCCTCCCCAGGAGCACAATTCTCTCATCGTGGACCCCACCAATGACATCCGCATCATCGGGGTGGTCACCGTGACGGTGCTGCTGGGCATCTCTCTGGCTGGCATGGAGTGGGAGGCCAAGGTAACCCTCACTTCTGCCACTCACCTTATTCCCCTGGGTTGAGAAGAGCCATCCCCACTGCCCACCAGGCACTCGAGGAGCAGGAGATGCAAACAGCTCTGTAAAAGATTCTGGGGTTTCTCTAAACACATTCTTCTCCCTCTCAGTGCCCAAACCCCAGCCCTCAGCTGGCTCTTTCTGCTCTGGCAGGCACAGATACTGTTCTTCCTGGTCATCTTGGTGTCCTTCATAAACTACCTGGTGGGCACGGTGATCCCTGCCACCACCGAGAAGCAAGCGAAGGGCTTCTTCAGCTACCGAGGTGGGTCAACAGGGCCAAGTGCACAGCTGGAGCCCAGCTCCTTGCTGCTGCTGGGAGAGGAGTTTGCTATGGGAAGGTGCTCCTCGCTGAGAGATGTCATCAAGAGCTTGGTGTCTTCCTCCCATGGCTTAACTGCCATCAGCAGCGTGCCTCCGTCCAACACCGAGATGCTTCAGACTGGAGTGGGCGGTCCAGAGCCCCCAAATGCTTCTCCTCTGCTTCTTCCCCAGCCGACATCTTTGCCCAGAACTTTGTGCCCAACTGGCGGGGACCTGAGGGCTCCTTTTTCAGCTTGTTTTCCATTTTCTTCCCATCGGCAACCGGCATCCTGGCTGGGGCCAACATTTCAGGTGACCTGAAGGTGGGTTTGATCACTGAACTGGCATTTCTCAGGGGTGAAGTCCTGTTTTTCCCTAGGCTTTGGTTCTCATCCATCTTAGACCCTAGTTTATTTCTTCTGGAAGCTTTGTGGAAGACTCAGCCAGGAGATGCTTCACGGCTTTGTGTCACAGTGAATTAAAATTCCTCTCGTGTGGCAGCATTGTAGTGCTGCTGCTGGAAAGCTGTCTTATATCTCTGTGACTTCCTTGGGCAGGATCCTGCTGTGGCCATCCCTAAGGGCACCTTGATGGCCATCTTCTGGACCACCTTGTCTTACCTGGTGCTTTCTGCTACGATTGGTAAGCAGCATGTCCTCGGGTGACCTGGGTAGGATCCGTTTTCCTGAAATGGGAAGTCTGGGAGGATGCAGGTGGTGGGATCCAGGAGCAAAGCATGGACACCAGCACTGATACCCCACAGGCACCACACCTCATTCCTGTCTCCATGCAGTCCTGGGAGGGCAACAAAGCTCATGGCATTCATAGAATCCCAGACTGCCTTGGGTTGGAAGGGACCTCAAAGCTCATCCAGTTCCAACCCCCTGACATGGGCAGAGACACCTTCCACTAGACCAGGTTGCTCCAAGCTGCGTCCAAGCTGGCCTTGAACACTGCCAGGGATGGGGCAGCCACAGCTTCTCTGGGCACCCTGTGCCAGGGCCTCAGCACCCTCACAGGGAAGAACTTCTGCCTGAGATCTGACCTGAACTTCCCCTGTTTAAGTTTGAGCCCATCACCCCTTGTCCTGTCACTACACTGCCTGATGAAGAGTCCACCCCCAGCATCCCTATAGGCCCCCTTCAGATACTGGAAGGCTGCTATGAGGTCTCCACGCAGCCTTCTCTTCTCCGGGCTGAACAGCCCCAACTTTCTTAGCTTGTGATAGTATGAGTCGTGCTCCTGCCCACCCTGCCCACGACCCCATGGGCCATGATCACCCTTGTAGCGTCCTTTGGACTTGCTCCAGACACTCCATGTCCTTCTTATGCTGAGGACACCAGCACTACACACGGTGCTCCAAGTGAGGTCTCACGAGAGCAGAGCAGAGGGGCAGGATCACCTCCTTTGACCTGCTGGTCACGCTGCACTGCTCACAGCAGCCCCAGGGCAGGGACTTGGGTGATGCCGCAGGCAAGGGGACATGTGACGCCTCCAGGTGAGCAGACACTGAGCAGCGCGGTGTCCCTGCAGGCGCCTGCGTGGTCCGGGATGCCTCAGGCAGCCTCAACGACAGCGTGGTGCTGGGTTCGCCGGGCTGCGAGGGGCTGGCCTGCACTTTCGGGTGGAACTTCACCGGCTGCACCCAGCGGCAGAGCTGCCGATACGGGCTCAGCAACTACTATCAGGTGCTCGCCCACCCCATACCATACTCCTGGCTGGGTGTGTGCTCCAAGGAATGGGCTTCACCCATGTAACGGGGATATACTGGGGAGTATGTCTTCCAGGGTTTTAGAAGTGGCTGGGCTTCACTGGTGGGATAATGTTGATGGAAAAGCACTGAGGGTGGCAGGATGGGGCCTGGAAATCGCTTAGGGCCAGGGCAGAGCTGATGTGCTGGGGGTGCCAGATTTCCTGACCGCCTGGTTTTTGGGCAGAGCATGAGCATGGTGTCCGGGTTTGGCCCCCTCATCACAGCAGGGATCTTCGGTGCTACCCTCTCCTCGGCACTGGCCTGCCTCGTCTCAGCCCCCAAAGTCTTTCAGGTGAGGGGGTGCGTGTCTGTGTGCTCCAGCTCCCAGGGCTGGCAGCAGGAGTTAATGCGCTTGGGTACGTCTCAGTGCTCTGCAGCCATGAGCAGCCCCAGGGTGAGGAGGATGCTGCCACTGGTGTAAGGCATGAAGCCAGTTCAGCCCTTACTCTAGGGGGTGCAAGAGCCACCATGGTGCTGCCATCCCCAGTGTGTCTCTCTCGCAGTGTCTCTGCAGGGACCAGCTCTACCCTCTCATAGGCTTCTTTGGGAAGGGCTACGGGAGAAACAGTGAGCCCATCCGCGGCTACATGCTCACCTACGTCATTGCTGTGGGCTTCATCCTCATCGGTAGGTGCTGCCCAGCTGGTGTCCAACACCTGCCAGGTGCCTCAGTCCCTGCCACGAGCATCTCGCCCTCGTCCTCCCCACAGCTGAGCTCAACGCCATCGCCCCCATCATCTCCAACTTCTTCCTCTGCTCCTACGCGCTCATCAACTTCAGCTGCTTCCACGCCTCCATCACCAACTCCCCAGGTGGGCTGTGCCATGCCATGCGGTGCCACACTGTGCCATGCTGTGCTGTGCTGCTGCACACAGCTCCCCGTGCAGCTCCCGTCACAGCAGCACCACTCTGTGTGTGTTTGCCGCAGGCTGGCGACCCTCCTTTCGGTATTACAGCAAGTGGGCTGCGCTCTTTGGGGCTGCCATCTCAGTGGTGATCATGTTCCTGCTGACCTGGTGGGCGGCCCTCATTGCCTTTGGCATTGTCATCTTCCTCCTGGGATACGTCCTCTACAAAAAGCCAGGTAGTAATCTGGTGCCAGTGATACCCCAGCAGGTGTCTGGCCCTACAACTAATCCATCTTCTCCACGTAGATGTCAACTGGGGCTCCTCCATGCAAGCCAGCTCATACAACATGGCCCTCAACTACTCAGTGGGGCTGAGTGAAGTGGATGAGCACATCAAGAACTACAGGCAAGGGGTCTCAGAGGCAGGGGGATGCAGAGCCAGATGCTGCTGGCAAACCCAGAATGGCTTCAGGCTCATGGCCACATCATAGAATATAGAATGGTTTGGGTTGGAAGGGACCTCAAAGCTCATCCAGTTCCTACCCCTGCCACAGGCAGGGACACCTTCCTCTAGAGCAGGTTGCTCCAAGCCCCTGTGTCCAACCTGGCCTTGAACACTGCCAGGGATGGGGCAGGCACAGCTTCTCTGGGCACCCTGTGCCAGGGCCTCAGCACCCTCGCAGGGAAGTTCTTCCTTAGACCTAGCCTGAAAATCTTCACCACCATCCTCAGTAACTGGGAGCCCCAGCAAAATATGTCTGTCTCCAAAGTCCCATGTCTTTGCCAAGTGGGCAGAGGTGAAAAGCAGGGCAAACCTTGCCTTCCCTGTACCTGGCAGACACATTGCTCTCATCTGATATAAAGAGACCTGAAAGAGAACCACAGCTGGATTTTGTCTCATCCTAAAGATACTCCCTGCAGTTGCTGCGGGCCAGGCATGGGAGAAGACACATGCTTTATTCCAGAGAGGCGCTGTACCTGCATAGTACCAGCCTTCATCCCCTGTTTCCTCCCTGCCCACAGACCGCAGTGCCTGGTGCTCACCGGCCCTCCCAATTTCCGCCCAGCCCTGGTCGACTTTGTGGGGACCTTCACCAAGAACCTCAGCCTGATGCTCTGCGGCAACGTGGTCATTGTGAGTCACCTGCTGGTTGGATCCCTGTCCTGGGAGCTCCGGCCCCCCATGGGCAGTGGCTGGGAAATCCAGATGTGTCCCGCTGGGATTGAACAGGGCTCACTGTGTGTACCACTTGATGATGAGATGTTTCATCTGGAAGCCTCTTTCCAGCTTGTTAAGCAGTATTGATGAAGCACTGAGAGGTCTCTGAGGGCTAATGGCTTCCCTTCACCAATTAACTGACAAGGCAAAGACACAGTAGAACGAGGCAGTTGCTCAGGGTGGTCCTGAAGCCTCAAGAGCAATTGAGGTGCAGCTAATGCCAGCTCATCTGCAGCCATGGGACAGCTGGCACTGTGTGTGTTGGCTGTGGACCCCCAAAATTCACTGGTTCTCTTGCTGTGATTGCAACCTCCCTTGTGTGCAGCAGTTACATCCAGATCTTGCCAGTGACTTGGGACGAGAGGAGCTGGAGGTCATTGGAGGCAAGACCGCCAGCAGAAAGGGCTGCCTGTGCCTGAGCCCCTGCCCTTGCTCGCTACAGGCCCCACGGAAGCAGAAGATGCCAGATTCCCGGCTGACGGCAGACGGCCACACCAGGTGGCTTATGAAGAGAAAGATCAAGGCTTTCTATACAGATGTGGTGGCTGAGAATCTGAGAAGTGGCGTCCAAATGCTCATCCAGGTAGCCTGGGGACTCTGACCCTCCTCCCTGACCTCTAGGCACCCCCTTTCCATCCTCCCCCGCAGACTGACACTACCTGTGTCCGTCTGTCCCTGCAGAGGGATCTCACGAGGACATCTATCCATAGGCTGCTGGCCTTGGGAAGATGAGACCCAACATCCTGGTGCTGGGCTACAAGAGGAACTGGCGAACAGCATCCCCACAGAGCCTGGAGGACTACGTGGGCATCCTGCAGTACGGCCACACCAGCTCCTCCGTCCCTGGGGACGCCAGGACCTGGTGGTGGCCCTGCGGTTGGGTGCAGGGATGCTGTGGCCACATGCTGGCAGTGCCACCCAACATGAGATGGCCACTGTTAACCTCCTTCTCCTCCCCCCTTCCAGCGACGCCTTTGATTTCAAGTATGGTGTGTGCTTGTTGAGGATGAAGGAAGGGCTGAATGTTTCCCGAGTTCTGCAGGCACACAGTAAGTGCTTTGGGGCAGCTGGGGATGCTCAGAGGTATGCTGGAGCTGTAGGACATGCCAGCAGGCACCATGTCCCCAGATGAAGGTCACAGACCTAGGGGGGATATCACTCCTGGCTGGGACTGAAGGGGCTGGGGATGTGGGGTATTGCTGCTTGCCCATGCTGATCTCCTCCCTCCTCAGTTAACCCCATGCTCAAGGCAGAGGAGAGGAACAGCACCAGGTTGGTCCTGGCTCGCTGTCACTCAGAGCATTCCTGGCTCCAACAATTAATTTTGGGAAGCTAGGTTTATGGTCAGGGCTGTGGGTTGGGAGGAGATATGAGCCTTTAATCTGTGGCTGACACAGGGACCCTCTTGCCCTGGCAGTGGATCCCACCACCTTGGCCTGTGAGCAGCAGGCGAGCACCATCTTCCAGAGCGAGCAGGGCAAGAAGACCATTGACATTTACTGGCTCTTCGATGATGGAGGTAACCTTCACCTTTGGCTGCTGCGGCTCTTTGACATCTCTCTATCTGCCTAATGTGATCCCAGCACCCCCATTGCCCAGGAGGGCTTTGTCCTTTCTGACTGTGCCAGGGCATTCTAGGCATCTTGTATCGATAGTGCCGGTGAGCCCACAGGGCTGCTGCCACCACCTCTGCCACTGGGTGTTTTGGGGCCAGGTCTCACGCTGCTCATCCCCTACCTCATGGGGCGTAAGAAGCGGTGGGGAAAGTGCAAAATCCGTGTGTTTGTTGGTGGGCAGATCAACAGGATGGACGAGGAAAGGAAGGTGTAAGTGACCCACAGCCCCTTGTAGCCACCACTGCTGCCCCATGGGTGGGTGGCAGGAGCTGCTTTACCCCCAAAAATCCTTGGCCTTTGTGGTAACAGAAGATGCAGGCTGTGACCTGGCTGCTCTGTCTTGATTCTCTGAAAATCAGTGAAATGGGAAAAACCTAAGTGCACACCAAGGATGGCAGCAGGGCAGGTCCCGGGGCTGCTGTGCCCACTGATTCCTGGAAAACATATCCTTTTCCCTCTGGTAGGATTGTCTCTCTGCTGAGCAAGTTCCGCCTCGGCTTCCATGATGTCCACATCCTCCCTGACATCAACCAGAAACCCCGGCCAGAGCAGTAACCGCCCCCTTCCCCTCCTTCCCCCTCTCCCCAGCACCACCAAACCCACCCAGACCCCTGGCACCATCTGCTTGTCTTGCAGCATCAAGAGGTTTGACGACCTCATAGCTCCCTTCAGGCTAAACGATGGCTTCAAGGATGAGGCCATAGTGAACGAGATGAGGCAGGGCTGTCCCTGGAAGATTTCTGACGAGGAGGTTGATAAGAACAGAGTGAAGGTAGCAGCACTGCTGGGGGAGCTTCTACACAGGGTCTCCTCCTTCTCAGACAAAATTCAGACTTTCTGAAATCAATTCTTGTGTTTCTCAACCCTAATTGCTTTGCAGTCGCTTCGACAAGTGAGGCTGAATGAGATTTTGCTGGATTACTCGCAGGATGCAGCACTCATAGCCATGTAGGTACCATCAACAGCCTCCTGCCCCATGGAAATGGTCCCCCTAGATGTTCACTCCCCACAGATTGATACCCCAACCTGTAGTGGGACAGTGGAGAGAGAACACCTTGGAAGGCACCAAGAGGTCTGGCCCTGGTCCTATTGGGGGGGGGGGGATGTCGTGGTGTCCTTTTTTAGGGAAATAACCTGCAAATTAGTGGAGGATGGAGAGGGGGCTAAAGATGGAGCCTGGCTTGGGGGGGCTGTGCCTCACTGGCCCCTCGCTGTGCCGCAGCACGCCACCTGTCGGCAGGAAGGGCTGCCCCAGCTCCCTCTACATGGCCTGGCTGGAGACCCTCTCGCAGGACCTGAGACCCCCTGTCATCCTTATCCGAGGCAATCAAGAGAACGTGCTGACCTTTTACTGCCAATAAAGCCTCCTGGATCCCTGCTGACTCGGGGTGTGAATCTGTCAGGCCAGTTCTGATCTCAAGAGCACACATGCCTGGGGTTAGGGGAGCAGTGAAGTCATCTGGTTACCAGCTTCTGGGAACTGCTAACTGCACACAGCTGCCATCCTCTTCCAAAGCCTTGTTTTGCCAAACTCAGTCTTTGTAGGCTGCATATAGATATATAATAGTGCAGGCATTGCTCTGGCCCTGGGTTTAGCCAGAGCCATGCAGATGAGGTGTGGGGTCCCATTTCGAGAGCATGAAGGGGACAGTCACTGACTTCCACTGCCCTTTGAGAGCCTGAGGGTGTACAGGGATTGACCCACAGTCCGGCAAAGCCACCATCCAAGGGTGTGAACTGCCCTGGGGGGGCAGGAGTGGGTCAGCACCAAGCCCAGGGGGTGCAGGGACCCTGCATGTCTGCTCAGGGAAGGGAGCTCCTGGCTCCGAAACAGGCTGAGCACATCCTGAGAGCAGAGCAGCAGTGAGATGCCATGTCAGGCTGCAGTGCCTGGCTGCAGGAGTGAGTCAAGCTCCTAAGGGAGACAAAATTAACCACCAGAACCAGAGCATTCTGGGTGCGGATGGCCCAGAGTGAGGCAGTAGCAAGGCTCGTTTCCACCACAACCCGGGCCCCCTTGTCATACTGAAGCAGAAACACACAACTTTGTTCACCTCGATGGTTATAGAATTTACTGATAATCATCACCAGGATTAGAAGGGTCAGTAGAAAAATAAAATTTACAGTTTCCTATCATACAAATATTTGTTTGCAACAGCCACAGTCATCAGTGAGACAGGAAGAGGGGTGGGAGCTGAACCAGAGCAGCATAGGGCATGTCTGCACACAGCAAGCAGGGCCACGAGCCTCAGCAGCGATGTTTCTCCAGGGCAGGCAGCTTCTCTGCAAGATGTTCCCTCGAGCAATGCTGGCCAGGGGCTCACAGCACTGCCTGGAACACCTCAGCACCAATGGTTTACAACTCTTAAGTTTTGGACAAGTTCGACTGAGCTAAGTCTACTGCCACCCGCTGAAAACTGAAGGGATTCCTCTGCTCACCTCACTCAGCATAAAGGAATGTAAAGGGAAGACCAAGCTAATGCAGTGAGAGGGGAGGAAGCTGCCAGCACTGACAGTTTCAAGACTGTTTCTTGCTGCTTGGAACTGATTTTACTGGACAGGGAAGTGGGGAAGGCAGCCAGGGGAGCAGTGGATACTCTGTGTGCACCAAAGAACACACCCCCAGTGCTAATCCCTGTCAAGACAAGTCAGCAGCTGATTGTTCACCTCCTAAGCAAGAATTCCCTGCAAATTTCACAGTGCCTGGACACAGAGAGACACCACTGGCTCCAACCACTCAACTTCCAAACAGTGGCCAAGCTGTCAACTCTTCAAGCAAAGCAGACCACTTCCTCTTCCCCCAGACAGACTTTGGAGATCACAGTGGGTAGAAACCAGGAGGGTTTCAGTTCACCCAGCACCAAGTGATTAAGCAATTTTTTGTTCTTAACAGCCCAGATTTGCACCCTGTGTGATTCAGCCCCATTACGCCAGAGGAACCAGCCTTGTGCCATCGCACATGGCACACTGATAAAGTGCTTTCACAGTTGCCATCAGCTTAGTCTTTGGGGTGAGGGAAAGGGGAACACAGCAGGTGCCCAGGACACTAATTTCTAGCTTCACCTGAAAGGTACAGCCAGCCCTGCCCAGTCTAATCCACCCAGGAAAAACAGAGAATAACTCATGTGAATTAAACCAGGCACTCTGGACATGCGCTGTGTGTGCAACAATTTGAAATGGGGAGGGGAAAAAGACATCTAGAGAGATCATTAGTCCTGTTTTTTCATTGGGGGCAGAAGCAAAGAGGGAAGGAGAAGCCCCACCTTCCCCAGATGGATGACGTAGTAGGACGACAGGCTCTCCACAAGCAGCGCAGCACAGCACATAGGGCTCTCGAAATCCAGGGCTTAGAATTTGTTATACCACCTGGACCTCATCCACCTAGGGAGAAGGATTCACAATAAAGTCTTCCCTAAAATGCACAGCTTTATTTTCTGAATTAACATGGGATAAAATGCAGGGTAATCTCAGTAAGTAGCTCCTGAAAAACACCTCTCACCACTCGCTGCCAACAGACCGCTCCTGAGAAATTAATTAGTACATAGAGAGAAATTCTTCTTCATGATACACAGAGTGCCATGCTTAGGGTTGTTTCAGCAGATAGGACACATGGCTCGTGAAGGGTAACTGTCCTTACCATAAATTGCAGGTACAACAGGCAAGCAAGTTTGGAAACCAAAGGAGTTCAGCAAAAACACTGTTGTGTTCTGCAAGGCTGGATACAGACCGAACCTTCCCTTGGCAGCCCATGCCATGCCAGTGGCAGAGCCATGGGAGTGGCTACATAACCCTTCATCCTTGGCACTCAACCTCACCTTCTCCAAGGTCCCCCAAAACCCAAGCTCTCAGGAAATACCCAGCCAGCTACTGCAGCACCCCAGCCATGTGGCATGTCTCCTGGCAAAAGGCCAGCTCTAATAGTTAAAAGTCACTTAAACCAAACTTAACCAACTCATTCTGAGAGACCATGCTGCCTGCTGGCAGGGGTTGGACTGGGAAATTGGAATTACTGGGGCTCCTCCCAGGAGCCTTGCAGGAATCCTACTCGGCACCATGCTGTGAGCTGGCTGCCTCTGCACCCGGGAAGCCCCATATCCCAACAACCCACCACCAACCAGTGCAGTCACCTAAGAAGCAGTGTGCTGAGTTTTGTATAAACTGCCCAGCAATGTTTCCATGTCAGCAAAGACACCCAGTTCCACCACACCACTGTAAACATGATCAACAAGTAAGAGGAGAATGGAGAAGTTTAAAACCACGAGTCTCCTTCAGAGCCCAAGAAGCAACAGTGAGTGCTCACACATGTGCCCTGGGATTCCCAGTGTGGGCAGTGGAGTGTAGTGCCCCATCAGCTGTGCTCTGTTTCTCAGGCAGAAGGTACACAGTGCCTGGAGGGCTTCACTGTAATAAAATACACAAAGATAGCAATCCTTTTTACACCAGTTATTCCCCCCACTGCAGCATTCATAGTCATGGTTCTCAGTGACAAATTTGTGATTTCATCTGTCTAAAATGATTCTTCCTTTTGCTGCTTCCAAATTCACTACGAGCAAGAGCTGGTATTCGGGCCAGGAAGAAAACAAATTAACTTTCTCATTTAAAAAAATCACATTAGAAGAATTCACTGCAAACAAAGCAGCAAGAAGTCAAAGCATTAAGTGAGCATTACTTCAGTCTGTAGCACTGGTTCTAGCCCACAACAGCTACTGTCACCTCCTAGCTACATTCTGTTGCTAGAATTCATCACTGGTAAAAGGTAGATGGGCCTTCTGCTCCAGACGTCATTTAGCTTCCTATCCTCCAGGAAAATAAAGTTTCACTTGGCACTTAATGTTACCAAAAGTAACAAAAATCACCATTTTTTAAGCTTAATTTCCAGCCATGCTGGAAGCAGGAGCAGGCCCTTGGGTTACCTTTATCCAGCAGAGAAAGCACACACCCAGGCACACCTCCCATTGTGTTCCCTCTGATTTGTTTCAGAGGTGGCACAGGCAGCAGATCTTTTGCTCTTCCTTTGATTTAAGAGCTCTAGTGCCTGAAGAAGAGCTAGAGAGTGGCTAAAATGCGTAGAAATGAAACCACCACCACGCAGAATGTCTGGCCCACTCCCAAAATGAGGGCTTCAAAGGGAATCATTTTTTTCCCTGCAGCTCTGTAAACTCCAGCAATGGCAGCACCTGCAGAGAGGAGAAAAAGCCAGAACGTGAATATATAGACATATGCTATCATACCACAGAAATGAAGGGGGGAATCTAGGAGGATGGGAGACCAGGGCAGAGAACACAGGGGCTCTGTGGGAGAGGACTAGCAGAAGTGCTGGACTAGGTTTGCCATGACAAACCTCAGCCGGTAACCGACCTGCGCTGGTAGGAATAGGTAAATTGGTAGTGAAGATCTCCTGAGTCCTGCAGGGGGTGTGGAGGTTGGGGTGGGTTTGGACATACTTTTGTCACAAGATCCTCTACACCACAGCCCACAGCTGCAAAGAATACCCAGTTCTTGGCACAGACACCAAACCTGTGCATGGCTTTTCTGTGAGTGCTCAGAAACCTGAAAGCCCACCTGTCTCTGCACCTGACAGGTACGTTTGGAAGCCCTGACAAAGGGCTCAGTATTGTTATGGTTCAACTCTTTCAAACATAGAATCACAGAATAGTTTGGGTCGAAAGGGGACCTTCAATAGTCACCTAGTCCAAAACCGTTGCAGGGAGGAGGAACACCTTCAACAGGTTTCCCAGAACCACATCCAGCCTGGCCTTGAATATCTCCAGGGATGGGGCATCCACCACCTCTCTGGGCAACCTGGAGCAGTGTTTCACCACCATTACTACAAAAAATTTCTTCCTCGTGTCCAGCCTGAATCTCCCTCTTTCAGTTTAAAACCATCACCCCTCATTCTGTTTCAACAGGCTCTACTAAAAAGTCTCTCTCCATCTTTCTTATAGGCCCCTTTAAGAACTGTAAGGCCACAATCGGGTCCCCCCCGAAGAAGACCTCCCTTCTCGAGGCTGAACAACCCCAACTCTCTCAGCCTTTCCTCATAGGAGAGGTGCTTCAGCCCTCAGATTGTTTTTTGTGTCTCTCCTCTGGACCCTCTCCAACAGGTCCATCTCTTTCCTGTACTGAGGACTTCAGGTCTGGACGCAATGCTCCAGCACCAAACATAGACCAAGGGGGGCATAAAGCTAAAACACCCATCTCCTCTGTACCCCAGGAATGCCGCAGTTGGACGCGCTCCCAAAGGCAACCTCTGATCACCTCAGAGGCACCCTGTCGCGGTTATCGATCATCTACCGTACTTGTGAGGATGCCGGCGGTAATGGGTCCCACGATGCCCATCAGCAGGAGGCTCACGGACATGAACCTGCCGTACTTGTGGTGCCGGAGCGTGAAGAGCGCTAGCAAAGCTGCCGGGACGTGAAAGGAGAGGGAGGACACGAGCGCCCACAGGAAGACGCCGTACCACATCTCTGTGGAGAGAAGCGCAGTGAGGCCTGCGCGGGGCCAGCGGACCAGAGGGGCCACGGGGCCCCGCTCTGAAAAGGCCCCGCGGCGGGACGGTACCTGGGAAGGTGGAGAGCGGGCTGGAGTAGGTGGTGGTGCCATTGCCGACGCGCGGCACCAGACGAAGGCTGAGGATCTGCTGCAGAAGTCCCCCACCACCCGCTTCGCCGCCCTCCATCCCCGGGCAGGGTTCGCAGACGCCATTCACAGCAGCACTTTCCGCCCCACCCCTTCCGATCACCTTAGCCAATGGGAAACGTCGCGCGGTGACAGACAGGGCCCTTGGCCAACCAACTCTCGCTCGCTGCGCTTCCGGGCCGCCAGGGCCATCCCCACCCTCGCGTTGCTATGGGAACGGCCATAGGTCGCAAAGAACTCTGGGCGCCCTCCCTCAGGTGCCGTCGGTCGCGGCTGCAGAGGCGCTCTAGCCTGCTGGTAGGTCTCTCGTCGCTGCTCCCTGAGCTCCGGCACAGCCTTGGAGGTCTAGGCGTCTGCCGACCCGCTAGGGGGCGCGCGAGAGCGGCTGCGACGCTCTGGGCAGCGGTGTTGCGCGCGTGAGGCATCCGCGGAGGCTGTGAGGCGGCTGGGCTGGGGTCGGAGCCATGTCGGGGTCGGAGGAATACTCTTCGGCCGAGGACGAGGACTACGTGCCCTCAGGTGAGCGGGGCGGTCCCGGTACCGTTGTTCCCGGTTGTTCCGGTCCCGGTGCTTACCCGCTGTGCTTCCAGGTGCGGAATACAGCGAGGACGACGTGAGCGAGCTCGTGCAGGAGGAACCGGCGGACAGCCCACGGCCGCCCCGCGGCAGGAGGATTCCCCGCCTCCCCGCCAGCAGGTACAGCAGGTTCCGCACGGGCGCGGTATCCCGGGGGGGGAGAGTCCGCCTTGGCCCGGCCGGGAACCGCCTTCGCGAGTGCTCGTTCCGCCGGTCGCTGTGGTGAGGGACTGGGGGATGAGAAACGGTCTTCTTCGTTGTGGTTCAGCACCTGAGATCCTCAGGCTTGAATGAGATCGTCCTGAAACCCCCCTGCAGGAGCCCGTTAGTTTCCTTTCGGTAAGGCAAAGTACTTTTGGTGGGAGAAACCTCCCATGTATGTATTTTGAGGCTGCATCCTGTCCACCTCAGGTTCTCCTCCTCTTGTGGTTTCTGCAGTATCCCAGAGCCCATTATACCCTTCCAGGTACACGTATATGTGTTACAGTCTACTTCAGGGAGACGGTCTGCTTCAGTCCTGTGGTATTTTCTGAACAGCATCGTCTTTAAATTAAGCAGCCTCACCCCCAAGATAAGGGGAATTGCCCTGGTAGACTGTCTCAGTATAAATATGAAATGCCATGTTGCTTCACTGTTCTGCTCCACAGTAGTGTTGCAGCACCTCAGTATAGGTATTTATATCTTTTTTTTTTCGTGTCTGCTCTTAGGAAGAGGAAGAAAGGAGGTCTCTTGCTAGAGCCAGATGAGATAGAGGAAGAAAAGACTCAGAGGAATGAAGAAGAAGAGGAGGAGGAGGAAGTGGATAATGTAGAGCAGGTGGAACGAAGAAAAGAAGAAGAAATAAAAAAGAAAGAGGATGCTCTTTGGGCCAGTTTCCTCAGTGATGTGGGACAGAAACCCAAACCAGAGACTTCCACTCAGGCTGAGAAGGTAATGGGGCCCTGGGCTTTCACCCATGGAGGATGGGGAGGGCCAAAGCTTTAGAGCCGTCAGTTGGCTGTACCTGGTGGCAGGTGTCAGTCAAAGCTGGGGGAGGCTGGGCTTATCGTTGCCCCATCTGCTTAGTAAACCTAGAGCCTCATTGTGAGCAAACTGTAAGCTGCTGGTTTCCTTCTGACTGGGGAGGCATATGATCTAGCAGTGCTGCTTCTGGAGCTGCTTGTCTGCGTCTCAGAGTGCCAGCAGAGCCCTGCTGGCTTCCCTTTCTGGTCCTGGATTCTCGTGTGATGTAGAAGTGGCATAGTGAGCTTTGGTCTGAGCTGTGCTGGTGGCACAGCTCTCCCCTCAGGCTTGTGCCTTTCCTGATACTCCAAATAAAACAAGAAAGGGGGGCTCTGTATGTGTGTGTGCATGGGGAAACTGAAGAGACTCCTCCTGACATCTCAGTGCTTTGCTCTTCATCCTCATACAGTGAGGGAGGGTGGAAGATGCTGCATGTTTGGATGGGCACTGGTAACAAGAATGAATCGAGCTTTCTCTAGTTTCCTTTATATGCCCCATTAAAGTGGTCTTGCTCCCTGTCTGCTGAGGTTCTCCATAGGAAGAATTCTGTGTGTAATTGGGTATTTGAAAGAATTTGGTTCTTAACCATATGCATTTATTTGCCTTGCAAAGCCGTTCACACTGAAGGTGGCAGAATGGAAGAAGGTACCAAAGCTCACCCTCTTTTCTTCAAACTGTCTTGGTTTTTTCCCTTTTTGAGTGATCAGGAAAAAAGGTATTTTCTAAGAAAAGTCTGGACTCCTGAATCAGTGACACTTGGCAAGTACAGTTTCTCACTGTCTGAAGCTTATTTCTCTAAGTGTTGGAGGGTTGCAGAACAAGTGTAGCCATTCAGTCCTTGCTTCTGAACCCTTCTGCTTTTCTCCACCTCACTTGTTACTGGCTGAAGTGATGACTGCAGGTAGAATTTGAGAGGAGGAGAGAGTAAAAGTTCTCTGAGCAATGCTACAGGCAGAAACCTAAAATGTGAGTGGTCTGTGAAAGTTCCCCCATGGCCTAGAAAAATTCTTGGAACGATGCAGTTCCTCTGTTCTCTTTGTTCTTAATTTGGACTTCAGTTGTCTGCTTGAAGATCTCAGTGGTACGTGGCTGATTTAGAGCAAGAATTTCGGGGGTTGTTTTGAATATTTGTAGGGTGTGAGGCTTTTTATATATGCTGTTAAAAGCTGTAGTTGTGACTGAGTAAATTAAGAAGCATTATTGCCACACTGCTTAATAAAGATATTTTCCTCTCAAATAGACATTGTTGACAAGTAGCTTATTAACTTCAAAGTTGTCTGTGAAGATCAGTCTTGTGTTCTGTGTAAACAAAAACAACTTGAGTAAAAATAAACATATTTGGGTGCAATCCACACAGTTTGGGAGAACCAAGTCTTAAGACTTTTGCTTGCTTTCTGAACCACAACAGTGTATTCTTGCTTATTCCTACATTTAATTATAATTTCACGTCTCATTTTGGGTTTGTTTTGATCCTTAAGCTCCAGTAAGAGGCTGGAACCAAAGTGGGGAACGTCCTTTTGGTGGCAGGGGTGTTTGCTTCCTTTTGCTTTCTGTGGATGACTTGCTTTGACTAGCCAGCCTAAATTGCAGTGGGACTTGAGTCTGTGTTGGGTCCTTGGAGTGATAACTCAGCTTGGCTTCACAGATTGGTTAGTTTGCTTTCTCCTTCATGTATTTTGTAGGCTGAAGGAGAGAGGAGTGGGAAGAAGCTTCAGGAGAAACCAAAGGATTCAGGAAAAGTGACAATCACCAAAATGTTTGATTTTGCTGGTGAGGAGGTCAGGTAAGTTGGCAAATGTGACACTGCAGACTCAGAACAGAGTACTGCTTTTCTGTGGGCAGGCTGGAAATGTGCTTTGAAGCATGGTGTATCTTTTCCCTTTAAGTTTAAGATATCCCTATCTGAGGGCTGCAGAGTATCCTGGCACAGGCTGCCCAGAGAAGCTGTAGCTGCCCCATCCATGGCACTGTACGAGGCCAGGTTGGACAGGGCATGGAGCAACGTGTTCTTGTGCAAGGTGTCCCTGCCTATGGTAGGGGGTTGAAACTGGGTGAGCTTTAAGGTCCCTGTCGTGGTTTAAACCCAGACAGGCAGCTTGTTACCCACTCCCCCCCTTCTTGCCCTCCCCCTACTCCTGGGGGAACGGAGAGGAGAATCAAAAAGAAATGCAACTCCCATGGGTTGAGATAAGAACAGTTCAGTAACTAAGGTATAACACAGATCACTACTGCTGCCACCAATAATAGTAATGATAAGGGAAATAACAAGGGAAGAGAATACAACAACCCATCACCAGGCGACTGATAACTTGCTCCCCCCAGCCCGACCAAGCACCGACCGATACCTCCTCGAGCCCTGCAGTCCCCTTAGCCCTTCTGGCTCACTCCCCAGTTACATCCAGGGCATGACATGCTGTGGTATGGAATACTTCTTTGGTCAGTTTGGGTCAGGTGTCCTGTCTCTGCTTCCTCCCGGCTTCCCTCCTCCCTGGCAGAGCATGAGGCTCACAAAGTCCTTGTCCCAACCAGAACATCATTTTTATCAGCTTTGTTCCCAGCCCGAAAGTCAAAACACAGCACTGCACCAGCTACCAAGAAAGAGAAAAATGACTGCTGCTGCTAACCCAGGACAGTCCCTTCCAACCCAAACCAGTTCGGTATTTGCAGACCTCAGTCTTTGCTTGATTTCATAATACTCCTGAAAATTCACGTTGACTTTTCCATCTGGACAGTGTTTAAAGTGGTTGGCAAAGCTTCCCAGTGGCTCTGCCCACTGGAAGGGTTGATACAAGGAGAAAAACTGTGTAGAGCCGCACGTGGATGACAATAATGTTTTATTCCTTCAGTCTAGTCCAGGCCCTCTGTTGGGGGCAGGATATTTGCTGACACTTTCCCTGGTGATATTCACAATCCGCTGCACAGATCTTTAGACAGTAAGAGGTGTTTTGCTCAATGCACTAATAGCTGAGGGCTTTTACCTCTGAAACAGCTGCAACAAAAATGATGGGTGCAGGAAAATCATCTTTAGGTTGAGTTTAGCGTGCAATGTGCCTCTGTGGATGCACTGCAGAAACAGGCAGCCATTTTATAAATGTGTAAGACCAGAACAGAGAGGCCTGGGTGAACCCACGTGAAATCTGAATGCATTATGACCTTGTGGTGATTACCACGGTATTTTGTTGTGCTTTATTTTTCCAGTAGGTAATTGTAAGCCTGGTTTTGTCCAATGAGAATTTCGTCTCTGTGTGTGACAGCAGAGGGCAGCAGTTCCCAGTAGTAACTCACACGTTTTAATCTGAAGGGGGAAGCAAGAGAGCAGGGGCTTCTGCTGCTGTTGCTGTTAATGTCAGTACTGCTGCCTGAACTGTTTGAAAAATCTGAGGAGAGCCATAGTAACAACTTCCCTATTTCCCTGTACAATCCAGGCTGTGGGAATACCCTTAATTCACTGATGAAATGGCAGAGAACTGTGCCACTGCAGCTTTTCTGAGATAGAGGATCCACCATACCCTTTCCTCAAAGGAAAGGCACAGGCTTTCCTGTGGACAGATAAAAATCTGTAGCAGAAATTCTGTAGCAAAATTTGTCTCCTAATGCACTCTCCCTTCCTCAGCTGCCAGCTTAGTTGCCTCCAATTTTGCTGTTCTTTTTCGTGGTTCAGACCCGATGTTGCAGAAAATCAGCATGCAATCTTGTTTAAAGCCTGGACATGTCCATCTGTGTGTTGTAGGTGTCATGTCCTACCATGAGCATAGACATGTATCACTTGAAGGGGTTGATTTACAGGGAAGCTCACTGTGTGGGCTTCCTTTAGAACAGGAGTCTTCCACCTGTGGAAAGGAGTTATTTTGTTGTGCAATTTTTTGAGAAGTATAGGACCCTTTAAAGCAGGGAGCTAGCAAAAATGTCTGCCTTGAACCTTCTTGTTCACCTGTCTCTAGGTAAAGAAGCCACAGATAATTACAATTTAAGCCTAGAATTACTTGGGTTGGTCTAATTCTGGCATTCTAGATTTTGTGTGGTAGCTAAAGATTCACTTTGCCAGTGCTGCTCTTGCTTTTATCAGTAATACTCGTTGGAGTGGTTAGAGAAACTTAACTTCCTCTGTCATTCAAGAAGTGACTTGGCTTGTGAATAGAACATAGCCAGGGCTCCTAAGCTGCCGAGTTTGTGCTTTTGACATCAGTATCTTATCTGTAGGGTTTTTTTATAGCTGTAGCTATGTTAGCTAAAGGTGTATTTTTCTGCACCAGTTGCTTTTCTGGTGTCCTTTGTACTGCTTAGTGCTGTTCCCCTTGGGCACTGCAAAGGAATCGATACACGTGTCTACTAATTTTTGATCAAATAGACAAACATGGGGGGGGGGGGGGAAAGGATGACAGGAGACTGTGATCTTGCAAAAAACCACAAAGGCTAGTGTGGGTTTTGTTTACAGCAGCTGTTCTATCAACAGGTTACAGAGCCAGCAACAGACACTGCAGCAAGCTATGAGGACCATTTTCTGCTGGTGCCAGAGTTACAGTGTGCTGCTTCCTTTGCTAACAGAAAAATCCTTGAATGTTTTTTGTTCCCATGTTTTTTGTAATATTCGGAGCTGAAGCTTTTGTGTTGTTTGCTACATCTCACAACTCTAGATGCATTACAGTGTTAGCTGTGGGTAGAAGGGATTACCACTGCTTGCAACAACTGCTACTTTCCAGTAATGGCAGTAGGTCAGGGCCAGAGGGCTGCTTTTACTTTAGAATAGCGAGAGGTTGTCTTTGCAGTACCCTGAAGTCTGCAAATGCTCTGAATACCAAAGGCTTACTTCCTTGCCTGGGGAAGCAGCTGGCACATTGTAGTTTATAAAGGCCAACACATGATAGTTATGTACGTGCAGTTGTCTGTCTTTCTGGACCAAAAGAAGTGAAATGAGAGAGCTCCCTCTGTTGCTTTCCGTTCTAAATGGTTTGAGGCTACTTTTGAGTGTTCCTCTTTTGAAAGCTTGAGAAGAATTTAGATCAGTATTTAAGCACTGGTAGATTCAGGGCACAAATTTTGATGGTCTGCTCACTAAAGCTCTTAACAGAAGATCATTTAGGCCTCATCTCATGTTGCAGAACAGTGTATTTACTCCTGTAAGAAGATGGTATAATCTCTTGCAATAATTGGAGTGGCAGAAGTCTCTTGAAAGAGATCTTCAACTGCAGGGCTACACTAGAACAGTGAAAGACCTTCCTCTTTAAGCTGTCAGCTCTCCTATAGGTAATTGTTGCATTTAATGCCAGTTTTCATTAGCATGTGCTTATATCAGTTCCTAATGCTGATCTTTAGGTTCTGAGTATTGCAAATTACCAACCACCAAATAAAGCATCAAACTTAGTGGCTTTTAATTTTATAGAATATATGATTTAATATTAGGTTGTAAATCCAAAGCTTTTGAATCCTAGAACTAGAAACAATCTTTCAACTGATTTCTAAGTTGTCCACTTGTGACTTTTCTGTCTGCTTGTCATTCCTCCCTGGTGTTAAATGGATTAGGGGCATCAGTTGACTGTCACCCAAATGGCTGTAATTTTGGGCAGCTGGAGCAATTTGGAAAGGTAGCTCAGCATCTAAATGTAAGTTCAAGTAATTTCTCCCTGACAGAGGAGATGGAAGCTCCTTTGAAACCTCTGGTTTATGAACTTGCCTCACAATGCAGGATGTATGGTTGTGTTAATAGGGAATTGCATCCCTGATGCTAGGGTTTATCTATTGTGAAATACAGTTGCTGTATGTTGAGGCCTGTTTTCTCTTTGGCACTTCAGACTGCTTTGGCCCTTGGCTTTTTTTAAACTGCTGTTTTGCTTAGTGTAGCAAAATGGTTCTCTTGTGCTCCTTCAAAGAAAGTCAACTTCGTGTCAATCCAGGACTGCAGCAGAACATGGCTCCTGTACATACAGCTGGCCCAGCCCCCTGGTGGTCATTGCAGGCAGTGTAACAGCTTGAGAGGGAAGAGTGAAATGAGGCCGTTGTAGGACTAGGTTTTAGTTTGGAACATCTTCTGTGCACCTTCATTTGACTTGTGGGAAGCAAAACAAAATTTAGGGGAGGAATGGTGGCTGGCTTGGGTGCTAATTCAGGAATGGGAAGCCTGTGTGTGACACCCTGCTCTGTTCTTACATTGCAAATTCCAAATAAAGGGTTCAAAGCTAGAAGCTTCCTATTTCTTACATATGTTCTTTGTTCATGTGGTTTAAATCCAGAGCTTTACACATTTGAGCTATTCTGCTACTGGGAATGTTGTCCTGGTACTGCAGAGTTGCCAGGCTGTATTGAGAGTGTTGTATTGTGCTGGCAAAACTGTCTTGTGGTGCTTCAGTGACCCTTGAACACTTCTCTGTGCCTGAACAAAGCAGCCAAGCCAAAGCAAAGCCATAGCAGGACTCCACTCTCCATCGCTTGGGAGAACCCTGCTTTTTTCCTGAAATCTGTCACAGCTGTCTTTGCTTTCCCACAAGGCTGTCATCTCCAGGAGCACCAGTCTGGGATCCTGGCGCTGCAAGTTGGGCAATGGCCTCAGGCTTCTGCACCGTGGTCCCTTCCTGCTCAGTCCTCACTACTGTAGATAGGTGGTAAATAGCTGACTTCTCAAAGGCAATTGCTTCTGACCCTGGAGGGCTTGCAGATCAGATTTTGCATTAACCCTGGAGTTTTATTCTTGAGCTTTTTCACTGTGTTTGCACACTCAGAACCTGTTTCTTTCAGCACCCATGTGTCTGTCAGTTGTGGTGTGAGCACTTCTGGGCTTCTTCTAGAGACAGAATTTCCAAGCATGCTGAAGGCATCATTCTTACTGCAGTGTCAGAAATTGGCAGAGCACAGAGCCCTGACCCTGAAGCACCTACAGGCAGGGAACTGAGAGTTTACTGTGGGACCTTGCATAATGGATAAATATTACTTTCATATTTGAAGGCTGAGCAGATGGGTGAGATTTTACATTTTGACTGAAGCTCATCTTTTCAGGTTGAGCTCCATAATCTTTATCTGCTTCTTAAGTGCCTGTTTCCTAATTAATTTTGGCTGCTTCTGAAAGTATTCTTCAGTGTTTGCCTGATTAAAGCTTACTGTTGCTTTGGAACTTAATGCTGGAATGCCTGTGTTTGGTGGAGCAAGAAGCCCGGCACAGTACACTCTCTGGGAGAGCTCTTGGCTTAAGTTCATACCCATGAAAATCACCTGATTGAGGGTGCTGGGTTTTTTTTTCCCCTCCTGCTCCAGGGGACATATGATGACCCAATTCCACAGATATTGTTTGGTTTTTTTTAGACAGCTTTTAGGTGAGTTTTAGTGAGGCATTTAGTGCAGAGGCACATATAAGGGAGCAGAAAGCTCTATGATGGTTTTGAAGTTCCTGAAGGCTTTACAGATTAAAAGAGAGAAAATCCTTAGCTTTCCTGCAGAACTTTCTGTCTATGTATCTCAAAGCACTTTTTAAAGAAGTGTTGTTATTCCTTCTTTGGGAATGTGAAAACTGAGGCATGCTGGGGTTGCTGTCAGCCACTGACTCATCGGGGCTCCTGCATGATGGTCTGGCTATTCTGATGCCATGGCTCAGGATACCCAGGGGTTCAAGCTGAACTTGTACATAGCACGCATCTAATCGAACTGGAAGGGCCAGTGCCAAACATACTGGACGATAAGCAGCATCATGTGGAGTGTGTGACTTGCTGCTGGATACAGTTAGTGTTTATATAGTTTCATAGAAGGAACTGTGCAAGCTCATGACAAATAAATTTGTCTGGGCTGTTCTACGTGAGACATGAACTCCACCTCTGGATAAGGGCTTCCTGCTGGTGACTCTTGTAGGAGACTGGATTTGTGACCTGCGATAGCCTCTGGGCTACTGCAGTATGACTGCTTCTATTTGTATGTCCACTATCCTGTGAGGAAACAAGTTGTGCTGGCTACGTGTGCTGAGCAAAGCAGCAGCTTGTGTTCTAGGTTAAGGAAGGTGATGATTCATAGTGCAGCTGTTCCATCATAGAGGCAAAGTACAAAGCTTTTAAAGAGATACATAAAGTATCTGATTAATAACCAGATAGTTATTATATTAACCTGAGCCAGTAAAAAAACCAGTGATTTAAGTTTATATTTCATCTGCCACCATTGAAGTGTAGGGTGAAAGAGAATCTGATTTTCATCCATTACCATTTTAAATGGTTAACATCTGGGATGTGCCTGGGGAAAGAACAAAACAAAGCAAAACACAAACTCCTTACTCATTCTGTGTTGCTGCTTCACAGGTTTTCAGCCTACCTCAGGGAATCAAGAAAAAAAGATTGTTCAGAGGATATTGTTCTGAAGTTGGAACTTTAGGACCTTAAATTGGATTGGTGTGTTTTTGGTGGTGAAATTCATGATTTTTTGAGCACGAGAAGCAACGGTGAAGTGAAGTGGCTTAGGGCAGGTTCTTGTCAGGGGGCTTTCCTGTGCTAATAAAAGCCCTTTCTCAGTAAATACTACAGATATCCTTTGTACAGAAATAATACTGACAACAGGAATTATGTGGGCAGGGCTACAGGCCGTGGCCAAAGTTTGGTGTTTCTGGTGTCCCACAAAGTCATCAAGGTCAACGTATCCTTTAGCTTAGGCCTGGTTGAGTGGGGTGGTGAGGTCTGTTCCCAGTCTGTGGCCTGAGCTGTGCTGCTGGACTCTTCACCTTGGTGAGCTACCCTAGAGAGCTGTGCAGAGCTGGTTAAGGGCTGATCTATTCCCTGAGGGCAAGAACTGCTTAGCTGTGTGCAGCAGTGCTGGGGTTATGATTCAGTTTACGCAGTTTTATTGCAGTTGTACGATGCAACTTCTTGGGGATTTCTTGATGCTGCCTCTCATTACTGAAATACTGATTTTCTTTTTTTAATCTTAGCTCATCTATGTGCTTGTTGAACAAGCATCTATGTTCTAAACTGCTCAATGTTTCTAACCCCAGATCTGCTGTCCTCTTCTGAGCTTCAACCTGTTGGATTCCAGCCATTTTTAGGAGAGAGTAGGTGGAAATGGCATCAGGAAAAGTAGATCAGACATCTGAGAACAGCCTGAGCTTTCCAAAGTACTTGTTCAGCCTCTGATTTCCTTCTCAGTGGCTGTGGTGTCCTCTCTGCTCCTTGTGAGACAGCTGAGACTAGCCAAATGTGACAAAGTTGGGAAATAAAGGGGATGTAAGCCAAGGAGTTTGGGAGACTAATACCTATTTTATTGCTTTACTTTCAAGACAGTTAAGGTTAGCTGTCTTGGAAAGACAGAAGCTGCTGCTCCTGCTTCTTCCTGGCAAGCATCAAGCCAGAGTGGGGAGAGGCCGATGGAGTTAATATGTTTCAAGGGGAAAGGGGTAAAAAGAGCAGGGAATTCACTGCTACAGGTCTGGGGATTTAGAGCTGGCACAGAGAGCAATTTTAGAAATGTGTAATTGTCCGTCTCTGTTCTTGCTCTCTGGTCTCAGCATGGCTCAGTCAGATGTGCTGGGCTAATTAGCACTGAGAATATGTAATACCCTTAACTCTCCTTACTTTGTAACACTTTTCGGGAAACTCAGCGGATGAATAATAGGAAGGGGTTGGCAGCATGCTCACACTTCTTGCTGGGGTGAATATTGGTCATTTGTTTTGTGCTCATGTGGTTTTGTGCAATGCTGAATAAAGGGCAGTTGCTTTTAAAATCAGGAGGAAAATCAGTAGTTTGGGTGTGCATCTCTCACTGAGGTTTTAGGTAGTGTGGCACATGTCAGATCAAGGCTGATCTGTGTGTGATATGTTCTATACATGGGGGGGGGGGGTTTGTTTGTTTGGGGTTTTTTTTTTTTTGCAAATGCCTGTGCTGTATTGCTTGTATATGAGTGATCAGGCAAGTGAGCATTACCAGGATCTGTATTCCAAAGCCTTATATATGCAAAGCCCTGCCTTTTTTCCACGTGGATAAGCAAGTGATACACAACTTCCACTAGGTGAGGTAGATGGGTGTTGCAGCTTAGATAGGGAGGACAATTAACGGAACTAATAGGGGCAAAGGAAGAAACTGCTTGTATTTTGGTGTGCTTTGGCTACAGTAGCAACAAAGTGTTAGGGAAAGGCAAATGAATTTCAGTAGCCCCTTGAAAAGGCACTCCAAAGCCTAGCCTCTCTGAGGACTTTCGTTTCATGTTGGTGACAGTGGTGCTGGATGTTCATCTAGGGTGTATTCTCAGCCCTTCTTGGCTAAGGGGTTCTAGAGAAATGGATTCTAGCCACTTTCCAGTGATGTGAGACTCTCACAGTGCAAAAACCTTGGCTTTTGAGATTTTTGCAGAAATTCAGTCTGAGCATTAGGAGCCTGGGGATGGTGCCCTGGGACCATAAGAGAAATCAAACCCCCCTGCATTGCATGGAATATCGCTGTGACAGCTGTTTACGGGTGGTGTTCTAAAAGCAACTGGTTGCTTTTGTACAAACAAGCATCAAAATGCAGATTTTGGCATAATGGAATGAAGGCGTCAGCCTGTTCCTGTCCTTAAACTATTGCTACTCTTGGAAGTCAGATCATGCCTCAGTTATCCACAGCTTATATTGGCTTTTTCAAATTTAAAACCAACTATTAAAAACCAGCTATTGATTTATTTTTTTATGGTTGGTTGGTTTTGGCTTTTTTTGGAAGCCAGTAGGTGAATATGTTACCTTTCAAAAGATGCTTAAACATGAAAGGGTCTTGGGGGCATGTTTTGATAACCTTTCCTCTGTGTGCATCTGTTCCTTGGTGCTTCAGATTTCCCTGGGGAATCCTAATGCTGTACAAGGCTGATTGGCACGCTGGTGGCTCAGGGATGAAGTCATTAAGTGTGAGCAGGGGTGTTGTCTGCTGGTTCACCCACAAGGCGTTTGCCATTCTCAGAGGCAGCTGCAGAAATGGAAACTTTGTAAACAGAGTGACAAACCTAGCCAGAACTCTAAGCCAGAGCATTTACTCCTAAAGTAAATCATGTTACTGTTTGCTTAACGTGCTTTGAGAAGGGGAATGGTCTAATGAACAGCTTCTATTCAGGGTTAGTAGCTGTGCGGATGAGGCTTCTGCTTAGAGAGAGAAACTGAAGCACAGAGAGGCTGTGACTTGCAAAGTGTTACACAGTAGTGCCAGCTTCATCCAGTTCATTATCTGGCATTCATCAACATGCTGACTCCTGTTGTGTTCCTTTATTACCATGCTTCTGAAAACCCCAAAGTGATGGAGCAGATGTTCACCTGAAAGTCATCTTACGCTTCTAATACTGCTTGACGCTTTTAAGGAAATAACTGGTATGTGCTGGTTTCATTTGTTCGTTTTTGCTGGTAATCAGTATGATGGAAAAGAAGGCTCAGCTGGGATCCCCAAAGGTGGGAGGGGTCTCAAAGCATCTCCAAAATGATGGCTTGGCCTCCAGATTAACTTGGGCATTTATAGGTCTTTCAAACCTGTGGTATCTGGGGGTTACATGAGCATTGGGAACTGAATGGCCAGCTGCATTCTCCCATCTTCATGTTCTTCCAAGTGCTTTCTGCCTGCATGGTGTATAGTTAATATGGAAATGTAAGTAAAAATCCCACCATTCCCCAGTAAGTGAGGGAGAAGGCATTTCTGTACGTGGCTCTCGGCAATTCCCTGACTTCTAAAAATCTGGAAACAGAAGGCACTTATGACCTGTTTAGGTCTCTCAGGGGTTCTTTTGCTGAAGGGGATTTTTTGTCCCTCTGTTCATGACTTCATCGCAGGGGCCTCAGATCCAGTCCAAGCATTTTGCTGCTTGCCGTCTTTTCCTTGCTTCCAAGCTGCTGTGTCATTCCTGACAGCTCCAGGCTCAGAAAGGGCCTTTGATGTCTGGTGAGATGCTGGCAGAGCTGCTTTGCTGCCCTTGGGCTTCGAGTTTCCCGAGATGGGAAGTGAAGCTTGCAAGGTGGATTTTGGTTTTTTTTCTTCCTGTTAACTAAGAAGTTCTGAAGCAAGAGGATTTCTATGTTAGCCTGAAGGGCAGGCAAAGCTGTTTGCTGTCTTACTATCTCATTAACACTTTACAAACCAAGTCAAACTTAGTCTGGGATTTTACCCATGGGGATATTTCTGCTTTGTAGTGTGCTTTGGCTCCTGTTGTGATCTGTGTAACCTTTGTGTCCCGTGTTCATAGCTGTAAGTGTATTTTGTACCTCTGACTCTCTAATACTCCTTCCTTCAGCAAGAGGAAAGATGCATTATGTGAACATCGCATTGCTTTTTAGCAGTGGGCTTGCAGGGATCTATCTTGTGTTTGGTGTACTTGCAAGTTATAGTTACCAGGGTCAAAGCACTGTCATGCTCACACATACAGCAGCTACATCTGTTCACATGGATTGCTCAACTCAGGGTGTGTACCATAATTTGAAGTTAATTCTTTTGGTAGGTAAAATAAAAATTATGGGGTGCCACAAAAGCTAAATGCATGGTGGATTTTGAGGCAGTGTGATGGGGCTGGCTGAGGGAATAGTTATCCAGAGAGGCAAGCAGAGACCAAGTGCTTGAAGAGATGTAAAACTGGGGTGGATAACCTTCAGTCAACAGGGAGGTGAAGCCTTGGGCCCTGGCCATGAGTCAGCTACTCCAGAGAGCCATGTTTGTTGTGCTCTACCTATTGCAAGGCCCAGTGGAAGCTCAGTAACTGCAGTCCTACTTCCTCTTGGATTTAGGGAGCTGGTTGCAGAAGCAGCAAACAGAAGCCCAAAAGGGGCCTGACAGCTTGGTCAGCATCTCAGGTGGCAGCACTGTCCATCTGTTTTCTTTACATCTGTCACAGAGTCTGTTATGCAGGAGATGATGGAAGAGCATTTGTTCCCTTCAAAGCTTACAAGGTCAGGATGTGGATGTCAACAATTACTTTTTATCCACTATTGATATTAAAATATCATCTGTTCCCAGATGAATTGGTTTGAGGTGCAGCCTCGGCTGGCTGCTTGGACAGAGCACGCATTCACTGAGGAGCAGCACCAGGCAGCAGTGTTTCCTTTGCCTGGTATCAGGAGACTTCTGATCAGATTGGTTTCTGTTTAAAGACCAGCCAGAAGCTTCTGTGCTGATAAGCAGCCCACAAAATTGTCAGTCACTCCAGCCTGGTCTTGCTGGTGTTGCTTCAGGGAATAGGCTCAGTTTCCCAGAGAACAACTTCTCCCACCCGGTTTGAAGCTTTGGAGAATGGTGTGTTTTTTTCTGAAAAGGAGAAAACAAATCTTTTGCTTTGAAATAAAAAAAGTGCTGTGACCTGTTAATTTTAGCTTTGTTTGCTTTGCACCATTCAATCCAGCATAAAATACATACCTAGTGGGCAGGTGTAGCCTGAAGGTTGAGTTGTGCAGGGACTTAATTCTCTCCTGGAAGGTGCTGAACAAGTGAACTCTCTGGCTTCAGGCTCTTACAGGCTGGAGCTCCTGCCAGTGCATCTGCAAGTATTCAAGGCCAGGTTGGGCTTGGAGCAATTGGGTCTAGAGGTAGGTGTGCCTGTCCGTGGCAGGGAGTTGGAATGCAGTGGGCTTTAAGGTCCCTGCCAACCAGTCTGTGATTCTGTGATCTGTTTGTAGAAGCTACCCAGGACATGGCAGCTCAAGCACAAGAGTCCACCAAAGAAATACTCAGACAAAATATTCCTCTTGGCTCAGAAGGGATTACGGTTTTTTTACCAACAACTGTAGAAGAGTTTTGCTTGCTTCTCAAGTGATCATTCCAGAAGGCTGGAGGACTGTTTAATGAGGCTAGACACAGATGGGGAATACTGGGAAAAAGAAAAAAAAAAAAAAATAATTAGCCTCATTTTCCCCCCACCTTGATCTGTGATTCCCCAGAGCTAACAACATTAAGATCATGTGGAAAGTCTTATAATTGTGTCAGGTCTAAACTGAGGCAGGTTTCCCAAGTGGGGACTGTGTGTTCTGAGTACACCTGGCAAAGAGCTGGCATTTTCCAGAGCTTCAGCTCTTGCTTTCCCTTTCTCAGCATGGTCAAAAGAGATGGTACCTTTGTGCTGCTGCAGTTAGGGATCCTAACTACCAGCTCCAAGTCCCCTTATAACCACAATACCAGCATATGCTTCCTCAGCTTGATGCACATCAGGCATTTTGAGGAGAATGCAGTTGTGTTGAGCCACATGGGTGTAAGTTGGAGGGATTTTGGCATTTGGGATGCACAAGGTTGCTATTACACAGCAGTTTGTGGACAGAAGCCTGCAAGCCTTCCTGATGTGGCTGTTTGTCTTTCCCAGCTTTCCCTGTCCTGCCTCAAAGACCCTGCCTCCTTTTCCCCTCCCTGCTGTTGCACTTCTGGAAGGGCTTGCAGGGCACCTTGCTCCTGAGCCAGGCGCTTTTGTGACACTGCACCCTTGGCATCCCTTATGCTAGCTCAGTTTCTTGCAGACAGGACTGGGTTCAGCTGTGCTAGAGCAGAGGCACCTGACCACTGCACTGGAGTGAGTCCTGGGGTGCTGGTGCTGTGTGTGCCATGGGAGCAGGAATGGTATGATGTGTAAGATTGGGACCCCCTTCATGCCTGGTAACTCTGCACCCATTGTATGACCAGGGCACAGGAGACAAGCTGGTGTATCAGGCTTGCTGTGCCACTGAGCCAAAGCATGAAAATTTGGGTTTAACCCCCTTCTGTAGATTAGGTAGAGCTATATGAATGGGGTGCTCATTTTAGCCTGTATTCCTCCTTCCCTGTAGCTGCTTAGGTGGCTATGCAGACTTCTGGGAACAGATCAAACACTTCTTAAATTAGGATGCTACAGTTCAGCACTGTGTGTGCTCTGTGGAATGACTCTTGGGACAGCCTATGGGTTTCTTCACATGCTTTGGTGCCCAGCCTGCATGACTGGGCCTTTTCCATGCACGTAAATCACAGCATTTCAGTTGGAAAAGGTGAAGGGAAGAAGGGTGACAAGTTCTTGAGTGGAAGTTGGAAGTAATGTATCCATACCTGGGGACCAGAACAGCAGGGTGGGTGGGTTTGAGTGTGCTGAAATGCTCGGGTACCACTTTGAGCTTTGTTCAGAGATGAAGCATCCTAAGTTAGGAGGACACCTGTAAGTATCAGAGAGACTTAGTGATCTCGTTTCTAGCATGTTTTCCGTGTAATAACTGTATATATGGGAGACCTTTCTATTTTACAGTTGCACAGCATGTTCTACAGTAGCATTGCCAGTGTGCCAGGCTTCAGCACAGTCCAGAAAAATTAATAACTCTTCTGTGTTTTGGAAGTCTTATTATGCAATTTAGTAGCATAGCACTATAATGAAATCTTTATGGGAAAGTGATGAGAGTGAGCCGTTTTCTGTGCGAATTATGGGGTCTGCAAGCAGGCAAGACAGTAGCTACTTCTTTTGTTCCTGACATTATACTTATTTCTGTGTTTATTCCTGGATTACAATATGTGAATAGCATCCCAGTAAACAGTCAGGCAAATAGTTATTTATCAAGTATTTAAAAGTGAAAGGTCTTGTAATTTTCCTTAGTAATGATTGTGATTTCTTCCAGCTGGATTAATGGCTCTCATTTCTTCCCATGAAGAACATGAAATGTTTTGGTTTCTACATGGAGAGTTATTGTCTCCTATAATAATGCAGACCAGAGGATTTTTTTTTTTCTTCTTGGCCTGGGATCTGGAAAAGGTTGGAATGTGCATAACCTGAATTAATACCTTATAAAGCCTTTTAAAATTCTTTATTTTGTCACTCCTGTGGAGTGGTTCACGAGTTGCTGCTGGCATTAGACCAACCTCAGAGCTGCTTTTGTTTCAGTCTATGAGGCTATAAGTGGCTCTTGTGATAAAATTGCCTTGAGAGGTCACTTCTAATTACATTTCTGGTGCATTCCTTTGTCCCTAGCTGGCCAGTCCTGCAGGAACAGGTTGCCTGCAGCTTTGCAGCTGAGTTTCTGCAGTGGACAACTTAAAAAATACATGCTAAAGCAGCTGCTGGTAGGCCAAAGGGAGCAAAAAGGGAGTTACATACTGTGCCCAGCCATTGCTGCTGGTACCCTGAGGTGGTGGAGGACACAAGCATCAAAGCTGAAGTGTCTGTCATTGAAGGGCTGTGCATCATGTTGAGAGGCTTCAGCAGGTAGAGGTTTCTACCTTCTCACCTTTTCTGGGATTTTCTGCTCCAAGAACTGTGCTGGTCCAACCAGCAGCATGCTAATTCGGTCAGACTGCGGGCTGGCAAATCCCTGGAGCCATTTTTCATGTCCATCATAGCTTGGTGTCATCTTCTACCTCAACTGGTAGGACAGACATAGGCCAGTTTTGTCTCTTGGCTGGTGAAGGAGGCTGAAAGTACTCATGAGGTTAAGATCCAAGCTCTGCCACAAGCTTTGAAGACTTGCTGCCGATTTATAGAATCCCAGACTGGTTTGGGTTGGAAGGCGCCTTAAAGCTCATCCAGTTCCAACCCCCTGCCACAGTTAGGGACACCTTCCACTAGACCAAGTTGTTCCAAGACCCATCCATCTGGGCCATGAACACTCCTGGGATTCTGCCTGTCCAGACCCTGTTAAGCTATTTAATTTCCCAATTCCTGTAGGCTTGTGGGAGCAGAGTTAGTGATATGGTGTGCTTTCTCTGACTTCTGCTTCCTTTCCCAATCCCTCCTCTTGGTCTTACACTCTTCAAGTCCCAGAATCGTGCAGGGTTTGGCTGGGATCTAACCCAGGAGCAGGTCCTGTGGCTGTATTGAGGCCCGTGTAGAAGGTTTTCTCCAGGTGTGTGGTTACTATGCTGCGCCTCTCAAATTCCTGTGTGCTCAGGGTCTGCCTGATGTTTCTCGTGACTGCTCATGTGCAATTTGCATGCCTCCAATGGCACAAGAGTGCAGGGGGTGATGGGAAAAGGGAGGCCATGCCAGAAACCAACACTGCAAAGTGCGTGAGAAATGGTGCTGCTCCACAGCTGGGCAGGACGTGGCACCAGCTCTTTGTCTGCTGTGTTTGATACTAAATCGACTGTGTGACTGTATTCATGGGAACATGATACTTGTGCCTGGGGGAGCTCTGTGGGGCATTCTGGCTGATTGCAGCACAAAGACACCAAGTTTATTCTGTTGAAGGAAACTGGATGTACAGTAACCTCTAGTGTGTGACTGCTGTTGCTGAGCACTGTGTGCTGTTCTGGTATCCTAGGATAAGAAGGACATGGAGCTGTTGCAGCAGGTCCGAAGGAGGCCACGAGGATGCTCAGATGGCTTGAGCACCTCCCATATGAAGATAGGCTGAGAAAGCCGGGGCTGTTCAGCCTGGAGAAGAGAAGCTGCATAGAGGCCTCATTGCAGCCTTCCAGTATCTGAAGGGGGCCTACAAAGATGATGGAGAAGGATTCTTCATCAGGGACTGTAGTGATAAGAAAAGGGGGAGTGGCTTTAAACTGAAACAGGGGAAGTTCAAGTTAGGTGTAAGGAAGAAGTTCTTCCCAGTGAGGTTGGTGAGGCGCTGGCAGAGGCTGCTCAAGGAAGCTGTGGCTGCCCCATCTCTGGCAGTGTTTAAGGCCAGGACAGGACCTGGAGCAACCTGGTCCAGTATGAGGTATTCCTGTCCATGGCATTGAGTTGGAGCTAGATGATCTTAAGGTCCTTTCCAACCCAAACCAGTCTATGATTCTATAATGGTGTGTTTGGAATGTCCTAAATTGGGACAGTGCTGTAGCAAGGCTTTTGTTTCTTCCTAAACTGTTTTTCCCCTCTTTCCAATCTGATCAGCACCCACTTCTAAATATTCATAACATGGATTTGTCTCTCTCCCCTTGACTGCTGCTAGTTTGAAAGGCAAGTGACAGTGCAAGGGGAAATGGGGTTAATCTGCACTGGCAGGACCAGGCAAAGAAGGAGGTGTACAGCACAAGAATTTATTCTTACTTCTGAACATGCCTTTTCCACCAAATTTGCGATCTGCAGAGAAGGAGAAATGATTTCCCTTCTCTAACAGCTGCTTCAGATGCTGTCAGGACAGGTACATGGGTGCACTAGTTGTGTGCAAGTGGGATTTCAGGGCATTGGTGCCTCCAGGCTTAACAAACAGCTCCGCAGTGCTTCCGTTGAAGCCCAACCCAGCAGTAACCCTGCTGGGTCTGCGGCTCCTTGTGTTTTCGCATGTCCATCAGCCAGCTCCTACATGGAAGCTGCAGTGTTGGGTTGGTGGGTTAGGAGGCAAGCAACGATTAGCCTGACTTGTAACCAGGGCAGATCATGTGACTAACAAGGATCAAGGAACAAGGGAGCAAAATTATTAGCTTGGGAAACCAGGACAACCTCATTAAGAGCTGCTGAGAGTGTGGAAAGTGTGTCACTGGAGGCAGGTGATTGGAAACGAGGGGCTAAGGTAGCTGGGATTTTCTAACTATTAATTACTGAGTGTGTTTTCTAGAGATTCGTTCTCATGTTTGTAATACATTCCTTGCTGTGGGTGCCGTATTTTTTAAAGTTCAGTATTTTGCATCCTCAGGGCCTCAAACAAAAATTAAGTAGAAACTGAGAGCAAATTTTTTCATTCCGCCTTGTCAGAACTTTTCCTCCCATTCCACATGCCTGGAGCCAGTTTCTGTGCTCTGTTTTGGGATGCAGATGTTGCCAAGCCTGTGAGATGTGGGTAGCAGAACAGCTGTGGCATAAGAGCTGCCTCACTGACCCACAAATGAGGAAATCAAGAGCCCAGTTAAGAGCCTGGAATTGCCCCCAGTGACCTGAGCAGAGCATTTAGTAGCTGCTAGTGAGACAGGCCTGCTTGAATGACCAAACATTCCTGTTTGTTTGAAAAAAAAGAAAATCCCTTCCTCCCTCAGCTCTAATTAGCTACTCTTTTCCTTTTTTCTGCTATGATTATAGAGCGTTTGTCACTGGCATGAAATCTTAACAAGATGCTTGTTCTTCAGCCTGAAGCTGATGGAGGTGGTGTGGGGACTTCTGCACCTCTTTTCTGTTTTTCCTTGGATCTTTGTTTTTGCTGTTGTAAGTACAGCTCTTCCTTATCCTCTGGTTTGTCTCCTTTATCTCTAACAGAGTGACTAAAGAAGTGGACTCAACCTCAAAAGAAGCTAAAGCTTTTCTGAAGCAGCAAGAGAAATGGCAGTCAGCAGCTCCGACTTCCCTCCCAACAGTGTCTGGGTGAGTATGTGATTTCTCTGCCCCGATACAGACCCTTAGTGAGCAAGACAGCACTCAGCATACAATAAAGGCTTGTGGTATTTAAGCTAAGGGGTAATTGTTTTCTACAGGATTTCAGTTGGTGGGTAGGGAAGTGGGGGAAGCAACTCATGAGTCCCCATGACTCACTTTGTAGGTTCAGGCTTGCATTTCTCAATCCTCATAAATCATTCTGCCTAATAAGGAAATACTGTTTTGAATGTCTTGAGCAGCCTGGTGAAACTGCAGGTAGCCAAGGAACATGCCTGGGATTGTCTGCAGTTCCTTTGACAGGTGCTTCTTGGGACCATAAAAAGCCGTGACAGCCTGGACTGTGGCTTCTTACAAACTTTCTGGGAGCATTTGAATGTGAGATTCCTTTTCCATGTTCTCTGATATAATTTCAATGTGGATCTGTCACTTTGTTCAAGCTCTAACACCTAATTCTGAGACTATCATGCTTGTCAAAGATACAAAGAAGTCAGGTCCCCTGAGCATCTGACATGCCTCTCTGTGATTCTTGATGAGCTTGGGAGATCACCTGCTTCTCAGGAATAGAGGAGATGCTTCTATGTTCCAACAGTGATTTTTAAGTCAGTTATATTTATATTTATATTTATAAAGATTTAAGCTGCATATTATTTGGTCACATAGAAACAACACCCATCAAATAAATACATTGTTTTTCTCATTTGCTGAAGGGCAATTCTCCAGTGTGAGTTCAGGCTGCCTTTCCCTAAGAGAAGCTGTTACTCAGTTGCTGCAGCTAGATTGTCACTCATTTTTCCAGCTAAGTGTTGCATGGCTTGTAGTTAGATCAGGGCAATGAAAGCATAGTAAGTATGTGTGTGACTTGACAGCTGCTGTTCCTTGAGATGAATGAGTGCGTAGATGAGCATATTTGTCTTGCTGCTGTTCATGCTGCACAAGGGTTTGTCCCTGCAGAGCGCATTAATTGTAACCTAAGTGTTGTGTTACATGGTTTTGTGCTGGAAAACTTGCCTTGACCCGGACGGGCACTCTTTATTCAGTCTGGGCTGGCACAAAAGGGGTTTGGGTGGCAGCTGAAGCTGGGGCGCTTCCTTGCTGTGCATACTGCTGGTGGTCCCATCCCTTCAAACCTGCTTTCCAGTTCCCCCAGCAAATGCCCTGCTGCTCTGAGTGCAGGTGCGTTTGGTTGCCCAGTGGGAAAGCCCCCATGAACTGGTCACCTTCCTACTACCTGAGATCAAGGTTTCCTCCTGTATCTTACTGTCCCAGAGGAGGAGGTGGGTGGCCAGTGAGCCTGCGCCACTAGTCATTACCAAGGTGCATGGCTTCTTGTGCTGGAGGTCTAGTTGCTCAGGAGAAATAGCCAGAGCCCATTCTGAGTTAATGCTGCAGGTATCTGAAGTGAAGAATCCATATCAAATATGGAAAAACTGGAATAAAAATCTATATAAGAAATAATGAGTTCAAGGACTCTAACTTTCCTCCAGTGTGATTATTTTGGAGGCAGCTCAATTAGGTGGTTGTTCAGTTTGCTGATGTGTGATGTCCTACTGACAGTTGCTTGCTCAGAACATGAGGTGGCTCCGCTGCAGGGAGGGGACGGGAAAAATGCCCTGGGTTTGTTTGTCTTACCTTCTTTCAGAGCAGCAAACCCTGATGCAGTGCAGCCCCACGTGTCTTCCGTCTCCTAACTTGCTGCAGAGTGTCCTGGGTTTGTGCAGTGATACTACAGCTGAAGTGTAGCAGTCACGTTTTGACTTAACATGTGGAACAGCCCAGAGCTCTTGAGGGTTCAGCAGGAGACCATCTGTGCCAGACTGACCAGTGTGTGCCCTCTGGTGTGAGAGTGCTCCATGGAGTTTTCTACCTTGGGGTGGTATCCAAGACTGATTCCTTAGGCTGCCAGCAAACATGCTTGCCTTTGGACTTCCAGATGGGAAGTCAGCCAGGGTATTTTCAGGTGAGAGAATTACTAGCAGGCTTGCAGTGTTTCTTAAAGCCATAAGCAAGTCCCCTTGTGTTACAGAAATTACAAAGGTCAGGTTGTAGACTTGGAGTCAGCTATTGTCCAAGCCCTGCCCCTCTGGAGCGAACAGCCACAAACCTTAGTGACAAGTCTGAGCAGCACCAGAGGACTGACAGAACTTGGTGTAGCCTGATGGCTCTTTGCTGATGCCCCTTGAAACAGATGTTTTGGGGGAGAGAGTGCATTTCTGCCTTGTACATTACAGGAGAAGACCCACCCAGTCTGGGGCAGCATCAACAGAAGGCAGTGAAAAACCTGTGATTTGAGATCCTAGATGTGCCTCTGGACACCCACTGTGCTGTGAGCCATTGTCAGCTTTGTCAGCTATCTAAAAAAGAAAAAGAGAAAAGAAAGCCTTGCCCTGTGTGCAGGGCATTCAAGCAGCTTAGAGTGGCCTCTCCATCTGGCTTTTCTTTCTTCACCTTGCAGGCAGCTTGCATTATTTCTGGATGCAGCCAGCCTACCATGCATTTATTTAATTTTCCTTCTCTGAACAGATAGAAGTAATCCAGGAAAGTAGCCATCACAAAACCAAACATCCGGCTCCACATCTCCACATTAAAAACCCTTGCAGCACAACTGGTCCAGGGGAAGAGATGCTTGGGGCTGAGAGTGCATTTCCTGAATGTGTTTAACATCCATACCGGATGTGCTATAAAAAGCTAGATTTGTGCTTGTGAGGGATATGGGGGTGGTTGGAGGAGAATGACTTAAACACTCGGCTGTAATTAAAGCCAGGAGTACAAAACAACCCACCCAGTTCTTTCAGCAGGCTTTGCTAGAAAGGTCACAAGCCCTTGGTTCCCAGGGATGCAATAGTTTCCCAGCTTTCCCATTATTCCCATCGTGTCCCCCTGTGACATCCAGCTAGGCAGCAGTTTGTTAGCAGTGGGTGTCAGTTTGTTGGAGGGGTTTGAGGCTGATGCTGTGTTCCGTTTGTGTTTCTGTCATGCTCTTGGGTTGTGTTAGGCTGTTGCTGATGCTGTTAGGATATTGGGTGTGATGAGGGGATCCACGGACCCCTTCTAATTTGCTGTCACAAAAAAATAGGTGGAAAGCTCCTGGTGTTCAAAAGAAGCCCTCCACTCACCCTGCTAAGCCTTCTTGCCTGTCTGTTTTAGGGCTTGTTTCCTATCCTTATGTTGGCGCCAGGGCCTTCTGGGGGCAGCAAGAGTAGCTACTGGCTGTAAGTGCATGACCTGATGCAGGGGTCAGTTAGCTCTGTGGGCATCACTGGTGTTGTAGGAGCTGCTTTATGCCCCCTCCCTGGGCCAGGCAGGACCTGCAGGCTCGGTCAGTCATCCTCTGTGCTAGTAATCCTGTTTTGCAGCCATCATTTCATATTCAGAGGATGTTAAAGCAAATTAAATCCTCCATGCAGCTTAGACAGAATGACTGTGTGCATGTACTTGTGCATATGTGACTTGAGACACAACTGAGGTGTTGAGCTCCAGCCTGAGAAATACTTGCAAAGACCCGAGCCCTGCATTGTCGGTGGCGGCTGGCTGCCCATCAGTCCCTGATTTGTGTCGAAGCACAGTATAGGAAACAGTGCTGCTGTAGCAGTTCTGAAAATGAAATTAAAATGTAGTTGGTGGATTTTGAGATTCTTCTCTAGGCATTTGTTTCTACATGGCCTGAACAGGAGCCAGCAAGAAGAAGGAAGGTTTTTCACTTGCTTTGTTCTTGCCTCTGCTTATTATCAAACCCATTTGTAATTAAATGCAGACTTGCTCACTCAGCCCCACTTTCACTTTTCTGTTTGATCATGCCTGAAATTACAGTGGTGGATGTGTGACCTCCTAGGCCTTTTCATGCCTTGTCGGCTGATATAAACACAGGGTAAAATTTGCCTTTGAAGCAAGGCACCACTCCCACAGTGTTCTGGAGGTGTGGTGCTCACCAACCCCCAGGCTGAGTTTGGTCTGCAAGGGTTTGGATCTGGGTGCAAGACCCAGCAGGAAGAGGCACTGAAAGAAAGCTCTGACCTAGAGACACATACTGACCCTGAACAAAGGAAACAAGATAAACTCTGGCCTGTCCATCGTGGATGCTTTCCTCCCCTAGTCTACTGTAGAGAAATTCGTATGGACTGAGCATTAAATGGTATGAAAAGCTTCAGGCCGTTGCTTTGAGAAGTCATTTACTCTGGTGCATGCTAGTGTTGGAGTAGAGCATTAGAAAGATGTCTGTTCATGGCTTCTCTCCCACCTTCAGTGAGCAGGAGGAGGAATGGTGACAGTCACTGTGGGAGGATAGGGATGATGGGAGAACCTGGAGCCTGTTTGCAGCATCCCAACCCATAACTGTGATTTCTAAGCTAACCTTCCCCTCTAGCCTGGCTACTCCTAGGAGCTGCTTTGCATCCAAAACTTTCTCTTGCTAAAGCTGCTCTTTCTGCATGAGTTGGCTCAAACTAAATGGATCCCTTTGCTGTCATGATGAAAACTGATTACTGCTGAAGTGAACGCTAGTGAGACAAGGACGGGGCTCTCAGCTTCTGTAAACCTCAGATCTAGAGCAAGTGCTGCAGCATTCACATGCCTCCAGGGAGCAGTTTCATTTCACAGCAGTCCCATGGCTCTTTTTCTCTTCAGAAAGCAGGAATTTACAGCCCAATTTCAGCGCAGCCTCAACTGTAAGCAGCTATTTAGCTAAAACTTGCACATTTTGCTTGTATGGGCTGAATAAGGGTGCAGATAAAGCAAGTAATCAAGACCTTTGGGGAAGCTGGAGGTAGGCTTTTTCAGTAGTCACTTCAGCAACAGAATAGGTCTGTCAGTGATTCTAAGGCTTGTCAGCTTTCTCCTGCGCTTCCCTTACTGGGCTCCAGAGAGTGCTGTTCTCCCAGACGGAGAGATCCAGCCCTTTGCACCATAGCCAGATGTCTGGGTGTGAGTAGCACATGACGTCTTTCTGTGCACAGCACGATGGAACGGCCAGGGGCAATATTCGTGTGTCCTAGAGCTAGTTTTTCTTATTTCCTGTTCATACACTTTGGTTGTGAAAGGTAAATGTGGTGGTATCTGTTCCAAGTGTGTAATTTCTCTTTAGGTCTTAGATCCTTTGTTGGTTTTATTTTTGGTTTAATTATTCATTATTAGTGTCTATCTACTGGTATCTGGCTACGTGTATCTCCTCCTTGAATCAGCACGGTAATGATGCTGGGTGATTTTTTTTTTTTTATTATCTTGGTTTGATTTGCTAGGGGGGCTGAAATTAATTACCCCATGGGATGAGTGTGTATGTGTGGAAGAGGAGGTTTGTCATTAGGAAGAACGATGGCTGGTTCAGTACTAAAGAAAAGGGTTTCCATCAGCTGTAGTAAATAAGATGGTGGTTGCCACACACTTGTAAAGCATGCCAAACAACCTTATCCTCTGAACATCTGCCTCCCTTCTTGATGTCAGTGTGGACTGAGGCTTCCAGCATCCCATGAAGCCAGACCCCTTGCAGAGCCTGCACCAGTGTGGATGCTGCTCTCCAGCTGCCGCAGGGTGAGCAGCAGCGAGGGCACTAGTGTGGGCTTCACAATCCAGCTGAGAGGTGAAGTGAGTCGCTCTGTCCAAGCTGTGAACGTGGCCACACTGCTGGTGAATCCTGTGCTAGGGACCTGACCACTGCCTGCAGACAGGCTTATCCCGAACAGCAGTCACCTCTGAGCTTAGCTATGGGTGGGAGAGTTCTGCCATTTTGGGTCTTTGCCCTTTCTCTGAAGTTCTTGCTCTTGAGCTTACATTAAGCCTTCTACGATATGAAACAGAGCTCCGAGTGTGGGAAGTTTCATACCCACTCTCCCACACGCAAAGCAAAACATGCACTAAACACCCTTTTAAACTGGTCTCTCAGGAGCAATCCTTTCTTATTCTCAGGCTAAATGAGTCAATACCTTCTGCCCCAGCCTCTCTTTTGCAATAGAAATGAATGAGATTCTTTAGCTCCATTCCACACTACCCTGCAGCCATGCCAGCACTTGGTGTGGTTGCTTTTGCTTGGGGCAGTGACATGTCCTTGGGAGGAAGTTGAGCAGTGCCTGTACAGCCTTGTGCCTTGCTTCAGTCCTCTGTCTTGATGTGGCTAGGCTGGATCCCTGGGCTGGACTAAGTGGCATCAGCTGTTTCTTTTTCTAGTCTCGTTTGAGGTTCAGAAGAATGGAATCTCAGCTATTTGAGGACTTACATCTCTAAAGCATCTGTCTTATAAAATACAAACAACCCCCTACCAGTCTAGGGCCTTTGATAATTCCCCAATGAAGGTGGTGGGGCAGTTTTCCCTTAGGGCAGCACAGGTTTTATGAGGCTTATTTTCATTTGCTTTCATCTCTTAGATCATGCACATTTCTCTTTCCCCCTCTGTGAAAATGATTGAGGAAATAAACTGCTAATGGTGAATGAAGCAAGCTGTGTTTTTATTCCAGAGCCCTTGTTAGGTTGCAGAGGGAAATCCCTGAATCTTCCCATGTTAGACTTGGTCTGGTTGGAGTGAGAAGTGAGGGGCAGCCTTGGTTCATGGTGAAAGACTGGGATTAGAGTTGGGTTTGAAGAGCTCTTGTTCCCAGCTGTGCCATGGCTTGTGGGTGTGTCTACTAAGAAGATTTGTTTCCACTCCTGTCTTATTTTGCTTTTATAGTGATTCCTTGCATATTAACTTGAGCTGCACCATGTCCCTTGAGTGTCTCCCCCATACCAGATGCTTGTTACATCCTCTTGCTTTCCCACACTCGTTTTTCTCATGTCAAGGAAGAAGTTCAGCTGAATCATTCTTTGTAAAAGATGAACCAGAAGTAAGGCTGCAGTGGTAGAGCAGAGCAATGCTTCCTGCTTTCATGCAATACTGTTGCTGCAGGCTTTTCACATACTAGTGGCTTCATTCACGGAAAATTACATACTGGTGGCCTCATTCATGGAAAATCAGCACACCAATATTTTCCAGCACATTTGTTAGCCAAGACTTTGATCTGCATGCTAGGTTTTTAGCCTTGTGCAGGACTGGGCTTAGAAGAGAGGCGTGCTCAGCTTAGTTGGCTTTGTGTCAAGGTGTGAAGTCAAGCAGTTAGGGTTAGTTACCAGCTAAAATGCTGGTTTTCTCCTTGTCTTAAAGGAGATGTTGGTGTGACTCGGAACTCTTGAAGAGCACATGGTCTTTCTTCAGAGCTCCAGCCCTTTGATTGGCAGCTGTCTTGCAATGCTCTTTTGTGTCCAGAGAAAGCCTGAGAGAGATTGAGCAAGTGTCTGGCTCCAGGCATGGGGACTTTCTCTGCTGGTTTCTGGCCATAAGGTTGGTTAGCATGGCTGCTGTTCACTTTGGCTATTACTGTCCTTGTATGGAGGTGTCAGAGCCCCATAGTTCTTGCACTCCCCGTATTATTCCTGTGCAAAACACTGTGCCTTGAGTGACCTGGTGCACAGGCTGAGCTGAAAGGGCACCTTAAACAATCTCCAGACTGTCTCAAGCTCTCCAGGGTGCTTTAATCCAGTCTGCCAAGCCGTGGAATACCTTATTTCCTTATCCAAGGAGTTTCAAAGCCTTCCTTATGTTTTGGGTTACAGCCCAGTCTGCTTTGCCTCGGAGCCCTAGCCTTTGCAGAGCGAGCGCGTTCCTTCGGGCAGTTGCTGTACCAAGGGACCCTCTGCAGAGGCAGATAACTGATGTTGTGCTGGCAGCAGACGTCCCTCTGGGTGTATGAGGACGTGCGTGAGATGCTTGTGTACGCACTGAGGTGGTGAATGGAGGGAACTGATTTGTTTGAAGTTTCTGTTTGAGACTGCCTTTTTTGGGGGGGGTGGGTAGGGGTGTCGGGGGGAGGGGCGTGGGGAGGTATCCCAGGGGAAGTTGCTTTTTGTGCCCTCTCTTCTGCTAGCATCTACTAGCAATTCTTCCCTGTGAGGGTGCTGAGGCCCTGGCACAGGGTGCCCAGAGAAGCTGTGGCTGCCCCATCCCTGGCAGTGTTCAAGGTCAGGTTAGACGGGGCTTGGAGCAACCTGGTCTAGTGGAAGGTGTCCCTGCCCGTGGCAGGGGTTGGAACTGGGTAAGCTTTGAGGTCTGTTCCAACCCAAAGCAGTCTGGGATTATCAGCAAATAACTGTGGATATATGAGTTTGATCCAGTCGTGTGAGGCAGCTTTGCTACTATTTTGTGGAACTCATACTTCAGCACTGTTGCTCTGAGCCTTCAGGCAGCCTATGGACAATACAGATGCCTGTTGCTGAGAACAATGACAGCATTTCTTGAAGTAGCAAGTCCTGGGCATGTGCAGGGCTGGATTGTAAATCTACTGGGTTTTGTTCCTTTAAGGTGCAGGCCTGAGAGCAGCCGACTGGCTTGCAGCACCTATGAATGCAAGAAACTTACACAGTTTAGAAAATACTGACTGGAAGAAATCAAATGGCCATTCTTCAGGTGCTTGCCTGTTTTGCCTTGTGGTTGAGTATGCTGTGTGTCGCCAATATATGTATGGAGTCAGGAAGTCAGTTGAAATTGCTTGTTTAGTAACAAGGACAGGTTAAAGCGAACACAGAGGGGCTTGCTGATTGCAGCTCATGGCTTTCATAATGCAAAACCAGTGGGAATTCAGCAACTTGGTCTCCGCCTACCCCCCTTACCACTATTCTAACCTTCCTGACTCATCTGGAGCTGCATCCCTGCTCCTGCAGCTCACCCAGGAATGCTCTGCAAAAAAACCCAGCAGAGGTGTAATGATGGTATTATTAAACTTCCTTGAGACAGCACTGAAAGAGTAATTTTCCAGTGTGGTCTTGCTGTTTCGTTACACTCTGGCTGGTATGCAGTGTGCCTGTCTCTTCATCTGTGACCTGCACATTTCCCATTGCAGGCTGGCTGAGGAAGCAGCTGGTATATACTATATCTCTAACTCTCTGGAGACTGCTATGCAGGGATGTCCTTGGCTTTGCCTTAGGCTCTGAATGATGCACAGCAAAGTTGCTTAGGCTAGAAAAACATGAAGGTTTGTACAGCATGCTGTACGGCACTCTGACCTGTGATGCAGCCAGGAACAGTTCCTGCCATGTACTCCCTGCTAACAGGGGGGTCTCACTGTACATCACATGGTTTGCATAAGAGACATGCTAAACAGACAATGCAGCCCAGGGCCTTTTGTTGTGCAGCGTTCACTTTAAGGACAAGCACCAAACCGGTATTTTTTTCTAATGTATAAAATCCCATCTCCCTCCCTGCTGTTTGCAAGAGCCCTTTGGAAAGCTGGAAGGGCTCACATTCCCACTCACACGTGTGCACTCAAGAGCCTCGCTAGCACTGTTTGGCTGTTTTTTGTTTTCTGCTTCCCAAAGTCAAAGAAGAGTGTGTAGCATTTGTTTCGGAAGCAAAACCCCTTGTAGAGAATTACATGGCCTCTGCAAACAGATGGGTACAAAACAGGTCATGAGCTTTGGACTGGCTCTGTAGTCTGTACAAGATAGCTGTCTCCCTCCTCACTTTATGGTTTCATGGCCACTGCATTTAGCAGGACTCTTAAGAAACCTTTGAAGCTTTATTATGCCTATGAGACGGTGAAGATGCTTAGCAGGTTTCCCCTGGTCAGTGCTGTGTGCAGTGCTTGAATCTTTTATAGGGGTAGAGTATCTTGTGTTTTTCAAAAAATCTTTGGAGACTTTTCTCCAAAATCTTTGAGAGTAAAAGTGTGTTGGTGAACGTTAGGAAGAGGTTGTTGGTCATAGCTCTTTGAAGGACACTACAGAGATGACTCTCCTCAATTTCCTTTGTTACAAACAGCTGTCTCCTGGGGAGAAAAATTGCCTTCTCCCTTGTCCCTTAACCCTAGATGAGCTGGATGGGAAGCAGGTAGAGCTGCTGTTACAAGGAGTGCTTTCCTGTCTCTCTGTGACCCAGGAATCCTTTGCTCAGTTTTGATACCTTCTTTCTCCATGACGTGCCGTGCTCCTGTTGTGCGAGGTCAGTACGTGTTTGTGCTGCATTGTCCTTAGCTGCTGAATTAATCTTTAACAAGTACAGGACTTTGTGTCCGGTCTGGGGGAGCTTGGGAGAGACAGCATTGGCACCATGGACACCTGGAAACAAATAAATGACTGTTGTCTTTGACCATGGGATTTCTGGCCATGCTTTTCCTTTATGAGGCAGTACTGACAGGACTGGGAATATAAATCCATGCAGGCTCTGCCACAGGTCGTGGAAAACCTTGAGTGTGGTGTCCTGGAGCTTAAAACCTGGGCAGAAATTGGCACATTCCCACATGCACTTGTCTTTATGCCAGAGCTTCTACTTTGCTTGATGTGTGACAGGCTGGGAAGGAAGTGGCTGGATCAGACACTGCAGTTTTAAAGTCTTGATTTTCTGGATCAAACTTACAAACCAATGGAGCCTGGAAGCTCTGAGGGAATGTTCTGTCTGCGATTCCCAAAGCAAACCCTGAAGTTGTCTCTTCTCCCATTTGCTGTGCTTGTCCTCCCCCTTCCACACCTCGTGTGTCTTATTGTAGCCTAGATGGCCAGTTAACATAACCCAGTCTGTACTGGGCATTACAGGGCACAAGCCTGAACTAGAGAACTGGCAAGGCAAGTCAGATTGGCTTCCCAGCAATCCCAGGCTCAGGCTGACAGGGAAAGCTTTGAGGGTGCCTGTACATTTGTTGGTGCTGAACTGGCTTCATAGTTTATAGCTGGGAATAGTAAAGGGAGGGGGAAAAAAACCTTCATGCTATGCAGATTTATTGCCACTACCTGCTCTGTAGGACAGATGGCTCCTGGAAGAAGATCCAAGCCCTTCATCCACTGGAAACTCTAGGAGCTTGGTAGCTGGGGGCTCAGTGGGGTGAATCCTAAACCCTGCTTATGTTGGGATGGGACCTCAGTCAACTGGTGTACCTTTTCACCAGTTAAAGTGCAGGGGCCCAAGTCACACTAGAAATTATTTGGAGTCAGATCTGTTCCTGAAATAAAGGGAGGGCTTTGCTATCCAAAAACTCCGTGCCCTTTCTTTGCCAGGAGCTATGCTTTGCAGGAGGGACTCAGGCTTTAGCGTTGTTCTCTAGGCAATTTGAGCCAAAAGAAGTGAGTTTGAGATGTGTGCTGAAGATACCAAAACTGTTACCCAAGCTTCTGGGTCACCTTTCTTGTATCACTTGCTTTCCATGTCACCTTTGCGTCTGCTGGGTTCTATATGAAAAGCCTGATTGTACCCGGAAAGAAGTTTTTAATAAAACAGACAAAAAACCCGAAACAAACCCCGAAACACCTGTCTGAATTGGGCATGTCCAATGTGACAGGCCTGCAAAACAGCTCCTTGGTCAACTACTGTCAGCTACATCCTCTGCCTGACTGCTATGGCTGAAGGCAAAGCTCATGAGTTCATCTGGCCTCAACTCCTGCACAGTGGGCTTCTCCCCAGCCACCCTCTGCCAAACCAGTGCACTTTCTTTGGCCTTTCTGGTAAAGGCTTTCAGCTATCTTGAGTTGAAGACCTCAGTAAATGAAGAATCCTCCCCTTTCTTTGAGGTTAATTAACTGTGGCAACTACTTATTGAACAACTTGTTTGAAGTAGTTACAAATACACCAGAACTTCCCAGAATACAGCAAATTGCTTGAACTCTGCTCTTGCGTATTTTATTTCAGTGTCACTAAGACACGGTTGTGTTTATGCCTGTTTAATTCAGAAGAGACTGCCACTGCCCCTGTTGCTCTCCAGCTCTCTCTAGGTGTCTGTCTCTGTATCTGAGGATGCCCAGTGCCTGATTTATGACATTTAGCAGCTTGACCAAGGGCAGACTCCAGAGATGTATAGCTGTGAGTGATTCTTCTTTGCTCCTCATGCTTGGAGATAAATGTCAAGATGGATGTCAGCTCTCTGGCCAATACATGAGTAAATCTGGTTTCATATGTGCACCTTGAGCCAAGAATACATGCATTTATTTTTTATTCTTTGTTATAAACCTGGAAACACGGACTGTGCTGGAGGAAGAAGGCCTTTTGGTTTAAAATATTGATACCAATATAACAGGGCTGTGGCTGTGACATCTGGGAGCCCTGAAGCATTAGCTCAGAGATTATGCTGAATGCTCTGGGGAATTCAGTGTTGTACAAAGTAAAAGAAAGGGCATTGCTAAGTGATAGCATGCTTCAGATGCAGAAATCATGGACAGGGTCCTCTTGAGTCCACAGGCTGTGGGTGTGTGGGGCTGAAAATGGGAAAGATTCATACTGAATCTTGGGAAGAGGTCCTTGACAGAGTGTTCTATTTTGATTTGTAATGTAACTGGGAAGAAAGCAACTGCGCAGTAACCCAGACACCTGTGGATTAATGGCTGTGGAGGAAGAGGCGAAGACTTTGTTCCTTGGAAATGTTGGAGGCATGGAGGATTGGATGTGGTAGGTCGTCATCATCTCTAGAGCCTCAGTGCAGAGCATGCTGAGTAGTTCTGCTGTATGGTTCTCCATCAGCTAATCAAGCTGAACAGTCATCCAAAAGGCACAAGAAGGGCTGAGATACTTTTTAAAGTAACTTTCAGTGTTTTTATTATCTTTCTGGTCCTTTTAGGGCTCGGAGCCACATGCAGAGTTAATACACAGTCAGACCATGCTGGATTTCTTGTGTGTGCATTTGTCCCTTCCCCAGCAAGGCACCCATCACGTGGCTTGTGAATAAACTGTAACAGGGGCCCGTGGACCCCTGAGCTGTCTCCACGCAGAATGTACCTGCCAGTTCTTGGAGGGCTTACTGGCAAAGGCAGACCTTTGTGCAGGCTGAGCTGTGCTGCTTCCAAATCTGAGCTGGCTTTGTGCCTTGCTGTGCCTAGTCTAATAAGCTCCCTCCGAATAGGATTTGCTGGGTAGTGCCTGTTGAGACATGCAGGCTGGCTGCGGAGCAGCGAGCAGAGGTCTGATACTTTGTCTGGGCATTGCAGACCCCCTTCCTCCCCTTCTGCTGTGAGGATGGAGAGCTGGCTGTAGGATATGTTCTGCATCTCAACACCAGCTTCTACATTAACTAGTTGTAGTAAGTCTGTAGTAGTAGTCTGTAACATAACTAGTAGTCAATGGTTATTGAATTTTTGCAGGCTGTTCCCATGTAGGGTTTAGCTCTTGCTGAGAGAAGTTTTCGAAATACAGGGGTAGTCGTTGATGGAGATAGCAGAGAACATCACAGCACAGCTGGGACTCATCCAGGCAAGACAAAGCTGTGCAGGAGAGGACTCACCTTTTGTCTTGTGCCAGAGAGGTCTCAGCATCTGATGCATCAGGTAGCGGTATTGGAGCATGTTGTCATGAGTTAATGTGTATGCCAGCTGCATACACTGCCCTGTAGAGTTTAAGCACATTAGCATGTTTAGTTGGAAAAGGAAAAGCAAGCTTATAAAACTTCAGGATAGCTGTCTTCATGTAGAAAAGCAAACCACACTGAGAGGCTGTGGGGGACAGGAAGGGGGCTGGTAACCCAGTCACTTAATTCAGCTGCAGTTTCACTCAATGTGGAGAGAGCAAATGAGAGGATGTGATTTTTCTCTGCCAAGTCCTTTATTTAAACGTAAAAGCTTCTTCTGGCTAGTTGCAAAAGATATTGTTAGCAGAGTGGTCCTGTGCAGGACCTCTTTCAGGCTGAGGCTTCACTGTAGCCAGACTATCTGACCACTGGTTGTTGTGTTCCCGCTATTCCTTTTGCATCCATGCTTGTTGGATCTTTCTGCTGAGCTATTTTGGTGCACTTAGCTGAAACCAGCCTGACTGCCAGCATCGCATGCTAAAACAGCTCTGCAACAGCTGAGTGCTGGAGCCCATGTCAGTGAAGAGGTGAATGGGATTTAAACAGTGAAGGAACTTCAGTCTTAAATATCTCATTCTCCTGAGGCAGGAAAGGTACACCAAGGCAGATTCATTTTACATTTGAACTTTCATCTTTTCTTAGTTGCATGCTCTTGGGCTGTGCTAGAGACAAGGTCCTGAATTAGACATGACCTTTGGGCAATGGCCTGCTTGCAGTATCTCCTGTTCTGAAAGCTGCTACATGTGCATCTACGTTAAGTTGACTATTAGGATAACATTATATGTTGTATAGAGTTGAAAGAAAAAATATTTCTTATCCCAGCAGAGCATCACTTGAGTCACATACATGCTAGTGCCCATGGTCTTTGCAGTCATAGCTCACAACTTTGTGGTATCATTTTCTTCAGCTTTTTAATTAAAAGGAGGCTTGAATTTCATATAGTTCTTTCTGCATTTCTTCAAAGTTTTTAATGTTCACCCCCTTCTGCCCACTTCATCTTTCCCTGGTAGGTTATAGCCTGTTGGAAAACAGAGCACATTGTGAAGGCCAAAGTGAAAGTTGACTCAGCAGTCCTTCTCATTTAGGCTGTTGCTGTTCATGGAGCAGGAGGTTAGCCTTAAAATACTGCTGCCAAAAAATACTGCTGCTCTGACAAGAACTGGTGCCCACTTTATTAGCTGTTGCTGTGTTCTTTGACTTACTGTTTTAAAGAATGGAGTCTACTACTGCCTTAATACCCTGTGAAAGAAAGTTTTCTTTTCATATACTGGAATAATTCTGATTTGTCTATGAGCAGCATTTGGCATCTTTTCTCCAGGTATCTCTTCTAGGCACAGCTCGCGTCACTACTCAGAGGGGCCCCTAACCTTAAAGCATTTCATGTGAACTCTGGGAGTTGCTGTGTGGAAGTAAGTGGGCTTTGCTTGTAATATGAATGTCAGCACAGGGGTATGTATGTCTTTACGGGTTCAGGCTCACCTGTGGTCCTGTAGATCAGATCTTTCTCTCCCCCATAGGACTTTTCCAGGTTACCTTTGGATCTGCAAAGAGCTACCTGCCAGCTTTCCGCTGGGCACTATTTCAGCTCCTGGAAGCTGGATTGGTCCTGGAGCTGCCAAATTCAGTTCCTGCTAGGAGCCTCTTCCCAGCTCTTCCTAACTGCGTGGAGGTGTCAGGATGCATTGCTGCTCTTCTGTGCTTCCTGTCTTGAGAAGAGGGCATGAATGTGCATCTCTTTAGAACAGGGCAGTACAGGAATAAAAAGCTTTTCTTATAATTCCCATCATCCTACAACCTGGAACAGATCTGTTCGTGACCTTGGAGCAGATGGGTGTCAAGACCTGATCCAGCATGCCTAAGTGTGATCTTGCTTCTGTGTATGAAGCTGGATGCAAACAGGTCAGCAATGCGGGATTAGCTACTAGTGAGGTGCTGGTATAAAGAAAAAAGCAGGTATCATCAAGTTCTTGGGTTCTCCCTAAAGCAATCAGTGACAAGTTGGGGTGATATTCCAGGGAGAATATTCCCTCCCTGGGGAGGGAGCTGGCCAGAGAGCAATGCTTCACATGACAATGGTGGGAACTGTGGGTGTCTGTCATTCCCGGAAATATGTTCAAGTGCCCTTTTTCCACCAGGGAATTAAGAAGTTACGCAAAGTCAGCCTAGTTTCATTAATGGATTTAAAACAGGTTTTGGCAGAAGGCAGCCAAGCACATCAGGAATGGAACAGAAAATATTCTTCCCAAGTCTGAGAGCCTGGAAACTGCCTTTCACACCATCAGAATCAAGTGACAAAAGCTGCTCTTGTTGTAATCTGAAATCTTTCTCTCTTCTCCCTCCCCCACATCCATGGTATTCATGAGTGCATAGGCTATTTATCAGCAAATTTAAAGCTACAGGCACACAAGTGTTGTGAAGTCACCCTGGGACCCTGCATTGGAGGAGGAACATGTTGCATTACGTGGTACTTACAAAGCAGCTGAATTCAGTCTCTTGATTGCCTTGGCTGCAGCTCCAGGTACTTGCTAATATTTTTTCCTTTTAACCCTTGTTTGTTCTCCAGTCTGATCTGCATTTTTGACAGGTGATTATTACCACTAAAAGAGTTGACAGCTTAGGTAGTCTCAAGTGATGCAGAAGTCCTGATGCTATTTGTCATGCATGCAGGTTGTCTTTGAGCATTTGGAAAGAAAGGCTGTAGAAAACTTGCATGTTATGAAGCTTGTCTGCACTAGCATGAGCAGGAGCACTGGTCACTGCTCTGTCGGGGCAGGACCTAGTCCCAGAATACCCCTAAGATCACAGGATGTCTTGGACTTCAATGGGAAGCACTGCTAGTTACAAAATCTGGAACAAAGCAAGGCCAACAACTAGACAACTCTTTTTCTAGGCGTTTTCAGCATTTCCCTGGTCCAGTCTTTAGTGCTGTTTCCTAACTCTCTGTGTTTGGGGTAAGTATCTCACTCAGCTTTGGCTTCCCCACATGCCTGGAGCTGTACATCAGTGACACCAGCTTCTGGGTTTGTTTTCTAGAGTGGGTGCCTCTTACCAAAGTCATCTCACCAGTGGGTAGTCTGTGACTTAGTCCAATGAAGAAGCTTTTCAGTGTCAGACCCAAACCTAGTCAGTGTGTAAATACCTTCCTCCTATGCTGAAAGACTCTAGGGATGCTCATATGGGTTGCTCAGGATATCTCAGGCCATGTTCAGAGTTGGGATTACCTTGCGGCGCAAACTCCTGCAGCATTTTGAGACATGTTGGTAGGAAGAAGAATATTCCACCATAGTTGATAGTGGGTGTCCTGTGGAAAGTACCATGTACAAGATTTGCACAACTAGTAAGAAATTAATTCCATGAAGGGCTATTTTCAGCTTCTTAATGTACAAAATTTTTTGTGGCTGCAGTTTGGCAGGATCTTACCTCTTGCAACAGAGGTCAGTCCTTCCATACAATGAATGCTAGAGCTGGTTTATCCTATTTTCACTAAGCTGTGAAAGTTGTTTTTCTACCGTGCTTGTTTCCCCACCCGTAGGCTCCATCTGTACACTTCAAAATAGTAGGAGGAAGAGGGCAGAGAAAGAACAAAGGCTCGTAATACGAATGGAAGGAAATGAGGGAAATTCAGGAGGAAATGGACAGTGAGAAATACAAAAAGATCCAGCTGCGCTGAATGCATGGGGCGTGAGTGCACAGGGATGCTTTCTGCTTGGTATTCAGAGCTCAAGACCTGCATTGTGGAGCTGAACTTTCCTTAGAGTCAGTGACCAGTGACCTATTCAGACACCTAACAATGTCCATTATGTACAGTCAGCTTGTTTATGCCCGATGCTGGGCTTTCTTACCTTTGTTTCGTAGACAAAAAAACAATATCCTACTTGCAAAGTGGCCAGGGCAAGCTAGATTTCTCTGTGTGAGCTCTTGACCATCGGTTTTCACATCATGTTACTTAAGAAAGATTTCAGAGGACAACGTAGGATGAGAAGACGCTCAAGGAGAACATCTCCTGATGAAAACACTGTTCTTGGTAGAGAGATAGCAAATGTCTCTCTCCTTTGAAGGCTGAGGGTGGAGGGAAGGTAGCAAGAAGTTGGTCCCTGCCTCTCTGGAATTGCAGTGATTAAGTTGGTACCATAAGGCAGCCTGAAGAGGTGAGTCCAGAACTGTGCTGAGGTTTGGTGGTAGTGTGGGACCAGCCTGCCAACAATGCCCATGCATGACTGCAGGCAGAGCAGTGGAGAGGGGAATCCTGGGGATCTGGTGGTGAACATTTCCACTGTGGAGAGGCAAGGAGCTGCTGCTGCTTGCATCCTTGCTGCAGAATAGGTGGGGCTGTCAGCCCACATTAGAGCTCTGCTTAGGTTTGTTCTGCAGCTGCAGAGAAACCAGCTGGCCCAGGTTTCACACACACACACAAGGGGACCCCAGAGAGGCTTTGTAGTCTCTCTGCAGACTCCAGGGCAGCAGCTGAAGCATGCTCTGCAGCAGAGGTACCTCTGTGACCTTGGGCAGCCCAAGGTTTTACCCTGTTACTTGGAAACAGCTTCCACCTCCACTACAAAATACAACACACATTGTCATCGGATCCCATGGAGGCTCTGATTAATGTGAGAGCTGAAGCACAGCTTTCGGGTGAGAAGGAATAATGTACAATACGCCTTGGCCTTAACTGTAGTTTTCTGCACGAGGACGTCATTCTCAGTTGAGGGAGGTGCTCTTTAACCCAGCCCACCAAGAGGCAATTGTAAGCAGTGGTTGAAAGAGCTGGACTTAGAAATAAGGTACACATTTCGTGGTGAGAGCAGTTCAGGCATTGGAGCAAGTCTGTGCAGGCGACAGTGCTTTCTCCTTTTTAAAGAAAGAAAGCATTTTGGCAACTGGCTTGTTCCATATTATGCCCTTGCTTACCCCTGCTCATTCAGTTAGAGCCACTTAGCAACTTTAAAACTATTTCTTTAGGGGGGAAAATGAATTCTGCATATTCAGGGAAACATCTGTCCTCATTCAGAGCAGAAACTGTAGCTAACGTGGTCCCTGGAGGGTGTGGGAGAGCTCCAGTTTCTTACTGCTGCTGTGCAGTCACTTCTAAGAGAACCGAGCTGGCTGTGAAAGGTGAAGCAATGTTGCCCTACATGTGGAAAAGTCAAGTGGTGCCTCTTTGAAGCCTTGAATGTGTATGCAGCATATGACACCTGAGGAGTGTTTTATTCATGTTTGTCCTCAAGAAATCATGTATCTTTGTAAGCTGAGCCTTTTTAAGTGTCTTAAGTTTGGCACCCCAAAAGCTGGGCTTTTAGCAGGCACTTCTGGAAGAAGTCAGCATGAGCTGTATTTTCCTGACTCAGATCCTTGCAGTAAGAACTGAGGAATGAAGCATTTAAATAGAAAAAAAAAAAAAAAAGAAAAGAAAAAGCTACAGCACAGCTAGATAATGTCAATCTTGTCATTGCTTTTAATATTCATTTCCAGGCACGGCGATCACACTGTCAGTTTTAAGTTAAGCAACCTTTAGTCCTAGTCAGCTTCTGTCTGTGTATGTGAAAGAGATGACTGAGCCCATAGCTGCTAAAAGCATTTCTCAATTACTTATATTTCACTAGGTATTTAAAGATTAGGTTGGGGTGTACAGGATGGAAGGGTTTTTTCTTTATCTTTTAATAAGAAACTTGTATTTGCAGATACGAAGAAGACCAAAGACTTGAGGCATCTAACATGCTCCTCTTTTCCCTGCTGCTCCCTCTGAGTGTGGTGGGGGTAGGGAAACATGTAGGAGATCATACAAGGAATAAAATCACATCCCTCTTGGCCTGCTGCTTACCGCAGCCCTGCCTTGGTTCCCAAAATTGATGGGTAAGGGTGTGCCATGCTGAAGTTCTCATGACATAGCCTTGCTTGCAATGCAGGAGACCAAGCAATGTACGTGGAAATTAAATATATGGGGCTTTGTACGCTTTAAACATGAACAGCGAAGGGGAAGATGAGATTTCTGCCTGTAATGCTTTGAAACATTCCTGTAGTCATTTGCTTTTGCTGTCTCCACTGACTACCCAACCCTTTTTCGAGAAAGGAACACCTTAATGAGCCTTGTGGTTCTCCAGCCCTTCAATCAAAAAATAACCATCCCTGATACCTCCAGAAAACTATCTGGCAAGATCAGAGAGGACCAGATTAATATTGTCCTGAGCAAAAGAAGAAAGCAGCAGGGGGAAAATTGCTTGGAGAAAGGCTTCCAGCTGTCTGTATTTAAAAATGTGGTAAGGGGGAACACAGGCATGGATCCCAGTGTAAAACAAAGCCAGCAGCTTTCATGTCCCCTTTAAGGCAGACACATGTGGTAGGAGCAAAGATGCTCCCCTTGTTGGAGCTGTGTGATCATAGAGCTGAGTAGCGTAGGGACTGCATTCACAGCAGCATGTGTTCGGGAGGAGGGTGTGAACAGTTCCCACACAGCCCCTCAAGAGCAGCCTGAAACAGTATCCACCATCCTCCTGCCAGCCGCTGGCAGGTTGAAACAAGTGATGGAGTTGCTTCAAGGGAATTTGATGGTGAGGAGCTGTGTGTGGTGTAACAGACTTAATTGATGGCTGGGGTGCTTGCTTTGTTAATAGCTTAACTGGGCACAGAAAGCTCTGACTTTGTGATCTGACTTGGGAAGTGTGATCTGACTTGAAAGCTCTGACTTGGGAGTGTGAGGGACAGCTGGGCACACCAGACCTAGCACCCTGTGTATTACCAGATGCATGTAATGTGGATGAGGAGGACACAGGGAGCTTTAGCCCAAGCTAAGGCAGTGTGTCTGGAGGGTGGTGGAAGTGCCCAGCAGTGCAGGAACAGTGCTGCTGTGGGTACACAGAGTGAATCTGTGCATCCTTCTGCTGGCAAGCTCCAAGACAGCTTGGGTTTTCCATGTGGCTCTGAGTGAAGCCACCCATGAGGAGTGAAGGCCTTGGGGCAGTCTTGCAGCTACAAGTGCCCTTTGTTATTTGTCTGACTTTTCATTTGGATTGTACACTACCTGGATGTGCAGCTTGGCTGAGAAGGCCTGGCCATGCTGTGGAAGTGCTGGTAAGTCAGCTGTGTGCCTGAAGTCAGGGACTTTTGTTGCAGTGCTTGATTCCTTTGCTTTTTTAGCTTATTCAGTTGAAGCAGCCTCAGGGCCTGACGGCAAGAAATGCAAGGTGAAAAGGGGGTGACCCTGGTAGCCAGGTTGACCTAGCTGTTCACTCCCCAGGTCCCAGGCTGTGCCTCATTCACACTGGTGGAGGGCCGAGGGGTTGTGTCTGTCCTTCTGAAGTGCAGCATCGTTCCTTGCAATGATTTAACTCAGAGAGTTAATACCTTCAGGTCACCTTTCTTGGTATAAACCAGCACCACCTATTACTTTGGTCTCGCTGCTCCCATCTTGTGCTCTAGCAGTCCAGTTCTCCTCCTGAGTCTAAAAGAGATGCTTCGCAGTTCACACCTTCAACTCAACCAACTGTGCAAGGTTAGGAAACCAACAGGGAAATTCTGCCTCCAACTCATCAAAAGGAAGAACCAGGTAAAATAAACACTTGCCTTCTGAAACAGTTACTTGGGATTGTGCCGATGCAGACTTTCCCATCTGCTCTGTTCTCAGAGTTGAACATGGCAGGATCTTGATCAGGTAAGATTCACCCCACCTGGGAGATGTTCCTGTAGGATTTTGCTGTGAGGGAGAAGAAAACTGAAGGGGATTTTTGCTCATAACATAAGAATCCAGCTTCTAAGCTGTGCCTTTGGGCATATATTTAAATGGAAAGAGCTGTCAGTTTTTCTTCCGTTGGAATTTATTCTTCTGTTGCCACACTCAGGTGACTGTGACAAACGACCGTCTCTTGTGGCAGCTTCACCCCACAGCCTTTTGCCATTCAGAATTGGCCTTTTTTTAGCTCTGCTGCTGAAAAGGGGTGTTTAGGGAGACTTGCTTTGCGTTTGTTGCCTGTGTGCAGAGTTAGTAAGGTGATGGTAACAGGAGAAAGTATGGTTCAGTTTCTTCTTGCACACTGTCACACTGGCTTGGCTTTGGGCATCACAAAAGCACAAAGGTTGGAAGAGACCTCTGGCAACTTTGTGTTCTACCCGCTCTTCACAGCAGGAGACTAAATCGGAGTTCCCAGGGTCAGCCTCAGCCTGCAGAGATGTTTGTGGTAACCCATAATGTGGGAGGCACCCTAATTTGCCATGCAGACCCTTTCTCTGCCATGTTCAGGAGGTGTTTGTGTTGTATCAGATGAGCATCTTTATGAAACCCCCTGCTCCGTCCATGCTGCTGTGGTGGTACACAGCTTTCATGCCCTTCTTTTGCTGCTTCTCAGTGGATTGCACTAGTAACCCTGGTTTTCTGCAGCATGACATTGCTTTGCACCTGCTGCAGCACAGAGGATTTCAGAGGGTTATTCACATGGTCACAGCATGTTCATTCGGAGTCCATGGACAGTTTAAGCCTTTAAGCCTGAAGAGCACTGATTTGGTGGTGTAAACCTTTCTATCAGATTTTCCAGGCTGGGTTGTGGACAGCAGCTCTCCTCGACTTTTAACCAGGTAGCACAGTCCTCTTGTTGGAAATCACAAGTCACCCAGTGTTACGTTTGATTGATTTTGAAGGGGAGTGATGCTAACTTTGCATGAAGTCTTTAAATACTTGGCAAGTTTTCCTCTTAACACTCAAGTCCTGGGGGAAAGCAACCAGATAAGAACCTCTGCTTTTGAGGAAAGAAAAGTTAAGTTTCTACCTCTAAAGGCTGGAAGGAAAGGACAGCCACTCTGGCTGGCTTAACCTAAGGCTTAGAAACAAGGAGGCAAATTAATACTGTTTCTGATTTTCTTTCCTGCAATGTCTAGCTTTTAAGCTAACCTCGACTGGAGGGGTTGCATAGGCTGACTCATGGCATTTGCACAGTGGGGTTGGCAGCTCTAGAGAAGAACCCCCATGTGCTTTTGGTTACTCTAATGTTCATGTGCCTATGAAATTTGGGTGTGTGCACTGTTTCACAGTGCTGTTTGTTACCACCATTTGGCTGGATATAAGTGGCCTGCCCTCATCTGTAATTTGGCTGGTGCTAATACATCAACATGATGCAAATCTGCCTTTAGTTATCTGTTTCCTTCTCCCAGCTGTATGACAGTGTGGAGTTTAGGTGTTTGGATCTGCGAGGGAAGTCGCTGTGAGAGGATCTTAATTCGCCCTGGTTTAATTACATGCTCAGAGACAAGGCTTTGTACTGAAAAAGTTGAGGGTTTCTTTCAGCTTCTGAGCTCATTCAGCCACCCTCTAGTATAAAAAGAATATATTTTATTATCAGGAATGTTAGTCTCCTGGTTGGGGTAAAACTGCTGGGTACTTTTCCAGTCTTACCAGTTAATGATGAGCTGAAAGTGAATCAGCTGGCTCAATTTAACAGAAGTGGAGGAAAGCTGATGTTGGTGCATGGCTTTTCTCTGCAGTGATCTTTAGCTCAGAAGAGTGCATCTCTGCTGATTGACTATTAAATGAGATTGCTCGTTGAGGTGCACTGTCTTGCCATTTCAATCCTTTAAGGAATAAGTCTCTGATCAGCTGCACATGTGGGTCTTAAATATAATCTGCCTAATGACTGGAGGGCTTTGACATTCTACTATTAAGGCGCCCATGTTTTGGGTTCCAAACCAAACCTTTGGGGTGGGGGTTGAGCAGGGGTGGGTTTTTTTCTGAAATGGTAATGTTCCAAACAACAAAGGCTGTGCTTTAACCTCAAAGAGAAACTTGGAAGCAGCACACAGCCTAGAGAGATCTCTTTTAGCTGCAGATTTCTAGGATTACATACATGTTACCACATGCCTGGACCACCAGTTAGACACCTACCTGGCCACAGATCCTTTGTCTCAGTTGCTGTGCATGCAAATAATGTGTGTTTGCATGTGTTTACCCAGTTTGGGAAAAAAAATCCGAGCCCTGAGGGATTCAAGCTTCCTTTTGTGTTATGAAACAGGCCATGCTGAGAGCCAGCTAAGCTCACTGCCTGCTTTGCAGAGGCACTGAAGGCTCCAGGAGGCTTTTGGACCCCATGTGCTGGGTGTTTGAGGAAGGACATTTAGTCCTGTTGTTTAATGAGGATTCCCACTGCCATTTTAAAGAGCTCTGCTGACATACTCCAGAGGGAATCCCAGCCCAGGCTTGAAAGATAGCAGCAGCCAGGGGTCCAAGTCAAAATGGGCTGGGTGAAAGGAGGGGCTAGCTGCAAACAGAGGCATGGTTGCTTTTTCCTCTTCAAATCCTGCTCTGTTTTGTTCAGCTAGGCCAGCCCCTGGCACCATTCTCCGCAAACAGGGATGCAAGGGAGAAATGCTTCTTGTCCTGTGAGGCAGGGACACCTTCCCCAAGGCGTGGGGAAGGCATAGATTATCTGGATGCTTTCTGGTTCCCTTCTCCTCCACCCTAGCTGGTTGATATACATCATCCTAAAGCCTCAATATTATGTGGCAACTGGCACAACAGGCTAGAAAGGGGAAGGGGGGGCAAGACTGAGACTTGCTCTGGTGTTTTAGAGTACATGCTGCAGGAGCAGTTGGTATTTTATTGCTGATATTAAACCTGGATGTGCAGAGAGAAGGGAGAACATGCCTAACATAGAACGCCTGCCTCTGACAGATACCCAAGCCACTAGAGACACTGCTGTAATTTTGTAAATCAAAAGCAGGTTTTCAGCCTTCCCAGAAATACGCACTTACAAATGCTAACCATCAAATAGCCTAAATTACTGATCCAGCAGATTAATCCATAAATCAAGGTAGGCTTAGAATAGCCCTTGGAGTACAGTGTTTTTAGTAAATGGCATCTAGTTCAGTGCTTTCTGTCTCTTCTTGTTCTGACCTGACAAATAATGTAGCCTCTTGTTTGTGTTATGCTAAAATCTACTGTAGGAAAGCTGCTCAAAAGAGGGTCTTTCTAACCTATTACACAGTGTGTATCTCTAGGAGAGAGGGCTTCTGCACGCAGAAGTAAATGGGAGAATGCGTCACGAGTGGTGCCTAGAGCCTCAAAATCCATCCTGCCTGTTTTTCCTCTTATCTCTTCCTTTCTTGATCCAGACAGTTGTAATTAGAGAATATTGAAGATTTATTGTATTGCTCATCATAAAAGCTCAAAGCAAGGATCAGCCGTGGGAGCGGTACATTTCTTTTGTAACCTGAAGTAGAAGTAAAGCTGTTCCGTGCACCACATCCCGCTGAAATGAGTCAAGCTGCCACTTTTTTCTAAGGTGACATTACCAGATATCTGTCTGCAGATTTAGCCTTTTGGTTGAGGGGGGGGGGGGGGGGGAGAGGAGGGAGGATGGTTTCCTTTGCAGCAGCAAGGGCAAAATAGGCTTTTAATAAAGCTTAAATTCTGCAGCTGCTGGCTAAGTTAAAAAAAGAAGTGCTGGCAATCTGTCCTTCTGGAGATGAGCCTTTCCCAGCTCTGCCGTGACTCAGGGATGCAAGCCATCCCTTCTGGTCTTTCTTTCTTTGTGCCACTTTCTTGGATGAGAATAACGGGAGAGTTTCTTCCTTTGGCAAGGCTTTACCCTGCTTGGGCTTTTCTGCTCATGGAGATGGTCTAGGTGGCTGAATGGAAAGAAAACAGTTGCAGAAGAAGTGCTGTGGCAGAGATATCCTGGAGGGAGCTATGACATTTTATTGGGTAGAAATCAGCTCCTAAAATTCCTGATTATAGACCCTGAAAAGAGCTAGAAATGCAAAAGCCAAGAGATGAGAAAAGACTTAAGTATGATACAGTTACCCTTTCACCAAGGTACACATGAGGATCAGTCCAGCGCTGCTAGAGACCTGAGAGCAGGGCTGCCAGATGACAGCCCAGGTAGGAACAAGAACATTTTATCGAAATACTACAGTGATTGAGGCAGATATGGGATTTTTTTTTTTTGTATTTTTTCCTGCAGAAAGTTTCCTGTTGCTTGCTGATCTCCTGGGACATTCAGCACGACCTGTTTGTACCTGGTGTTCGCAAAGCCTGGTCCTGGCATATGCTGGTCCTTATGTGGGAGTTTCACTAAGAAACTGGTGCTGGCGGAACAGAATCAGAAATAAAGAGACAGAGAAACTTTCACTAGGAGATCTTATTTGTAACTAAAAAAGCAATCAAAAAACCCAAACAAAACCAGTTAGAAGGGTGACAAGGTTTAGAGGGTTGCGCAACAGGTCCCTTCAAATGGAATTTAGCTGGCCTAGGGCAGATCACGGGAACAGCAAAAACTGGGCTGGGCAGAGACATAGAAAAAGGGGAATAGCCAAGAGAAGTCTTGAATTCCCATGGCGAGGTGCAGAGCACAGGTTTGTTGCTTGAAGGTCAGAAGCAGCTCCCTTGTGCCAGGGTGAGCTCCTGCCTTTGCTGGGGTCATGGCATTCCCTGAGAGCTCTCTGCAAGCAGTTGTGGTTGAACTACAGCCTGCATTTTTGAGAGGCATCCACTCACAATGGAAAGACTTACAATTTGGGATCCACCACATCCTTTGGGAAGCTGTTCCCATGGTTAATGCGTTTACCGCGTAACTGTTGCAGTTCCCTGAAGGAGTTTGAATCCTCAGCTGGCAGCCTGCCTGCCTTGCTCAGCACTGCTTGCATAGCTCTTTGCCTCCTGAGACAAAAAGTCTTGCTACAAAGGGACTAAATGACCTGCCTAGGGTCATGCAGGCTGCGTAGGAGAGCCAGCAACCTGAACCTGCGCCCTCCAACAGAATACAGGAGTGAATTTTGTGAAGCATTTGTCCATTCAGCAGCAGCCCGCTGGTCTTGTCTCCTCTCTGGATGATGTCTGCCTTACTGGTTTGCCCTCAGCAGCTGGTAGGTCACACAGTTTTTGAGAAACAGCTCTGGCATCGTACCAAGTAGAGGCTGTGGGATGCTCACCAGTGAATTCCAGAGATGATGTGTCATGAAAACCCCGGCCCTGCCATCCCCCTCTGTACGGGGCTGCTGGAGGTAGTGGGAGCCCTGCGGGGTTGTGGTCCCCACACTCAGTGAGAGCCTTGGCCTCCTGAGCAGCTTTTCATAGGTGAACATTAGCTGCAAAATCTGTTTGGGAACCTCTCACTTTGCATGGGTGTAAGGGAAGCCTTCCTCTTACCCCTCTGCCTGCCTCCAGCTGGGAGGTGGCAACTTTGAGAAATCAGCTGTTTCCATGTTCTTCCTCTGAAGACTTGAAATCTATTTACAGTGAGGTGGGTCCCTGGGAAGAGGAAGGGCAGCTCTTCTAAGTGACTGCTGCCAGAGCTGGAAGGCTCTCAGGGTAGCCTTGCCAGCCTCAGGCATTTAAAACACTTCAGTCAAGCCCTAGAAAAATAACATAGGATAATCTTAAGTTTCTCCTCTTTCTGTGGAAAAACTGGGCTTTCTGTGCTGTCCTCTGGTTTGTTACTGAGCTGCTTCTGCAGTCACCAGCCTTAGAAAGTTGTAGTTGAGAAGAAAAGCGCATTATTTCATCAGTTAACTTTTTATTGCCTGCTTTCTTGTGGGTTGGACTTCAGGTTTTGTACGGCAAACATCTTTAAAGCTTTTAGGGTATTTCCCTCCTTTCCTTGCTCCCTGGAATACCCAATTTGATCTGGATTGTTTAGCCAACTCTTAATCTGGAATAGAGCAGGGAAGGTAATTGTGATTGGTAACCAGGTGATTTATCCTTCCCAAAAGCAGTTAAATGTGATTACGTCCCTGTTCTTGTTTTATGGCTGCTTGTAGCAGTGCCCAAATCTTTATTGTTCCACATGCTGCCAGGGCAGGCTTTTCACTGGAAGATACTATATTCATACCATTTATTAACTTGGATGATGCTGCAAAGCAACTGCTCCACCAGCTCTAGCTTGTTGCTTGTTGTAGTGATGCATTTGTGCTAGGGAGCCTGACACTCCTTTCCCCTGACTTACTTTCCTGGGAATATTTTCCTGTCCTGGGCTGCTGGCATGCATTTTCCAGTGGAAGGCAGTGTATTTGTTTTAATCAGAACTATTCTTAAAGCTGTCAGATTAATTGCTGGGGAAAGCAGAGGGGTGCCTGCCAGGGGGCTCCCTCCCTACTCCTGCCTTTCTCACCTCATTTTGATCAAACCCTGGCATTGATCTGATACAGTGGGAAGCTAACCAGAACTGGGGCTGTCTACAGACCACGGGGACAGAGCCAGGGACTCTGCATTGCAGGGGTGGGACACACTGGGGTTGTTTTTTCCAGGCTTGGGTGGTTGGGGTGTTAGATCCTCCTTGCGTGGCACACTGTGCCATAAAGAGCAACCTGGGAGTCACACCAGCTGCTCTGCCACCCGCACTCATTCACCTTGAAATCCCTTTAGCACTGGAACAATTCCATTAGCACTACTTCTCAGGCATGATTTGGAGCCGTTTCTCTGCCCATTAAAACCGGGTCTGCACACTAGTCTGGAGGGCTCGTCATAACCAAGACGTTCCCCATGTACCTCGGCGCTGCTCCCAACTGAAATCCTGAACAAAAGATCTGCTGTTAGACAAAGGAGGAAGGAGTCAGCCTCTGATGAGAGGAGGAATTTCTGCTCTGTTTGCCAGCATTTTTTTTCTAACTAATCTTTTTTTTTAAGGATTGGTCGCCAATTAATCCACGTCGCTTTGCAGACAAAGCTGTCAACGTTTTTAAGGTTGCACGGTGAAATTACTTCAGTGCTGTTGGTTCTAGCAGCTCAGAATGTTCTCAAACAAATGCCTTTTAAGATAAAAATGGCCTTTGCTTGGTCCCAGCCCAGAGCTGTGGTCGTTACCAGTTTATTTGAAACATCTCAACTCAACCCAGTGAAGTCAGTGAGAGCTGCAAGTGTTTGAAAGTCAAGTCACACTTACTTCCATGGCTAAATATGGGCGTAATACAGGGTGTTACTCTAAAATGCCTCAGCATGTGACCCAAAATGTAGGCCAGCAAGCATGTTAGATGCCACAGCAGCTTCTGCAGCTTTCAGGTCATTGACCTGCTAGTCATGGGTACCAAAAGCATCATTCCTTCTTGCTTTTACTTTTTGCCCTTGCCCGCTGCTGGCGTGTGAAATGCCTCACAGGCACATAGGAGAGCAAGCTCACTGGCAAATTTTGTGTGTGTGTGTGTAGATTTTTGCTTATGTTTTTGCATTGGATCAGAAGAGAGAATAGTAGAAGCACCTCCCCTCCCCGCACACAGTTAAAGCTTTATGAAAGGCATTTCTCCACCATTTCTCACTGGCAGCACTAAGACGCCAAATTGAATGTAGCCCACTACCTTGAAGTGAGGTAGGTGTACTGTATCTGTGGTGGCGTAGCAAAATCCATCTGAAACTGGCATATTTATTGTCCCAAAACATGTACAGAACTTCAGAGCAACATAAAATGCATACGAAGAGCATGCATGGTATTTTTCAATATAAAGAATAAACAAAAGTGGTGCTTTGCAGGTTGAATTTAGTCCATGTGGGAACAGTTTTGGGAGTTTGTGTGCATGTACATGGTCCTTCAGTGGCAGAAGCAGGTCTGGTTTGCATTGTGTGAATGCCCTGGGTGGAGGAGAGCTCACGTGAGGAGTTACTTCATCTTCCAGCTGGGAAGGGGCAATTCCATCAGCGTTTGGCCACAGCGGTGGTGCTATGCTGAGTTAACAGGGGTGTAGCTCTGGCTGCACACCAAGTGACTGATCCTTACCCATCAGCCAAGCATCAGACAGGGCTGGTTAGTGCTGAGTTGGACTCATTAATGTCTTCATAGTATCAAAAGTCATTTGAATGCTACAGCTCTTTCAATTAAGCTCCTGTTGAGCTCCGTACACAGATACTGTAGCGTAATTGGCTGGGTCTGCTACTGAAACAGCCTGGGTCTGTGCTCCAGGCTGGAGAGGAGCCAGAGTGAGCTGAGGTCTCCACACAATGTCACACTGATTAGGAGGGTGCGAGATTTTGTTTTTGCTAAAATGGTTCTGCCAGTACGGCCCAGAGGGCAGCTGCAGTTACACTGGTACAAAGGGGCCTTATGCCACTCTGAATTGTCCCTAGCTCGGGGGCAGGCAGGGATGCTGCAGGAAGTACCTTTATCCTGCAGTAACAGCCTGTGCGTGGCATGCACTGCCCAGCTCCACAAGTGAAACTTTATTTTGCTGATAACCACCCTGTAGCAACTCTGTCTCAGAGGCCCAAGGAAAATATTCTGCTTCCTCTTGCTGTTAGGAAGCGGGTTCTCCACGGCAGCAGTACTTTCACAAAGGTTTTGGTGCTGCACAGGAAACCCTGGTCTGTTCCATAATGAGCCCTTCCTGCTGATACAGGGATGTGCAGGTCAGGGGCTCTGCCTGAGCCAGCTCTCCAAGAGCTGATGTGCTTCTTGATGAGCATGTCCTCCAAAGCCTGTAAAAAGAGAGTCCAGCCCTTCAGAGGCAGGTACAGACCCAGATGCTATGGGATGGGACCTGCGAGAGGAAAGGCCAGCTCCAGCACAGCTGTGCACCTCTGCTATTCCTGCTGCTCTCTGCCATTCCTGAGCCAAAGCATCCCCTCTCTCCCCTGCTCAGCAAATTTGCCAGTTGGTGTACATGGAGACCTGAATCTGGTTTTATTCCTGGAATAACTGTAGAATCATGGAATGGTTTGGGTTGGAAGGGACCTTAAGATCATCCAGTTCCACCCCCCATGCTGTGGGCAGGGGCACTTCACACTAGACCATGTTGTCCAAGAGTCTGTCCAACCTGGCCTTGAACACCACCAGGGATGGAGCATTTACCGCATCTTTGGGCAACCTGTTCCAGTGCCTCACACACAACTATGTTCATGTGCGCAGTATTACTGTGTGTTTACAGCCAGGTTGTTCCCCAGCGTGGTGGGCAGACTGGAGCAAGGCAGCACTTAGGTCTGTTTTTCCAGCCCTGCACTTTGCAAAGGCCTATCAAACAGAATTCATGACATGGAGATGAGCATGAAATATCTGTATGCCTTGGAGAGTACACCAGAAAACAAGTCACTAACTGGAATCCCTGCTGGCACCCCATGGTGTGAGGCTCTGCCAGCCCCTTCTTCACCTGCTGTGTGGGTTTTGCTGTTTGTAAGCGGTGCTGTGACACTTACTTCCCTCCTGAAGGTGAGGTGCACTCTGCCAAAGTAAAGCAGCATCATGCAACTTGTAAAGTCGCATCACAACTCACTCTGCTGGATTAATAACAAATCCAGCAATAAACCACTATCTGAAATACTGCTCTTTGGTGGGCCATTGCTCACTGCTGCTGGGAGGTGGGAGTGACATGGTTTTTACCCCTGTGACAAACCTCTGTTTCGCCACAGACTGTATTTAGGCACAAACACATCCAGAATCAACTGTGCTCATTACACGTTCTGCCACTGCCTGCAGGAACCCTCACCAAGGCAGCACCACACATGCATTTAGTCTGTCATATCTGCCCTTGCCCTCCACACTGGAAACCACATCATCTTGGGCCAGGCTTTGATTGCCAGGCTGCTGGGGTGTAGCAGTCTGGCTGTCCTTGCCTGGCAGTGCCTTTTATCTCTGTTGAACTTTTCCACACAGACTCTGGCTTTGGGAAAGGAGAACTATCACTCTCACTTCTCAAGAGGTTACACCTTCTCTTCCATCTGTATCTGACGTGTTTTAACAATAGTCATGCATTGTGCTGTGATCATGGATCACCTCCTCAGCTCAGTAGAGTGGTGTCAAAGACTTCCTGAGAACAGAAACAAGGTGTGAGCATCAGTGTTCATGTAGGGGTGTTCACCATGAGGCTGTCCTGAGGTCTTAGGGATATAGGGTGACATCAGAAACTAGAAGGACTTGGGGCTCAGCTGAGCTCTTCAGATTTTGCTGGCTTGCTTTGTAACAGTAGTGATGGCAAAGACACTTGAGGTTAAATTGTGTTAGCAAGCCTGAACACAAGCCCGAGAGTTAACTCATGCCATCAGCTCAAACCCCACACTTGAGGCTGGTGCTGCTGCAGTCAGACCAACCACTTTCTGCAGGGGTAACTGGACTCAGAGCTCTGATTTCACCAGGAGCTGCTGACTGCCTCTTGTCAGTGAAGCCCCATGCGCAGCAGCAATAATTCTGTTGGCAGGATTGCAGGTGGAGTAACTATGTTTTGCCAGGGCACCTGTGTCTCTTACTACCTTTGGACATAGGTTAGCACTGTAACAAGTAGGTGCTAGGACATGGGTGTAGGATGAAGGTGCCCTGCAGCAGCACCAAATGGGGTTTGCCCCAGTTACGGCTGCTTTGCCATGGTGGTTTAGTGCATGTCACTTTTCAGTGTGCAAGAAGCTCCGTGATCCTCACTACAAAGATCTGGGTTTATAACTCTGGCTCAAAAGTCACTGCTACTCCTGGAGCACTTCAGGCAGGTTCTTTGGCTTGGTTTATACATGCTCTAGGGTGTAAATGCTGGGTATCTGCTACCAGCTCAGCTAGTGTAGCATACATACAGGCACCACTACGTGACTTGGCAGCGAGTTCCCTGGCCAGGCCACGGGAATTGGGCTTTCCTCTTCCAGCCAGCCTGCTCTGTGTTCACTCAGTCCTGGCCACTGCCCTCTGACCAGAATCACCACTACACTGACAGCCCTCCAGCAGCATCCACCGTGCTTTTTTTATCTGCATTTCTTCCTCACTTGCTTTTTGTTTTATCCACGTGGGATTTCAGTGTTTGCTCATCACTGGGGAGACTTTCTTGTTTGTTATTTTTAACTACCTGTTGTGACAGGGCTGAGAACAAGCTGGGCTGCTCTTTGCATCCATCCAAGTGCCCGTTCAGGGAGTGATGCCGAGTAGTGGGAGGGGAGTAAAAAAGGAATGTGATTAGGTTTTGCCTGGGAGATGTCTCTCTCCTTGGCCAGTTACACAGGGTGAGGGATTGGAAGAGCTGGTTGGTTTTAGGGTCTGAAGGGGAAGACCTGTTTTGTCATTTTAGGGAGGGTTCCTGCAATCTGGCAATACCAGCCACCATCATTCTGCTGATGCCTGCTCCATCTTGCCTGACTGGCCTGACCTTGAGTAGCAGATGGCACCCTGATTCCCTTTCTGCCATGTGGCACTTTTGCTCCCCACCATCATTTTCACTCCTCTTTGAGGAAGAGGGTCTTGGAAAGGCTCAGGGTGAACAGCAGAGCTGGCACACGGGCCACCAGCCAGGTCTCTGTATACATCCTCTTTGTGCAATGTGTCTCACACCAGGTTGTCTTCTCAAGGGAGGCCAGGAGGGTGGGTGACCCATGGTGCGCTGGGCAGGCATCTTCCACATTGCTAAAATGGAAGTATTTAATGGCTGCAGGAGTTGCCCAGCTGTGGTTAGTTTGTATGAGAACCATTTCCTGATGTTAAGGGAACTATTCAGCTTTACAGCACTTTGTGGCAGGAATAGTTACTACTATTTACAAAACCTTGTGCTCTCCTCTTTGCCGAATGGCAGATTCTTACCTGCTGTTAAAAGTGCTTGGGGTGACAGGAATAGAGCTGCTGTTGCTGTGCTGTAAGTAAATACCAGTTGGTGGACACACTGGAGGGAAGGCATGGAATCCAGAGAGACCTGGACAGGCTTGAGAGGTGGGACCGTGCAGACCTCATGAAGTTCAAGAAGGCCAATTGTAAGGTTCTTCACTGGGTCGGGCAATCCCAAACACAGACAGAGGCTGCATGGGTAATGGATTGAGAGCAGCCCTGAGGAGCAGGACTTGAGGGTGTTGGGTGATGAGAAGCTCCCCATGACCCAGCTTCAGTGTGTGCTTGAGCTCAGAACCCCCTGCATGCTGGGCTGTGCCCCCAGAGCATGAGCAGGTCGAGGGAGGGGATTCTCCCCCTCTGCTCCTCTCTGGGGAGACCCCCCTGCAGTCCTGCGTCCAGCTCTGGGGCAACAACACAAGAGGGATGTGGAGCTGTTGGAGTGAGTCCAGAGGAGGCCATGGAGATGCTTCAGGGCTGGAGCAGCTCTGCTTGGGAACAGGCTGAGAGAGCTGGGTTCGCTCAGCCTGGAGAAGAGAAGGCTCCATGGAGACCTTAGAGCAGCTCCAGTGCCTAAAACTGCTACAGGAAACTTGGAGAGGGGCTTTGGACAAGTGCCTGTAGGAAGACAAGGGGAAATGGCTTTAAGCTGACAGAGGGGAGACTGAGATGAGCTCTTAGGCAGAAGTTCTTCCCTGTGAGGGTGCTGAGGCCCTGGCACAGGTTGCCCAGAGAAGCTGTGGCTGCCCCATCCCTGGCACTGTTCAAGGCGAGGTTGGACAGGGCATGGAGCAACCTGGTGTAGTGGAAGGTGTCCCTGCGCATGGCAGGGGGTTGGAACTGGATGAATATTAAGGTCCTTTTCCAACACAAACCAGTCTGGCATTCTATGAAATATTGCAGGCTCCGGTGGGGAAAGGAGGTAGCAGGAGAGGGGCTGCAGAACAGCCTGAGCTTGATGATGAAGGTAGAACTTTCAGGGCTGCAAGGCCAGGGATGTCATCTTTCTTCATGCAGTGATGTTTACTCACCAGCATACTGTTCTGCTAGTGGGATCTGATGTGCCGCCCTGCCTTGCAGGGAGCCAGCAGGGGAATGTTTTGTGTTACAGCTGATGTTTGAGTTGGGTTCTTCTGCTTGAAGATTTGCAAAGCTGTTCAGCCATGCTGAAGAAGACCTGCGAGCAGATGCCTTCTGCTTGTCCTCTTGTGCCAGACATTGGCAGGATCCTTGCCTGTTGCAATCATCTAATCTAATGCACAACAAAAACTGGCTATTCTAGTTCTAAACCTCCTTGAAAGTGGATTTTTTTAGCCTGTGCTTGTAACCGGCAGTTTTGATGGTAAAGGTGAATTCTTTGTTAAGCTGTGTGCAGAGGCTGGGGCAGGAGATACGGGGTCTTGCCTGGCCTTGCAAGATTTCCTTCTGATGAAATCCTGTCACCCCTGTGAGTCCAGATTTATTTCTGCAAAAAGAAAGGCTGCTCTGCAGTGCCTCTTGGAGAGTGACCAGATGCTTCAGATGGAAGGTGGTAGAGTGCCCAGCACCAAACTGTCTCTCCTCTGGGAGGTGCAAATCCTGCAGTGAGGCCAGAGAAGGTGCCCCACTCTTACAAATTGAGCTCTTAAAAGTATTGCTGGAAGACGGAATTAGGACCTTCATGCTACAGCAGTTGCTGTCCTCCACAACAAGGAGGATGATAGAAGGCAGATGGAGAAGCACTGCAGGTTTTGTGGTTTCCACACTCCCGTGGAGCCAGCAGAAACAAGAACAGCAGAGGGTTTGTGATCCCCAAGGGTGGAGATCAGGCTGGAGCTGGGAATGCTGCTGGCTCTTTGATCAACACATGAGTACGTGTCCTGTGGGCACCCTTTGGTTACTGGAGTTGGACAGCATGAACTGTCACAGCTACTCCTGCCATCTGCTGCTGGTCCCTGCCTGCTTCTGGCTATCAGCTTGATCTTTTGTGGCCAACTTATGCTGGTTCAGCTGCTAGATTGTCTCCATGGGTGCTTCCCCCACTGGTACTCTTCAGCAGCTGTTATGAATGGCAGAGGCTGTTTGCGAAGACACCCGAGACCCACTGTGCCAAGGGAAATGTGAAGGCAGACAGGGGGAACAGCGCAGAAGGACCAGTGCAGATTTCTGCCTTTATGTAGCAGTAATCATCTGCACAGATCAGGAAAGGAAATAACTGGCTTGGCAGCAGCAGAGCACACAGATACCTCTGAATCACAGGCTTGACATGAGTCAATGCTATCACACGGTTGTGAAAAGGCAGACGTCATAGGAGGCCGTGTAAGGAGTTGCATGCTTCACAAGGCATCTGAAGTATTCCTCCTGCTCCCAGTGCCGGTAAAGCTGTGGCTGGAGCCCTTTCTTTCCCATTTTAGATGCTGTATTTCAAGGAAGATGTGGGCCAATAGCAGAGTTCGGGGAGAGCAGCGAGAGTGGTCAGAGGGCTGGAAACCATGAGGAATGAGAAAAGCTTGGAAGGACGTGGGATTGTTTAGTCTGGTGAAGAACAAGCTTAGCAGGGGAGAAGGAAAAGCTTTCAAAGACATAAAAGGCTGCTGCAAAAAGTGAGGGAATGAGCTGTTCTTAGTAGCTACTAGGAAGGAGATAACCAGTCATAGCCTCAGCAAGGAAATTTAGTCATTGGGGAAAACTTGACATAAGTGAAAGGCTGATGAAGTACTGAAACCTCTACTATGTGTGGGGTTGGTGTCAGGAGGCCTTCAGAGTACCCATCTCTGGAACTCATCTTGCTTTGGCCGGCAGGATGCACTATGAGACCTTTGTAGCCCTGTCTTTCTATTGCTTGAAGATTATTTTATAAAGCTTTGATGAAGGCTGCCTCTTTGGAAGCAGGCATGCATTTCTCAGATGCTGCCAACCTTACAAGACAGCAGGCATTACATGTGACAGTGACACTTTATCATTGGTATAGCAGCCTTTTTCCAAGGTCCTGGTTGGGCTGCAGGCTCATTGTTAAGGACAGAAACACAGAGTGTGTTCAGCTATGGTGGGACAGGAAAGGAGCCCTTGGCTTGCTGCTTGTCCCTGTGTGCAGCCACAGCAGGTGATGTACAGACATGGTCTTTGTCCAGACAACATTAGATGGGTGCAAGGAAGTGCCTCCACTCAAGGCAGAGCTTCCCAGCATGTTGATTTGCTGATTCAGCTGCTGACTTCCGCTGTGCTTTTTAATGATGGAAAGGAGGAGCTTGTCTTTGTGTCCGAAACGGGTGATTGTCCTGATCCTCATCCCTGGGACTCATGTCTTACCAAATTGCTTTTTCTCCTTTAAATACCTTAGTGATTAAAGATGCCCCAGCAGATACCCTTCATGAGTACAGAAAGGGTAATAATTCCTCCTGTTGGCACTGAATGCAATTAATCAGGCCCTTTTACTTGCTTTTTAAATGAATGAGGCATTTAAGGCCAAGCAAGTTTTTAATTGGATTTTAATGTTTCTCATTTACTTCGTTTTGGCACAAGAGTAGGAATTTCCACCCCCAGGTTTGCTGCTGGATTTATTCAGGGTGATGGAAGGCTCAGCGTGGAGTGAAGGCTCAGCAGTAGACTCAAACATGTCCTTCAGCCTGTGCCTAGCCCCATCTCATTGCCTGGCAAACAGCACAGAACCAAGGGTTGCTGGGGCTGAAGCAGAGCTGGGTCATCCAGCCCACAGCCCATCTCCAGCATGGAGCTGACACCAGATATTAGCAGTGTTCTTGGAGTAGTGATCAACACAAGGGTGCAACATAGCCTGCCCTTTTTGATCAGGTTCCCTCGCCTCGAAGGAACTGTTGACTTGCAGGTATTGTGGCTGTCTGGAAGCAGTTGATGGAGATCCACGTTCGTAACTTAGACTGTAGCTTCAAACATGGGGTGAATTGTATCTTTTAAGGTGTGCTTCTGAAATCCATGGCCAAGAGGAGATAGAGGAGCCTTGAGCACTGTTACAGATAGATGTGTGCATGTAGACGTTGTTAATTTATGCCAGGAATTACCATGGAAGAAAAGGTGTGTGATAAGCAATGGCAGCCTGCAGCTCCTGCTCCCTACTGTGAAGCCAGCACTGCTGTTGCTTCCACCTCTGGCCATGAACCATCTTGCCTTTGGTTCCCTTCCCTTCTGTATATCCTCCACTGTAGTTTGGGAACAGTAGTTGCCTGTGGGCATGTCCCAGTCTGTGTTTCATGCAGGGACATGTGTGGCAGCCCAGCCTGGCCGATTGGCCCCTGTCCTGACTTGGCTCTTCCCCTTGGCAGCTGACAGGCCGAGGAGAAGAAGAAAAGGCATCAATTTCAGCATGTGTGAGCCTGCCTTTGCGCCTCCTTGTCACTCTGCAGGGCAGGCATTTCTCTGACACCCAGGAGAGATCTTGAAACAGCTTCAAGTGGGTGTTCCAGGTGTGTGCTGTGTCTTATGCAGAGATAGGCCTGTATGTAATGCAGCTGTATGGTTGGCTGTAGGGTTCCACCTGCAGAAGAGTTCGTTGATGCAGGTGAGGTGTTGAGTTGGCTCTCATGCCACTGGGGTTCTCTGCCCAAAAAAACACTTAGGAGACATCTAGGGACATGGGACAACACCCCCCATTTCTACACCCCTGCTTCTCTTACTTCAAAGGTTGACAAAATTGTAAGCACAAGTGTGTCTGGAAAGTTAAGTGCATCCAGAGAAACGTGTTACTGAATACCTTCCTTGTGTTAATTTAAACACCTTCTGCCTGCCAGGCTTGGGGGAGAGGAGCAGTGCCAGCTGGATCAGCACTAGCACTTCTCTACATCTGTCTCAAGGCATCTTTACTTTAAGTCTCATGCTAAACCCCAAGGCCTTGCAGTAAGGAGCTGCCATGCACAAACACCAGGCTCTGCTGTCTGGGTGGCTGCTCAGCCAGGAGTGCCACAGGGGATGCTTGCCTAATATTTTGTTTGGTTTTGCCTTCTTCCTTGTCATATCTCCACCTCTCAGTCCCTCCAACATGAACATGCATCTGACGCTGGGCTTGGTGGTTGTGCAAGGCTCATGTGTAGTTCTGAATGACCAATTGTGGGAACCAAATCTCTCCAGTGTTATCTTGTGCTGAAATCTTTGCACATTTTTCCCCCCTTGCACCACTTTCCTGCTACCTGCAGATAAGGATACTTGAAGCCGTCATGTCTCTAAAGGGAAGGGAGAATAAGAGGCTAAGCAAGGATCAAGGTTTTATTGCATGATCATTATGTGAAGAGCTGTAAACATCTTGATGAAACGTTCAGAGATAAAAGTGAATAAAAGTGCACCCAGGTCACTCTGTGTCCCTCAGAGTGAAAAGTGTTGGCTGGCACTGCGGTGGGCAGGGACTGAAAGAAAGAAGAGAGCCAGATCTTGGGCCATTTCTGCTCCTCTGGCTGGGCATATGAGGAGGGGCAGGCATCTTTGTCCAAGGGTTATAGAGCCTGCCAAGACGCCCTTAATCCAGGGTTTGTAGCCCAAATATATCTCTATCAGGCAGCTGCAACCTGAGTGACTTTGGGCAGCCATTCTTGCATTGAGAATCTTCTGGCTGAGACTTTAAAAGACGTCATTTTCTTTGATTTAATTCCATATAAACTGCAGAATTATTTTCCTTTAGAGGCTTGCAAACTATGGAAGCATAAACCATGCTAATGATCCGATAAGGACAGCTTTGGATATGTTCCCAAGAACAGCTACCCCTGCACAGGAGTGTGCTTGGAGAGTACTGATGGAGAGCGGTCTGCTGCGCTCACCTGGCTGCCTTCCCTTTTGTAGGCCCCCCTCCCCAGATTCCTCCATCTCTCAGGAACGAGAATCATTTCCTCTCCAGCTTCTTGTAGAGGCAAAGGCCCTGCAGACCTGAAGTTATCTCTGGAATGTGTGTAAACACCGAGTTCAATGGGATGTTGTTTGCCCCCCTCTCCCACGGGAGTTTACAAAGGGTTAATACCAGTTTGTTTTACCAGTTCCTAGCCTGGGAATTGTCTTCCTTAGAGGGCAACCTGGCTGATCTGAGTCCCCATGTGTGCATTTCCCAGCATAAAGGGGAGATGGGGGCCCTGCCACATGGGTGGGATTTCAGTCTTCTAGAAGCAAGGAGTTGAAAGACCAAGTTGGTTTCCTGCTAAACAGGGACTTGGGAGATGGTAATTCAGATGTAAATTCATTATGGTGTATGAGTGTGTTACTAACGAGACCCACCTGGGCTCCACAGTGCTGTTGAATTTAGAATAAGAAGCAGCAACCTGAACCTAAAGCTAGACAAAATTAAGTTGAAAACAGATGCATTAATACCAATGAAATGGTTAATTCGTGAATGTGTTGTCAGCGCTGATGACGCACCGAGGCTGGATCCCTTCCAGAAAACAACAGTTTAAACTGAAGACAAAGAGCTGGGCTTAGCACAGAGGTGATCAGTGGAATGGCTTGGCCTGGTATATACAAGGGGTCAAAGTAGATGATTTAATGATCTCTTTTGGCCTGAAAGCTTTCTATTCTCTTAAGGAGATAAATGAAAAAGCCCTTTCACATGAAGCGAGCACTTGAGATATGTGTCAAATGAACTCTGCTGCTTCCAGGGGAACAGGGGAGCAGGATCTGCAGGAAGTGTGACCTTGGTGCCTCCAGGCTGTCTGAAGTTGGTGGCCATCTGTTTAGTAACAGTGGCTCACCACCATCAAGGTCACCACTATCACGTGTGACGTTCTTCAGCTTCATTTTTAATTGCTCTTTCCCTGCTTTTAAGTGACATTTGCTCCCTTGTCTTCATCAGGATGAAAAGGCCAAGTGGTATGAGCAGTCTCCTGGGGAAAATTGGCTCCAAAAAGCAGAAGATGAGCACACTGGAGAAATCTAAACTGGACTGGGAGAACTTCAAGGAGGAAGAGGGGATTGTAGAGGAGCTGGCGATCCATAACCGAGGGAAAGATGGGTAAGAGGGACTTTACCTAATAGTAGTGCAGCATTTCCCACCACTTCCTATACATGTGAGAACTCCATCACTTGCTACAGAGATAGTTCAGCAAACCTGTGGGATTGAGCAAGGATTTATTCTTGGGATATATAAAGGCAGTAGCTTCTCCAGGTATCACAGGGAGACAGGTAAGCCTGCAAGCACCTGTCAATCTGCAGACAAACTGGTGAGTTATTTTGAACTTAAACAGGAGAGATTTCAGTTAGATGTAAGGAAGAAATTCTTTATTGTGAAAGTGGTGAGACACTGGAACAGGCTGCCTAAGGGAGCTGTGAATGCTCCATCCCTAGGTCAGGTTGGATGGGGGCTTAGGCAACCTGGTCTAGCGGAAGGTGTCCCTGACCATGGCAGGAGGCTGGAACTAGATGATCTTAGGATCCTTTCCAACCCAAGTCCAGCTAAAGTAGAGTCTGTCTGTGCTTTATCTTCTCTCCCTTAGTGGCACAGATACATCAGGAACTGGTCTAATACAGCACTCCCATGAGGAGAGTTGCCTTTGCCCTGTCTCAAATTGGGACGTATGTTCTTTGTTCCATTCTTCAAGTGACACATTCCAGCTGCCTCTGCACTCTCTCCTCCTCCAAACCCAGAACAGCTGGCAAGGTGCATTAAAGATTATGGCAGCACTGGGCGTTGATTGTGTGCATCAAGCAATGTTCACTCCAATGAAGTTAATGGAAGTATCATAAAAGTAAATGGCGATGCTGTAAATAAAACAGACAGTTAATAACATGCACTGCAGGGAAGGGTAATAAGATCAGAAGTGGTGTTTCCACTACAGCTGCTTTGCTAAGCTCTGGTAAAACATAACCAGCTTAGTGGACAGCTCATAAAATGTATTTTTATTTTAAGCTGTTCTTTTACCCTGCAGAAAAAAAACTCAGAGCTTCTGCATTCCAACACATTGGAGTTTGTATTTCAAATGGGTACTTCATGATTACTGCGGTTTTTTCAGTTTGGTCTTGCACCCTTCCACAACACCCCTGCTCCGTCGGCTCTGCCCTGATTGATTTCTGAACACTTGCCCTTGCACAAGTAGAGCAATTCATTAGGAGTGCTGGAGGGGGTAGGGTGTTCCTGAGAGATCTCTGAAACCCAAGTTGGTGAGCTATTTACACCATGAACACGTGTGGCAGAACACCAGATCACCGCTGATGCTGTCTGTAGCATGGCTAATGCTGCGGTCAGAGCCCCATACACAAGGCCCCATTGAAATGGCCATGCCAGGAGTCTGGAGGCAGAGCCAGGCTCTGTACCAGGCTCTGAGATGAAGGAGGGTGAGCTTTTCCCATGAAGCCCCATCAGGAGCTGCAGGCTGCTTTGTGAGAGTCCACCTCCAGGGAAGGGTCCTGTTTCTGTCTGTGGCACCTGGCTGGCTTGTCCCAATGGGATGTGGAGTGAGAATTTGCCATGTGCAGATGGCCTTTGTGGGTGCCAAATGTGGTAATAGCTTTGGGCCTTCACTGCTCTGGATTGAGCTGATGGTGGTAGTACCATCATTAAAAGCCAGACCATCTCCTTCCAAGTGTTGGTATGCACCATTTCTTTCTGCTGCCAGTGGAATCAGCCTGACTCTCAGCTGGACTGTACACACCCCAGACAGGCCAGGCTGCCCTGCATGAGTATTCTGTGGCATCTCTTGCTTGTTCAAACCTAGTATGTCGACCTTCCCTGGGCAGAGCTGTTACCTTTCCTACCCTAGACAAGCAGGACAGCTTGATTTTCACACCTAGTAAACCACTTTGGAGACACTAACATAATGAAGGCTGAAGAAGGGATTAGCATGTTGAAAAGATGAGCAAAGCAGAGCAGCAATATTTAAGAGCATCTGTAAGCCTGGAGAGCTTTAAGTTTTGCTGCCTGTCGCATCCCAGGCTGGAAAATCCGCTGGGCTTTATTGTTAATCAGGTTTCATCATTAAACTAATGAGAAACATTTGAGATGGTGTGCTAATTTTAGCCACTCTTTATAAATCTGTTTGTGCCAGTCAGGCATGTAATGTGAGGGGATCAACTGAGTACCTGCTGACTATGAATTACTTCCACCTTCAAGGTGTGAAGCGTGATGCACAGTTAGAAGAGCAGCCAGCCTGCTCGGGGGGCAGAGCACACAGACACTGCAGCTGCCTGCTTCAGGTCACTTTGCAGGAGAGCCTGTTGTCCCTTCCACAGCTACCTCTTCTCCTTTAACGACATAGGGTCTGCTCAGCCTACAGTGAGCAATCATTTACCCATCTCTATAAAAACTGTAAGGAGCTGTTGTTAACCCTTCAACCCAGGCAGGAGGGAGTGGGTGCTGCCTTTAATCCCTGGTGCTGACGTATACTAGAAACCTCTGTCCTGCTTTGTAACTAACAGTCTGCCTCACCAGGACAGCCACAACCTGTTCCTGGAGCTGTCTGCTGGATGCCACACGTCCCTGCACAGTGCAGGGATGATCCATGCATGTCTTGAGGAAGGCAAGAGGCATTTCTTTTTTGCTCAGAAGGGAAGGCAGGCTAAACTTCTTTTTTTCTGGTAGCCTTGCAGAAGTTGCTGCTCACAGCACAGAGCTCGTCGTGTGTCAGACCTCTCCAACCCTTCTCTGGGACTGTGGCACGTTTCTGATGCTGTTGCTGGTTATCAGCCAGCCACAGCCTGGCCCCAGATTCCCAAGGCAGAGGGAATGTGTGCTGCCCTGTGGCTGTGTCCACCCCTGCCTCTGATTTTCCACCCCTCTTATCACAAGCCCCGTACAGTGATTTGCATTGCCCCTGCAGCAGGATCTGGGTTTGTGCAGATCATGTCAGATCCTGAGGGCCTGTCCTGGATTTGACAGGAGGGTGAAGTAAGGAGCAGAGGCAGCTGTCCCCTTTGCTGTTGATGTCTCTCATGAGCTTTATAAATGGAAATGTGAAGTGGCCTCGTAATTGGGCCACCTTTGTAGGGCAGGCCCATTGGGGAGCAGTCCTGGGCCGGCCCCGTGTGCTCGTGACTGGTGGTGCCTGGCAGGGGAGAGGCAGCAGCAGTGAAACCCTCCCCAGGGAAGTTTGCAACTGCCCTAGTTAGCAGGGACAGCCTCTTCTCCCCACAAATTTACCTTCCTTCTCTGTGGATCAAGCCGCCCTGTTTCCACATGCACTGATCATTTACAGGAAACTATTGATTCAGGTAGCAAAGGTTATTTAGATAAGCGCAGGACAGGTGTTTGTGCCTCACTCGTGCTCTTTACACTGACATTTGGCAGTGCCTTGCTGTCAGTTGCACGGAGCCAGGCTGGGAACCAGAGGTGGAGCTGTGGCTCAGGTGCAGGGTTTGGGGTGCAGAGGGTGCTTGTGCCACCCCTGCAGAGCTGCTGCTTCCCTGCTTGTGTCCATCAGCACCTCCAGCCTCTGTGTGCACGCTGTACAGGCAGCTGGGCTTGTTCCCAGGCTGCCTGCCCCATGAACCCCTGTGTATGCACAGCAGTGCCTTGCAGGGTCTGCTCCAGCCCCTGCGGTGTTATTCTGTGGCTGGCCAAGGACAATGCCACAGGGTAACCTACTCCATGCACAGCTGCCTCTGGCAGTGAGACCACATTCCTGGTTCATGATCGTTATCCATTCCCCAGGAGCCAGTCCCTGCCCACCAGAGGCACAGCAGCTGAGGAGGAGGACGAGGAAGGCACTGACCTCTTGCTGGGGTCGGGAGAATGGTGTTGCAGAGGGGCTTAAAGAGCTTCAAAATCAGTAGGTGAGGGTATTGCTGCCCAAGCAGTATGGGTGCTCCCAGATTGCCAGCAGTAACCCCTGTCCCTTGCCTCCCCAGCTGTGGTTGTAGTTGGTGTTCAGCGGTGGAGGGGGAGGAAAACCACACACCCAGCGATATGGCACACTAATATTCAATGTGACCCCTCCGACTTCCTTCCTGTGGCCTCTCGGAGCCTGGCCCCAGGATGCAGGTCACCTCCCTGCTTGCAGGGATGAAGGGAAGCAAACACTCCCCTGCCTGCCTTTCCTGAACCAGTGTGGGGAGGGAGCCACGGCTCTCAGCCCAACTTCTGACAGTGAGGGGTGCAGAAAAAACACCTCCTCACAGCCAGTGCATCATCTGCATTACACCCCTGCCCTCACACCCGGCGGAGATGAGCTGACCCAGTTGTGTCAGCTGCGATGGGGCATGGGGTGGCAGTAGAGATGTGGAGGGCTGTTCATCCGCCTGGGGGAATCACTCGCTGAAATTAATTTGGATTAATTCATTTCCAGTGATGCCTGGGTGGGCAGGGGCATCAGGGCTGTCCCTTGCAGCAAAGGCGAAGGCAGCCTGGTGCTGGAGTACATTCAGTGCTAGTTCAATATATGTAGCATCAAGCAGAGACCTCATCACCAAAGGGAGAGGAGGCCCTCTGTCCTTGAGGGATTGATGCTGGTGGTGGGAAGGGGCTTCAGCCTTCCCATGCAGGTGGGTGTTAGGCACATCCATGCCTGCTGCCCACCACCCTGGAGCCTGGAAAATCTGCAGATGCTCCTCTTCCCTGCAGCATTCAGTCTTGCTTTCAAGCAGCAGGCTTCTCTGTTTAGCAGGCACCAGCTGCAGGAAAAGCAGTGACCGGCACAGAGAAGCCAAATATATGGAGCATAATGACCTTGTCATGACAGCCGAGTGCTTGCCGCCCTGTAACAAATGCAGAACAATTGTGATGATTCAATTACAGCTCCTGTTTTGAACTGCAATTTCACTCCCTCTGTAGGTTAATTAGTAGCACAGCCCCGGGCTATCTGTGGCAAGGGTTGCAGCAAAGTACATTAAAATTCATGTGCATGCCATTAATGAGTGGCAAGGTGCTTTTCCACGTGCAGGCATGCTTGCTTTCTTCCTTGCAGCACTCAGGTGCTGTGCTGAGAGGGAGAGATAAATGCTCAGCAGCAGTTACGAGCTGATTTTTGGCAAGGAAACCCCTGGGCTGAATCCCTGAACTGCTGCAGGCTTGCTGGGTTGTGATGTTTGTGTCCCTAATGCTCTGTGTGCCTGTGACCAGCTTGTATTGTGGCTTGTGTTGCTGTGGTTGGGTTTGAAATGCTTTACAGGATCACCTGGGCTGAAGGGAGGAGCGTCAGAGCTGCCTCTCTGCCGAGGACCTTAACCTGAGCCAGTTCAAGTTGTTTGTGAAGGATGCATCCATTTCTGGGGCCCCTAACACAAGAAGGATGTGGGCCTGTTGGAGCCAGTCCAGAGGAGGTCATGGAGATGCTCCAGGGCTGGAGCACCCCTGCTTGATGAGAGGCTGAGAGAGCTGGGTTTGTTCAGCCTGGAGAAGAGAAGGCTTTGGGGAGACCTTAGAGCAGCTCCAGTGCCTAAAGGGGCTACAACAAACCTGGAGAGGGGCTTTGGACAAGGGTCTGTAGGGACAGGACAAGGGGGAATGGCTTTAACCTGACAGAGGGGAGATTGAGATGAGCTCTTAGGCAGAAGTTCTTCCCTGTGAGGGTGCTGAGGCCCTGGCACAGGTTACCCAGAGAAGCTGTGGCTGCCCCATCCCTGGCAGTGTTCAAGGCCAGCTTGGATGGTGGTTGGAGCAACCTGCTCTAGTGGAAGGATGTACCTGCCTGTTGCAGGGGTTGGAACTTGATGAGCTTTGAAGTCCCTTCCAACACAAACCAGTCAAGGGTTCTGATTTCTCAGCCACTAGAGAGGAGAGCTGGAACCAGAACAAGCCGGTTTGTATCTCCAGCGTGCAGGATCCCTTTACCCCAGGCCTCTGTGAGTCCCCTGGGGGACACACAGCCGGCCACAGGGCAGTTCTCGTGTCCATGGGAAACATTCAGTGCACTGACCAGCTCAAGCAGAGAGAGGGAGAGGAGCAGATGATGCCTTCCCTCTCTGATCCTAGCTTTGGATCAGCTGTGCCCCAAGGCTGGGGGCAGCTCTGGCTGCTACAGGCACTCTCTAACAGCCTCTGCCTCCCTGCAGGTACATCGAGAGGAAAGCATTCCTGGAGCGAGTGGATCACAGGCAGTTTGAAATCGAACGCGACCTGAGACTGAGCAGGATGAAGCCCTAAGTGCTGTATATGGCTTCAGGGGATCCTGCTCCCTTCTGTGCCCAAGTGCTGGTTGGGGGATGCCAGCCACCGCTGGACCACCGAGCATGGAAACCTCTACCCAAGACTCAGCCTGTATGGTTCAATGTACAGGCTTTTCCTTTTAATTCAATAGTTCAGGGAGGGTATTAATCTGTGGAAGGGGCCACTTTGAGGGTTAAATGGCCCAGAAGGTGACAGAAGGATGAGATTCTGGCAGCAGCTTTCCGTGGAGAAGATATGGTGGCACCCATCCTTTGCCAACCCTCAGTGCTTCTGGCAGCAGGAGAAACTGTGAGGGCTGGGAGGGTGCCAGCATATTCAGCTCTGAGAGTGGAGCTGCAGGGAGGTTTAATGGGTGCTGTGCATGCACAAGCTGTGTGCTGGAGCCCTTCTCCCAGCCCTGCCAGCCCCGCCGCCGCCCTGCCCCGCCACGCTGTGCTCTTGCCTGGACAAAGATGAACTGTCTCTACTTGCTTATGGGGTCTGATGATGCTGGGGGGAGGTGGGAGGGGGGGGGGGGTGTTAAGCAAGCTGATTGTCGTGGGTTCAGCTCTAGTAGTCGTTTATGAAGAAATCCTTCCTTGTTCATTTGGTCTAGGAGATGGGAGCAGCTGCAGGAGGCAGGATGGGCCAGGATCTAAGCATTCATGTGAATAAAGTATTCCACCCTGACACTCTTGGCATGCTGGTTTGTGCAGGAATCAGACGACAGAGAAATTAACAGTTGCATATGGTAAGAAGTGTCCGATGGTGATAGTGAAAATCCCTGCGTAGAGGTGGGATTAAATCCAGAATTGGGGGTTGATAGGGACAATGTAGTCATACTATAGTGGTGCTGGAGGAGTGAGGAATCCCCCCCACAGCACAGCCACACAGGAACATTCAGAGAGTGAAGCTGCCTGGGAGGGCAGACAGAGGCACCTGAGTGTGGAGCAGACGGTGCTGGAGGCCAGCAGCACACCATCATCTTGCCGTTCTTCTGATCTGGAGCTGGGTTTGGCAGTTCCCAGCGTTTGTCCCGTACAGGTCCGTGGAGTAAAGGTGCTTTCTCTCAGGGAATGCTCAGAGCCTGCTCGGTGGGGAGCCCATGCTGGTGCTGTGGCAGGGGGAAAAGCGACACCAGCCCCATCCTTCCGGCTAACAGGCTGAGCGATGTTGCACTGGCCCCTTGCCCATGGCGCTGAGCATGGTCTCAGCTTTGGACTCACGTGTCAGCTGCTGAGTCAGCCCTTGCTCTGTGGCTGTGTTGCAGGATAGATGAGAACAAAACACCACGTGCTGGGGGGAGCTGCAGCCTGTTCTGTACAGAATCAGCTGTTACAGACCTGCTTCAACGAGCCTGAAATTGGACACAAACAAAACGAGGGGGTGATGACAGGTTTTCATCTCAAAACACTCCCAAGCCAGTTGCTGCTTTGGTTTTGGTTGCAAAAACAACCAGACCCCATCCAGGTTACTCTTGTGGGGAGGTTTCAGCTTAGGGCTCCTGGCTGGCAGATGCAACAGGGAAACCTTTGGAGAACCCAAAGGCCAGAGGCACCAAACCCAGCCCTGCTCTTAAAAGCCCTGAAGAACTCCAGGCTGTACCCAGAGAGGGCCCGGCAGCAGCACCAGGCTCTGGGGGGCTTGAGGGAATGCCTTTGGATTTCCACACATGCTAACAGTATATTAGTGGGATCTGGCCAGCGCAGCCTCCACAGGGACGCTGGTAAAATGGGAAAATGAGTGACCCCCAGTTTACAGGACCCTGCCTGCCAGCCCCAGCCCTGCTCTCCAGCAGAGTTCCAGCCTCTCTTCTCTGGGGTTTTTCCTTCCCTTCAGCTGAGCAAATGTGGAAAATTTTGAAGTCTTGGAAGCAACCTGACCTGCTGGAAAAGCACGGATCCATGGCCGTGGCCAAGAGCCTCGGCTCCCCTCTCTGCCGGGCTCCCCACTCCCAGAATCCTGGAGGTGAGCTGGGCTGTGGTAAGCGGCGCCCAGCCCGGCAAGCCTGGACAGGGCCTGTGGGACGGCGGTGCAGCCTCAGCCTGGGTCTGATTCCTGGCTTCCTCTGCATGAGCTCCCAAGTGTCCCGCGTTTTTGCTTGGTTGGATCATGTATTCCTTGCCTCTCTTTCCTGAAGACGAGGAGTGATTTACAGGTCTCCAGAAAACAGAGCTTGGCTGCTTAGGAAGGAAAAACAAAAAGCCAACCTCCCCCCTCCGCTTGCTATTTCCATTCTCAGCCACCTTCCCACGAAGGGGGGTGGCCCAGGTCCCAGCCAGCCCTCGGCATCCCCTCCAGCCCTGAGCACTCTGGAGGGAGATGGAGATCCTGCAGGAGATGCAGGTCCTTCTTTTGAGATGTTCCCACCTTGAGCCATCCTCTCCAGGAAGCTCCATGTGTCCTCTGTGGGTCAGAACCCAGTCGGGGCATTTGCTGGGGATAACTCTGGCACTGCAAGGAGTCCCTCATGGCCCCGAGCATCACCTTGCCCCAGGGAGCTCCCCCTTCCCTGCTTGCCTGAAGGGGCCCCTTGTGTGACTGGGCCCCAGACAAGGCAGTGATTGTGTCTGTGTGCCCCATCGGTCAGGGGCCACGCTCCAGAGCTGCAGTGAAACTGTTAAGAAGCTGTTCAGCGGGGGCTGCCCAGGGGAGCCTGCTGCAGGGCAGGGAATGGTGTGCATTTACAGCTGCTGAGGTGGTAGGGATGCAGGAACACATGTCTGGCTCTCACAGTGCAATCTCATGGGACCCTGCCAGGCCATCCCCAGGCCTGTGATGGGATTCTGGGCTGGCCAGGCTGACATGGGACAAAGTGTGGCTGGCTCCAGGAGGCACCTCCCTGCTGTGTGGCAGCAGGTCCCCATCCGGACCTGTGTTGGGAAGGGCTGATGAAGCTGGGGGTACCACATCCTCTTCCCGAAGCTGCTGCTTTCAGCTTCTCCCGTTTTCCCCACAGCAATGTGCGATCCAGCAGCGCAGCGTGGCTGTGGTGGGTTCAAGACTAATGGGGAGTAATGGGGTGGTTCCCACCCATTGGAGGGTCCCCACTCGGGGCAAACTCACACGCTGGTGGGTGGTGGCACTAGTGTTTGAAGGTCAGGCGGCAGTGGTGGCACAGCCAGGCCCTCACTGGGGGATGAACAGGGAGATGAACAGAGCCGCTACTGTTGGGACAGCCCTAGGCCCACACTCCGCCTCAGCTTTTCAGGAGATGAGGGGGTGCCCCACTGTCCTGTTCCCACCATCCTGCTCCCTGGAAAAGTGAGTCGTCTCCTCTGCAGCTTAAAACCAGCCCTGCACCATTGAGAGCTGTGGGGATAAATCCTTGTTGTGATCCTGTTGGGTCCTGTGATAATACAAGCCAAGAGAAATGTCCTCATTATTTCCAGAATATTGAAGGCTAATAAATCCCGTCCTGCCTTACAGGATTTATTTCTCTGTTCATTGCTAGGAGACTCAGTCCCGTGTAATCCTATTGCTGCTCCAGGAGGCAGGAGGCAGCTTTCCGAAGCACAGCCCTGGCAGGGCTGCAGGAAATTGCTGCAGGCAGGAGCAGGCAGCTCCATCCAAAGCCTCTATTCCCCGCGGGGGATGGCTCCAGCTCCCCCAGTGTGCCCCCTTTCCTGGGATGTCCCACTGTACCAGAGCTGTGCCCCAGGTGTGGGATCACTGCAACACATCCCATTTTGGTGTCTGGGGCATAGCAGGGTCGATGGGGCATTAATCACCCATTAGCCAATTAACCCGGCACAGCACCACTCACCTGCTCCCCCAGTTCTATGTATGCCCACTGTGTGCCCCTTAACCTCCACTTTGTGGTCCTCCAGCACATTTCCATGCCAGGAAAAGCCAGGAAAAGCCAGGAAAAGCCAGGCTAGGCACAGGAACAACAGCAGCAGCCTGCCTGGTGCAGAGCTGGCTCGCTGGACACCAGGGACTCTCCCAGAGACAGTGACAGACAAATGAATATGGCTGGAAATTTTGCCACCAAAGTGTCTTCCATAGCAACCGTTGCTGGGGCAACCTGCATCCCAAGCAGGATCCGTCCCAAAACCCCCAACCCTGCATCCACCATAGCCAGTGGAGAATCACCGTGTGAGGCCCTCACCATACCCCACTGCCAGCAATCAGCCACAGCACCAGCCCGGCTTTCAGCATCCCCAGCGCCACAGGGCCCCTGTAATGCTCCACTTCTGATCCTATTTTCTGGCATTTCATTTTCTAAGAAGTGGGGGAAGCTGCAGGAAGGCCTGTTGTTGCCTGTCACCCAGCGGGTGCTCAGCTGCAGAAGCAGGGGGATGCAGGAGCTGTTGCCAGCAGACACATTTGGCTCCAATGCACCTAAAATGGCCATGATTGAGGATGGACAGGGGATGCTTTGATCCCTTCACAAGGAGGGTGGGAAATAAAATCCCTTAAATACCAAAGCAAGGAGCTTGTGGCTCCTTAGCACCCACCTGAAGCCATGCGGTGGCAGGATCATCCCAGGGATCCCAAGAGACACCCTTGCTGCCGGCCCAGCAGAACCTCACCAGGCTTGAGGGTTCCGAAGCAGACACAGTGCGGCCGCGTGGGATCAGCTGCAAAGCTCGGAACCCATCCCAGGGCTGCCCACGGGGCTCATTGCCTGCGCTGTCACCGCTGCCACTTGCAAGAGGAAACCACAGTCCTCTGGCTGCGCCACTGGGGTGGCTGCGGTTTGCGGTGTGACCGCAGACCCTGTGCCAGATCTCCTACCCCTGGCTGTGCCTCGATTTCCCCTTCTGCCAGCAAGGCACTGGGGATCCTGCTCCAAGCAGGGGGTGGTACGAGGAGGTTGCTGGTGCCAGGGGATTGTACTGGTGGCTCTTGGGGAGCAGAGCAAGCCTTGCTTTCTGTGGCGGCGCACGTGTTTGCAGTGTGGCCTTGGCTCCTCCGCAGCACACTGGTACAACCCAAAGGTAACCCCTGAGGTGAACACGGCCAAGAGGGAATGCCACAGCAGGAGCATGTGCACGGGGCGGAGGTGCATTCCTGGCCTGCCTCGGCACGCACCGCTCACTCCACGGCCCTGCAGCTCTGGAGCTCCTGTGTGCACCAGCGTGGCTGCTGGGCACCCCCTTGGCTCTCTGCATGTGCACAGGCCTTGCACCTTCACTGGGCACTCCCAGATCTCCCCCTAGCTCTGGGCACACACACATGAGGTCCGATGCTCCCCGCTGCGGGTGCCCACTCAGCTCTTGCACACTCTTGTGCTGGGCCACGTGTATGTCTGCAGCTTGTGCAGGTCTGTGCATGTCACACAGGTCCTGTGCCTCCACTGGAGCTCCTACGTGTCCTGCAGCTCGTCTGTGCCCATGCAGCTCACACCTCCCGCAGCTCATGCTGCTGCCTGCAGCTCAGATACGTGCCTCCACAAGCTCCCCGCTTGCCCTGCAACTGCCCTCCCAGCCCACTCCTGGCTCCATGTGCATGCCAGCAGCAGAGCTGCAGTTCATGTGGGGCAGCATCAAGCCTGGCTACCAGGGCACCTGTGGGCCACGTGTCTGGGCTGTTGGAACAGGCCAGGTGGGGAGCATGCCGGATGCTGCCGTGTGCCATGTGCCATCATGTGCCTCGTGTGCTGCACCATGCCGTGTGTGCCACATTGTGCCATGTGTGCCACACTGTCTGGTGTGCCATGCTGTGCCACAATGGACCGTTACCCTGCATCAGCAACTGGGCTGGGGTGGGACATGCAGCTGAGGGAAAGCCCTTGCACACACTTACACACACCCCCTCCACTGCACACATGACCCCCTGCCTTACACACCCATTGCACCTACACGCAACCCGTCACCTTCCCCTTAAACCCATCTGGTACTCCTCTGCTGTTGACACCCACCACCTGCCCACAACACCCATTACACACCTGCCTGTTGCACACTGTTCACACACACTTCCCCTGCTACACACCCCTTACACACACATGTATGTGCTCCGAACCCGTCACACACATGTAACACCCCAGCGCACCTGCCTGTCACATGCCCGCGTGCGTCCGTTACACTCCCACTGCACACGCATTGCACACCCGCAGTGTGCACCACCGCACCCCCTCTGCACCCTGTTTGCACGGTGGCACGCCCCCCGCCGCCGGTCCGTCCCCCCGCCGTCTCCCCCCGGTTCTGGTTCTGGTGCCGGTCGCAGTCCCCTCCCTCCTGGTCCCGGTCGCGGTCCCAGTCCCCCTCCTGCCGCCGGTACCGAGCCCCGTCCCAGTGCCCTCCCCGCCCCTCCTCACCCAAACCCCGCCCCCGCGAGGCGGGCCCAGCCAATGGGCGCGGGCGGTGCCGCCGGGCCCGGGCGGGCAAGCGCTATAATGATCCCTACGGCACCGCCGCTGCCGCCGCGCCTTTCGCCCGCCCCGCCGAGCCCGGCCCGGCCCCGGCCTTTGGCCGCCCGGCGCTAGGGCCTCACGGCCCCGCGGGAAGATGAACTACCTGGTGAGCGGGCCCGCGGGCGGGACAGCCGGGGCGGGGGGCGCTCCTTACGGAGCACGGGGGTGAGGGCTCACGGGGGGCCCCGGCACCGCGGAGCTCGGGGGAGGCCGCGTTCCGCCTCCAGAGCCCGGGCAGGGCCCCCTCCCCTCCTCAGGGCGGCCGAGCCCCCCTGGGGTGACCTTGGCCTAGCCTTGCCGCGCCGGGGCGGGGAGGCCTTGTCCGCTCGGGGCCCCACGGAGAGACCGCACCCGGACTACGTACGGGCGTCCCCACGGGGGCGGCGGGGGAGCCGGGCGGCCGGTGAGGCCCGCGGGGCGGGGAGGGAGCCGGCCGGAGCGGTCCCGCCATCCTGGGGCAGGCCGCAGCCTGCGCTGTCGCCCTGGCACCGGCTGAGGCCAGAGGGCTCCGTGCCGTGTCCCGGGCACGCTGCGGCTGCACGGTCCGTGTCCGCCATGAGGGTGGCCGTGGCGGAAGGGGCCCGGTGGCGGCTGGCGTGGGGATGGCCGCGGCTGACTCACCGCCATGGCACTTCCTCCCCGGCGGCGGCGGGAAGGGGAGGGAGAGGCGGAGGAGGGCCCCCCCCGACACCGGGGAGGTGGAGGGGCCCGTCCCCTTCCCAGCACCACCTCTGGGAAGGATGGGTTGAACTCCAGCCGGGAAGGAAAAGGCGGCTGGAGCAGAGAGCTCCAGCCGGTGCCACCCGTTCAGCAGGGGCCGCGGGGCTTCGTCCTGGTGCTGGCTCTGCCGCGATGACTCCCCGCGGCTCACCGCCCCGGCGCGGGGCTCTCTTGCAGAACGTGCTGGCCAAGGCGCTGTACGACAACGTGGCCGAGTCCCCGGACGAGCTCTCCTTCCGCAAGGGCGACATCATGACGGTGCTGGAGCGCAACACACAAGGGTTGGATGGCTGGTGGCTCTGCTCGCTCCACGGCCGGCAGGGCATCGTCCCCGGGAACCGCCTCAAGATCCTGGTGGGGATGTACGACAAGAAGCAGCAGCAGCAGCAGCAGCAAGCGCCTGGCCCTGTGCAGGGACAGGCACCACCGCAGCCATCGGTGTCCCAGTTGTCTCTGCCTTACCACCACCAAGGCGGCTTCACCCCGCTGTCACCTGCCTCGCAGTACACACCCATGCACCCTGCTTATGCCCCACAAGGGGACAACGTCTACCTGATGCCAGTCCCCACCAAGGGACAGCAGGGTTTGTACCCAGGCTCAGCACCCACTGGACAGTTTCCACCTGCCCCAGCTAAGCAGCCGCCTGCCTACCCGAAGCAGACACCTCCCCATGCCTTCCCCAGCCCCAGCCAGGAGATCTACCAGGTCCCCCCCTCACTGGGTCAAGCAGCAGAGGCGTACCCTGGGGGCTCTACCAGCCCTCCCCAGGACGTCTATCAGGTTCCCCCATCAGCCAGTCAAGCTCAAGACATCTACCAGGTACCACCGTCGTTGGACATGAGGAGCTGGGAAGGGCACAAGCCCCAAGGAAAGGTAGGATGGGGGTACTGGGGGTGGTAGTGTGATTGTGGGGCTGTCTGTGGTCCATGGTGGAAAGTGGGTGATAGGGCTACACGGCTATTAGTTGCCCACCGCTGTCTTTGGGAGAGGGCACTCCTTTTGTCTATCACGGGGGGTGTGTGGGCATCCTTGCCTGCACCACAGGCAGGAGCGGGTGTGCTGTTGGGCGTCCCTATGCTGGCTGAGGTGCTCAGGTTAGTGTCATCTACCCACCTGGGGGTGGCACAGCATTTGGCACTCGGGCCCTCTTCATCTCTAGTATAGGCTCTGCCAGGCATAGGCTGCTGGTAACCCAAGAGCTGCTTGGAAATGCCCCTTTGCCAGATCCTGCAGATATGGAGGTGGCTATGGTACCCAGTATGGCACTGTGGGAGCATGGGCAGAGGCAGGCAGCCAGTGCCAGTATGTCCCAGGCAAGCCAAGGGTCCTGCCAGTGCTTGCCAGTTGGGTTTACTGGCAGTGCAAGGGTGAGCCACCAGCCTGTCCCCAGCACAGGGACCCTGTCCAGGTCAGCCTAACGGCTGCATCCTGAACACTGGGCTCTTCCTGGCTCTGCCCCTTCCCAGGCACGTCATTCCGGGGAAGAGGAGCAAGGTGTTTTCAGTATCGTGTTTTCTGGGAAAGCTGCCCTGACTAAACCCTCAGGAAATGGCCGGTGAGGGGTGGTGGGGCTGCCAAATCACTGCCAGTGCATGGGGAGCATTTTACATGGAGGACAAGCCCGGCATCTCTGCCAGTGGCTCAGCCTTTCTTGCCCCAGGGTGCCGTGATCCTCTGGGGTTGGCTCTGTGCCGCTGGCTTGGCCCCGCGGTGCAGCAAGGCGGGAGGTGCTGAGCCATGGGCAGGAACCTGCTGTACCCGCCGGGCGCTGGCAGGTCCCTGCCCGCGGCTCCGTGCCCAACCGATGATTCCCTCCCGCACGCTGCGGCCGTGCCGCCGCTGGGCTTTGTCTCTCGCCGAGGCTCGCCGCTATAAATAACCGGTGAGATCATCCCGGTCCTGGCAGCGAAGCCTGGCCAGGCAGCGCCCTCCCGTGGGCACCGGTTTACTGGTGCCAGACAATCGCAGCACCCATCTTTCCAGCCCCACTGCTGCGTTTTGGAGTGGTGATGTGGGGTGGGAAGGCAGGCTTGGGATGCTCGGTTGTCCCACCTCACCCCTTTCCCTCTTACAGGTGCTGGTGCCCACCCGTGTGGGGCAAGTGTACATCTACGACTCACCCAAGGGCGAGCAGGATGAGTACGATTTCCCTCGTCACCTCCTCTCCACAGGCTCCCAGGAGATCTATGATGTGCCGCCTGTCCGAGGGGGTGTCCCAGGCCAGTTCAGCCAGGAGGTGAGGCTGCTCAGGGGGCAGGGAGGTGCTCTGTCACAACATGGGATCCTGATCTGGACAAATGGCACCCAGAGCTGCGCATGTCGTGAGCCTTGGTGCTGTTTTGGGCACCTCCATCCTTCCCAGTGGTCCCTGGGAGGAGGTTGGTACTCACACCATCCCTGACACGCAGTCCTGTGTCCCATCCCTCCAGGTCTATGACACCCCACCTATGGCAGTGAAGGGCCCCAATGGGCAGGACCCAGGGCAGGAGATCTATGATGTGCCCCCCAGCGTGGAGAAGAACCTGCACCAAACTGTAAGTGCTGCTGAGGATATCCCAGGTCTCTTAATAAGATACTATATAAGGGAACAATCATACCCTGGAACAACATCCCCAGGGGTCTGCTGGCCTCTCTGGCACTGTGAGGGGACAGGGCTCTAAATAATCTAATCTAGGGGATGAGGTTGGACTGGCTAATCTTTCAAGCTCTCTTCCATCCTGGCCTGCTCTAGGACTTTGTGATTCCCACCCCAAAGGGGATGTGGGAGGCCAGGGTGCTGCGGCATGGTTATGCCAGCCTTCCTGGGGGCAGGGGCATTCCTGGGGGCATGGCTGCATCTTGTGTGTACTCATGTCCTGGTGTGACCCAGGCTGCCTCTCCCCGTGATGCTGACGGTGCCTGCTGCTGTTCTTGCAGGTGTATGATGTGCCCCCCTCTGTGAGCAAGGACGTGCCCGATGGCCTGGCACGGGAGGAGACCTATGATGTGCCCCCTGCCTTCGCCAAGCAAAAAGCCTTTGACCCTTCCCGCCACCCTTTCCTGGCCCAGCAGGAGCCCTATTTGCCAGAGGATGTCTATGATGTGCCACCGGCAGCTGGGAAAGGTGCCCCTGATCCGCCGCTCTCCCACGAGATCTATGATGTGCCCCCCAGCCTCAAGAAGCTGGGCGGGTCAGCCTTCTCCTCCCAGGAGGTGTATGATGTGCCCCGGGACCTGCATGCTCCGAGCAAGGGCTCCCTGGACACAGAGGGCGAGTACATTTATGATGTCCCACCACAAGTGGATCGTGAGGCCAAGGGCGCTGATGCCAAGCGCCTCTCAGCCTCCAGCACAGGCAGCACCCGCAGCAACATCTCCACATCCTCGCTGGATGTGGTGCCCATGAAGGAGCCAGCCAAGGGAGCTGGCAAGGAGTTCTCCTTGGACTTGGATGCCGCCATGGAGACGCTGGCCAAGCTCCAGCATGGTGTTGGCGGTGCTGTCTCCTACCTCATGTCCTTCATCAGTGCCAACTGGCGCAGCCCTGAGCACATGGAGGCCAATGCCGCCAGCATCCGTGGGGCAGCTGAGGGCGTCCGCACTGCCCTCCGGGACCTGCTGGAGTTTGCCCGGGGGGCGGTGGGCAATGCTGCCCAGGCCTCTGACCGATCCCTCTACACCAAGCTCAGCAAGCAGCTGCAGAAGATGGAGGAGGTCTACCAGGCCCTGGCACGGCATGGCCAAGTGCTGGATGCTTGCCACTGGGCCCCAAGCGCCCTGGCTGGTGGCAAGCCGGGCACGGATGACTTGGAGCACTTTGTCATGCACTCGCGCGGCATTCCCGATGACACCAAGCAGTTGGCCTCCTTCCTGCATGGCAACGCCTCCCTCCTCTTCAAACGGACAAAGCCAGCGGCGGAGAGCGGCGGCCATGGGCCTCCTCACCCTTCTGACAAGGCCAGCAGTATCCAGTCACGGCCCCTGCCCTCCCCACCCAAGCTGCTGGCCCAGGAGTCACCCGACGGGCCCTATGAGAACAGCGAGAGCGGCTGGATGGAGGATTATGACTATGTCCATCTCCAGGTGAGCACAGATAGCGGAGCTGCTCCCCAAGAGTGGGTTCTGTGCCAGTGGTCCCAGGAATAGGGGGGATCAGACAGTTCTGACCGCCACAGTGCTTCTGCCCACATCTTGATTTTACTCTGTGGCTTGAGCACTAGGGAGACCAGGGTTATCCCAGGGCAGGGGAGAGTTTGGTCTCAGCAAGACTGGTGTTGCTGACCCTTATGTCATGCCCATTCCTTCCCTGCAGGGCAAGGAGGAGTTTGAGAAGACCCAGAAAGAGCTGCTGGAGAAAGGCAACATCATCCGGCAGAGCAAGGACCAGCTGGAGCACCAGCAGGTAATGGGGCAGGTGTGCAGTGCTGGGCACAGCTCTTGTGGCAGGCAGGGTCCTTGGGTCTTGCTCCCCTTGTACCCCCTGCCACTGGCCTGGACCATGGTCCCCTCTTGCATGGCTGTCCCCATGGTGGGTTCTGGCTCATCTCCTGAGCCAGTGCTGTGGAGGAGAGAGGAGCCTGGCATGGCTCTCCTGGGGCTGGCACTGTACCTTGCTGTGTCCCCTGTGGCACAGCTGTCACCCAGAGCTGGTGGCCACTGCGAGCTGTGCCCGTGGCTCCAGGCAGGGGATCAGGCACTGGCTTGATGGCTGCCGTGACTCATGCCTGTCCCTCCCATAGCTGAAGCAGTTTGAGCGGCTGGAGCAGGAGGTGACACGCCCCATTGACAACGACCTGTCCAACTGGAGCCCTCCCCAGCACTACAGCCCAGCACGGGGTGCCCTGTGTCCTGCCGATCGCCAGCTCCTCCTCTTCTACCTGGAGCAGTGCGAGGCCAACCTCACCACACTCACCAACGCTGTCGATGCCTTCTTCACTGCTGTCAGCACCAACCAGCCTCCCAAGATCTTTGTGGCCCACAGCAAGTTCATCATCCTCAGCGCCCACAAGCTCGTCTTCATTGGGGATACCCTGTCCCGCCAGGCCAAGGCCCAGGACGTCCAGCACAAGGTGATGCACTACAGCAACCTCCTCTGCGAGATGCTCAAGGAGATCGTGGTGACCACCAAGGCAGCTGCCCTCCATTACCCTTCTCCTGCTGCCTCTAAGGACATGGTGGAGCGTGTCAAGGACCTTGCCAACAGCACGCAGCAGTTCAGGATGGTGCTGGGCCAGCTGGCAGCCATGTGATGGCACAGGGCTGCTATCCCCATAGCCCCCACCCTGTTACCCAGACACACATCCCCTCCATGAGATCCCTCTCTGCCTGGTGTAAGTGGATTTGTACATAGAGACTCCCCATATGCACCGGGGGTCTGGGGCTCTGCTGTTAGAGGGGTGAGGGGCTGCAGCTGTTATCCCACTTCCTTTTTTCCCTCCCTCTGGCCATAGGCCAGGATTGGTTTTAGAGCCATGCCCTTAATGAAGCAAAGCTGGGGAGGTGGATTTATACCCACTCGTCCCTGCTGTCCTCTCTCCATACAAAACCCAGCAGCCTGAAGGCCATGGGGCCATGTCCCTGTTGAATCAGCATGGGGATGTGTCTGGCAAGTTGGGATGATGCTGTTGGCCACTCCACTGCTGGGGGGCCTCCTAAGTGGTCTCCAACAGCCAGACTTTTAATGCTGTGTAAGCCACCATATGTGGTGGGGCAGGGACAGGTTGTACTATGTGCCAGAGGCTCTGGATAAGTGTTCCCAGGGGAATAAGGGGATTATAGGGGGCTTGGGGCAGGAAGGGTCTGACCTGTATGTTCTCTGGTTTTAACTCCTGTACGAGCTGTAACCGAAACGCAAACCAAAATTGGTGCCTTTTGAATGCAGGGGAAGCTTCTGCTGGTTCCCAGAGCTATGGAGTCACAGCCCCCCAGAACTCAGCCCCCTAGCCCCCAACAGCATAAAGATTTGCCTAGAAACCCACCATCTCTTGGGTATCTGTGTTTGCCTGCTGTGGGAAGGGAACCCATTGGGAAGGCTGGGGCATCCCCCCAAAAGAGATTATAGCATATAGAGGCTATGGGTACAATGGAAAGAGGATGAGAAGGTTGGGGTGAGAATGAATGGGGGCAGTAGGGCCACCCAGCCCTGACTCCAGCGGGCTGGTGATTGCACTGGGAGTATCTCAGAGCATCTTACTGGGGGTCATGGGATCGTGGGATGGGTTTAGTATGGTCTTGAATGCAGGACATTGAAGGTCTCATGCAGCCCAAACTATTCCATGATTCTGAAGGTGGCAGTGGCCTCAGGCAAGGGGTGCAGGGGCAGTGTGACTTCTGTGAGGAAGCCCAGGTTGTCCCTGGAGCCCACAAAGATCAGGGTCAGGGTGCAGCTGGATATCCCCTTCCTGCATGGGGCTGGTGGTCCTCCAGCAGCACCACATTGCATATTAGGCCACAGAATCACAGAATAATCTGGGTTGGGAGGAACCTTCAAAGATCATCTAGTCCAACCCCCCTGCAGTGAGCATGGACATCTTTGATGGGATTAGGTTGCTCAGAACCACATCCAGCCTGGTCTTGAATGTCTCTAGGGGTGCTGCATCTAGCATGATGCAGTAATGCACTGTGTTGGTGGCTGAGGGACCTGTGGCTGCCATGCTGCACAGTGGGGCATCTGCCCTGGCGTCTACAGGCAGGAGATAGGACTCTGGTATGCCCCTGGAACCACGGAGAGGCCAGCACCCCAAGGGACCATGACACACACACAAGAGGACTCCATAGACCATAGCACCCCCCAGTCCGTGGCACCCCTGGTGCACCACAGTACTGATGGGGAACCAGAGACCAGTGCCTCACACCCTCACCACCATGTCCTTTTGTCCTCTCCCCAGGTCCTCCCACCCACTGACCCTCCACAGACCCTCTCCAGCCCAGACCGTTCCTCTCTATGTGCATGGCCCCTCCGCAGACCAGACCTGCCCCGATCTTTGTCGAGGGATCCCGGTCTCAGGCACCCTGAGACAGCTGGGGCCCTGACCGTGCCCCTCAGGGTCTTCACGAAGGCGGGGGCAGCAGAAACTGCCGGAGAAGGGGTGGGAGCAAGGGCCTTCATCAGGGCTGACGGGGACGGGAGGGTTCAACCTAGGGCCATAGGCCCGAGACCCACAGCCGCGGGCAGCGCGGTCACACCGGGATCTCCGTCCCGCCGTGCCTCACGGGACCCCCGAGCCCCAGCTCGGCCCCACCTTGGAGCAGTAGCTCCGGCGGCCCAGGGCCCGCCCCAGCACCCGCTGCAGGGACATAGCGGCTTCTGCCAGCGCAGAGCAGGGACCGCAGCGGGTTTGAACCGAGACAGGGGCGCAGCAAGAGCTGGAGGGGAGCGGGGCCCTGCCCAGCCCCTGCCCCCGCTGCCACCGCCTCCGCCGCTTTAAGGTGGCTCCGGCTGACAGGGCCGCTGCGCCTCAACACGTGTCCCTCCCTCCCTGACTAACCCCCTCTCGCCTCCAGCACCAGGGATAAAGGTCCCTTCTCCCGGCCGGGGCCCTTCCGAGCGTCCCCCGGATCCCGCCCCTGCCCTGCTCGGCCCACACTGGCCGCACCGAGTGTCTCGCGGCTGCTCTGGTGTCCCGAACCTCAGCCCGCATCCATGGACTGTATTAGCTACCAGGAAGAAAACCGACTATCCCAATCGGGAGCAGGACAGCGTCCTTGGTCCCTAGGGTGACCTTGGTTTCTGGGGTAGCCCTGCACCCATCTGTCCCTGAGGTTGGTGCTTACTCCTCCTCCCTGGCGTGCCCTTGAGTTCCCGCTGTGTCCCTGCTCTCTTCGTCCCAGAGGCTGACAGCCCGAGACACACAGGACCATTCCTCAGGAGCCCCATCGGTCCCTGCGGGGTCCCCGGTGCCCTGGGTAGGGATGCCGCCGGAGGGAACGCAGGCTGGGGTCCGGCGGTCGTGTCCAGGCGCACGGACACCCGAGCAGCTGCGGGCACACCCGGTGCTGCCGCTGCGGGCAGAGCAGGCGCTAGAGGCCAAGACCCACCGGGAGGGAGGGACCCCTGTAGCGGCTCCGGGGCCCCGTCAGCCGGAGCCACCTTAACGGGGCGGAGGCGGTGACGGCGGCGGAGGCGGGAGGAGCGGGCCAAGGGCTCTGCTCCTGTCTCCGTCTTGGCTCGCTCCAGTCGCACTTCGGTCTCGCTCTTGTCGTGGCCGAAGCCGCCATGTCGTTGCGGCGGGTGCTGGGGCTGGGGCGGGCCCTGGGCCACCGGAGCTACTGCTCCAAGGTGGGGCCGAGCAGGGGCTTGGGGGTCCCATGGGGCACGGCGGGACAGGGATCCCGGTGTGACCGCGCTGCCCTGGGCTGTGCGTGGAGGTCCCGGGCCCGTGGCCCCCAGGTCGGACCCTCGTTTCCCCCCCGCAGTCCCCGCTGCCCCCAGACTTCGTAGAGGCCCTGAGGGCCGTGGTGGGGACCCCCAACGTTTCCACGGCCATGGCGGTGCGGGAGCAGCACGGGCATGACGAGTCCATGCACGTGTAGGTACCTGGGCCGGGACCGCGGGAGAGGGTTGAGGAGGGGAAGGGGCTTGGGAGAGGGGAAGAGCCATGGGGAGGGGAAGGGTCTGGGGGGAAGAAGAACGCTGTGGATGGGAAGGGCCATGGGGAAGGGAAGGGGTTCGGAAGGGAAAGGGTCTGGGCTGGGGGCATGGGGGAGGAAGTGACGGGAGAGAGGAAGGGTCTGGGTTGGGGAAGGGTCATGGGGAGAGACATGGGCATACGGGGAGGAAGTGTCTGGACTGGGAGATGGGCCTCGGAGGGGAAGAGCAATGAGGGGGAAGGGTCTGGGGTGAGGAAGAAGGATCACGGGGAGGAGGCTGGGGAGAGGTGGAAGGGCTATGGGGTGAGGGTTGTGGAGGGGGGGCCGGTGGCAGCAATGCTTCTGTCCCCAGCTGTGCCCCTCCAGACGCCGTGGTGTGGCCGCACGCAGTGGGGCAGGTCCAGGAGCTGGCTGCTCTCTGCTACCGCTACCGTGTGCCTATGGTGCCCTTTGGCACTGGCACGGGCCTGGAGGGTGGCGTCAATGCTGTACAGGTACAGATCCCCAGACCTCTGCCCAGTCCCTGCCCAGGGCTGCCCGTGCCACCGTGCCCAGCCCCTGCGGTGCCCCATGGCAGGGCGGTGTCTGCTTTGACCTGAGCCACATGAACGCCATCATGGAGCTGAGCCTAGAGGACTTCTCCGTGTCGGTGGAGCCCGGTGTCACTCGCAAGGCCCTCAACAGCTACCTGCGTGGCACCGGGCTCTGGTTCCCTGTCGGTACCGTGGGCACTGGGGAACAGACGGAGGGCTGTCTGGGGTGGGGCGGTGGCGCTGGGGTGTTGGGGGTGCCCATGGGTGTGGTGTGATCACAAGGGTGCCGGGGTTCATCACTGAGGTGCTGTGGTTCCAGGGGTGTCCACGTGGGAGTGGGTGCCATGATCTCACAAGGTCCCAATGGTAGCAGGGGTGCACAGGGCTGGGCAGAGCACGGGGTCTCATGGGGACATCCTGTGTCCCTGTCCCCATGCCAGCTGCCCATCCCATCTCCGCTCCGTGCCATCCCATCCGCAGACCCTGGTGCGGACGCCTCGCTGTGCGGCATGGCAGCCACAGGCGCCTCAGGCACCAACGCAGTGCGCTATGGCACCATGCGCCCCAACGTGCTGAACCTGCGCGTGGTGCTGCCGGACGGGCGCCTGTTACACACCGCAGGCGCTGGGCGCCAGCCCAGGTGGGCATGGGGGGGTTCGGGCTGGGTGCGGACTGTACCAGCACCCACTCACTAGCCCAACACAGGAAGCGGGCGGCCGGCTACGACCTGACCTCACTGTTCGTGGGCTCCGAGGGCACCCTGGGCTTCCTCACGCTGGCCACGCTGCGCCTGCACCCGCTGCCTGAGGCCAGTGCCGCAACTACCATCGCCTTCCCGACTGTGCAGGCCGCCGTGGACTGCACTGTGCAGGTCCTGCAGGCTGCCGTGCCTGTGGCACGCATCGGTGGGTGCTAGGGGATGGGTCTGGCACTCAGGCTGGGGGTCTGGGTGCTCATGGCAGGGCTCATGCTGTCTTCTTCTGGTCAGAGTTCCTGGATGAGGTGATGGCGGGTGCCTGCGGCCGCTTCAGCAACATAGAGCTGCCGGTGGCCCCCACACTGCTCCTGGAGCTCCACGGCTCCCGGCATGGCCTGGCTGAGCAGCAGCAGCAGACAGGTAGGCTCAGCTGAGGGCCATGGTGGGCACAGGTGCCCAGGGGCAGTGAATGGGGAACCAGGGATGTCCTGGCATGAAGGACAGTGTTAGGTGGCCGTGGCATGGCTCTGGGGCAAGTGACAGCATACCACTACCTGGGATGGGGAGCCAGGTACATCCTGAGGCAAGGAATGAGTGCCCAGGGCCAGGGATTGGGGAACCTTGGTGTCATCAGGGTGAGGGTGGCCGGAGCTTAGGACTGGTGTTCTATGGGGGTCCCATGGATGTGGTCCCCTGTCCTAAGCCTGTGGACAGGGGACCTGGGCTGTCCTGAGGAAAGGGACAGGTTCCCAGGACCAGTGACAGGAAATAGGGCTGGGTGCCCAGGATGGGGACTGGGAGACTGGAGAGTTCCAAGGTGAAGGACGGGTACAGATGACCTCAGGCACGGGTCTGCTGAGGGGCCCAGGGGCAGGGGACGGGGGGATCATGGGTGTCCCAGGGGGTGGGGTGGATGCCCAGGGTGGGGACTGGGCTTCCTGGGGGTGCTGCGTGTCCCATCCACTTCATCCCAGTGCTCCTGGCAGAGGAGATCGTGCGGCTGAATGGCGGCTCCAGGCTGGCCTGGGCAGAAGAGCTGGAGGAACGCGAGCGCCTCTGGGCCATGCGCCACCGCGCCTGGTACGCGGCCCTGGCACTGCGGCCCGGCTGCCAGGTGAGGGACGGGCATGGGGACAATGGCACCAGCACCCCGTGGAGCTGTAGTGCTGTTGTTCTGCCCTGGGGGACAGCCCTTCATGGATGTGTGGTGCCACTGCTCTGCCCTGGGGCACAGTGCCCTGTGGAGCTGTGGTGCCACTGCTGTATCCTTCCTGGCCCAGGGCTACTCCACTGATGTCTGCGTGCCCATCTCCCGCCTGCCTGATGTGGTGGTGGAGACCAAGCGGGACCTGCAGGACTCTGGCCTCACTGGTCAGTGGGGCGGGGGGGGTGTCAGCTGGGGGACTGCTGTCCTCCCCACTGTACCCCACCTGACCCACAGTCCCCTGCAGGCCCCATGGTGGGACACGTGGGTGATGGCAACTTCCACTGCGTCCTCGTCTTTGACACCCAGGATGAGGACGAGGCGCAGCGCGTCCATGCCTTCGCTGAACGCCTGGGCAGGTGGGGATGGGGATGCTCCAGGGGGATGAGCATGAGGAGATGGACTTCCTCATCCCCTGACTTCATCATCCTGCAGGCGGGCACTGGCAGCAGGGGGGACCTGCACTGGGGAGCATGGCGTGGGTCTGGGCAAGCGGGCACTGCTGCAGGAGGAGCTGGGACAAGAGGGCCTGGACACCCTGCGCAGCATCAAGGCTGCGCTGGACCCCCACAACCTCATGAACCCTGGCAAGGTGCTTTGACAGTGGCACCAGCACCAGGCTGATACCCCTTGTGTTTCCCCAAATCCCCCACCCCTATGGGTCAAGGAACCTGAATAAACTCTGCACCCACAGCCTCCCCCCCACCCCTGTGGGTCAACGACCCTGAATAAACTGCACTCACAGCCTCCATGCACTGTGATGTTTTTTGGGGGGACAGGACACCCAATCCCATCCTCAGGGGTTCCCTGCCCTAAGCAGTGCATACCCCTACGCTGGGGGACTGGTGGGGTCTCCCTTCCCAGTGCTGTGGGGCTCTGTGGGACTGAGAGCTGTCGAGGCTGTGTGGGAGAGGTGAAGACAGGGAAGGGGTGCCACCACATGCTTCACCAAGAAAGCCAGTGAAATAAAATAACAGTGACTATTTTATTGAACATTGTTTTAATACCATATCAAAACACCTTGACTAATGAAGGAAGCTCCCCCCAGGTTCTGAACTCGTTGAAGATTTTGTTTTTTTTCCCCCTTGTTTTTAATATATAAATACAGAAAGGTTTCCCGCAGGGGCACGGCCACCAGCAGGGGAGGTCTCACCGACAAAAACACACCCGCCGCGCTGGGAGGGACAGGGATGGGATAGGCTGGGATGGGATGGGGAGGTAACTGCCAGCAACCGGCTCCATCTTGGCAGCTCTGGCAAAGCCACCCCCGTGGCCAGGGGTGGCTGGGGAGAGGCCCTCGGGGACCTCACCCGTCCCCTCCTCGCAAGGGTTTGACTCCAGGACGATGGCAAGGAGGAGTTTTGGCAAGAGGAGCCCGGAGAGGGGTGGCAGAGAGGCGGTGGGATGCTGCGGCTCTCCAGTCTCTGAGTGGTTATAGCTGAGTTAAAGAGTGACCAGTCTGTAAACATCACTGGGGCAGGGAAGCTCAAACCGAAGAACACGCCAGTCAACACGAAACTTCAGTTGTGGTTGGGTTGGGTTTTGTTTTTTCATTTTTTTTCTTCTTTTTTTACCATTTTCTCTTTTTTTTTTCTTCTTTTTTTTTCCCCTTTTTTTTTTGTTACTCATTGTAAACACTTTGATAGACAGACCCCTGCGGCTCGGCATGGGGGAGCACTGTCCCCGTTCCCAGTATGGGGCAGAGTCCCCATCTCACGCTGCTGGGCCCGGGATGGAGATCTCCAAAAGGGAGATGGAAAAAGAGGAGAAAATTCCTGTTGAGTCAGTGCAAAAACACCGAGCAGGGCCCGCGGGCAGATCCGGGCGGGAGGCTGCCGGTGAGGAATGCCTCATGCTCCGTTTGGCCAGCCGTTTTCCCCCAGCAGTTTCCCCTTTCATTTTGGGGTGAAAAGCCAAACATCATGGCAGGGTTTCAGCCAAGGCCCTCCCTGGCAGGCAGAGATCTCCTGGTGACCAGCGGCTGTGGAGGGGAGAGTGGGTTGCTCTGCTGGTCTCATACACGTCTTCTGGATGGTTCTTTATTTTAAATTGTTTCATTTAAAAAAACAGAACAAAACAAACAAACAAAAAAAAAGGCAAAAAAACCCCAACAAAACAAATCATAATAATAAAATAATAATAATAAAAAATCACTGTTGTCCCAAATGGGTTCAAGTTTCTGGGTTTTATTTTTTTGTCTTCTCGATGAATTTAAAGTCAGCCCAAAACTCCAGGCGAGGCAGGGAGGACGGGGAGAGGAGGTACAGCAGGTATAGCAAGGTGCCCTGCAAAGGCAGAGATGATCCCAGGTGAGAGCCATGGCCACCCTATCCCACTCCGACCCAACCCATCCTCCCCTTCTGGCCCAGGATTTAAAGCCATCACGGGAAAATCATAGAATCATAGAATCAACTGGGTTGGAAAGGACCTTTAAGATCATCAGATCATCATCACCCCAGCACTGCCAAGGCCACCACTAGTCCATGTCCCTGAGGACCTCATCCACACGGGTTTTGAACACTTCGAGGGATGGTGATTCCACCACTGCCCTGGGCAGCCTGTTCCAACGCCTGACCACCCTCTGGGAGAAGGAATTCCTTCCTTTCTAATACCCAGCCTAATCTGACCAGCCCACCACAGGCTCACCTTAGAGAGAGATCAGCAAGCATGCCCGGCAGGTCAATCAGAAGGATGCTCCGGGCAAGATCTGTTCACTTCAAACCATGAGTCTATACAGCTGCAGAAAGGAAAGCATGTCACCACTGTGCTGCTGAGCTGCAGGCTGTCCCCTTAGCCCCCTGCCACCCCCCGGCTGTGTCCCCTGGTCCCCGTGCGGTACCTTTTGTGATAGATGCAGAGGCAGGGCAGCCTGGCTATCGTATCCCCCTGCAGCAGCTCCTCCAGACAGATCACGCACTCGCCAGCATCCTTGGTCAGCACGTCATCTAGGAGGGGACGAGAGGGCAGTGGTGAGACATTGTCCACTGCAGCAGCTTTCCCATTCCTGGGATGCAGGGGAGCCCACGGCCAACTCTGCGGAGGCAGCCAGGATGGGGCTTCCAAAGAGCACCATGGAGTAGCGAGTGAGCATCAAGATGATGGGAGATGCAGGAGCAGTGCTCAGCCCCGTAAGCTTCCCTGCCAGTGAGGAGTGGAGGAAAGCAACCACGCTTCCAAGTGCCAGCCCAGGAGGACACACAACCCCTACGGCAGGCAGGATACCTGGCCACGATGGGTCCCTCTGGCCGCAGCACTCTGCAATGTGGGGAGGGGCCTGTGTCCCAAAGGCACAAGCAGCGAGGCTTAGCCATGCCGGGGGAGCAGAGCTGAGCAGGGCTGTGAGCTGCACCATCCCACTGGAGCCCAGCCCTTTGGCAAGCCTAGCCGAGCTGCCTGCCCATGCAGCCTGCAGTGTTTCCAGCCTGCCCAGAGCCATCCCAAGCCAGCAGGACACTGTGTCCGCTGCGCAGCCTGGCCCTTACCATTGTAGGAGAGGCGAGGTTTGCTCAGACACATGATAAAGTGCATTTCCATCTCGTCAGAAGCCACCGATTTGGAGCAAATGGGGCACTTGAAACCTGGAGGGAGAGCAGAGAGAAGAGCCCTTAGTGAGGGAAACAGAAGGATCCATCCCACATCCCGCATCCCGGCAGCGGGCAGCCCCTCACCTGCTGCCTGCATGGTGGCACTGACCCCACGCAGTGTCTGTGGGGCACCCACTCATCCTGTGCCAGCCACCAGCAGTGCCAGCATGGGGGACAGCCACCCGAGCAAGGGGACAGCCGCCTGAGAAAGGGGACAGCTGCCCGTCCCTGTGCCTGCTGCGCAGAGGGCACAAGGAGTGTGCCAAGGCAGAGCACACGTGGGCATCAGCTGCTGCCGGGCCTTAAAGGGCGAGGAGCAGCCAGGGGCATGAAGCACCCACAGCTGGCAAGGGCAGGGGCACGTCTCTGTGCCTGGATAATGATGTCCCTGCTGCCACAGCGAGCCAGGAGAGCTGCAAGGAAGGAGGTTTTGCTGTAGCGCTGCAGCAGAGCACTGACAGGCTGGAGCCATGAGACCACACTGCTGCTTTATCCAGCTTCTGGCAGGAGTGAGGTGAGTGCTCACCCCTCCAATGCCAGGCACCAGCTCCAGGAGCAAGAGACCCTGCGGGCTTGACATCCCAGCCTGGCTTTGGCCCTGCCTGGTGACTTGCACTTTTGGATGAAGCTGGCCAGATCTGCTCTGCATCCTTACTTGGGCATGAGGATGGAGCCTGGCTCGTGCCAGGGTATCCCACTGGTGCCACCACAAGCTCGAGCCACACAGACTGCCATGGCATCGTCCCCAGCGCTGCTGAGCCAGGCTGCCCCAAACCCAGGTTTACTAAACCCCAAACTCACAGGGAGCAAAACCCCACCCAGCCCTGCAGGTCACCCACCCAGGACTCCTGCTGTCCCACTGCTCCAGGCCATGCAGCTTGTCACTGCCCAGCACAGCAGAGCTCGAGCTGCTGCAGCCAAACGTGTGTGCCACCGCTGCCACCATGGCTTTGCACCAGAATATCTATCAATTCCCTGCCTGCAGAGAGGGAGAAGGTAATTTAAGGACCTGTCTTCTAAAAGCAGATCAGGTTTGACTGCAGCGCTGCTTAAGAGCTTTCTTCATATATATGCAAGGCTGCTCAGGAAAGGAGAGGAACATACACAAATTATCTAAGGATGAATCAGGTTCTTGTTTGCCATCACGTGGATGTGGCGAGTGTTTATTTTCTGCTTCTTGGAAGGGAGAAAGTGTGGGTGGCTTTAAGGGTGGCTTTAAGGGTAGGCAGCTCAGACCTCTACCATGCAAACAGCCAGGATAATTGGTCTCATTATTAGCACTGATAAACACAGATTACTTCCCAGCTTCCTGGATGAAAGGCTAGGACATGGATGCTGGCTCCTACTCCTCCAGAGGATGGCTATTCCCAGGGAGGGCACAGCAAGGATGGAAGTCACAGATAGCAGGGGGCTGGCTCTACAGGGACCTGCTAAGACAGGGAGCCCCCCCAGCAGGGTGTCACTGCAGGGACACATATTCGCTGGGGGGTTTCTGCTGTGAGTCCAGTCTTGTTTGCACCACAGCCATGCCGGCAGCCGGAGTCACTGGGGCAGCAGCCCCAACCTGCCTCACCCTCTCCAGCCTAATTTTACTCCTGACTGGTTTATACCTTGTGGCAGCAGTGCCCATTAGCTGAAATAGTTGGGTTTTTTCCTCCTCCCAAGTGTTTATCTGCCTGGTGTATTTATAGAGTGGGCTCAGATGGCCTCCCAGCCTGCCTCCTGCAAGACCCAACCAGCCTCCCCTTGTGAGACACCTTTCCTGTCACCCAGCTCCCCTGGCAGCCAGCCTGTCCCTGGCTGAACCCATCCTGGTCGAAGGAGGATGGTCTCCCAGCGCTGGGAACGCCCTGGGGCCTGGTTCCCAGTGGCAAGCCCCTGGCACAGGGCAGCTGTGAACAGCTTCCTTTGGGAAAGGTGTTCCAGCTGCCAGCTTGGTGTCAGGACAAGGCATTTGCAGAGGTGAGGTACTGTCCCCCGTGCACCACATGGGAAGACCTCGTTTTCTCCGCCCACCCCCCTTTTTTTTCTGTGCCAATGTGTTATTTTAAACAGCTGCCCCAGATCTACCGGCTTTGGCAGCATCCAAAGGGATCCAGTGAGATGCACAACCGGGGCAAAGGGAGAGGGTCCTGGATGAAACCACCCAGCCCAGGGCATGAAGCAGCCGGAGCCAGGCAAAGAGCAGGGCCCTTCACAGGCTCTGGTGAGTGCTGTTGCTGTGTCTCCAGGCCTCTCTGCTGGCTGGGGTAGTTTTAGCACAGTTATAAATAGCCAGCATGAACACCCATCACGCTCCTTGCTGCTCTCAGGGCAGCTGGCGGGGAACAGAGACCCCCAGCACCACCACAGCCCTGTGAAAAGGACGTGGGGACACTGCAGACAGAGGGGTTTGGGCACAAACCCCAGCACATGTGTGACATGCTCCACACAAGGATGCTGGCTGCTGCATGGGTCTGGGGGCTGAGCCAAGTGCACACTTTCCTGGCTCCGTATTTCACAAGATGGGGTTGGAGATGGGGATGAGAATGCAGTTCTTGGGCCTGAGCAGGAGTGAGGAGCCAGCGGGGAAGGTTCCCGGGCCCAGGGGACACCCTGCACCCCAGCTGTCGGCACAAGTATTTGGCATTACAAAAGCAACTGCTTGAATTCCCCTTTCAGTGGAGCACAGGGAAAGGGAAGGCAGGGAAGGGGTCAGGCTCCCTCATCCCTTCTCCGGGTGACCTCTGGGAAAATGCTGTAGATGGAAAACCCAGTGGGGCCAGGGGGCACCTGACGGTGGAGCCCAGCACCTTGGAGCATCCCTCTATGGCTCAGGCAGGCACTGGGGCCCAGGGCTGTTCCTGCAGATGAAAGGGCTGCTCCCCACACAGACGGTCCTCCTCCAGGCCATGGGGATTTTCCACGGTCCCCAAAATCCCTGTTAATTTATCCTGCCTAAGCTGCCAGCCCAAGCGACGCAGGAGATTACATTTTGACAGCTGCTCATGGAAAATTCAGCTCTCTCCCTCCTCCTCGAGCCCTTTCCACCCTCCTCCCACATGCCTGAAAAAGAAAGGAAAGAGAGGAAGGGCCCAACTATTTCTCCTCACTTGGGCCTCCCACATACATGGGGAGGCTTAAGGATGCTCCTGGGAAAGGCCTTCCTCCTTCCCAACGCACCCTGGGCAGCTGGCGATGCTCTTGCCTGCGGCACATTAAACCCGAAGCTGGCACAATGACCACATGTCACAGAGACGTGCAGGCAGGAATCAGCTCTCGCCAGGAGCCAGTGAGGAAGACGAGGGTGCTGTGGGAAATGGGCTGGCCCAGAAAGGCAGGTTCAGATCCAGGCGTGGCCTCTCATATCCTGCAGGAGACTGAGAAAGGCAAGGGCTTTCCAGGGCTTCGAGACACCGCTTGGCAGGTGATCTCATCTCTCTGATGGCTCGGTCTAGAAACTGGGAGCAAGCAGTGCTGGTGCTCCCCAGGGGCTACTGCCCTCTCAGTATTTTTAGGAAGGCTACATGGTTAATTTTAGAGACATGGGTGAAGCAGAGCTGGGAACCTCTGAAAACCCACAGCAGATCCTATGCAAGCTGAAAAAGCGCTGTGGTTAACCCTCAAGTGCCAAAAGCACTGCCACGCAGGCTGCCGTGGTAGGGTTGACACCTTTCCAACCCACCTGTAATCATCGCAAACACAGCTGGGACAGGAAATTCCCATCACTTGTCTCTACAAGTGATGCCCACAGCAACCTGTGCAGCCTGGGGAAGCCACTGAGCACAACAGAGTCAATCACACCACATCCTGCAAGTGGAAGTGGCTGCTCCCCTTGGGGATGGCCTAGATGGCATCCACAGGAGCTGCAAACACTTCCCTGACGACTGAGAAAGGCACATGCCATGTCCACATTCACTCATTAACCCCCCTGCTAACTTGGTCTGCCTGCAGACAGCTTATTTCCAGGCTACAAGGCCACCAGGAGATGTGTCATCACTCCAGCAGCAGGATACCTTGGTTCTGTCACTAGCAGATGGCTGAAACACAGGGAGCAGCATCTCCAGCAATGGGAGGAAGATGCTGGTGGGGGATGATGTGCTCTGAAGGCAGGGGAAAGCAGCAGCTCAGGCACAAGCAACCCATCCCATACAGAGTATTGTTCAAAGGCATCCCCAGCAGTGGGATAAACCAGAAGTCCTCTGTATAGCAGTATCCCCAGAACATGCCCATCCCAGGAGGGGTCCTTCCATCTGTGCCCACCACCCCAAGGGACAACCTGAGTACCAGAGAGCTCAGAGATAAGCCCCAGGCAGCCTTATGTCCATGCAAGTTCTGGAAACCTCAGCTGCACCGCACATCTCAATGTCTCCAGAGGTACCTCTGGGCCCCTGGCCAAGAGAGCTGGCTTCCACCAGGTCAGGAAGTGTCTGAGCTCAAGATGAACACAGGGAATATATGGTTCAGGCATACAGTTGAAGCAGGGCCCTGGTGCCCCCTCTCCTTGCTGAGCAAACCCTGAGCATCCCAACTCCTCCTCCAAATCTTGACTATCCTAACTCTTTCTTGCAGCTTCCCCAGCAACACCAGTTGAACTGGCATCAGGCGGAAGATGGAAGAGATGGATCATCTTTAAAAAACCTGTGTTAGTGATTGCAGAGGAAGGAAAGACTGAAAAAACGTCTCTATGGGCCCAGTTGGTCAATCTGAATCAGAGAAGCATGTGGAATTGTGAGAGGTGAAGGGAGTCTGTCCCCTCCCCTTCCGTTACCCCTCGTGGGCTCCAGCACAGCCCCAGGAAGGAAGGGATCATGGAGTAGTTGTCCTCCTCACCAGCCAAGCAAAGGAAACCTGCAGAGCCAAGATACTCAGACCTCACATTTCCTGGAAAATAAATTAACTCCTTGTTTTTCTAAAGCAATTGTCACAGGAGTGCACACTGGGAGATGGCACATGGGGTGCACAGAGCTCATCTCCAGCACTTGGGTACCTCTGGTAGCTCAGGAGCTGCATGGGTGTCCTCTTCTGAGAGCATCACCCACCATGGTAGTGATGCGCTATCAGCCTCTGAGCTATGCAGCTGGTGATGCTGCCTTGCACTGGGGCAAAGAGCAGCTCGCAGCTGCACCAAGGACCTGTCCCACCAAGGACCATGCTCCCTCTGCCCATGAAGCGCTTGCATGGAGTGCCTGGAAGCCAGGACACCCAGCAGAATCAGGCCCAAACCCACCTCCCCTTGCGGAAGGAAACAGCATCAGCAGGGGAGATGCAGGAGCCAAAGCCCAACATGGCCCAGGGTGCCGGGTGAATGTGGTGGCAGTGCTGGGCTACTGTGCAGCATGAGGGTTGACACGAGCAGAGACACATGGGCAGGAAGAAGTAAAGCACCTAAGCAGCCTCAGTTGCCAGCTCTGGAAAAGGACCCTAGGAATGTCCTTTCTCCCAGTTCAAGGCTGCGTGGAGGTGGGAGAACATAAAGGTTGGCTCCAGGGTGGAAACAAACATCCTACTTTCCTGAGGATGGAAGGGAGGCAGGGCTGGGGGATGCCAGTGAGCCAACCCCTGATTATCAGCCAGGACTGGACATGTTTAGATGGCAGTGCTTGGAATGAAGCCCAATGGGCCTTGGCAGAGAAATGGTCCTGGTCCATCCCCATCTCCCCCCCCCCCATTTCTTTGCAGGCTGAGCCAGGAGAAAATAAATGTTTGTAAAGTGAAGCAGGCACCCCAAAAAGAAGCTGATTCTGCACAAGGCAAGGTTTTACAGTGTCTAAGACAAGCTGCCCTGACTCACAGTGGCTTCCTGGCAAAATCCCCATGCTGCAGGTATCTGCCACCAGGCTGGCAACCCACCAGCCAAGGGTGGCAGGGATGTGCCATGGACCATGAAGCTGGCCAAGGCCAGCACCACTCTAACACTTGAGGTTTTAGAGATGCCTCTGCCTGCTCCCACCCAACTCAAGCCACAGCGAGGAGATGCAGCAGCAATGAAAAGGCATCAGTGCTCCAGCTGGGATGCAGGGCAGGAAGTACGCAGGACATGGAGCAGAAGGTCTGGGTGGCACCATGTCGCAGCAGCTCAGGATTGCCTTGCTGCGAGCCAGGAGGCAGAGATATCTTATTTTATTGTATTTTTTTTTAAGCCAGCTGGCATCTTACGGAGGTGGTGGGAGAGGACGGGAAGGAGGAGAACAGATTGCAATACTGGGGCTAAGGAAAGCCCAAGTGCTGGGAACAGGCAGGAGACACAAGAGAGGGAACCCCATAGGGACATTTGCTCCAGTGCACCCAAAGCCATCAAGCCTCAGCAGATGGACACGCCAAAGCCTTTCAGGATAGCTCCAGCGTGGCCTGTAGTGTAGTACCCTATGGTACACATAGAAAGCATCTCCCTCCTATAGCCCAGGCTATGCTGCAGAATCAGTTCCCCCACATGTGGATGAGAGAAACAACTTCACCCTGCCTGCCAGTTCTACTTTACTGCAGAAACACTCCCCCACTTGCTGGGAACAGGCTTCATAAGGAAGAGTGTGTAGCCCAAAGCTAATTTTAGCATCCCAGTGAACAGCAAAGTTAAGCAGAGGGGTCCTGGGCAACAGCCCAGCAAAGGCATTAACACCTTAGACTCCTGATATCGGGCTGCAGGGCTTGAATTTACTGAGCTTCAAGCTCATTCAGGGCTCCTGCTAGTCACAAAACCAGCCTGAGGCCATCTCATGGCACACAAGAGCAGCAGGGATGTCCCAGCACTGCTTTCCTACCTCTCAAGGGAGGCTCCAGGTTTCAAATTCACTGCCCAAAGAGGAGAGGGATCCTGCAGGCACACTGGGAATTTCCAAGGGGTTTGCCTGTGCACCTGCTTTTTCTCTCCTGACTCTTTTTTGCACAAAGGAGGAAGCCCAACCACAAACCCTGCTTCAGGCAGCAATCATCTGCAAGATGCACAGAGACAACAGGGCCATGAGGAGGTCCTGGGTGCCCAAATGAAGGAGCACAGGGGATCTTCCAGCAGCAGAGTGGGATACAGAGACTCAGAAAGCGGAGCTGAAAGGAAGAGTTGGGATGCTTTGGCTGTGAGGGAGCAGCGAGGAAACGTCACGCGGGGACCAGGCATGAGTCACTCCTGACTAAGCCATTGCTGGGAGGCACCCATGGAGTCCCCACTGTGGGCTCCAGCTGCTGCTGAGCTGACAGAGGAACTCCTGCTTTCCCAAAGGCTCAAGTGCAAAAGCCTGACCTGAGCTACTCCCAAATGCAGCCGGATCTCGTGTGGGGTGATGCAGCAGCTCCCCAGCTCCCTCCCTCTGACCCATGGGTTTTTCCAAAGCAAAACACTCATGCCTTTATGCTGCCAAGGCTCTGCCTTGCCTCAGCTTCAGCTGATCTTGCTGGGGAGGACGAAGGGACACTCCAGAGACACCTGATGGATGACACGTCCTGGCTTTGTGATGCTGGCAGAGGGAGCAGAGCACAGCACTGATGGGAAGCGATCCCACCTGGCTCCTGGGACACCTCCTCCCTTGGCATCCCATGGCAGCACCTCCATGGCAAAGAGTCTCCTGTGGCACTTCATGCCTGGGCCATGCTGGCAGGTGTTACTGGGCAACTGCTTCTCATTACTGCAAGACCCATAACCCCTGGGGTGTGCCGGAAGCACAAAGCACTGCTATCCAGGGTAGAGAAAAGGCAATTTTTAATGTAACGGGCAGCAGAGACAAAATGCACACAGAGCTAGAACCACAGGCAGCACATGGCTGGGAAACGCCTATGGCCAGTTAACATTGGTTGCTCCTGCAGAAAGACACCATTGGGAAAAAGCCCTAGGGAGGAGCACACTGCAGAGCAAGCCCTAACCTCAGCTGCCCCTGGTGTGCGAGGAAGAGATGCATGGCAGAGAGCATCTCCCTATTGCTGAAGGATGCCCAGTGAATGCTCCCAGCTAACAGGACAGCAGGAAGGGAAAAGGCGGGATGTAGACCTGTAGGATGATCACACGCCTCTGCTGTGTGTGGTGCAGGAGAGGGATGCTCAATAGCACAAAGCTGACCAGCCAGTCATGAGCTCCCCTTCTCCAGCCACAGATGTACACCTATGCCAATTCCTGCTAGCAGAGGCAGGACAGGCGGCACACCATGCCACAGGGAGGAGTAACCCTGCATGGCTGTCCCATCTCTTCTGCTCCTGCTTCCCCTTTGTTTCAACATGTGCTACACTTGAACACAGGAAGGGATGAACTGTCCTGCAGCCAGTGGCTGCTGAAGCAGGAGGGAGATGGGGCTGCAGATGACAAAATCCCAGCTGTGGATTTCATGCTCTCTCTCCCCCAGGAGAAAGGAAAATCACCAATGCAACACCCAGGGGAGCACAGTGTACCCTCACTTCCAAAGCTGAGCAGGGCCTTGGAAAGCAGAGCTCCCAATGAAACACTCACCCGGGAGTGGCCACAGGGTGCTGTCTACTTCATATGGTGAGCAAAAAGAAATCAAACGTTTCTACAGCTGCCCTTGGAAGGGTAAGATCTACACAAACAGCAGACTTCCAGGGTTATGAAATCCATACTGCAATAAATAAGAGGACGGACAATAGCTCAAAGCAGCAAGATCCGGGTAGGGATAACCTGGAATGTCGAGGCAGCTCAGGGAGGGTGCTCAGCCTCATCCCATCCTGCTTGGCACCAGCTTAACAGACATCAGGCCCCAAAACTGACTTCAGTTCACACTGATTCAACCTCCCTGCAGACGGTAATCTAAGCCATCAATGCCCTCTCCTTCATTTCCCCCAGCCACAGATGTACAGGCCTTGGATGGATTGAAAGGTGGATCTAATTCCCCTGCAGCACTGCTGACAAAACGCAGCTCCACTGCCTCGCAGGGAGAGCTCCCAAATGGATAACTTCAACTACCCTCGCTGCAGGAGGAACTGTGGGTTTTCACTCACTGGTGACAAAGACTTCTCCAAAAAATCCAACCCCCCAAACGCCCACTATACCGAGCTGCATTGCAAAGAGTAGAGCCCCCGACACCACCACTGAGCTGCTGAGCTGTGATCAGAGAAGCCATGGAGAAAGCCAGAGGGAAAACGAAGTCTTCTGAGGCAGCAACAGGCAAAGAGGCACAGAGGATGTTGAAACTCCTTAAAGCCAGCAGCTCCAGAAAATAACATGCTGGACAGGGATGCAGGACAGGGGAAGCATCACTCAGTTCTCCTGCCTGCCTGCTGCTTTCCTTCTCTTGCATTGCAGGCAGCTGGCCTCTAAAAATATCCACTGTTGTCACGCCGTCCTGCCTGCTAGGGCCAGGAAACAGCTCTGAGCAGCTTTCAGAGCTATTCTTCATCTGTGCCGTTGTGTTTTCCTCACTAGGACCCATCCCAGCCCCATTTCTGTGCCTGCTAGGTGACAGTCTCTCAGGAACAACGGCCACAACACTCACCACAGCCTCAACGAGGTGGGAGGGCTCGCTGGGAACATACAGCCCTGGGGAATTTCTGCTAAAACTAGCAAAAGAGTAAATATTTCCACTGCATCTCTCTGCTCCTCTACAGAGCGCCACTAGACAGTTCCACAAGGTGCATGGTCTCATTTCCGTGCTGCTGACGGGAGGCCCACAGATGCACCAGTGTGCACAAGCACAGAGCCAGGAACTTCCCCACCCTGCTGCTGACATGGGCCAGAGCAGCTCAGCTCCATGGGGAAGGAGAGGAGCCAGCTCCACCTCGAGGTGCACTGCAGCTTCCCCAGCAGCACCCATCCCTGCCCACAGTCCCCTCCTCTGCCCGCAGCCTGGCAGGGCAGGAAACCTGCTGACAGTTGGGCTCTGCCCATGGGAAATGCTGTGCAGTGGCATGAGAAGAGGCCCCAGGCCAGCAGAGCTTCCTGCAGCTGCACCTCCTGACAGCCTCCCACCAGAAAGCTCTCAGGCAAAAGTGTTCAACCGAAGCAGCACCCGCAAGAAACAACAGGATCATTCCAGAGGTAGACCCATGCGCAGTGGATGCACCTGCATTTGGAAGCTGCCTGGTGGGACTGGTGCAGGGGAGACAGCTAAGGTCTAACTTCAACCACTCCTGCTCTCTCTGCAAGAAGAAATGGGTCTGCCTCCACAGAGAGAAGCTGCTTGTGTCCTGATGTACAGCCACACCAGAGCAGGCAGGTAGACTGCTCTGCATCAGGGCCTGCTGCTTTACAGTATCACTTGTGTAAATCACAGAATCCCAGACTGGTTTGGGCTGGAAGGGACCTTAAAACTCATCCAGTTCCAAGCCCCTGCCATGGGCAGGGACACCTTCCACTAGACCAGGTTGCTCCGAGACCCGTCCAAGCTGGAACACTGCCAGGGATGGGGCAGCCACAGCTTCTCTGGGCAACCTGTGCCAGGGCCTCAGCACCCACACAGGGAAGAACTTCTGCCTTATATCCAACCTAAATCTCCCCTGTTTAAGTTTGAACCCGTTGTCCCTTGTCCTATCATTGATTTAAATTTTCAAGGGAACCAGAAGAAAGCCAGGTCACATCAAAGCCAAATTATTCGACACATCTGGGATTTTGGTGTACCAGCAGCAGAGGTAATGTGATGTGCCTCATGGTTGCCCACCAGCTGCCTGGTGTGCCACAGAACTGGCCCCTGCAGAGGGAATTCATTCAAAGAGGTCTTTGCTGTTTGTCTGATTTGTCATACAGAGATTACATTGGGGAGAAAAAGGCTTTTTCTTTTTTTATCTCCCTCCAAAGTGGGTTTTTCTCCTGAAATCAATTTTTGTCACTTAGCAGCATTTTCCCATGACTCTCTAAAGCTCCTTTGGCCAGCACCAGCCTGGGTACCACTCCTCCACCAAAGATGTCTGCAGCTGATTGAGACTCTGGCCAGCAAATGAGAGAGAGGGAACACAGGAGCCCTAAGAGCACATTAATAAATAAGAGAAGTCTTTACGGTTATTCCAGTCGCTGAACAAATATCTCAGCAAAACAAACCAGCATGGGATAAACTTAAGTCATGGGCTGGGAAGACAACCCTGCCTGGGAAGTGGGTCAGCCCAGGGAGCACAAGAGCATCCCTCTCAGCTTCTCTGGAACACGTGTGCAGGCGGGGGAGAGGGCATCTGGCTCCCCTGAACTGATTTAAGCACAGGTTTAAGAGAGGAGTGAGCCCAGCCAAGCCATTAGCACCCACACCAATTAGCGCCTGGCTCCTAGGCAAGGCATACGAGAGATTTTGGAGAGCACTGGAGTCAAGACAGTGCAGCTCTTATTGCAGAGACCACAGATAACCGCCACCGGCTCCTCACACACAACACCAACGTTGACACAATTCATCTCCAGGCTGCAGGCCTAGTATGCACCAAAGCTGCCTTCTACTTCCCCATCTTTTGGTGTTCAGTACTTTGTTTTACCAAGGCTGCCTCTTGCCTAGGGTGTATGCTGCCCTGAAGCTGGCTCAGAGATGGCTGAAGTGGAGGAGTAACCCTTCCAGATCCAAGGAGTCCAATAGCTGAGTATCACCAGCCTGGGGAGTCATCAAGACCACTTCCAAACAGTGGCTTCAAACAGGCTAAGAAAACTGGGGCTGTTCAGCCTGGAGAAGAAAAGGCTGCTTGGAGACTTTGTAGCAGCCTTCCAGTATCTGAAGGGGGCCTATAAGGATGCTGGAGAGTAATTCTTCATCAGGGAGTGTAGTGATAGGACTAGGGGTGATGGGCTCAAACTTAAACAAGGGAGATTTAGGTTAGATCTAAGGAAGAAATTATTCACTGTGAGGGTGGTGAGGTCCTGGCACAACTGCCCAAGGAAGTTGTGGCTGCTCCATCCCTGGCAGGGTTCAAAGCCAGTTTGGGTGGGGCTTGGAGCAACCTGGTCTAGTGTGAGGTGTCCCTGCCCATGGCAGGGGGTTGGAACTAGATAATCTTAAGATACTTTCTAACCCTAATCATTCTGTGATTCTATGATCCACAGGCCTGGCAATGTTGTGGGTACCTGACCCAGCTGAAAGGCAATCACCAGCACCAAACCCACAGAAAGATGGCTTAAGGACAGCCTTCTTTGGAAATTTCCTCTGTGAAAAATAGATTCATTAATGGCAAGTTTCTGCAGAACCTGGGATGCCCTTTCCCTGGCCTAGCACCTGTAAGAGAGGAGGGAAGCACAATACAATATCTGCGTGTTGAAAACTTGGTATCAGGAAAATCAGCTGAAAGTGGACCTGCTGACTAGCCAGCTAGAATTAAGGCTTCTGGTTTTGGTGGAGACCACAATGGCAGGACTCGCTCAGGAGTGAGTACTGTCAAGTCAGAAAAGGCTCAGGACTTGAAGCTGTCAGAGTAGAACAGGGGTACACCACAGACATGGGTACTGGATACCACAGTAACCAGCCAGGCAGAGAGACCAAGGCTTCCCAGCGCTGGTATTCACACAGACCTTCACCTCATTCTCCAACAAGTGACCCCTATTTCACATCCCTTATTAAAGAGCACTTCCAGCTTGTTTCACTCTCTAAAGCTGCCTGGAGAAGGACACAGCCCAGCAGCCATGCTGCAATCTCTGTGCCAGCCACTCTTCCCTCTCCCTCAGGGTGGGTCCTCCTGCTCTGAGCAAGGCACTGCTGAGAACACAGCAGCTCCCTTGGCAAAGGAGACCTCCTGACCTTGCTGCTGCCAGCATCCAGGACAAACAGCTTGTTTTGCCAGTGCATGGAAAGCTTGTGACATTACTGATAGCACAGAAAGATGGCATTTCCCTTAGCTAGCCAGCAGAAAAGGAGATACAGATTTATTAGAACTTCAAACAAGGGCTTTGGGTGATGAGGGAGAATTCCAGATAAACTTTAAGCTATTTACAGCCTCTGCAAACTCCCAGAGATCCTCTGATGAAGATGAGTAACATGAGTGATACCAAGAGAACCACACAAAGCTGGAGACATGCAGCATTAAACCACACGCCTCCTTTTTCTCCCTTCTTCCTGCTAGCCTCAGCTTTGCTGAGAAGTCCTAATGGTCATGAAGCTACAGAGATGGGGTCAAGCGCAACAGGCAAACTCCAAAGTTGCCAAAGCTGTTTTGTCATCTTCCACCCATGTAAGCCAGGAAGCAGATCTCAAACCCTGGGTAGTCAGGGAAATCCCAGAGCAGTTCTGGGTGGTGCTGGAGCAGTTGCACTGCTCACGTGGATCCAGGCATGCCTGGGAAAATCCCCATCAGGAAATGGGATATGCATACTCAGTGAGGTGCTGTTGCCTCAGCGGAGGGACAAGTTCCACCACAAGGTCAGAGCTCCCTCACTTACCCCATTTAAAACACCCATTTAGGCTTTGCTATTCCTAAGAGCAGCAGCTCTCCATCCCTGACCCTGGAAGGCCTCCAGTACAGAACTGCTTCTGCTGTCCCTGCACCCCAGCAGCTGTGGCAGAGCCTGGAGGATTCAGCAGTGGGCTCTTCTTGCTGACCGTCATGACACACAGCACCCTACAGTGGTGCTGCAGCACATGCTGGCCCTAGGGACCACTTCCCAACATCCATCGGCACAGGCCTCTCCTCCATGCCTGGCTCTTCTGCAAGCCTTCCACGGCCGAGTGGGGAAAGGAGTCAAGATCGGTCAAGGAAAAGAGCTCAAGCCCACCCCAGCTCACCCCTGAGGGTTCTTGCTGGTGGGCCCAGCACCACAGATAAAGGGAGCAGTGAGGTGCCCAGCCTATCTGCATGCTCCTCTTATCACAGGCATGTTGCTGTAACAACAGCACCTTATCACTGGCATTAAGCCAGGGCTCCTTGCTGTCCCACCTGGGTCCCTGCAGAGCCCGGGCTGCACTTTGAGGCTCCTGGCTCTACCCCGAAACTCAAGTACTCCTGGAAAAGCAAGCTCATGAGCACAACCTCCCCCATGTGCCAAGATCAGCACTGTCTGGGTCTCCAGCTTGTGCAGAGGTAGGGCAGGCAGGGCAAGGACCAACTCTCCAGACCTCTTAGCCACAGTCTGGGAGAACTCCTCTCCTGAGGCAGTACAGCAATGTGGGCAGACCCCCGCGATCACAAGGCACACATCCTGCTGAGTGGGTTTGGTGTGTCAACGGGTCCCCTAATCCCCACACCCCTGAGTCATCCTTCAAAGGAGAAGAGACAATCAGGCACAGCAATGTCAAAGCTCCTCTCCTCTTACTGGAGTGCTGCTGCTTCAGCACTTTCCAGTGGCTAATGGAGTGGCTCCACACCATGAGAGAAGCAGATCGATGGGGAAGCAAGGTGGGGAGAAGCAAGTAGCTCCTGCCTGCCCTGCTGTAGGTTAACCAGCTGCAACAGGAGATTAGCAGGAATGTTAGCAATCTTGAGGTGGCTTACTTCCTCTTCCTTTCAGCCTCCAAATCCTCCATTAACTTCTTACACTGAGAGGAAGAACGCAAAAGTCTAACGAGCTCCAACAAGTTTTCAGGATGGTTTTTAAGCATCCTCGTTCCTTTTGCTATTAATTAGCAATGAGGAAGAACCATCACCAGGATACACTTCAGCACAGACTGAACTGCTTTCACTGCTGCTTCAGCACAACTCACTCTCAGAGGGCCTCAAAAGAGGCACCAGAGAAACCCAGTTCCTGCAGCACCTCCCACAGCTTTTGCTGCAGTCTTCCAAGGACATTGGCTTTAACTTAGCAGCATTGTACTAACCTGAGCAGCCAGAAAAAGCTTACTCCATTTTGCAGCTGGTTTATTTTTATGAACAGGTCTTTGCCTCTCAGCATTGCAGCTTGAAAACTGTCATATAATGTAACTGATACTCTCTAACTGAGCACCTCTAAGCGCAGATTAGCCCCAGGGTGTTTCTGCAATGGAACACTCCTCGCTCCAGCTCCAGGCGCAGCAAAAGGCCTCATGGCACTTGTTCACGCAGAGGTTTGTGAAATAGCTGCAAGGATGCTGTGCCTTAGTTTCTGTCTGTGCTTAAAACCCAGAGCAGCAGCACGGTCTGCACAAGGCCATGGAGCAAGAAAGTTTGCGGAAGCAGTTGGTCTCACATGCCAGTCAGCCCTCTCCGTCTGCCAGGGAGGACTGCAAGCACCCAGCTCAGCTCAGGGTGTTTTGCCACTGAGGATGCAATGCAAGACATACAGCTTTCACCTAACTGAGAAGAGTTGCCCCTGGAGACTGGGTAAATGGGAAAAAACCCAAGATGGAAGGAGGAAAATGGACCCCTCAAGCCTTGTTTTGCACTTTGTTATTGTCCACTGCTTCAGTTTCAATCCTTTCTGAAAATGAGGCATTGTCCCAAACTGTATTATGAAATTCCCAGACAACGTCATGTAAGGAGAACACTTACAGCGCTTACAAAGGGGACGGGTGGGAGAGAAATCCCAGACTATTCCAGGAAACACAAGGAGACATCCCTGAAATGACTTCCCTCCTAGCCATGATGAGAAGGGAGGACCTCCCATCTCACTCCCTGTACCCAGCCAAAACTAGGTCAGTGACACAGCCCTGCTCACAGCCAGAGCTCCTCTCCAGACACCAGGACCCACAGAAGGGTCCAGCCAGGAGGGTGAAGATGGGGGCAACCGTTCCCCTCCCTCAGCCTGACATGTTTCCTGCAAGAGAGCCTAGCTGGCTCCCCAGCCCTCCTAAAGAGGCAGGCAGTTCCTCCTCTGCTTCCTTCACAGCATCACAACGGTGCCAGCTGGCTTCAATGAGAAAACCCGCTTTGGCCTCTACCCGGCCCTTTATCAGAAGAAACAAAGGGGAAGAAAATCCCACACATCGCATTCAAAGGCTTCCTCTGCCCTTTTCCCAGTTTCTAATGCATGGCAACAGTTATACCCGAGCAGCACCTGCAAGCACCTTCAGTAGAGGCATCAGGAGCTTGGTTTGGTCTTCAAAAACCCAGTGCTCCAGCTAAAGCACCCTCAGACCACTTTCCCCCAAGTCGAAGGAAGGGGGATACGTGTCTGCCACACCTACCACTTCACATCCCACAGTCAAACCACCTCCCTTACAGAAAGCCTCCTGTCTTCACAGCCCCTTCCTCCCTTGACCTTGACACAAACGCCATCCCTAATACCAGGAAAGGGATGGAGGTCTTTCCTTCAGGCTTAGCCCAAGGGGGGTTGAGCAGCCAGCCAAGCAAAGGGCAGCCCCCTCACAACCCATTCCTGGGCAAATCATGCCCACCACTGCATCAGGGCTCCCATGGACGGAGTGGAAGCTGTGGGGAGGTTCCGGGGAGCCGGCACTCACCGCTGTGCGAGCTGAACCACCGCGGTGCGATGTGGAGGGGCAGCGCGTCGGCCAGCGAGGCCCTGGCGCCCAGGTACAGCATCCCGTCTCTATGGTGACCGCCTCCCGTCTCCTGGTAACCGTTGCCATGGGCGTACGTGGAGTCGGAGCCTGGACCGCCACCGCCGCCCGGGGCCCGCTCGGCCTCTTCTGCCGCCCGCGCCGCCGCTGCGTACAGCCCGAAGGGGACGGCGCCGGCCGCTGCGGGGTCCATGCCCATACCGGCCACCGAGCTGACGGAGCGGCTGCGCAGTCCCATGGCGCCACCGCCGCCGCCGCCCGCCCGGTAATGGCCGAAGGGGGGCGGCCCCCCCCCTCCTCCCGGCGGCGGCACGGCACTGTCATCCGTCGACACCCCCGGGAAGGGGCCCCGCGAACGGGCCGCCGTGCTCTGCTTGCCCCCCATATGGGCGCCGCAGGGCCGGAGGGAGCTGAGCGACAGCCCCCCGCGGGGAACGGGGCCGCGCCGCCCCCGGGAGGCGAGAGGGGGCGGAAGGAAGCGGGGGGGCGCGGGGAGCTACGGGCGAAAACCCATCCCCGCCCCAGGCATCCTCCCCGCGCCGGGCCCGCAAGGGCGAGGGCGCTCAGGGGCCGCCGCCGCCGCCGCCGTCACCGTCGGCGGGAACCGCCGAGGGCTCCGGGGCCGCGGAGGGGAGGAATGAGGATGGCCGGGATGGCGGGGGAAGGGAGGGAAGGGGAAGAGGGGAGGGTGGACGCCGGTCGGGTCGCTCCGCCCGCCTCGCTCCTGCCCGGGGCGCGGCCGAGCAGCCGGGCGACGATCAGCTGCGGCCCATGTGGCGGCGGGGGGCGGCGGGGGCGCGGGGCCCCACTCCGCTACGCTGCGCCGGCCACGGCCTCGCTGCCGGCCGCCGCCAGCCGCCTGGGTGCTCGGCGCCGCGCCGGAGACAATAGAGGCCGGCAGCACGCATGCTCCCGCCCCCAACCTCCCCCGCCCCCCGGCCCGCCGCCCTTAACCCCTGCGATGCTGCCGGACCCGCCGCCTGGGCTTGCGCTCGCCCCCGCAGCGGCCCTGGGGATCACGGAGACACCGCGCTTCGGCTGCTGCCCACGAAGCAGAGCCCTCAACCCCACTGGCCTGCAGCGGGACCGTAACCACGCGGACGACGCCGCAGCTAGGCGCTCCGGGGAGGCCAGGCCGCGCTAGGGCCGCACCCGCCTTGAGACCGCGCCGGTCGCGGGAGACCCGCTGTCCCCGGTACACCGGACCTGAGCCACGACCGGGGGCGCCGGGGTGTGTATGTGTGTGTGTGTGTGTGTGTGTGTGTGTGTGTGTGTGTGTGTGTGAGTGAGGACTACGTTTCCCGTCATTCCCCGCGTGGCGCCCAGCTCTGCTCAGGCGCGCTACTGCCCGCCCCGCTCGTGCTGGGGCGGCCCAAGATGGCGGCGCGCTGGAGCAGCGAGAATGTGGTGGTGGAGTTCCGCGACGCCCAGGTCGGGGGGGCCGCCGCCGCCGGGGGTTGCTGCTCGGACCGGCTGCTGCTCGGACCGGCCCTTGTGGGGCTGACCCGGGCGCGCCTGGTCATTCCTGTGAGGAGCGGGGAGGGGGTTCTGGCCTAGACGGGCTCGGCCTTCCCACTGGGCCTTTGGCCGGCTGTAGGCGGACGGGACTGAGCCAGTCTCGGAGCTGTTTGCGCGGAGATAATGCCTTGATTCATGAGGCACTTTATTTCTAATCTTATTTAGATTTTTTTTCTTTAGTGTAATGTCAGGCCCAATAGAACATATTGCCACTTCCCACACATCTTTTCACATTTTTCGTTTGAGACCTTTATAGTTCCTTTCTAATTTGAAACTGTTGGGTGATGCTTGATTAGGTAGAAAAGTGGTTTATATTTTCTTGTAAATAGTAAAACGGTCAGCTTTTGGTTTTGAAGTTGCTGGCTACAAGGGAGCTTTCCTCAGAAGTGTGGGGGTTTTTAGGGTGACAGTCGCTTAGCACGGCTGGATATGGTGGGTAAACTATGATCAACTTATGCAGGAAGTCCAGAAAGATTAGCAAACATAGGTATGCAAACTGTCATTTTCTAGTTTCGCGTGCTGGGGCGACATCAGCTCTGCATTCACCATTGCAAGTAAGGGTATTGAATCCTCTTGTGCTACATCCAGCCTGTTCTCTAAGTTCAGAAAGCCTTTTGCTTTTATACTGCAAAAGCTTTGTATCAGGTTTGTTTTCCTCTCCTAAGAAACGTTAAAGCAGTTTTGTCTGTTGTTGAAGATTTGCTCTTGGAAAACACGTATGTCTTCTTAGATCACAGATTCGGATTGCATCCAGCCCAGGAGATACGTGGCCCAATTTGATTGCTTATTCATAATGACTGGTGTATGAAGGGGAGAACACAAGTGTTTCCATCCTCTTCCGCAGCAGTTCATTTCATTCCTGCTGTTGTGCAGGCATATACCTTAATAAAGAGGTTAACCACAGGTATTTTGGTCCCTTTGGCTCACTGTGGTGTGATCTGTCTAGAGCTGTTCTGACCTGCCTGCTCTCTCATACAAAACCAGAGAGCTGCAGTGGCTGCTATGCTGCTGCATCAAGCTAAATTCATTTGTGTTTGTCCTTGAGATTTTCTTCGGAGTCTGCACAAACATTTTTTGCAGATGGGAAACTTGAGCTTGAGAAATACCTTGAAATACCTTGGCCATGTCATCCTGTACCGGGCTTGGGCTCTGCCTATAGGCCACACTGTCTCCAAAATCCCTTCCCCAAATCCAACGTAAATGGTAGCGAGAGTCAAAGGAGTGGGCAGTGGTTACATTTATAGCCCGTATGTGTCTGCAAGCACAGCAGTTGTCTTTTCACATGACACACTCTGGCATGATGAACAAACTAAAGGACCTAACCTGTTAACACTTCAGAAAATCTCTGCGTAATATGGGGCCTTTACTGCCTATAAGTGTCATCTTGCTGGACAAGCTGACGGGGTGGCAGTCTCTGTGCTCTTCTGATTTAGATGTGACCCACAGGCTCTTGTCAGGCTGCCTGTACTACCAACAGGAGGCTAAAGCTCACCATGTCTAACAGTGATGACATAGTACCGTATGTAGCAACTCAGTGTGTAGGTAGCCAGTTAGGTATGCTAAGAATTTGTACTTCTTGAAAAGCCGTATAGCCTTGGCAGATTGAGTTGGTCTGTTGCCTTTTGGTGGGAGAGAATGAAGCTAGGTTCAGAAGTAACCGAAGTTCAGACATGAAAGGGCGTTTTTCCTGGCTTAGCAGAAGTCAAGTGACATTTGAAGCCTAAGGAGATGCTGCCTGGGCTGTGGGCTCAGGGCTGGTTGTCAAATGTGCAGTACTCCTACTGTGCTTATTCACGTAATTGTTACTCATAAACAGCAATTCTAGCTATCCTGATGTTTTGGGATAAAAACTGCTTTCAGGTCAGTTTGTTCAGTTTCAGTTCCCTGCTTCTGGAACTTTATGCTGTGAAGACTGACATAGCAATCAGCCAAGCACATTACATGGCAGCTGTTTGGTTTGTTTTTTTTCTGTTGCTTAGGTAAGACTGTAGTATTGTAGACAACTGTTTGTTGCCATAAAATTCATTTGTGACTTGCCAGAGTAGCAGCCTGACACATGAAGCTTTTTACTTCATTCTGATTGTTCATTGCATTTTATGATGTTTGGTGCTTGGAAAAACAGTTCACCAATGTTCATTATTAAAAATTTGTAAGGGTTTATGATATCCTGATGCCAACATGAGGGAAAATAAACTTTGTATATGAAATTATCATGTTAAATTGATGTTTGTCTTCTGTCTTGAGGAAAGGTAGCCACAGCTGCATGGAGTATGAGAAAGTTCTGGTTCCAGTAATGGCTTTAGCGATCCTCATTATGATTCCTCAGAAGTGTGTTTGGAGAAAGTTCTTCCTCCTGCTTGCCTTTTTTTAAATAAATTTAAGAACCCACTTTGTTTTGCAAGGTGCTGTGAAATGTAGGGAGCTGGAATTATTTATTTACCAAGCTGATTTTAAAACCAGCTGCTTCTTTACAGCATTATTTTAGGTCTAGGAGAACCTTGCCAGAAGACTGGATTTGTTACCTAAAAAAAAAAACAACAGTGAAGGCAGGCCGTTCCTGGAACAGCAAAAGCGGCTTGACTGGGCATAGGTGTGAGTCTGGGGTTAACTGCATACTCGTGCTGAAACTCTGCAGGCATTTGAAGCTCTTTGCCATGTGGACTCCTGGTCTCTAGCAAAGAATGAGCCCATGAAGCTGTTTTTCCCTTAGTTTGGGTCCTTGGAATTAGGGGATGGAACCCTGGTTGAAAAAAACAGGTTTTTGTAATGGTTATTCTGTCTCATGTGATGGAATTCCAATGGGATTGCCATTTTGTCTCCTTTATAAGCAGTAGCTGTGGGACATCTTGTCTTGATATATCCACACTGAGAGTACTTAGCAGAATCCTGAACAGTAACAGGGACATCCTGAGCCTTCATAAGAGGAAGCTTTGAAGATGATAGCAGTCAGTTTGAAGAATATGGGGCATAGTCTGATTTTTGTACTGTGAACACTAAAAACTGCGTTGAAGTCATATCTGTACTTATGGGCTGAACTGTTTGGCTTTCCAAGTAAGTTTCCTTTATTCTGTTGGGAATTAAATGAGGTGATCATCCCATTCCATTCTGAACAAAAAGATGGGAGACAAAAGGTCAAGCGCTCTGTTCTTTTTTTCTTATAGCATTTAAGTTATCTCTTGGCTTTCTTTACAAGCAATGCCAAATTAAATTCTGATGCTTCTTAGCCATCTCTCATTTTTGGAGACCAGCCGTATACAAATGATTGCATTCTGTCTCCCAGAACATACATAATTAAATCTGGCCCTACAATGTAAGAGGGGGAGACTGAAAAAGCTTCTGAGCAGGAGCAGAGGCTGATTAATACGGATTATTAGAGACTGCTGATTGAAAGGCTGCAGCTGTGATTGCCCTAGTGGAGAGAAGGGAGCAAGGTCTCAGTACTTGTAGTGGGGTCTGGCAGGTCTTGTCTTCAGTTTACTCTAACAAAGATGTTTTCTGTGTGTGCCGTCCTACGTCCCAAAATCAGCTGCTACACCCCATCGCCCTCTGTGCTTCTTTAAGGGGACGTTACTTCTACCATGCTTGACTGATACCAGCCTTTACTCTTACCAGAGCAGTCTGTACCTTGATGATGAGCTGGCAGGATTTCCTGAGCTCCTCCTCAAAGCTGTGTGTCTGGCTGAAAAGCTGGCCTGACAGGTATAATTTAGTTTTGTTCTCTTGTTTCTTCAACAGGCGACTGCGATGTCAGTGGATTGCCTGGGACAGCATGCAGTGCTCTCAGGGTGAGTGTGACAGTCCCCTTTAGAACCGTATGACAGCCATTTCCACAAGCCAAATTGGCAGCCTTCAGGTTGGCCTCAGGTGAAGGGCTTACGTATTGTTTCAGAAAGGTGTAGCTGAATTCTGTTTATGGCTTGAGGAAAAGAATTCTGGGTTACATTTGCAACGGGATACAGAGTGGAAAGCCAGAAATAGCATCACAATAAAATACTTTCCTGGCTTTCTTCATATGTGCTTTCCCAAATCCACCTGTAGAAGGTGTAGCATCATGAACTACTGTTTGGATTCTGCTTGAAATACAGATTAAATAATTTCCTCAAGACAAAATTTGCTGCAAATATTCTTATGGTATACTGGGGCACGAGAGCCAAGCTCTCTGACCTGCTCCTCTGCTGGTTCAGTGGCGGATGATACTCAACAAGAGCAGTAGGTGCCAAGCTGCCAGAGCTCCTGAGAGAGCTTGGCATTACGTAGACACCCCCAGGGCAAGTTTTTAACCAGCTCAGCAATTGCCTGCCCTGCTGCCGCCTTTCAGTGCCAACAGCTATTCCTGTCCCACTGTCAATGACACAATTACCACACCAATTAGGATATTCACTTCAAATTCAGATTGCATGGGTGCAGCTGACCTTTGGTCAGCCATAGAGGAAACAGATCCTTTAGTGCAGCTCAGGGGCCTGCTTTCTTCCATGTAAACCCTTAGCCCAGCAGCCCTGTGCAGGAATAACCAGCTCAGCAGCTGGCTTGGGTCTAACTTGATACTCCTTCCTCCTTACACTTGTCCAGTTTCACAGCTTGCTTATTTAGGCCAACACAAGTTGGGGACAGCCTGTTTGCAATTCAGCATCCACCCTCTACATTCCAAGTTTCTCTTGCATGCTCAGCAGTCCTTGAGGATTTGTCTCCTTTATTTTAAAGCTGTGTGAGAGCCTAAGAAGGTTCAACGTCTTTGGTTTTTGGAGTAGGGAGGAGCCCTGAGGACTTTTGGTCTGGAAAGGCAGCAGATAATGTTATGTTCCTTCTCTTAAGAGGATTCACAGTGCTCAGAGCAGCTATATGCTTGCAATGCAGCTGACGTGTGATGTGTGGTTAATTATATATGGTTCAATATGTTTTGGTGCTGGTTTTCCATTAGAGTTCAGCTGGCTCACAATTACTTGTGGCCACTTTATCTTGCTTGTAAGATGAATCACACTGTGGGAGGAATGGTACCTTTCCTAGTTTTGTGGAGAGTTTGCCACATCCAGCAGGTTGTATGAACTCAGGTTTAGCATCCTGCAAACATATCTCTGCTGCAGATAGGGTAAGCTCAGGTAAGTAATGTAACCAGATCCATGCAGTATTGTGTCCATGCCTGTTTGTAAGCTGCTGCAGCTGAGCTAGCTGCAGGTGCAGGTGTACTGTCTGCAGAATCAAGCCCCACAAGCAGTGTGGTGTGGAAAGATGCAGCCACGCAGAATCACAGAATCTCAAGGGTTGGAAGGGACCTCAAGGGATCATCTAGTCCAACCCCCCTGCAAAAGCAGGGTAACCTAGAGTACCATTTGATGTTTGTCAGGGCTTCTTAACTCCTGCTCAAAGCAATCTCTTCAAACTGAAGCTGGCTCCTGTGAAGCTATTCCGTTGTGCTCCCGCCCTGCGCCACCTCGCCTCTGCTGCTGCAGCTTTAGGCCATCAAAGCATGTTTGGTGTGCTTACACCATTTCTCAGTGCTTCATTTTGTATCCTGGTTATCTGGGGCTTTCTGTGGTCAGAGCTACCCATTACATTTGCAGATCCTTTGTAATTTCGGTGTGTCTTTCTGAGTTTTTTTCAGTGTAGCCCTTTCTGAAGTATGTGGTCAAATGTAGCACTCAGGAAGAGTCTTCATCTGTCTTGTGAAAGGCTTCTCTTCTTCAGTGTTCTAGGCACAAAGCTGTGAGCTCCGTGTGAGCTTGGGGTTTTGAGATCAGTCCTGTGTGATATAGCCCCTTTGTGTCTGTGTGTCTTGCAGCCGCCGTTTCCTCTACATAGTCAATCTGGACGCACCAAACGAGGGGCATCGAAAGATCTCGCGACAGAGCAAGTGGGACATAGGGGCAGTGCAATGGAACCCGCATGACAGCTATGCGTACTACTTTGCAGCTTCAGTAAGTTCCCTCGTTTAAGAGCTGTAAGTTACCATCTTCCCCTGTCTTTCATGGGTGGACTTCTGCAGGGTTGGAAGGCTGTATGGAGTTCACACACGTGTGCTTTTGCAAGTTGCATTGCAAGATCAAGGCCTCACTGATCTACTGTCAGCGAGCTGTTTGACTTGATGGCTCTCAGTTATTGGTCAGTCAGTGTTGCATCTAGTTTTGCTTGCTTGTCTATTATAAAAACACCTTCCCAAATAAATTTGGCATTCAAATGGTCCTTTTCTGGAAGGAAAAGGGGATGCACTTTCTTTCTAACTTCCATTGTGTATGAGATTTATAGAATTTCTTACTCTATGGTGTTTTCTTTTCACCTTCCTGGTGGGATGTGGTGCACCACACAGTCTGTAAATAGCACAAGTCAATATTCGCTCACCATTGTAACAGTCTTGGTTTGCAGATGGGCAGGGACCAAGCCAGCAAAGAGTTCTTACTCAGTGTGTGGAGAAATAGACTGACCTGAAGAAGCAGTAGTGGCCATGTGAGACTTCAGAGCGTTTAGCTCTGATCTTTGCTCGGTCTATCATGCTCTGTACATAGTTCACTCAGAGCCCTGATCTTCTGCTAATGGCAGCCTTGGCCATCAACCACAGCACTGCAGCAACCAGCACTGGCCAGACACAGACTGTTCTCATGGTGAGGTGCCTTTGCTGCCATGTTGCATCTGCTTTTATAGCCCGAGAGCCCTCGAATAGCTGGGAATAGAGAGGTTTCAGCTATTTTTCTTGAGAAAATGCTTAGCAGAAGGTGGTTTTCTGGGATTTTTTTCATTTTTCTCCTTGGACTGTCACTTAACTTTTGGCTCTTACTTACAACTTGAGATTAAAGACAGTCTTGAAAATGGACCAGTGTTGTCAGTTAGGAGCCTTTGTTTGCTGTCTGAATTGCCCAGCCTGTCTCCTCCCAGCTCTGGCAGTACTGACTAGTATCTTAAAGGTGCCTTCAGCAGCTGTCTGCTTCTCAGTAGAGAGTTAGTAAAACTTGCAAAAAGGTGCCCTTCAGTGCCACTGCTGCATACAGTCTATGAAAATCAGAACAAAGTAATGAAATGTGCTATGCAGCCCATGAGCAGAGCAGGAAAGCTTCTTTTCAAACACACTCTGAAGGCAATATCGAGAGATTGGTTAATACTGATTTGAGCAGCACCCTGCTGTAAACCGGGGCTGTGCCCATCTCACACTCTTGTCTTGTTCTGCCCTGAGCAAACACAGGAGCCCCTCTCTTTACAGACTGAAACTAGGTGTAGGTGGCATCAAACCTTGCTGCTCCTGTTTATAAATGAAGATGGCAGTATTCAAGTCCAGGTTGGATGGGGCTTAGAGCAACCTGGTCTAGTGGAAGGTGTCCCTGCCTGTGGCAGGGGGTTGGAACTGCATGACCTCAATGTCACTTGCAACCCAAACTATTCTGTGATTCTGATTCTCTACTAAGATGCTCTGGTCATTTAGAGGTACTTGCTGACATACAAGAGGTGAGCAATACCCAATTGTAGAATCAACTAGGTTGGAAAAGACCTTTAAGATCATCAAGTCCAGCCATTACCCCAGGAAAGGGTGAGATCAGGCAGCTTCTCTCTTTTGAGTCAGAAACACCTCCTTTCCATCCATCCTATAGTTGGCTGGCATTTTGGTGCTGCTGTGTTGCAGCCCCGTCCTAGGGTTAGTAAATTCTAATAGCCTAAATTCTATTAGCCTGTCTTGTTTAGAAGTGGAAAACAGGCTTACACCACATGCTCAGGTCTGTGTGTCCCAGGTCAAGTTTAGAAGCAGTGTGGATGTGTTTGAGGGCCATACCTCAGGGGGGCGAATGTGCATTGGGAAGACTAAATCAGCTTGGATTCAGCACTGTGAAGATGTGATTTGCTGGCTGTCATTCCGCCATCAGTCTGCTGTTGAGTTTGTCGTATGTTTAAGTATACCATGCAGGTGTTGTGGACAGCCCTGAGGGTCCTATCCCTCTGCTGTGGGTATCGTTGAGGTTGGAAAGGGAGAGTAAAAGGGGGTGTTCTCTCTGCCAACAGTTTCATCCGGTCTGCAGTGCCGTTAGTTGGAAGTGGTGCAGGCAGAGGGGAAGTCTGTCCATGTGTTTGGATAACGACTTACTTTTTTAGCTTCTTTCCAGAAGAGCTGAAACACATCCTCTTGCTGTGCTTGACTGTGTCTGCCCTTTGGCATGAGCACATTTCTGAGGACTCCTAAGCTGTTGTTTCAAGAAATGCTGTTGTTTTCAATCCTAAATCCTTGTTACTTCTTTTGTGTGGTCACAAATGCTTTAACAAGAGGGTGATGAAATTGTTGGAAGTGCACACTGATACTTACATGAGCAGAACATATTCTAGAGAATGCTGCTGATGCAGGGAGCTGTCATTTCACCACACCTGGTGCTAGGGACAGCACTTCCCATTTGAGATGCCCTACTAAAAGTCTGATGACCTGGTAATCATTTGTCTTGTAGCACCAATTCTGGAGTCCTGGATAAATCCTGTTGGGTAATTTCACTCTACCCCTTAAATCCTTCTGTCAATGAGAAACATGCAAGGAGTTTTCCTTGCCCGAAGCTCTTGTAAGTTATTAGAGAAATGCCATATATTATTGCTGAGTTGGAAGGAGACCTTCCATTTTGGGGAAAGCTGTAGTGTCTTATCTATCTGCAAGTTCCAATTAATAAGAAGCAGTTTTGGGGTAGAAGAATAAAACACCACCACCACAAAACTGCAGCAAAAACTGTAAGTATCTTCTCTATTATCTTTTCCCTCATCTACCTGTAAATCTGAAAACAAGGGGCTAATGAAGATCAGGGGGTTGATGATGTTATTTAAGTTTTTGCAGAATCAGTATGATTTTCCAGTTGTGGCCTAAGATCCACTGTGCTTGGTGCTGTGTATGCACCCAAAAAGGCAGTTCCTGCCCCAGAAAGACTGGAGTCTACCCGGGCTGAGGTGGACCTTGGTTGAGGCAGAATATGAACTTAAAGCACAATAGCTACTTCCAAGTAACTTTTGTGTGTGGCTGCACTGAGGGAGGATTTATTCCTAGAATAAGTGAGATAGCCCTAAATATTGTTGTAATTAATTCATCTGGTTTGCTCCTGTGGTTTACAGTTAGTGGTAAGCACTTGAAAGCTTTTTTCCCTGGGCTGGCAATGGTGGAAGTGACCTTAAAGCCATTAGACTATATTGTTCGTGTTTGGCAATGGCCCTCATTATCTCAGAAGGGAATTGAGAAAGAGTTGAGGAGGACCAATTGTGATCCATCATTCCCCTCACTGAAAACTCATCTGAACAGACTGGTATGGTATTCTTCCAGAGAGAATTTATATGCCTTTTGCCTGCATTTACAGAGTGTTGTTAGGAAATAAAAGCTCTGAGAACATCATTTCATGGAAATATTTTGAACTGTGATTTTTTTTTTTCCCTTTGTTCTTGTTTGTTTCCAACTTTTAAGTGTAAGCAATTAAAGTGTAAGCTTTTGAGAGACCTCGAAGCCTGTAGTTTCATCTTTGCTCTTCTGCTTTGAGCAAGGACATTGCTAATCATGGTGTGACTCATTGGTAACTGAAGTCATTGAAAGTGAACCTGGTTCTAACAAACAGATTCCTACCTTGTTTGACTGTCTCCTTTCTTCCGTTTAATTTCAGAGCAATCAGCGTGTTGACCTGTATAAGTGGAAGGAAGGGAATGGGGAAGTTTGCACATCACTGCAAGGACACACACGTGTCATCAGGTGAGGAGCACACAAGCTATGCTGCAGACTGCTGGGTGGAAAATGATGCACCATTTCACAGAAGCTGAGTGTTTTGGTCCTCACCTTGTTCAGGTGTGCTCTGCTGTGAGCCTGTTTTTGCTTTTCTGGACTGAACTGCCTTCCCATTTGGAGGCAGTATCACCTGTGAAGCCGCTCACCCTCTCATGGCTTCCCCCAGTATATCAGCTTAGCTTCTGATAGCTCCAGTGTCATTGGCTTAGGCCACTGTCCTTGTGTGGTGGTTAAGCCCAGCTGGCAACTCAGAACCAGGCAGTTGCTCACTCACTCCCCCCATTTTTTTCCCATCCATTCCCAGAGGGATGGGGAGGAGAGTTGAAAGAATGTAAATCCCACAGGTTGAGAAGAACAGTCCAGTAACTAAGGTATAACACAAAACCACTACTGCTACCAGCAGTAATAATAATAAAGATAAGGAAAAGAACAAGCATAATTGCTTTAAGGTTCAGGGTCAGGAGCATGTTTCACAGATATTTCACTTAGAACCATTTCATTACTTCTTGGAATTTACTTAGAGAAATTATTAAGATCTTGCTTTTTACTTAGAAAATTTCAGTAGATGTTATGGAGTGGCCATGAATTTGTCAGAGAAATGGACTGGGGGCTTGTGAGAAGTTGATGCAAACTTTGTGTGCTTGCCTTTGCTGACCTGCTGTGATTTTGTGTTTGCAGTGACCTGGACTGGGCAGTGTTTGAGCCAGACCTGCTGGTCACCAGTTCTGTTGACACATATATCTACATCTGGGACATCAAGTAAGAATCAGTATGTTCCTGCAGTGCAGGGGAATCATTGCACTCCTTTCCATAGGTAGCAGCTGGCAGGGCAAAGCATGCACTGAAGGGTGCTGCTTTTCAGCTGTGCTTGCAGGGGCTTTGTCTACATCCTGTAATCTGAAAGATGACTTCTCTTCCCCTGTTTTCAAACCAGAGTCGGTGAAGGGCAGCAGACTGGTGCTCATAGTCATGCTCCTCTGTTGAAAAAATATTGACTAGCTTCATTCCCTACCCACACCATATCTTTCCTTGGGCGCTTTTCCTGGAGACTGAGGGTGTTCTATCTATTGGGGTTTCTAGCTGAGTGAATGAACACTACTTCAAGATCCTGCAGCCATTTTACACTAAATTCACTGCTTGTTGCTAGCTCTCCCTCAGTGGTGGTAAGAGTGGTAGTGGTATTTGCGAACATTTTCCTGTTTGTGCTTTCCTTTGATTCCTGGTGCTTTCTACTGTGAAATTTCTTGAAGTGAGCCATTTCAGGTTAAGGGGCATCTCCAACTATATATCCCAAACTCACCAATATTGGAATTACGTATTTTACACCTGAGAAGCAAGGAGGTGGCACTGAGGCTGCTGTGTACTTTCGCTGACTGTACAGCAATTCTTTATGACTGCTGGCAAGTCACTTGGTTCCTCTCTGCCTCCCTTGCTGAGTTGTAATAGGAAGATAATTATACAACCCCACTGTACCATGCTATCCTGAGGCTTGTTTAGCTCCTATGAAGCTCTTAGATCCTTGGTTAAATGGTGCTTGAGAATGGCAATATATTATTAATGTGTAATTAAAAGATATAGAGAGACAATAACTGTTGGTTGTGTTTTCCTGTGATACTATCTTAGTGCCAAGCAAAAAAATAGAGCTCTCTGAAGGTTTGTGTCTGCCTGTATCACTTGACCATAAATGCTTGCCTAGGCAGTCTCTGAGTAGCCTCTACATCCCACCTGTGCTGGTAAGGTCTCTGAGCTTGCTGGGATGGTGAGGTTGTGGGCCTGCTGGCCTCCAGCAAATTAAAATCCTCCTGAAATCACTGTCTTTAATGACACCCTAGAGAGGTAGCCCTGCAGTAAGGGCAGCTGGAAGTTGCCCACTTAATTTTTCATGCAAAATAACTTTGATTAGGCAGAAATTCTTAGAGGGAAGAAGTACATTCCATTCCAGAAGATGTGCTGGTTTTCAGCAAACACAAAAACCTGAAGACAATATTCCTTATTTTCACTGGCATTTTTCATGAAAGGGCAGGTAAATTCCTGAGAAGCAAATTATTGCCTTCAGCTGTGTCCAGGCTGCTAGGAGTTGTCATGGTGCCACACTGGCTTCTACCGCTGCAGAGTTTGGCCTCTAGAGTCTGCACACAGCTGGGCTTACTTTCTACTGATTTTGTTGTTATATGCTAGACATGAAGTCTTTGCTCTGGTCATTGTTCCATCTGCCTTGAATCAGGGTCTGCAAAGGTTTGAAAACACATCAGTAGCTTTTGTCAAGATTTTCCACAGCTCTCTTTCCTTTGCCTCCTGGCAAAGGCTGTCTTGTTGCTTACTGCAGAAGCACTTTGTGAGCCAGTTTTCTTGCCTGCCCAGTCATGTTCCTCTTCCCTCTAATTATCTCCTATTCCATCCTGTGTCCTAAACTGCTGTATGTGGTGGCAAGACAGGATGGCTTTTGGCCTCCAGCTGGTCACCTCTTTCTTTATTCCATTTAACCCTGGTGTATTTTGGTAACCAGAAAGCACATTAGCTCCCAGGAGACAGCAATGTAATTACTCCTGGAATAGCAAGGAGCTAAATGGGGAGGCAGGACCTTCTGGACTATGCTATTGGTACTCATATTAGCCATGTTGTGTTTCAGAGACACTAGGAAGCCTACAGTCTCGCTCTCTGCAGTTGGTAAGTATAACATGTACGTGTGATGTAGCCTATTGACTTGTGTCCCTGTTGTTATTGCTCCCTCCTGTCATGGACCAAGGCTGAACGTGGCAGAATACAGAAGTGCCACCACATGTGATCATCCCATGTAGGAGCAGAGCAGCCTGAGAGGCCCCAGCTCATAGCTCTTAGAGGAGTAAAATTCAGATTGGATGTGAAGCCCTTAGAGGTTCCCAGGCATGGAGGGTGGTGCTTGGACTGGCTGTCCTGAAATCGGTGTACAATCACATGGTATTTGTGCTTTTTAAATGTAGCTTCCTCCCTGCTTAATCCTGCTGCTGCACTGCATGTCCTGTCTGTAATATCTCCACATCCTTTTATGTTTGCTTATATCATCTGAGAAACTAAATCACACCCCAGGCAGTGCTGTTGAATGCTGCTGGCTGCCAGCCTCCCCCTTCACTTACTGAGGGGCTGGGTACATTAACCTGCTGTTTCTGCTTCCCTGGGGCACCTTCAGCATGACAGAAAGGTGCTCTCTTTGGGCTGTGCTTGCTCTGGAAAGACACTTGTGGCTATTGGCAGTGTGACTCTCCTGCCGCCTGTAATACAGCCTAGTGGCAGGTACTTTGTGTCAGTCCTCACCAGCAGTGTGTTGGAACTGGGTGAAGCACAGCTGACAAGCAAAATGTCCTTTTCCTGAGCTACTGCCCTCAGTATTAGAGCAATCCTCCCACTGTGTATGTCTTAAGCTCTGCTGTTCATTTCCCCTTGGGCTGCACATCTGCAGTGTGTCCCTCTTCCCTTGCACCCAGTAAACCCATCTCTCACAGTAATGCAAAAACCTTCCTGAATCAGAGAAAAGCAGCATTCAGTTCTGGTGCCTGGGGTGAGGTTCCATGGGTAAGCTGAGCCAGCCCGGCAGCTGGCTCTCCAGAAAGCATCCTTCCTCCCATGCTCGATTCTGTTTAGTGCTGGTCCATAGGTTAGTGTACCCTTCAGTGAATGGATTAAATCATCAATTGGCAGCCTATTTACAGATTAGTAGTAGTAGTAGTAGTAGTAGTAGTATTGTTTGTTTTCCAGTATTTTTTGATAGGATGTGAGGATGAATCTGCTCACCATGCAGCAGAAGGTGGGGAATAGCAGCAGGCTGAGCTCTGGCTTTCTTATAGACCTCACTTTTCTGATAGCTCAGAATATTTTGAAAATACTGGTGGAATAAGAGTAAACAGAATATGTATTTCTCTTACAGTATTTGAACAATCCACATCAACTGAAGCTGTGTTTTGAGTAGAAATAACTACTCATCTGCTGTTGACTGAGTCACACATGATATCCTATATAATCATATGTGGACCATTATCCAGTTTCTTTACAAAGCTATTGATGTATTTGACTTTGTTGTGTATTTTGACAATTGAGCCTTCCTTCCACCCAGTGAGCCTTACCTCCGGCTGGCCAGACACAATGTGCACCTGCCTTCTACACCTGTCTTTTAATAATAAGCCAGTAACACTGGTTCATTGTATAGCATCAGATAGCAGAGAGGATGTTGGGGAGACAAACTGGTCAATCTGTGAGCACTTGGAAGTAACTTGAATGAAAACAAAGGATTTGGGAGGGGAGCGGGAAACCTGCAGTTCTTATCTGGAAGAAGTTGCTCCATCTGAGTTAACGGACGGGAATATTCTAACTGGGGACAGCCTGTGACTAGAAGCTGCAGTGTAGATCTCTAGGCATGTAACTGGATCTGTCTTGTTTTGGACACAAACACTATGCTGAGGAATTGGGAGTTAATAATTTTCATGCCATCCTTCATGCAGGCTTCTGGGATATCCTTCCTCTGAACTTCTTTTCCTGTGCTAAGAAGAGCAGCTCTAAGCCCAGGTCAAGGGTCTGCTGTGCCATTTACTTTATAACTGCTTGTTTTGACCTGCTGTGTTTGTGCTGCAGCTGGTGCTTCCCAGGTGAAATGGAACAAGAAAAATGCCAACTGTTTAGCAACAAGCCATGATGGGGATGTCCGAATATGGGACAAAAGGGTAAGCTGGGGGGGAGGGTTTGGGCAGTCTGTGCATATTCATAGAATCCCCGGTTTGGGTTGGAAGGGACCTTAAAGCTCATCCGGTTCCAACCCCCTGCCATGGGCAGGGACGCCTTCTGCTACACCAGGTTGCTCAAAGCCCTGTACAAACTGGCCTTGAACACTGCCAGGGATGGGGCAGCCACAGCTTCTCTGGGCAGCCTGTGTGAGGGCCTCAGCACCTTTAGTAAAGAATTTCTTCCTAATGTCTAATCTAATTCCACCCTTTTTCAGTTTAAAGCCATTCCCCTTGTCTTGTCCCCCCTTGTCCCCCTTCACTACACACCTTTGTAAAAAGTCCTTCTCTGGAAGAGAGCATGTAAATAACATCCTTCCCCAGAAACTATGTCTATTAACATTTTGCTTTTGTTCTCATAGCACTTCGTTGTTTTACTGAATAGAAAGTATTGTTCAGGGCTGTACTTGGTGATGGGAATTTGCCACAGCTTCCTAGGACCTTTTCTTCAACCACTTTTGCTGGACTGTTTGCCTTTCCCCAGCAGGAAGATGTTACACCTCCCTTGTTAAATTGTCTCTTTTTATGCCGAAGAACTAGTCAAAATTTCAGGAGTCCTGTGCTGAGAAGGAAAATGTCTCTCCTTGCAGAAACCCAGTACTGCAGTAGAATACTTGGCAGCTCATCTCTCTAAAATCCATGGTCTGGATTGGCATCCTGACAATGAGTATACACTGGCCACTTCAAGCCAGGATAACTCTGTCAGGGTAAGTGTTACTTTTTGGGATTCCTGCCTGGGAGATGTCAGGATGGTACAGCAGATCCACTTCTACTACTGAAGGCTTGAGGAGTGCTTGCCGTTGGCAAGATCTGTATCCTTATTTTTTGCTTTCTGACCGCCTGTGTGTATTGAGCCAGGGGTGTGCTTACACAACAGGCAGAAAAGTTACTGCAGGATGGATGCACATATGTTTGCCAGGTATCTGTGGTGATGTGGGTAGTACTGAGGCTGAAAACAACTCTGTCTGCCTGTTGCTTGTCAGAAGGGAGCTGGCCACATTTGCCAGAAGAGCCTTCTCAAAATGCAGTGTTGCCAGCATCAAGCTGATTACAGCAACTTGGGGGAAGACATATTCCAGCCCTGGGGTTTCCAAACTCATGTTGAACTTGGTTATCAATAAGAGACTGCCTGCAAGCACTGCTCTGCAGGGCCTCTTACCTGGGGGGAATTTTGTGCTTTGTATGTCAGCCAAATGTAGTTCATTCACACTTAGCTAAGATGTGAGGCAAATGCAATTGATGTGTATTCTAGCAAAGCAAAAAGTTAGGTTCTTCATTACAAAATTAGCAGTAACAGCATGGTGGACCTGCCTCCAGTCTGGACTGGCACATTGGCTGGGAGCCTGCAGGCTGCTGGTCTGCCTGCTCTAATTACTCAAGCTATGATCACTGAATGTAACGTCAAGTCACTCATCTAAGGGATGCTGCCAGATGCTGATAGCTTGATATTTGTCTTTTGGGGCCATCTCTGCTGTTAGTGAATGGGATTTCTAATGATGCTGTGGACACCATGGTATGTTTTTCACTTTGTTATATCTGCAAGCCACATGGAAGACTGCAGCCTTGACGTATAGCCAGCTGACTCATGCCTTTGCATGTCTTTCTGTGTTTTATTTCTTGTAAGTTCTGGGATTATCGTCAGCCTCGGAAATACCTTAATATCCTTCCCTGCCAGGTTCCTGTCTGGAAAGCAAGGTACACGGTGAGTGAGAAACTCAAATACACAAAGGGACATAAAATAAAGGGCTTCTCACCAGTTCTACTGCTGGACATTAGGTTGGTTTTTAAAATACCTCTTGGTGCTTAAAATACCTAGAAAAGCAACATCCACTGTGGAAGGCACTCTGGAGAAGGAATGCAAAGCACTGTGAGATTCTGATCTTGGGCATTATTCTCCTGGGGGATGAAGACCTAAGTGCAGGTGGTTTGCTCTGGGAGAAAGAGGCTCAGAAAGTGGCTGCTGCTTTCCTGTTTTTCTGCTCAACTTCAGTATTAATATATGTTGCACAGAGCAATGCAGCTGTGGTCTTCCTTCTCTTGAGCACTTCCTCTACTCCCAAGGTTTCCAAATATGCGACAGTGGGATCTTACAGCATATCTAATCCAAGAACTGTTGCCATTTATAAAGCAAGCATGCAGCTGTGTGAAGCTAAGGCTCTCGACATCAGTTGTCTATATTCTCTTTCCCAGGCATCTGAATGTGGTCTGAAGACAGTGCTGTGCCTTGAATCTTTGATCCTCTTTTCCCATCCGCATGGTAGTGGGTGCAGGACTGGGTTCCAGTCTGAGCATCATGACTCTGAACAGCTGCTGGGACTCAGTCCCCAGGTAGCGGTTCTTGCAGCTCCAGGCAAATTGCAGGAAGGATGTCCTGTGTCAGTGGTGAAATCCCTTCAGCCTCCCAGCTAAAATGTGAGGATGCAGCAGAAGAGAATTATTAATATTAAATGAGCTGCATTGAGTATCTCAATCTCTTTCACCTTTTACCCTGTAAGACAGTAGTTTTGCACAACATTTGCTTTCGACCCTTCCATTATTAGGCCGGTTTCTGTTTTGGGCTGACCTTCTTTAAAAACCACATATCCTTGATAGGAAAAGAGAAAAATTAAGAGTATGATAGCAGCAGCATGGCTCCCCAAGGCTAACTGAAAGGGTGTTTCTCTCTCAAGCCTTTCAGCAATGGGCTGGTGACAGTAATGGTCCCTCAACTCCGCCGGGAGAACAGTCTTCTTCTCTGGAATGTCTTTGACTTGAACACGCCTGTCCACACCTTTGTGGGACATGATGATGTAGTGCTGGAATTCCAGTGGAGGAAGCAAAAAGAAGGTGAGTTCAGGGCTGGATGTGCTCCCTCCCCTGAGCTGTGGCCATCAGCTAACCAGGGATGGGGAGGGCTGGTGCCTGGCTTCAGTGGTTTTGCTATCACCATTTGACTCTTGCCTTTCCTTGGAGTAGCTCCTATCCACTTTCCTGCTCCTCCTTAAGCTTCAGCTGTGTTGTACCTGTTTTATAGCAATGCCCACAGAAGCATTGCCCTGTTGTTTCCATGCTAACAAAGTAAGTTACCAAATGCTGAGTGGCTCAGCAGCAACTCTAATTGTTTCCACTCTCCTGTGTCTATTTTTGAATGTATCTTTTAGAATAAATTGTACAAACCATTAGATGGGTGCACAAATCCTGCTCAGAGCTCCAGGCTAACCGGTTAACCCCTCAGTCACTGCCTGGATCAGGAGCCTCTAGCATATCCCAGACTAGAGACCCAGCAAATGCACCTTCTCTGTGTGCTGGCAAAGGCAGGGGAGGAAGAGCGTGGGATAGAGAGACTCCTGTCAAAGTTCAGTCCTGACTGCATTTTCTAGTGTAGGCAGCTAAATATAGGATATTCCATATTAGAAGTTGGATAACCACACAGAGTGAGGCTTTGTTTCCATCACCTCAGCTGCCATTGACAGAGCATGCACGGTTGGCTTTCGTGCCACTTGTGATATGACTTTGCAATGTCCAGCCCTCTGCCATCAGCTCTTGGGGCAATTCAGTTAAGTCACCTTCTTCTCTATACCTTGCTTTTCCTCTTTCAAAAAGAGGGGAGTAGTACAGAGCCATGTTAGGATCTTGAGGTACAGTCTAAGCCAGCTTGTGAATGAACATTCAGGCAGGCTTGAACCACAGTTGTGTGTCTTATCTGAGTTAGTAGCTACATATCCAAGGCTGGAAATCATCTCAAGCAGCATGGATTAATCATGCAAGCATTCCAAGTCTGCTTCAACGTGGAGATAACCAAGATAGCACGGTTCTGCTTCTAGAGAGCCTGCTGTGCTGTATTTAGACAGTCCCTGTGTCTCAGCAGAGGGGTGTAGGAAGCAGTTGTGCAGCAGCAAATTCTTGAGTGTAGCAGCTGTTTGACAAGGGAAACTTAAACTGTGTCACAAGGCGTAAACATGGGCATAAATAAGTCTGTGTGTCTTTATCTGTTGGTAGATAGTATGTACCTAGATGTATTTCGTTACAACCTGAACTTGTGGCATTGGCCAAGTCTTTCAGAAGAAAGAAGGGGGAGAGTTGAATAAGCTTCTCTTAGCTTAGAAATGTTTTAAAACATCGGCATCTTGAAACAGATAGGTTGAAGATAATTTGACTTTACAACTGTGAAAACAAACCTGTTTCTCAATTATATTATTTCTTCTATTTAGATAAGTATTGTAGCAGAACTTGTCCATTCCTAGTTGGAAAAGTTGCATCATGTTCATTATACTTTGTGCTTTTTGCGTGTAAGTTATACCGCATTTAGAGGTGTGGTGACTCGTGCAGGGAGACATAAAGGCAGATGCACCTAAGCCAGTTCAAAGCAGAAAAGGACTCGCTTTGCCTTTTGATTTAGTGCCTTACCCATTGGATCTCCCTGATGGCTTGCTTGAATCTGTTTACACCAAACACAGGGCTGAGATAGTCTCTGTTTTCAGCCAGGTCTGTAAATTGTTTCTGTCCTTTGTAGGTTCTAAAGACTACCAGCTGGTTACGTGGTCCCGTGATCAGACTCTGCGCATGTGGCGGATTGACTCTCAGCTGCAGAGGGTATGTAAAAAATTCAGCTCTTGGACTGTAGACAGTTTTCTTACAGGCTGCGTTCACTGCCCTTTCCTTATACTCCCAGTAACTCCTCTGATATCCTAGAGCTGCAGACATGTCAGCCAGCTGCTGCTCCACTTTCCTCTTCAGCTCCAGCTCAGAAACACCCCTAAGGAGGCCTGTGATGAGGCTTCTCTGTGCCTGAGAAGCTTCTGTGGAAGTGCAAAGCCGCTTTGTGGTGTAACAGTAAGTGTAGAAGTCATTTGGGAAAGATGGAGATAGGTTAATGTCTGCACTGCTTCTGAAGATGCCATCTCCGTGGCTGCAGGACTGTATGACTCTTGGCATTTTAGATTCCAGGTAAATGTAAGGATTGTGCTCTCCACTTCCTCCCCTTGTTTCCATTGCTTCTTAGGCTGGTGCAGGCAGTATGAATCCTGTTACTCTGCTGTCTGGCAGCAGTTACAAGTTGCTGATGCAGTTACTGGAGCACCCATGCTGGGTCAGACCAGAGGTTCATATGGTCCATATTGCCCTGATTCATCTTCAGCTGTGGGTGCCTTGTAAGGGGATAAGAACAAAGCAAGTATGGAGCCCTGCCAGGCCCCTGCAATTTGCAGCTTAGAGGCTCATTGAGTCTGGCATCTTTGTACTTGACAGAGCTTGATGAGTTTCACTTCCATTGACTTGTTCTGTCTTTGCTTGAACCTGTGTAAATTTTTGTCACCTTTAACATCCTATCAGTAAGGAGTTTCATGATTTTTCACGCATGTTGTATGGAAAACCAAGTCCTTTCATGTGTTTATTTTGCAACCTGACAGTTTCATTGCATTGAAAATGAAATGAGCAGCCATCTTGTACATGATACTAGCGATTCCATAGATACCCTTGATATTCCTGCTCAGCTGCCTTCTTTTTCAAGACAGAAGATCTTGATTTACTTCATCCTTTGTACAAGATGTTTACCATTTTGCCTTTCATGACCCTTTTTTAGCTTCACTATTTGAGCTGGGGATATGGTCTTTGTTCTTTCCAAAGAATTCTTAGCACTGTGGTTATGTAAATTGTCAGGCATAATTCCATGAAAACGACAGCTTAGTATGGCCCTCCGCATTTTGTTCCCTCAGTCAGCTTGAACTTGCCATTTTTTAACCCTATGTGTGTTCCTTTATCTGAAGTTCATCTTCTATTTTAATACAGTTACTCCTGTAAGGTTCTTCTGTGATTGTTCGCACTCAGCCACTCTTGTTACTACCCTAAAAAACTTGGTGGCATCAGCAAACCTGGTCATGTCGCTGTTCACCTCCTATTCCAGGTTTTTAATGAATATCTTGAGAAGCATGTGTCCCAGCACAGATCCTGCAGGAGTCCTGCAGGTCTGTAACAAACTTTCTCTGTGAAAAATGACCCTTTACTCCTATGTGATATATCTGTGAACATTCGATTTCTTTCTAGTCTTTAAATCAATTGTTCGTTCATGTCAGAGCCTTTACACTTCCTGTGGTGGCTCCCACTCTGCTCTTCTGTCCTTGTGTTTGTCTGAATCAAACAACACACATGATAGCATGTTGCTGGTGACCAGCACTGTAATTTGCTACATTGCATACTCTTTTTCCTTCTCCTCCCTATGTTTCCTCTCTTCATCTTCCCTGTTTTCCTGTGCTGAACTTAAAATACAAGTTTTCATCGTCTCTTTTGATACAGGACATAGAACACTAAGGTCTCTAGCATGTACCTGGGTCTCTACGTCCTGCTGTAAATACCAAAAGTGTAAATATCAAAAGCAGAAAGTGTCATACCAGGTTTGGTTTTGATTAAAGTTACTTAGACTGGCTCTGTCAATTAAGAGGCTTTGTAAGTGAGCAGGAGATCTGGCCAGGCTGTCTGAGGTGACAGAGCTGAGGATGCTGGAAAGTGGAAGATCACCTGTCGTAGAAATTATGAGGTCTAGGTCATGACTGTGGCGTGGATAGACCTACCTTGCAAATCCTCCTCCCTGGAGAAATGAGTTGCGTAGTGGTGGCTCTTTCCGGAGTTTGGTTTCTGTTGTGCAGCACATAAGTGTGTTTGTTCTTTTCAGCTATGTGCTAATGATATCCTGGATGGAGTCGAGGATCTCATCGATGGGATTTCTCATCTGCCAGAGCCAGACAAGACCCTTCACCCGCAGGACTCAGAGCCCCAGCATAACTCTGGACATGGGGATGAGGAAGGTGAGACAAGTGATGGGTTGTGGAACTTCAAACACCACTTGTTTTTGTGTTGGGAAGAAGATGCATCTTGACATAAGAACTTCGTAGACAAAGCACAAACTGCTGCTGTTCCAGAGGCTAGCGAATTCACCATACGGGAGAAGGGAAAACACTAGGAGTGTCTCAGAATGGTCTTCCCAAGTTTTTTCTCCTCTACCGCAAGGATTCTAGCTCTAAAATGAAGCTCTTCCTTGTTACTGATACCATTGCGTTCTCTTTTTGTTATAATTGTGGCTTGCTGCCAAAAATAAGGCAATAGGAAAGTAATTCTACATCTTAAGAAGGCAGATTAGTTTAAACTGAGAGGTGAACCCACAGAAGAAGGGTCTGTATGGGTACAGCAGTCAGACACAAGTTGCTTACTTCACACCTGGTACCTACTTCTGCTGGTGGCACTGTGTGAACTGATCTAACATGGAGGTGTTTGCTGGTGTCCTCCCATCCCCCAGAATTAGCATGGAGAGAGCTTGAGAAGTTTTGTTCGTGTATTGATGAGAGGTGACTGCAGACTGGCAAAGCAGAGGGGGAGCGATACTATCTCTAACTTCTAAGTACCAGATGGGTGGATGAGAGTGGGTTAGAGGCTTTAACAGAAAGCATTGATGAAGCATTCTTCATGGACCTCATAGCAGCCTTGCAGTATCTGAAGGGGAGCTATAGGGATGCTGGGGATAGACTCTTCCTTAGGGACTGTAGTGATAGGACAAGGGGTAATGGGTTAAAACTTAAACAGGGGAAGTTTAGATTTGATATAAGGAAGAAGTTCTTCACCATTAGGATGGTGAGGCACTGGAATGTGTTGCCCAAGGAAGTTGTGAATGCCCCATCCCTGGCAATGTTCAAGGCCAGGTTGGAGAGAGCCTAGGGTGACATGGTTTAGTGGGAGGTGTCCCTGTCCATGGCAGGGGGGATTGGAACTAGATGATCTTAAGGTCCTTTCCAATCCTAACTATTCTATGATTCTATGAAGAGAAGGCATACAAGGAAGGAATGCAAAGGAGGATTTGTGAGATTAAGGCTCTGGCCAGGTTAAACATTCAGGGTGTTAGTGTTTGAAGAGTGTAGGTGCCAGAATAGGAGAAATTGCAGCAGCTGAGGCCCACGGTGGTGATGTGCATGTGGAAAAGATATCTAAAGAATGTTCACAGAATCACAGAATCCCAAGAGTTGGAAGGGACCTCAAGAGATCATCTAGTCCAACCCCCCTGCAAGAGCAGGGTAACCTAGAGTACATCACACAAGAACTTGTCCAGGCACGCCTTGAATATTTCCAATGTGGGAGACTCCACAACCCCCCTGGGCAACCTGTTCCAGTGCTCTGTCACTCTCACAGTAAAGAAGTTCTTCCTGATGTTAGCGTGGAACCTTCTATGCTCCAGTTTACACCCATTGCCTCTTGTCCTATCACTGGATATCACTGAAAAAAGCCTAGCTCCATCATCCTGACACCCACCCGTTACATATTTGTAAACATTGATGAGGTCACCCCTCAGTCTCCTCCAAGCTGAAGAGACCCAGCTCCCTCAGCCTCTCCTCATAAGGGAGGTGTTCCACTCCCTTAATCATCTTTGTGGCTCTGGGATGGACTCTTTCAAGCAATTCCCTGTCCTTCTTGAACTGAGGGGCCCAGAACTGGACACAGTATTCCAGATGCGGCCTCACCAAGGCAGAATAGAGGGGGAGGAGAACCTCTCTTGACCTACTAACCACCCCAGGATGCCATTGGCCTTCTTGGCCACAAGGGCACATTGCTGGCTCATGGTCATCCTCCTATCCACCAGGACTCCCAGGTCCTTTTCCCCTTCGCTACTTTCCAGCAGGTAACCCCCAACCTGTACTGGTACATGGGGTTGTTCTTCCCCAGATGCAAGACTCTACACTTGCCCTTGTTGAATTTCATCAAGTTTCTCCCTGTCCAGCTCTCCAGCCTGTCCAGGTCTCCCTGAATGGCAGCACAGCCTTCTGGTGTGTCAGCCACTCCTCCCAGCTTAGTGTCATCAGCGAACTTGCTGAGGGTACACTTGGTTCCCTCATCCAGGTCGTTGATGAAAATATTAAACAGCACTGGTCCCAGCACTGACCCCTGAGGGACTCCACTAGTCACAGACCTCCAGCTAGATTCTGCACCATTGACCACAACTCTCTGCCAGTTCTTGATCCACCTCACTACCTGATCGTCAAACCCACACTTCCTTAGCTTATCTATGAGAATGCTGTGGGAGACAGTATCAAATGCCTTACTGAAATCAAGAAAAACCACATCTACCGCTCTACCATCATCCCTCCACCTAGTCACTTCCTCATAGAAGGCTACTGAGGAAGAAGAATTGGTTGCTTCCGTGCCTTTGTGATAGCTCAGGTTTAAATTCAGAGTTCCTTTCTGTATTGGATCAGGGTGCTACAATCAATCCCTATGTGAGTGGCTTACAGAAAAGCAATTTGATTCTCCCTTTGCCTTGCCAACCAACTGGAGAGAAGGGAAGAGTTCTAGTATCTGTTCTTTGAATAAAAGACCCAGCTGTGAGGTCCCTTAGGGAAGGCGTCTCTTACTAACTGGAAGTTCCCTGCCCAGAAAATCCCAGTGAAGTTCCTTTCTGCCAGGCAGCAGAACAAGTATATAAAAGTCATCAGCACCTCTGCCTACATGAGGGTTTCTAAATCAGCACCTCTGCCTACATTTTATAATATAGAAAAAGGCCTGGCTACCTGTGTTCTCCATGAGCAATGCTGTGTGGGGAAGCACAGCCACTCTTGCTCTGACTGGGAGCATTATGTGTTCTCAAGGCTGCCTGACCTCTCTTTTTCCACAGGAGAGAGCTAACTCTTTCACTGTCCCTGATTAGGTCATGTTCATCTGTCCTGTGTGGTTTCTGTGTGGGTCTGCCTTTAGTTCACACTGGTAGGGTTTCTCTTGAAACCAAGGGGAATGAAAATGTCTTTTCTTTAGCAGGGTAGATTTTGCTGCAAATACCATGACTGCAGGATTAATGCCCAGGCAAGTCCTTAAGGAGGAATTTCATTTCTTTCTAGCCTAAAAGCTGTTGTGGAGCACTGATGTTTTACCCTGGAGGTGGCTGCGTTTCAGCTGCAGACAGTTTCTCCATGCTGTATTAGTAAAGCACTTTGGGGGATCTTTGAAGAAAGCAGTGCTGTGCAGATAAATCAGAAAACGCGCCAGCTGTGTCTTCAGTGCACAGCTCTCCTCACTGGCAGCTGCCTGTAAAGGGTTTTTAGGTATCTACACAAATATTTGGGCTTTGGGGGACTAGAAACTAATTTGAAGGGAATGGGAGGAGAAGACAAAGGGAGGGTACTGCCCATATCAGGAACCTCAGAGAAAGCTTTTCAGTAAGCTCTGTGGTGTCTTGAGGTAGAAATATTTTCTCTGAGAGCCACTGATCTTCGTTTAATCCCCTTTTCAGCTCTCTTTTGTGAAGTATACCTAGGCACTATGATAAAACTGCAAACAGGAATCGGTAGCTGAGCATCCTACCTATCCAAATTCAGCAACTGGGCAGCACTAAAACCAGATATATTTATCCCAGCAGTAAACTCAGTAAATTTTAAGCAAAGGCCTGTAAAAGGGCAGCTCTTTGCATTTCTTGTTATTTATTGTTTTGCTAGGAACAGTCTGTGCAATATGATACAGCAAACTTGAGGATGACAGCCAAATAATTGGGACTTCCCTTGTGTCGTTGGAACAAAGGAATCAAAAAGTACTTCTTTTGTAGTCTTAAGAAGTGATGCCACAGCAAAACACTCTTCCGAAGGAGCTGCCCCTGCCCTAATGGGGATACATAGCAGATATGAGGCAAAAGCCAGGCACCACCACAGGCAGAGACCAGTTCTTCTGAAACCCAGTCAAGTTTGCCATCTTAACGGTAATTCCTTGTGTCCTGCAGTGCTTGCCTGGCCGTTTAAATGTATCCTGGCTTTTGGGGTTACTGTCCTCTGAAAACTTTTGGACTTTGACACTAGACCCAGTGTTTAGATGGGCTTTAGAATCTGTTAAAGCACTAGAATGCTCTGCAACATTAAGTGAAAATGGCTGCTATAATTGAGTTATGCCTCTACTACTGCCAGAAATACCCTCTTTTTCTCTCCGCAGCCTTATCATGCTTTGGAAGCATTCCCTGAAAGCCAAGAGTAGTGGGGTGTGAGTCTCAAAGACCAGAGCTCCTCCTGGAGATTGCTTTGGCAGTAGTTCCTTCACAGTGACCTGAGAGACTCCAGTTCAGCTGTTTGTGACTCTGGCAGTACTGTGTAGGGAGGACAAGGGGTCTCAAATGAGTAGAGATAGATCACTTAGGGCTCTACAGAATACAGGCAGCTTCTCTAACCATCCTGGGAAACCTGTGTGCAGGTAAGTTTGGTTTTCTTGAAGGGCAAGGCCCAGAATCTTCTAAACAGCTGCTCAGACTTTCCAGGTCTTTGACAGATAAAACTCATACCTCCATGTGTCAGAAGTGCAGAGGAAAGCCTGCTGTCCTGGCTGCCTCCTGGCATCACATGCCAAAACTCTGTCCATTATAACTTGTCTCAACCATTTCTCCATCGTTCCTGACAGCCTTAAAAGAAGATTTCCTGAGTGACCCGCTGGTGGGAAAGAAAACAGAGCAACTGGGGCTGCCCCAAACACTGCAGCAAGAGTTCTCGCTGATCAATGTGCAGATCCGAAATGTCAATGTGGAGGTATGGTGTTTCCTTTTACTGGCTTGTTTGGAAAGGGATATGGGCAGGCTGGCTTATTGGAGCCTTTAGAGGGGAACCTTCTTTGCTGTAGTGACTGCTGTCTGTAAACAAGGTTTATTTTGAGCTGTAGCGATCCTCTTGGCCAGGGGTAGTAGGAAAGAAGCTAATGCCAGACACTGGGAGTGAGGAAAGTGTTCCATCAGAGTAAATACACTGGCTGCTCCCAAGAAGGCTGGATGGTGCTTTGCTCTCTGTCTAGACTGCAGAGTGGAAAGTGGCTTTTTCTACTACATGTCTGATATGCTGAGCTATCTCCATCCTGTGCCTCTCCCTCAGTTTTGGCATCTCCCTTGCCCACCAAACCCTCTTCTCTGTGTGGAAGCTGGCTGAAGGCATAGCACTGGTAGGAGGTTTGAGGAAGCTGCCTGTCTCCTCGTCCCACCCCTCTGGTTTCACAGCTCCTGATAGAGTTTTCCAAGACCCTGGTATGATCTTGGATGGTACCAATTACTGCTGCACTGGGTCTGGAGCTCTCCATGGCCAAGTGAAGTTGGCTGCATTGCAGTGACTGTTGGGAGCAGAGCCTGATTTCCTGGCTGTGGTCTCCAGATGCTGGCATGTTGGATTGACAGTCTGCTGGTGCGAGCTGAGCCTGTGCCCATATGCCTGGGTTTTTTTGCTGTCACCATGTTCACTGCCATTGAGAACAGCATGACTTCTCTTATGGGTGTGCAGAGGAATCAACCCCTCAGCATGAATTTAAGCCACTCTAAGTTTAAAGGCCTTGGAGATCTAACCACAGACCAATTGCTTTTCCTCACAGATGGATGCGGTGAGTCGTAGCTGTACAGTGTCAGTGCATTGTGGCAACCACAGAGTCAGGATGCTGGTGATGTTCCCTGTCCAGTATCCCAATAATGCTGCACCCTCCTTCCAGTTCATCAACCCAACTTCAATCACTGCCTCCATGAAGGCAAAGCTGCTGAAGGTGAGTGGGGAGTATACAGTGTCTTTATACATTTACAGACACTGGAGACTTGATGTCTAGATTACTGACACAATAAAACATCTCATCTTGCTGAACACATAGGGCTTTGAACTGATACATTGTGGAGCTCTTAGGGATAGGGTTTTGTTGGCCTTGCAGCCCAGTATTTGCCTTTTGCCACTGGTGCATTTTAAACGTGTGTTCCTCACTGCTGCTCTGGTCTGGTGTGATGTGTATTGCTGTTGCCTGAGGATCCCTACCATCCTTCATACAATTAACCCCAGCCCCATAGTAAGAAAAATGACCAGCTAAGCATCCAGCTGCAGAAATACCACATTTTTGAGCTGGGATGTTGCTTCCTTCTGTCCTCCACAAACTGTTTTAAAAATTAAGGGTATTTTTACACAGTGTCAGCTAATTCCAGACCAGGTGTTTGATCATCTGGTGTAGGAAGTCCTATTGCTATTGCTGGGGAATTCCTTCCCCAGCAGCAAGTTGATAGATCAGTTTGTATTCCTTCCTGAAACAGAAAGCAACCCTCATCCAGTTTTCCACAGACTGGTATGGAACGTGTGAACTACAACAGTATAGAAGCCAAAATCCTGTCTCAGCATGTGCTGAATCTAGATGAAGCCTCAGTGCCCTGATCAAAGCTCACAGTGATTTCTCAGACAGCACACCAGTGGTGTTAGGGGATATCTTTAGCCTCTCTGGATCCTAGCATCTTAGCTACTCTGCAGACAAAAAAGGATGTTTGAAAAGTGTTAATACAGCCATGATTCAAGCTGCATCTTGTGTTTATTCCAGATACTGAAAGACACTTCTCTGCAGAAAGTGAAGCGGAACCAGAGCTGCCTGGAGCCCTGCCTACGTCAGCTGGTCTCCTGGCTGGAGTCTGTTGTGGTATGGAGAGCTGCATGGGCTTTCTGCCCTGGTTTGTTGTCTTCTCCCACATCCCATGCTTCTGACTGCAGTTAGAGTGCAGCCTCATTAGACATGTAAACAGACCCCTGTGACTGGCCCTTACATTTGAGTAATCACTTCTGGTTGTGTTGAAGAAAACTAAGTGGATCGTTAGATGTGTTTTGTTTTTGAAAATCAGGCCCTGAAGATTTGCTGCTTTGGGGAGCTCTGCATGCTCACTGATACTCAGGTTAGCATCAATGGCTGCGGGTTTTAGCACCTGAGTGGTGCATGGTAGTTTACCAGCTCGCAATATATTAAACTGGTGCCAGAGCATGGTTAGCATCCATGAGAGAACAGGCCTTGGGAAGCTGATGGATCCATTCTTGTCTGGAAGGCTGTGGCAGATGGCTTTACCTCCTCAGTTGTAGTCACATATCCTGCTAGTCCTATTCTAGGGTGTTTGTTTAATCCCTTAAAAAAAAAATAAATCTGTGAAAGTCTTTTCTGAAGCCTTGTGCTGAGGTTTTGTAAGGATGATATTGCAGATAAATCCAAGTCACACCCTGCCCGTAGCTGAGATAACTGTGATACCTACTCAGCATCCCAGTGTCAGGTATTAGGTCTGTGTGTGGGTGAGGTGTACCAGGGTGGGTGTTTTCAGCATTCAGGAAGAAATTGGAGAGGCTCCTCAGATTTCTTTTCCAAGAGGTTTGGTTTATTCATCACAAATAAAGGGCTTTTTTATTATTATTTTTTACTTTTTAACAAGAAAAGGCTTAATCTGTTTGGTTTCAGCAGTGATGTTCTAAGAGTGGGAACTTTCTCTGTTGTGTGGAAATCTGATGTCTCAAGCCAGGCTTCACTGCCTTTAGAGAATTCCTTTACACCTAAGCTGTAGTACTCTTTTTCCATATAAATGCAGATTTCTGCCAAAATTCATGAATAGGCCTGAGATCCCTCAAGTGTTGCACACTACCTGCCTTCCTCACTTTGACTCCCAGCCTGCATTTGAACTCCCCACAGTTGTGTGGTATTCTTATTTAAAGAGACTTTGTCTCACTTGCATCATTGAGGTGTCAGCTTTGGCTGAGTTCCCTTTAGAGTCATACCCAGTCTTGGGAGTCATATCCAGTGAGAGGATCAGATTTTCTATGTAGTTTCCCTCTGTTTCACCCCAAGTTAAGCTCTACATTTCAACATGGCTATGGTGGGAGGGAAAACTCTGGACAAGCAGCCAAAAAGCCCTTTCCTCAAAGGTAAATGTGCTTGCAAGTGCCTTTGCAGCAGAGCAATAACCATGCTCTGTCCTTGATCTGCTCTGGCTCAAGCAACAAGCACCTTCTGTGAGGCTGCTCCACACTGTGATGTTGAGTGCTCCAGCTGTGTTTCCTTCCTGTGGCAGCAGGAGTGTGACCTTGAGTACTTCTGTTTCAGAATCAAGAGGACAGTGCGTCCAGCAATCCCTACGCTTTGTCCAACTCCGTAACACCCCCCTTGCCCACATTCGCCCGGGTCTCCAATGCCTATGGCTCATACCAGGACTCTAACATCCCGTTTCCACGGACCTCTGGAGCCAGGTTCTGTGGTGCAGGTTAGCCCCATCACTGATATGTTACAACACTTACCTGATGAATGGGCCTTTAAATGTTTTCAGGAAGGCTTGCCTCTGAATAAAACAAGGTTTTGGTCACTGCTATCCAATGAGTAAGAAACGGTATTAAAGTAGTGAGGTTGTGATAAATTTGCAGATAATGAGGCTAGTTAGCAACTGTTTGCAGTTGGTGTCGCCTGTGTGGGATTTTAGGATTTGGAAATCCAGGGCTGGTTGAAGAAATGGCATTTGGTTTGTGGCATGCCAGAGGCATTGGCAGACCACTCTTTTACAGAAGACTGGGAATAGCTCTTTTCCTCGCCTAGCTCTGTCCTACCAACATCAAATTGCTCTACATATTCTGGTGCTCAGTCTTCACAAATTCTGGTGATTTGAGGTTGAACTTACCCCTATATTCCTGTTACTAACCATTCTTTTCTCGCTCTGCACCCTTTCTGTTTTCCGAGGTCCTTGGGAAAATTCTCTTAAATGGGAGATGGCGTACAATCACGTCCAGGTTTCCAGGAAAGTGTACAATGCAGAGATCATTCTAAGAACAGATAAAGGTCTGAGTAAGAGCTGTTAAGTTTCACTGAGCTGTTTCAGGTGCAAGCATGCCTCCTCCACATCTGACCACATCCCAGTTTGAGCATGTTTTGAAAGCTGCTTTTCACAGAGTCCGTATTGAATTCCCAGAAAAACAGGGTGGTATTGCATTGAATAGGCTCAGTGAAACGTGCTAAGTCCTGCAGCTATTGCAGGAGTGGGTGTATGAAGACACTTGAGATGCTAACAAATGGAGTAAGGCTTGTGAGAGAGTGCTCTGGAGTGGCTTCAGATGGCTATGGTTATCTGTTGAGAGATGTACAAGCTGCAATGGTTTCTCTGTATAGCCAGGTATCACCTCACTTTCCTCTAGAGTATCAGTGCTTGATATGTTCTGGTGAAGAGTAAAAACAGGAGTATGCACCTGCTCATTTTCTCTTACTGCCTTTAACATTCTGTAAGCCACTTGAGATGGTGCTTTTAAGACAGTCATCTCAACAGGACATGCATTTTAATGAGTTTGCAGGGAGTGCATTTGGTTTCAGAAAATGTGGTTGTCTACTTGAGATTTAAAAGCACTTGTGGTAATGGGTAAACACCCAGTCCCTTGATTCGGATACCTTAAATGATCATATTTCCTTGTGTAACCCACCCCTGGATAATCTCGCTTTGTGATCTTTGTGCCATACTCTGTCTCTTTAGGGTACCTGGTGTATTTCACAAGACCCATGACCATGCACCGTGCAGTGTCCCCTATGGAGCCCACACCCAGGTGAGTACCAGTGTCCCATTTGAGGTGTGCTGCTGTCACGGGTGGGAAAATAGATCAATTCCTGTGCTGGAGCTGCTGACCTCTAGTGTTAGCAGTGTTCTCGACACAGAGAGCCTGGTCCTTTACAGCATGGCCCTCAGCAGAGTCTCCTTTCAAAACGCTGTTAGCAACTTGTTAGTGGAGATGTTGGTGTGAGCCTCCAGGACAGTTTGGTGTGTAAAAGCTCCTGAAAGTGTATTCTCTTGTTTCCAGGTCCCTGTCAGCTTTATCAGCATACCATAGTGGCCTCATTACTCCAATGAAGATCCGCACAGAGACTCCAGGCAATCTGCGTTTGTACAGCGGGAGTCCGACACGCAGCGAGAAGGAGCAAGTCTCCATTAGCTCCTTCTACTACAAAGAGAGGGTAAATACCAGACCAAAAAAACCTTTCCTAATACTTCATCTTTTGTGATCTGTATTCCTTTCATATAGCTGTGAGCATTTCTAGTAACAGAAGCTTCGTGTTCCTCAAAGAAGGCATCTTTTTACGGGCAGCTCTGTAAAAATGTCAAATGGATTTATCTCCTATTAGTAACTCTCTACTGATCCTCTCTAGTATTTAACCTGCTTATTTTGATATTTCTCTACACTGACTATCACAGCTTTCTTCAGTGCGTTACACCATCTCCCTTTGCATTAAGTAGGGTTAAAATCTCACACTCAAGTCGTAGCCTCCAGATAAATACGTATAGGCAACTCTGCTGTTCTCTCTGCTCCCCAGTGTATATAACTGCAAAGGGTTGTGGCTCTGCAGCTAACTGATGACTTCTCCTGGATTATGGGGTATATTTGGTTATTTCTGTTACAGGTGTCTCTTTCAGGGACATGTGCCCCTTTGGACTTTTTTAAAATAAAAGTCATTCCTACATGATTCTCCAAAGATCTTCCAGTCCACATACTTCTGGTTTAGGTGTAGGTCTTGCTGTCATTGCCGTTTACAAGCAAGGCTTTGGAGGTGAGTGGGATTGTTTCCTTCAGGGACATAGAGGGTGAGGAAGACCTGTTGGTAACTGTAGGGTGGCTGTAGTTCTGAAGCAGCTGAGGGCCTGATGTGCCTGAAGCAGATGCTGTGGGAGTAGTAGGCTGTGCAGCTTGCTCAGAAACTAGCTCTCTACTTCAGCACGGGGTGAAGTGGCTTGCAGAAGTACAGTAAGCTTCCACTGAGAGACTGGGAATTTGGGGCATTCAAGTAGTTTGCCCCTTACTATGCATGCTGAGGACACTAATCCTGCAGCAGTAGAGAGCTTCCAGGTACCCCAGGGAAAGCCGAGAGCTGTCTCCACTCTGCTGCAGTGGAACTTGGGAATTCCTGTCCTGGGAGCAGAGGGAAAGTCAGAGCCTTGAGCTCTCATCCTTCCTTGGCACCAAAAGAGGTACTGATTATCTGGTAGTGCTAGACATGACAGCTGACCTCTCTGGGACTGTGTCCTGCTTTCATGATATAAGATAGTCACTGCACTTTCTAGCCATGGAGAAACCCTCTGTCCCCATGGCAAGCTTTGCCTCCACACAGACCACAGAAGACTCTTGAGTCCCCATTCTTGTTTAACCCACACAAATTCCTTTTTGATGGGAAGAGAAAATGGTTCTGCCAGGTATAATTACAGCCTGTTCTGGTCTTTGCAGGAGAGTTTATTTAAAGAGCTGCCCCTGTCCTCTGCAGCATGCTTGTCTGTGACATATAGCTCTCTAAGATGACGGACAAGGCTAAAAATAACATGTGGAAGCAGCTTGGTGCAATTTCATGTGACCTGTCTCCCCAGCTCTTATATTGATGGCGACAAGATTTGTATCATAGGGAGGGAAGAAAATGGAGAGAGCATCGTGTAGCCAAGCTCTCTCCTTGCATACTGGATTAGGAGACGTGTGAAGGCCATAGCAGGAAGCTAGCTCAAATGTTCTTGCAGATGAAAGTTTGAAAAACAAACCTCAACTTTAACTCCTAAAGAATCAGAAAACCTTTGCTGAAGGGACATAATGTCATGGCCCCTGTTAGATCAATGTTACATGTTTTTATGTCATTTCATTGTGAGGTTTTTAAAAAGCCCAGACTCTTAAGTCTAGTTAACTCCTTGCTCTCAAGCTTGGATTTTATATTTGCGTTAAAATAGAGGTTGAAATGTTGATGTTAAACTCTCATGTTGTATAACTTCAGCCCCAAAACTGAGTTTGACAGTAGTAAGCAGGTATTTAAATCACATGTAGCAGTCCCACTGGCATCACTACCAGTAGCAAACAAGTGGAATTTGCCCATTTATAGACAGGTAATACCTCATGTTCCTGTAAAGGGAGGAGAGCTGCTGAACCCAGCAGAGATATCCTTAACTAAACCAAATAAAACTAAATCTGGCACTGAGCCTTTCTGTGCTCATCTAAATGTGTGTGTATACACATTCCTCCTCTTTTATTCACACATGCACACTCCTCCTTTCTTCCTCCTTCTCACTCATCAAAAAAAACCCATCGAACTAAAGAAAAGTAGTCAGTAGGAAGAAGCAGCTGTATCTATACTGAGGCAATGCCATCAGTGTTTCCAACCTGGATGTCTCTTAAAGAAGGTGCTGTGGCTGTGGTTCCCCCCCTACTTCAGTTAGAGGGTTGTGCCGGTGGGGACCTGGGGACAGCTCAGATTTTCCAGAGAGACAGCTCCACACAGGGGTGGGGGACAGTGATGTCCTGATGCTTCCCACTGGGGAATTGGCCAGGGCTTGGAAACTGTTGCTTCTCAGGATATCCCTCAGGCTTTGCCTGATCTCTACCTGGTGGCAGACCTCTCAGACTCACAGACGTGAAGTGGAGGTTGGCAGCAGTGGCTCACTGCAGAAGAGCAGGACTTCACAGAAGGGCTGAGCTTAGTTTTGCTGCTTCTCTGCTATACTGAATTTCTTTCAGCTAACCCATTTCTCCTTCTCTCCTTCCCCTGGTGAGGCCTGGTGGAAAAACCTGTAGCACAAGGCTGCAGTCTTCTACTCTCTCATGGCTCCCTGGCTGCAGGGTTCTCCCAGCAGCAAGATGCAAGGGAAGATATAGGCCAGGCATAGCTGATGGCCTTGACTGCCCACCATCAGCTGGAAATAAATGTAAAATACATTGCATATGACACAAATAACACTTTTTGTTGTGTTGAATTTTACAGAACTGAAACAGAACTTTGGTTTTTTTTTCCAAATGAGTGTGCAGTATGAGAGATTCCATTTGTCATTGCTTTAATACTGAGTTGCATGCTTAATGAAAGGTATGCACTTTTGTAGTGAAAGCCTACTTTGGATCTGTTCTGCATAGTCAGTCAGTGAATTTGATCACTTACTCAATCTGAAAGAGTTCCTTAACCCATGATGAAAATTTATATGTGGCGCTGCCAAGTAGCAGGCTCTCTACATCCGTTGTGATATCCTGACATGTGACTTGTATTGTTTAAAATGAAAATGAACAGTTATAGCACGTTCCAGTGAATGAAGTCCTGGAGGACACTGGATGTTAGAGATACCTGAGTAAGAAGGAGTGTTTATTTAGCTTCCTACAGATTTCTGTGCCATGGTGCTGGACAGCTGTGTTAAAAATAATGCAGTTTGCACTTGGCTGTTTTCCTCCTCATCCAAGAGGAGTAAAATTTATTAGAGTAGGAGCCTGGCATTTGAGGCACCCGGGTATTGTCCTCTGCTCAGCTGTCAATTGATGGTATGAACAAGGTCATGAAGCACATGAAGCAGTTCTGTGCTTCTTGCATTGATACAACTCTGTGTGGAAGACTGTTGAGATCTGTGTGGAAGACTGTTGAGATCTGTGGTTGGCAAAGTCTTCTGCAGAGGCTGGTGTGGGGCACAGACACAGGGCCGTAGGTAACGTATAGTACAACTGTGTGATGAAAGTGGGGATCATGGTTTGCAACTGTTCATTGTGTAACAGAACCATTTGGAAAAATATCTTTTACTCTGCTGGTTCAAGGCACTTTTCATTTCAGTCTATTTACCTTCTGTCTTTATTTTTCTTGGTGTCTTTCTTCCCTTTTCCTGGGTATAATGTTTTCACATACAGATGTCTCCTCGCTCTGCCTGGCGACGTTGGTCCATACAAGCAATTAACGACTTCCCGGTACTGTGCGCTGTGCTAATACTGTCCTTGATATAACCCTGTCTTCTGCCCAAGGGCCCAAGAATAATATGCCACCTGCCTGCCTTTGAGTAACCTGCACAGAGGTGGAGGACTTGCACTCCACACAGGGCCGAGGGCTTCAGTAAGAGCGTGTAAGTGGACAGGAGCAGACAGTAGTTTGCAGGGTACAAATACTGACCTACAACACACCTATTTTACCTGGCCTAGCAGTCAGGAAAGGATGCCAAGGGGCAGTTTGAAATGTAAGAAAAAAACAAACTCTGAATAACATAGCTGCAGAGGAGCTTAATGATTATTATGCCTCATCATTCAACTGGTGAGACTGGTATTAGAGCACCTTATTTCTGAAAAAGATGAAGCCTTGCTGGAGAGGGAGGATCACTTAAGAGCTGTGGAAGAAACAACTTGGTTAAGTTGCTGACAATGATCTGCCATAAAATGAGCTACCTGTTCTCCGTGCAGTGCATCATAAAGCCTTATTTCCCACAGCAATAAATAGAATTTCTCCTTAATTTGTGATCTCCTCCCAGCCCCAGGAATGGCACCACCCTGCATTCAGTGTGAGGGGTTGCACTTCCAGGGACTTCTTCCTGGCACCTGCCCCTCCGAGGCTGCTTTGGCAATTGTTTTCCATTAGTCAGGTCCATGTGTCTCTCAAGTTTGAATGTCATTCATGTGAACATCTTGATGATATCAGCATTGCTCAAGCTGTTCTGTAAATTTGGGTAATTACTATGTCATCACTCATCTGCCAAGCATAGGCAAAGCTTAGAAAACTTCATTTCAGTTTAAAGATTATCTCTTTAGGACTGCTTTTCATAATGTTTGTGTGAAACTTTTTTTCACAGCTGCTGTCCCTCATGCTGTCCCTTCATAAGACAACAGGGAATAAAATAGAATTCCTGTAACACCTAATTTAACCTGATAGTAGCAAATAATAGATGAAAGAAATAATTTACTTGAAGTAATTTACTTGACACCATCAAGGCTTTTGCAAAGAGCCGGTAAAGAAATGTGAGCAGTGAAGGCAGGAAATGAAGTTCTGTCTTGAATCAGGAACAGGCTGAAAGAAAGAAAACCAAGCAAGGGACTTGCCAGCTTGTGGTGTGGTAAACTGTAGTGCAGAAAGTGCCACAATTTAATTCCCTTACCACTGGCTTGGAAGGAAGAGCAAGTAGTGGTGTGATAAAGCTATAATTTTGTGTAGCATATACTTAAAAATTACATATGGATTAATACAAACCTTGAAGGTTTAAGTGTATTTATGGATAACCTTTGGAAGAGGCTAATCACATTCTCTAAAGTGGATCACAGTGCCCAAGCTGAAGGAGCAAGCATGCATGGAGAGAGTTGTGGAGTATTTGTGCAGACCAGCTGCCCCCCCTTCTGGGGTAAGAGCTCAGCATTGCTCAGGGTGCTCCGGGAAGCAAGAGACAAGTCTAGAAGGAATAATTCCACCTTCTTTCTAGGTAGTGACTGCACTTCAGAAATGCCAGTGCTTCAGGGCAGGTGCCAGCTATTAATTAATGAAAGCTCTAAGGAAATATTCCTGCTGGGGGCCACAGAAGTGCCTCTGATAGGTTGGTTGGTTTTTTTTACCCCTTTTGTGGAAGTTGCCTGGTACTGTGGGAGGTGCTGGAAATAGTAAATGTTGGGTATTTTGAAAAGAAAAATCCAGGCAGTGCTTCATGACCTGCATGGGGGAGTTAATCTGTAGGCAGTAGTTCAGAATAAAGGAGCATAGCTTTTGCAGGGAGGAAGCAATTTTTACATCTTACTTTAAAAGAAAAAATAATATTAGAAGCAGTTTGAACCTGACTTTGAGCAGGTTTATCTCTTCATTTTCTAAATGCCATATTGCAGCTTAGTCTTTGGCATCAAGTCTGTTCACTTCTGTCCACAAGATTTCCATGTGCTCAACTAATGCCACTTTATACCACAAACCCTGAAATTTTGCATCTGCTTATGCAAATAGGCTCTTTACATTTCATGATGCTGCTTACAGCACTGCCTCAGCAGGATCCAAAGACACACACACCCAACTGTTGGGCATCCTTTCCAAGCAGGCACGCAGCATTTCGGAACTACTTCTGCTGTGTACATAGTGATGATGGTGGTTGCTACGAAGCAGTTGGTGGCTTATTCTTGGGCTGTCTGTTTCTACATGTAACCCATTTACTACCATTGTTATCACCTCGGGTTGCAGGAAATTACAGCCTTAGGTATGGTAGTGCAGATACAGGCTGGCTTTTTTAGTCATTACTCAGTGCTGTTCCCACTGTCACCTTCAACCCCATGATTGTCATAAATACTCTGGTTTCTTTCCTTCTGATGCTCTGAGGAACTGATGGGTCTTAATTTACTGTCACTGTAGCTGTTTCCTTTCTGTTCTTCCTCTCCTTAAACTCTCAGGAGCAGCTGGGTAGATGCAGTTCTGCTTAACATGGATTCTAGGCTGCAGGAGGAGCTAGAAATGTCGGAGGCAGTGCAGAAAACCTGTGTCTTTGACCTTCAGCTGTCATAGTTATATTGGTGCATGCATGTTAATTTCTGCTTCAGCTCCAATTGTTATGTTCCCTGCTCCCCCCTGTGACCTGTGCTCCAGCCCCTAGGAAGAGACCTGTTTTCCACCCTACCCTAATGCCCATGAGTCTTGGTGACACCTTTAAATAACACCATAGTGAGAGCTTCCTCAGGGAGAAGAGGTGAAGCAGAAGGGAACAATGAGCCTTGTGGTGGACCTTGTCTAGACAAACCCAAGCTAGAGCCCTTCTTGCCTCTGGTAACCCCTGTTAATCGTGCTGAAATACTGCCTGGTGGAGAGCCACTCCTGTAACGAGTACCAGCAATTATTTGGCTCAAAGTAGAGCTTCTCCTGTCAGTGGTGATGGTTCCCATACTTCTGTTCATAGTTTTTTTCTAAGTTTGTTACTGTGCTGAGACAAACCTGAATTGCAAAAGAACAGACATTTTAATGTGACTTTACATTTGGCTTTAGGATTTTCTTTTGTCACAGGGGCAGGAAGCAGTCTTTGTGGCAGTGTAGTGCTGGCAGGACATATTGGCCATCAACTATCTCTACTCCAGGAGTTCCACCAGTAAAGAATTATGGCATCCCTTTTTGCCAGTAAATAGGCAGTGCTTAGAGGAAGAAAACAGGACAATTTTGTTGTGAGTCCAAGTTCTCAGGGGATTCTGGTACATGTAGTGTCTTCATTTGTCTGGTGATATGCTAACAGCAAGAACTGGAAACCATTCATGGGGTCTCTTTTCCATTGTCATCCTCATTTGTTGTCATTCTCCTCAAAACAACAACAGCAAAAAAGTGACTGAATTACCTGTGGAAAGTGATTCGTGTTGTCCATGTTTCTAGCCTTTGAAATGCCTGTTAGGAGGCTTCTTCAGTCTGCTCTTGCAGAGGACAGGAGCAGGTTGAATCTGTTTCTGAGGATGGGACAGAGAACTTGCCTCTGACAGAGGGAATTCTCCATAGTCTGCGAGTCTTGGGGGCAGCTGGCTTATGGATGGTCAGGAGGTGGCAAGTTGCTCTCCAAATTCCTGCCAAGCTTTAGAAGACCCCTGGTGATATTGCTGCAGAATGTGGTTGTGCATCTGCAAGCCTGGGTCCAAGTACCTGCTCAAACACAGCACAAATAACAGCTTTGGTTGTGAGGAGCCTGGTAGCCCTTCCAGGACAGTGGCTGAGCACTGCATTTCCCTGCTGGGGTTCCCAGGCTTTGCACAAATATTGGTTTTGGCAGCATCAGTAGCTCTTCACCGAAGCTAGCGGACAGCATTTGGCTGTCCTGACAAGGAATGAGGTACAGGTGCCACTTTTATTTGGGAACCTTTTTGTAATACAGCCCACATCCTTCAGCATGGGGAGGGTAGCTATGCTTTTAGGTATTATCAAAAGAGGTATAGTCTGCCTGATGAGAAGAGAGTCAGAGGTAAATCAAACTGCCTTCACTAGGAACTGATGGATTCCAGAGAGATTGATCTCCCACCTGACCACACTCTATCCAGTTTCTACTGCACAGCACTTCTCAGAGTGATGTAGCAGATAAATACTGCAGGCAAACTCTGCTTGAATGGATTAGGACTTGAGGGGACATGGCAGAGATCAGAATCATATCCTAGTCAGCCTCCTAGCACTGAATGCTGACATCCCTGTTTCCACCACCATTTGGCACCTCTGTATATTGGGCAGCTTGCACACTCTGCTTCCCTTTCCTCTGGGGATCAGTGGAAGATCAGGGGAACTGGTGATGCTCTTACGTGGGCAACTCAGGCAAAATCCACCTCTTTGAGGTCTGAAATGCCTCCTTCGTTTACTGTCAAGTCTGTTCTTGAGCTTCTGAGCCTCAGTCACCCACTGTCCATAGTGGCTTCAGGAGCATGTCCATTTTGCTTCTTGTGACGTGCTAGTAGCATGTGCGCTGAGCAGAGCAAGACCTCAGCACATTGGCTTGAGCTTGGGCCAGGCAGGCAGTGAAGGAGGAATTAATTTCTTAAGACCTAAGGAGGTGTTTTTCTCTAGTGAGTTTTTTTTAAGGGCATTTTGTGACTATGATGAGCTTGCTCAGGTTCCGCAGGACTATGTATGATGGTAGTTTGGTACCCAGCCGTCCCAGACCTGGCCTAACATCCACAGTAGAGGTGATCCAATTGTAGGTCCAAGTCCTGCCCTTCCTGTAGCCTAGCCTGCTCTTTAGGAGCATGGAGGTGTTGTCTTGCAGAACTGTCACCATAGGGCTGGTTTGCTGGCCCATCAAAGGAGCTGTTTGCTTCAGATAGGGATCTAGGAAGCCCCACAAGTGCCTTAGAATACCCTGCATAACTTGGCGTGACCAGGATACTTCCACGTAGGAGCATCAACTCTGTGTGTCAGTGAGGGAACAAGCCATAGGGGAGCAGCACTGCAAAGCATTCTTTGTTGCTGTGGGAAATGCTGCATAGCAGCCAGTAGAGCTCCAGTGCCTTCTGCCTGTTGCGCTGCCATGCATCCTCTCATCCCTCTTCCTCCTCACCCTCCTAGAGTGAGGAGCTGGAAGAGCTCAGGGTACTAGGCAAATACTCTATGGTGTTTCATACAGCCAAGGTAGCTTTATGCAGCTTGGCATTAATGTGATTTCCATGTCTGTTATGGAGAGTATCTGGGAATCTTGGCTTCTTGGTTTTGTTCCCTTGTGGTGATTCCTCTTCTCCCTTCTCCCCACCACCTTATGTCCTAAGCCAGCTGTAAGTAGCTGTGAGCATAGTAGCTAGGAAAACTTGGGTCCTGCTTTATCATCTGCCAGTTGCTTTTCTGAAGCTGTTGATAAAGCAGGAGGTGGGACCCCCGCTGTGTGAAGCTAAACAGAGGTTTACTCAAACACTGAAAGGACAGACCAAAACAGGCTCTGGAGCTGTCAGTTTGCCCTGAAGCTAAGGGCAAGCGAAAGCTGCCTCCATACGTCTCTGTGCTGAAGTTGGCTGAATTCAGCAGTGGTCTGTGCGCAGAGGGTTTCCAGACCAGACCTCTAATGAGAATGATAATTGAGCCATCCTCCTGCCAAACCTGCCCAGGTTTGATTGGCATCCTGAGGCCAATTTATTCTCTTATTGGCTTTCACAAAATACTTTTTGAGTGAGTTTGACCTTGAGCTTGCTGCCTTGACCCGTTTTTCACTTCTACAGATGGAGATGCTTGTTCTCCTGGGCATGTCATGGATGTTTTCCAGGGTAACAAAGAGCCTTCTGAAAGGCAGGTTTGGGTGCTGCTTGCATTATTCCTGACCCTAGTGCTTTTTTCCATGGCCCAAGAAGCCTGCTGTCCTCCTCCCCAGTAACACGTTGCAATTTGTTATGCAGAAATCAAGGAGGTGGAAAAGCAAACGAGAGGGGACAGATGCCAACAACCGACCCATTAAAGCTGCTGGGAAGGTTATTATCCAAGATATTTCCTGCTTGCTGCCTGTCCACAAGCTGCTGGGAGAGCTCTATGTGTGAGTATGTATGGGCTGGCATCCTTTCCCAAATCAAAGCAGCTGGTTTTGGCTGTGCTTTACTCCTGGTATCAGTCAGCCCCAATCTTTGCGTGCTTCTGTACTTTCTTCCTCTGTTCCTGCATTGCTGCTTTATCATGGTATCCCTCTGCCTGTGGGGTGGACTTGACTTCTATAAATGTGAAAAGTGTGACGAATAAATTTGTTCTGGGGTGTTGTATAGAGAGTTTGAACTGGTGCTCCAGCACCATCATTGCAAATCTTACTAGTTTGCAGCTTGAGAGAAGTTATCAGTACAAATTCCTTTTCAAATCTCATGTTAAACTCCACACTTAAATGTACAGGCTTAAAAATACCAATAAATGCACATTTCATACTGTACACCTGTTAATATCTCATAAGATGTTTTCATTTCAGAAGTATTTGGAATACCCCATTCACTTGGAGATTTGGTTGTACATGCCAGTGTCTGTACAGCAATTTTTTTTTGCTTTAATGGAAAAGATGGAGAAGTTCTGTGATTTTTTTGGTTGTTTGGTGAAGGTTTTTTTAAGGACAAGGGGCTTCTTTTTCCAAACTCTCTATTTCAGATAGTTACAAAATCTCTGTTCCTGGTTTTTTTTTTTCTTTAGTTTTGGTAATACTGCCTCATCCTTCACAGAATTTCCAATTTATGGACATTAAGGGAAGAAGCAGGTGTCCCTTCTTAGAGGAGACAGAAGGGTATGGGAAGAGAGAGAAAATAAAAGTATCCCATGTCAGGTTTTTTTCTGTATTATTAGAAAAACAGTGGTCTTTGAAAAAAACTGTTGGACCTTTCCACTCTGGATATCTCATGTGTGAACATCCTGACCTTTTTCCATTTACTGTAAGATCTTAAGCAGTAAAAGTGCCACATGTCTCGGGAAGAATTCTGACAATAAGAAGGAAAGCCCACATGGGTTTCCTCAGGCCACCTTGCCAACCTCTCAGAGACTCCGCAGTGATTGTGTTATCCTAACTGCTGAGCAGGCTGAAGACCAGCCTGCTTCTCCTCAGCATGCCACTGTCTCAGTCCAGGTCAGTCAGAGCAGACCAATTGGCTGAATGGACACAAAGACCACGTAACTGATGGCACCAGCTTCTAGGGACAAAAATAGATCTTGGCTTAGGGGTATTCTGGTACAAGTTTGGTCAGGTATCTCCTTCGAGATGGTGCTTCTTAGGATCAGCCCCAGCTAGTTTGGAAGCTGGACTTGATGTGCGGTGTGTTAGTGAAGATGAACAGTGGGAGAAGGATGGCAGTGATCCCTGAATAAGCAAAGGAAGCAATGGGATCCCGGCTATGCTAGGAGGTTTGTATTGATCACGAAATTTTTAGCTACTCGCTGCTGTCAGTACTACTTTTCCCCCATCCCTCCCCACCTTTATAGGTAATGTGGGGTTTAGCATGGGTTTTTCTTTTTATTTTTACTTTCATAGGTAACTGAGCTCTCTCTTTTTAGACTAAATGTGAATAATATCCAGGAGACTTGCCAGAAGAATGCTGCCTCAGCCTTGGCTGTGGGACGGAGGGACCTTGTACAGGTATGGCATTGAATCGGAGCTCTTCCTCAGCATGCTGTGCTACCTTCAAATGACTTGTGCTCTCACCTTGATACCCAAACAGCCACCTGGGTTGAGCAGTTATTCCAGGGAATTTCCAATTTGTGAACCAAGGCCTGTTTAAGAGCCACAGAGGTGGTCTCTATCTCACTGACTCTCGGCATCTAGAGATTCCTTCCCAGGGCTGCAAGCAGATTGTTTTATGCCCTTTGTCAAACTGAGTGAAGCACATTTTTCAGGGAATTCCTGCAGGCAAGGTGAGGAATGCAGCCTGCTTCTGAGTCAGTGAATGGAGTAACTGTGCACAGAGCTGCCGAGCTGCTGTCAGCATTTTGATGGGTGGTTTTTTTTACTTCTCTCTTATGCATAATGGTTCCCATTGTTTGGTATTCATCTGCATTGGCACTGGGTGCCAACTGCAACCCGCTTCTCCACAGAAGTCTGAACCCAGGAACCCAGCCCCAAAATGGGGCTGGCTACTTGCCTGCAGCTAGTAACAGGAGAAAAATTGATGTTGTAGCACATCTTTTGCTGTGTGATTAGTCCATTGCAACAGGCAGAACATTTGACAGGAGACAGGAGTATCTGAAAGATACAGGAGCTGGCACTGCCAGAGGAGCGGTACTCTACTCCTGAGCATTTGGCTTTTCCTAGACCTGGGCAGGGAACATGCATAGGCTTACCTCATCTAAGCAGAAACAAACTAAAGCTGTTGTCTCGCTTCTTGGTGGGTTCTCCTGGAGCTGGAGAGAGGAGGTAGGTCTGGGTCCTCTTTGTCAATGCTTCATCTTGCCCGCTCGTTTGCCCACATAGGACCAGAGCTTGGGTGGAATAACTTTTGCAAGCTTCCTCTGAGATACCTCTCTTTCTTGCTTGTTTTTCCCTGTCCTGTGTAACTCCACTCTGTGTTGCAGCTTGCCCCATTCCTAGCAGGTAAGGATGTTTGAGTTGCAGGTTACATGTAAGATGTACTCCATAGCAGTGTAGGAAGTGGCATCTTACCAATTTCCTTTCTTTGCTCTCTTGTACTCAGCCCCATCTTTGGTTTTGGTTTCTCTCCTGTTTCTGGTTTCCCAGTGAGCAGCTGGGGGCTGCTGCTCCTGGCTGTTCTTCCTGTTTGGAGCATGTGGGTTTTCTTTACTTTTCCATGCTACCGGCTCTGACTTCTGCAGTCTTTCCAGCACAATTTTCCTGTTCTCTTTCTCATTCCAAACTAGGAGCTATGCTTTTCCTTGTAATATTCTAATTGCCCCAGTTTAAAAGGCGTAACAGACAAAAACAGTCCTAGAGCAGCAGTATAGAGGCTGAAAAGATTAACTGTTTTCAGAGTGGAGTACATAAATGAATGAGAAATATCATGTGAAATAGCTAAACTATTGGAGTAGAAATGGCAAATTTGTACTCTTGACCGCACTGGGCTGTGCTGGGAGAACAGAGATGATCAGTAACACAACTAATCAAAAGATACTGGTGAATGACTGGATGAAAAGTAAACTTTCAGCCACCAGACGTTTCTGAACCCAGAACAGTATCAAAACTAAAACTAAACCCTTTTGAGGTTTGTTACTATAAAGTGCACTAGTAGGTCTGTTAAGTTACCCTGAGTGTTAGACTGTTCTTCAAGGTTTAACTCAAACCTAAAGCAAGTGAAACAGAAAAAGCTTTGGGTTTGTGTTACTACGTGTATTATTTGTGACATAGAGGCTGAAACTGCTCCTGCCTGCTAGGAAAAAAAAAAAAAGCTCCATTATTACCTGTCTGCGAGGGAATTTGTACACACCTATGCCCTGAGAGTATGGTTGTTTCTAATTGTAGCTTTGATGCTTTTCCTTCCTGTCTGCCAGGTTTGGTCACTGGCCATGGTAGCCACTGATCTCTGTCTTGGACCAAAGTCTGACCCAGATTTGGAGATACCTTGGGCACAACATCCATTTGGACGTCAATTACTGGAGTCCCTGTAGGTGTCTGAATGCCGGGGAGGGGTTGGGGAATGGTTGCTGAAGCAAAGCCCTCCATAAATAACTATGTACCTGGTAGAAAGGTGTCATTTCAGATTTGGAGTAGTGTAGTGTCACAGCATGTATATTCACTTCTAAAGCTTGATGTACAAGAAGGGAAACTGCAAGTGTGTTTATGACATACAGGAGGCAGCATTTGGCCTCAGTCTAGCACCCAGGTCGTCTTTGGCTGACACTGATCAATAGGCCAGGTGCAGTTGGAGCTCTGCTTTCCAGCATTTACACAATGCCTGACTTAGGCATTTTGGTTTTCTGCTCCCTACCCAAATGAGGGTGTTGGTGCAGCTGCTTTTTCCACCTTCAGATTCGCTGTTGCCGTATAAACATGAGGGAAACCATTCCACTGGTCTCAAAGCCAAGTATTAGCTGCAGATGACTTTCTGCCATTGAATCTCTTTAGGAGAGGACATAATTAGTAGTTGATATTATCTCAGTATACCCTAATTGGAGACACAGGATTTGTGAGGTGTACTTTGGCATTACTGTTGCTTGACGTAGCTCTTTCCTGCTATGTGGCAGTGGTGGGAGGGGAGCGCAGTCTTCAGAGCAAGCCAGAAGCTTCACGGCCACCCAGAAAACCTGTGGTCCACAAGGCAAAACAGGTTTTCTCAGAAAGACATTGTAGCTGGGGGTGAGTCTAATGGCTGCAGCTTTTAAAATCAGTTCTGTGGATGTTGTTCCTGGAGCTGCCCAAACTTGGGATAATCAGGGCATGAGTACTGCTGTATTCCCAGAGCTGCCATCTTTCTCTGGCCTGTGAGCGTGCTCAGGAGGAGGACTGGCTCCTCAATGACAGAACAGAAAGGACAACTGAGTCCTTCAGAGCATACATGCCTTGTCTGGTCAGTAATGTATCCCAAGTTGGTTTAGACAAGAGGCTCAGAATTAGTTGCCATGCAGTCTGAATACTTTTGCCACTGAATTCTGCCCAGTCCCACACTGTGTGTCCTTTTCATTTCACAGGCTGGCTCATTACTCTCAGCTCCACGATGTGCAGACCCTGGCTATGCTCTGTAGCGTGTTTGAAGCCCAATCCAGGCTACAAGGGTGCCCAAACTCTGGCCCTTTTCCTCCTCGTGCCTCCAACCTGGCCTCCCACAGCCGATATGTATGATTGCCGGTTCTTCCCCATTTGTCTCGACTATCTGTGAGCATTGCTCATATAGGTACCATGATTTCCTCTCCTTTCCTCTCAACAGCCCAGCTTTACTTCCTCTGGTTCCTGTTCCAGCATGTCAGATCCTGGACTTGGCACTGGAGGCTGGAGCATAGGTATGAAGACCTGGGTAGGAAATAGCAGGATCTCCCTCCCTTCTGGCCTGGATTTTAGATGGCTTCTGCTCCTTCCTCCCTGTGGGGGAAGAAAGGTTGTGATTATAAATGTACTGTGCTAGAGTACATTTCCAGAGTTTGGCCCATGTGATGGGACTCCGTGGTTGGAAGTGAGCAGGTCTTGCAGTAACCATGTCAGTGCTCATGCAGTCCTGCCCCTTCTAACTTCTGTAGAATGCTGTGCCACTAGGCTTTGGAGGAATTGTTGCAAACACCCTAGACGTACCCATCTAGGCCCTTGGATCTCAGGTTAACCGAGAGCCAAGACCTCCCACTGTTGCCTTTTCCAGTGGGAGCCAAGTAAAGAGACAGACCAGTTTGTACTGTTTTGCTTCCAGTGTGGCTATAGGAAGCACTTAAGGTGACTGCCTCGATTGAGGCTGTTATCCATGCCAACTCCTCCTGGTATTTTTCTTGGTCTACACGTGTCTGGACGTGGTTCCCAGGATTTTAGCCCCATTACCTTCCCAGGGATAAGGTAGGGCTAAGTGCTGTGCAGTTCCCTGGGTCCTTGTGCTTGTCTTTGAAGACAGCAGTGACATTTTCTTTCTTCAGACCTCAGGCACTTCTTCCAGTCACCACAATCATTCAGCAGTTATCAAGAGTGTCCTCGCAGTGTCATCAGCCAGCTAATTCCACAGGGTTCAGGGGGAGCAAAAGGAGTGCTGTGCTTTCTCCTGTCACTGGAAAAACAGCAGCAGTTGAGAAGGCTGTGGTTATCTCATGTTCTTGGTGCCATGAAATACCCACAGGCTTAACGAGGTTTTCTGCTGAGCTCCAAAGGTGTCAAAGACAAATCATTCTTCAGAGCTTCAGTGTCAGAGTTGAAGCTGTTGGCTAATTCCTTGTGATACACACGGCCGGGGCAGCATCTGCATTGTTAGCACCAAAGCTGTAACTTTTCAGGGTGATATGAGGGCATCTGTGATGTGAGGAAGAGCAGAGAATGGTACTTAGTGTAGTTGTTTATGTCTTGTAGCCATTATTAATAGTCTTCTCCCTGTGCCAAGGGCAATACCTCCCATAGAGAGGTCCCTTCACATAACTGCAGCCCTTGTGATGAGATTTCCTCACTCTCTAGGAAAGAGACTGGAAGGACTCTCCTGTCTCCTTCCAAGTCTGCCAGGGATAACATTCCCAAGCAAACTCCATGGGATTGAATGCCTGATTACTTGCTGTCTAAAGTGGAAAAAAGCAAAAGGGATTCCCCCATGTTAGATTTCTTTGCCTGATGATCCCCATTCCCATCTTGTCACCCGAAGAGTAATTTGTCCTTGCCCATGGCATGGGGGTTGGAACTAGATGATCTTTAAGGTCCCTTTCAACCCAAACCAGTCTACGATTCCAAGTGCAGTAGAAGCACTTGGCAAATAGAGATGGTCACTTAGTTTTCTAAGCTAGTGGTCTTCCATGTTTCCTTCCCCACCTTGGTTTTGATGAGGTTATGCTCATGAGCACTGTACTTTCTGAGGTGTGCTCACAGCCTTTTGATGCTTGCAGCAAACAAAGACACAGAGCAGGCCTCCACTCCCTGGTGTGAGTCTTCTCCAGATGACTTCCGCTATGGAAACCTAACGTATCCCGATCATCGGGAGCGTGAGAAAGACCAGCATGAGAAGAACAAAAGGTAGGGTGTCTCGGGGGCACTTAGGGGTGTGTTACTCTGTACCCAAGTCAGCTAAAACACTATAGCCAGGTCTCTGTTGGTGCTGTGAAGTACCACACCTGCTCCTGGACCTTTTCATTTGGAGAAGCTTCATACTGCAGATCAACTCTGCTTGAATGGCATATGATACATCTACAAGTGGCCATGGTGGGGGCCCCAGTGGACAGTGCACCCACTGAGTCCACACCCTTCAGTGTAGAAGTGGAGGCCAGACCTATTAGTGTTCAGCCAGGTTGTCAGCAGCACATGGGAAGTAATCTCCTCTCCTAGCAAGTGTTACCTGGTTGTATAGACATCACTGGGAAAAGGATTGCAGCCACTGGGTGGATGTTTATTCCTCTAGGCTCCTGGATCCTGCCAACACTCAGCAGTTTGATGACTTTAAGAAGTGCTATGGAGAAATCCTTTACCGCTGGGGCCTGCGAGAGAAGAGGGCTGAGGTTCTCAAGTTTGTCTCTTGTCCTCCTGATCCCCACAAAGGAATTGGTGAGTGCCTTCTTCAATCTGCTCCTGCTGCCAGGCAGAGTCCCAGCTCTGCCTCAGGAGCATAGGAACACAGTAGGTAGGATGCAAAGTGTCCATCATGCTGCCCAGAGGTTTGCTCTGCCGAGAGATGGGTTTGGCTGCTTCTCAGCTCTGCTTGGAGATGAGGCTTGCAGATGTTAGTTCAAGGGTTTGATGTTGGTTCAAGGGCTTTGTAGACAGTAATACATCTCCAGCAAAGCTGGAAAAGTACACACTGTTACACTAGTGATATTAAGCTGTTTATGCTGGTGGCCATTCTTTATTCCCTCTGAAGAATAAAGAGCCCAGACATGCACTGTCCTAATTTGTGAATCTGGGCTGATGTCTCCTTCTAGTGCCTTATTGGAAGATCTCTTAACTGTGCCAATAGGCATATAGAACTTTCATTCCAAAATTTTTCCAGCAGTGTAGGTGCCCAGAACTGCTGCTTAAGGGCAGCTGCCAAAGTGCCTTCTTCCTGGGCCTCTGGGAAAAGGTGCACCTAACCTGGGAGGAAAGATGGAGGAGAGATGCCAGGGAATTAGTAGCTGTCTCAGCTTGGCACCTGAAACTCCTCCTGGGAAGTAACTGGAGGGAAAATTGGTGGTGAGTTTGACCATTGCCATTGCCCTTCCATGGCTGACAGCCATGGCACTGATACCAGACTGAAACAGCTAACAGATATGTGACTGCCCCATCCCTGGCAGTGTTCAAGGCCAGCCTGGACGGGGCTTGGAGCAGCCTGCTCTAGTGGAAGGTGTCCCTGCCTGTGGCAGGGGGTTGGAACTGGGCGAGCTTTAAGGTCCTTTCCAACCCAAACCATTCCATGATTCTATGATATTCTCCCACTGTGGAGGAGGTTTGAGGCCAATCTCTTGGGCAGCGAGTTTGGGGGCCTCTTCTGTTGAACGGGGGGCTGTGTGCAGGGCTGCCAGCACTAACTCTCTGTTTGTTTCCCTGCTGCCAGAGTTCGGTGTGTACTGCAGCCACTGCCGCAGCGAGGTGCGCGGTACCCAGTGCGCCATCTGCAAGGGCTTCACCTTCCAGTGCGCTATCTGTCACGTGGCCGTGCGAGGCTCCTCCAATTTCTGCTTGACGTGTGGACACGGGGGCCACACCAGCCATATGATGGAGTGGTTTCGCACACAGGAGGTGTGCCCTACGGGCTGCGGGTGCCACTGCCTGCTTGAGAGCACCTTCTGAGCAGGGCTGGCATCCCGTGAGCTGCACTTACTCTTTTAATTCCCAAGTGATGGTGAGCCAGCTCTGCTCCACAGCGTGTCTGGAGGAGATGCCACAGGGAGCTGAATCAGGGTGTCCTGGTGATGCACTGCAGTGACATATACAAGTGCTTCCAATATTCCTACACTTGTTGCTTTCAGACTGATTTGACCAAATTCCCTGTGTCCATTGCTGGCAATAGATGCCAGTCCAAAAAACAATTGCTCCCTTCTGCAAAAGGGTGTATGAATATTTGCTTGTCTTTATGGGGATGAAGAGGTGCTAAAAAGCTTCTTTGGAAAGGGCTCTCATGGCAGAGCCAAACTTTCTTCAGCTGCATAGTGTCTTTACAGGGCCTCCAAGGGAGCCAAATAGTTAAAGCAGAAATAATTCACAAGCCACAGTGAGCTCCAAAGGCGAACTGTGAACTGGGCTTAGAGAGCAGTCCGTAGGACTGCTTGGAGTTGCTTTAGGAAGCAGCAAGGTTTGGTTTTTTTGAATGGCTGTTTACATTTATTAGATTATCCCATAAAGCAAGAGTAAAATCCTGGAAAGTGACATTTTTTAGGATTACTTCCTAAATAGCTTCCCCATCACGGGTCTGTACCTGTGGCTGGTGTGTAAAGCCCCACCGTGTGCCCAGGGTCACTGGGATTAGTTCCTTTCTTCCAGCAGTTTTAGTCCTGTTACTCTTAAAGTGTCTCCATCTACTGCTCTGACTTGGTGATATAATGCACTTTAACTTGCCTGTCCCTGCCTTGTCAGTGATGCTGCCTTCTGAGTCTGGGATTCATGCAGCATTTCCATGGGTGTTGGCACCTGAGGTGGTTTCAGAAAGCCTTTGCTTCCCTACTGAGCTTGGTCCGTGCAACTCCTTTTGACTCTTGCTCTCCACGCTGTATGAGGAAAATCTGTGAATAAGTTGAGATTTGCTGACAGTGTGCTTGAGTGGCAAGGCTTCTGAGATGGGGAGCAATTTTGACGGGAAACGGGGTTTTAGAAGGGTGGTGGGATTCATGGAGGCAAAAGGTTTGTGCCTTTTCTCCCTGTGGAGCTTCAGTAGGAGAATGTACCGGATTGATCTGTCTGTTTGGGGCTGTGCCCCTGGGCACTCCCATCCCAGGGATGCTGCTGTGTGGTTGTGTGCATGCCCTGTGCACCTTGAGCTCCTCTGAGTAGGCTTCAGCCTGAGCTTTGGCTTTGGGCAAATGCATGGTGAGGGCTGAACCCGCTGGAGTTACTACCATGCCATGCCAGCACTGATCCCAGTTTCCTGTGCTTGCCTGTTGCGCAGGGCCACGTGCCGTGCCTGCTCCCAGCCTTCGTGACAGCTTTGCTGTGGAATAAACAGATGGGTGTATCTGAAAACATTATACCATTAAAGATATTTTTTTAAGTGCTCTTCTGGTAGAACTTGGTGTTGCTGTGCTGGTTCTCCCTCCATAGGGAGCCCTCTGCATCTCTCCCTCCCAGTGTGGTGGTCACTGCTGCACCCATAGCCCTCTCCCTGCACCCCAAATTGGGATCCTGCTCTGGATACCTGCACACAGCAGGTCCAGAGAGCTGCCTGCTGCTGGGACCCCCAGACTGACTTTCACAGCAGGATAATGTGGTGGTGCCTGGTAGCTGCCCATGAGTTGTGAGGCACCTTTTGGGAAAACAGTGAGTGGAAACCTTCCAGCAGCCTTGCAGTATCTTAAGGGGCCTGCAAGGATGCTGGGGAGGGACTCGTCATCAGGGACTGTAGCAACAGGGCAAGGGGTGATGGGTTCAGCCTGAAACAGTGGAAGTTCCGATTAGATGGAAGGTAGAACCTTTTTATTGTGAGGGTGGTGAGGCACTAGAACAGGTTGCCCAGAGAAGTGATAAATGCTCCATCCCTGGCGGTGTTCAAGGCCAGGTTGGACAGAGCCTCGGGTCTAGTGTGAGGTGTCCCTTCCCATGGCAGGGGGCTGGAATGGGATGATCTTAAGGTCCTTTCCACTCTGTAATTCTATGAAAGTGAAGCCAGGCAGTGTCTGAGCTGCTGCTGAACCAAACCCCACATCCTGCAGCTCAGGGGGGCCACGGGCAGTGCCTACACCCCCAGCAAGCTCAGTAGGTGCTGAGCTGGGCCTGGGTTGAGGATGCTGTTACCAGCAGCTCCTGCTGTCCACCTTCCTACACGCCAGCCCTTCAGCTCGGAAGTGTTTTCATTTCCGTGCTCGAGTGCATGCGTAGGTTGGGAGGGAAAGGACACATGCTATTTAAGGGTGACGGACCAATGGATACCAGCGTTTATGTGTTATTACAGTTCATTAGGGTCTATCTCCATAGTATCTGAATGCGCCTGAGGTGGAGGGCAGCTGAGGCTTCGAGGGAAGGAGGAAAAGCGCTTTGCTGTGCTTGTTTGTGCAACCCTGCACAGGTAAGTGGAATTTCTTCCTGGACGCTGCAGGTGTTTGTCTCACACCCTGCAGCATGTGTGGTGGTTGCTTTGGGAGCGGTCTTGCTCAATGCAGAAGTGACTACTGCAAGGAAACTGGAATGGTTTATTCTCACCTGCCCAGAACCCAGTGAGAATTGTATTGCCCTTGCTGTGCTCAGCACCAGCAATCAAGAGACAGGACGTGCTGCTGCACCCACACCAGCCCCTTCATCTGCTCTGTTCCTGACTGCTTGTCCCCTGGGCCACCTGCTGTTTGTTAACATGTAAACAGTTCCCAGATCTGGCCAAATCTCTTAAAACTTAAGGCTTTAAGAAAAGAACACAGGCACAGCTCAAGTGGGGGCGCCTTGGCACCTTGCACACTGAACCAGCTCAGGGCATGCTGCCATGGTCAGACCATGCACATCACATAGAGCATCCAGCCACCAAGGTTGTGGACCATGGTTAGTCTTGAGTGATGGGGAAACAGTGTGACCCCTTTGTGATTTCTGCTGGTGCAGAACAAGGGGATATTGAATTAAACTGGCCACTCAACACGAGGCAGGAGCATGGGAAGGGTGTGAAACCACTTCCCTTGGGGCATCACCAGTGCCATGGGTTTGCCAGGGCTCCGGGAGTGATCAGGTACTTCCAAGGGGGGAAGCTCCATCCCAGGCCACCCGCAGCACTGGCAGTACTCTGTGGAGATACTGCTGTGCCTGATCTTGCCCCATCGCTGCTGGCTTTTGCACAGGAGGTTGCTGAGCACAGGGGACCTTTGGGCCAGCACCGAGCAGCTGCTTTGGCAGGACTTGCTTCAGCCACCTGCTGAGGTAAGCCCAGGGCTGCCCAGTGCATCCACACTGACTTTCCAAGTGTACCTGGACAAGAAAGCTCCCGGGGCAGCCCGCACCGTGCTCTCAAGGCCACCGTGAACTTTTCAAACCCTTCTTGTGCCCTGGAGAGCTAGCACGGGGGTGGGGAGCATGGGTGCCTTTCCTGTGCCTGCCGAGGTTCTCTGTGTGTGGAGAAGGAAGTTTAATCTCCATTGATCAGTTTGGCAGCAAAACAAGGAAGAGTGATGTTGGAGAGCATGCCGAGGAGAAGCTCTCCATAGGGATGCTGCAGTGCCTGTACCAGCCCCCTCCTCTCCTGTGGCTTCAGCACCATTCCACCAGTGCCAGCCTGTGCCTGCACTACAGGGTCTGATCCTGCCCAGAGCCCTGTGGCACATTCCTGTGTCTGTCTCGCGCCGGCCCCAGCGTCTGCCTGGTGGGTAAACCAGTTCAGAGCTGAGGAGCCAAAACCACTTGGCTGCTCTCGTTTAGGCCAGGCTAATCATCACCCAGCTCCATTCCTGGATGCTGCTCGCCCTTGGGGCCAGCAGGACGTGGGGACAGGGATGAGGATTGTGGCTGGATGGAGGGACAGCGGCAAAACCCTCCACTGCTGTGACAGCAGCATCTGTCATACAGCTTGGCCTGCACACCGACCTCCTCCCAGTGTCTCCAGTGCTTGGAGCATCCCTGCTCCCGTGGGTGACGTCCTCACCGCAGAGCTGGGGGTCTGCTCGCCACCCTGGGGACACCCCTGTCCCTTGCACAGAGGACAGAGCCCCACCATGGAGCCCGGGAGCTGTCAGCACCCTGCAGTGAGGGCAGACAGGGTGTCAGCTCACTGATGTCCCCAAGCCCTGGTGCGGGGGAGATGGGACAGCAACCCCTGTGTACTTAGGCAAGAACCACAGCAGAGCCCCACCGGTGCACCCTGTGCTGTGCTGGGAAATCAGAGCTGGCAAAAGCTGATCCCATCCCTGCCAGGAGCTGAAACCACAAGCGAGCCGCTCTCGTGGCCCTTTTGCAGCACGCTGTGCTCAAGCGACCTGGACAGTCAGAAACCCGGGACCATCCCTCTGGATCCTGGGCCGTCACCGTGGTGCCTGGCCTGCCTTCCCTTGTCCTGTCTGGGTGTGGGTGTGAAGGGCAGGAAATGCCTTTCCCGGGTTTTGCGGCCGCTGGGGCCCTGGGGGGAGCCTGGGACAGACCAGGACGCGCTGGGGGCTGCTGCTCCAGGAACTGCAGCAGCTGCGGGACACTGTGGTGGGGCTGGACCCATAGCACCGGCAGGACCGGCCTGGGTGGCAGGGAGACAGCGCAGCCACGGAGGACAGCGAGGTGTGGCCACAGCTGGGGGTCCCCTCTGCTCCCTCAACATCCACCTTGGGGTGGTGCCACTGCCTCCACACTCACTTGAGAAACCTTAATCCCTGCAAGGCCTCCAAGGGATGGTTTTGACCACATAGAATCACAGAATCCCAGACTGGTTTGGGTTGGAAGGGACCTCAAAGCTCATCCAGTTCTAACCCCCTGCCACGGCCAGGGACACCTTCCACTAGACCAGGTTGCTGCAAGCCCCATCCAACCTGGCCTGGAACACTGCCAGGGATGGGGCAGCCACAGCTTCTCTGGGCAACCTGTGCCAGGGCCTCAGCACCCTCACAGGGGAGAACTTCCCCTGTTTAAACCCATCACCCCTTTTCCTGTCACTCAGTCCCTGATCAAGAGTCCCTCCCCAGCATCCCTATAGGCCCCCTTCAGATACTGGAAGGCTGCTCTGAGGTCTCCACGCAGCCTTCTCTTCTCCAGGCTGAACAGCCCCAACTTTCTCAGCCTGCCTTCATACGGGACGTGCTTCAGGCCCCTGATCATCCTCATGGCCCTCCTCTGGACTTGCTCCAACAGCTCCATGTGACGCTGGGAGCAGGGCTGGAAGGTGAAGGCACCATGACAAGTTTTGCATCTGCCTTGATTAAAGGCCTCTGTTAATGCCCCAGAGCCGGGTGCTGGGGCAGGGCCGGGGGGGTCCCCTCATTCCTGATTCCAAACCCCACCTTAATCACCGGCTACGGCCAGTGACACCAAAATATGCCAGCATGTGTCCAGCCCGTGGTCAAGGGTGTCACCCCACAGCAGTGTTGTCCCCCCCAGCCCCAGTGCTGCTTGAAGGGAGCACTTCGCCAGAGTGGGGGAAAAGCTCCTTTCTTGTCATTCCGTGTGATTTATCTGGCTGTGGTTCTCGGGGAGGGGGAGAGGGGCTGAGGGTTCTGGTCTCTGCCCCGTCCCATCCATCCCCCGCCCCCCCCCGCAGTGCTGCCTGCCCTGTCTAATCACATGTGTGACATTTCATGAAGTATTAATTAGCTGGGGGACACATAACTCCTCATGGCAAGCGACACTGGTGAGGGGTGGTCTATCCTGGGTGGGCTGTGAGCTGGGTGGGTTTGGGTTCCCTCTGCCTCAGCCACCACGAAGCTTGGGGGAGGGATGTCCCGTACCCCCAGTTATCCCCCAGGGATGCCCCCATCCGCCATCATTCCCCCTAGAGTGCCCATGCTCCACTTCCCCCCACCCCTGAGTGCCCCCCGTAACCCACCCTCAAGCGTGCCCCCTTGGAGCCCTCCTCCTGCATCACCCCCCTGTGGCTGCTTCATTCCCACCCCGGGGTGCCCCAGCCCCAGCCCCAGCCCCACCATCACACACCCGTGGGCTCCCCATACCCCGCCCGTCGCTCCCGGTAACGGGGCGGAGCTTCCCGGGTAAACCCGGTCGGGGGCGTGGCCTATTGACGGGCGTGGCCGGCTGGCATATGCCCGCACACGGGTGTGCAGGTGCCGCCAGAGCGCGGCGGAGCGGGCACGGAGTGGTTGCGGAGCGGGACGGGCAGGGCAGGGCAGGGCAGGGCAGGGCAGCGCAGCGCAGCGCCGGGCAGCGGGGCCATGGCGGCTGCACCGGCACCGGCACCGGCACCGTCTCCGCGGTCGTTCAGCGCCGCCGAGGTGCGGGCTCGCTGCGCGCAGGGAGCCTGCCTCGTGTCCTGCCGCCGCCGCCTCTACGACCTGAGCGGGTTCGTGCGGCTGCACCCGGGAGGGGAGCAGCTGCTGCGGCGCCGCGCGGGCACCGACGTGAGCGCCGCGCTGGACGGACCGCCGCACCGGCACTCGGACAACGCTCGGCGCTGGCTGGAGCAGTACTACGTGGGGGAGATAGAGCCCGACGAGGAGCAGGTACCGCCGGCGGCAGCGGTTAACAGCACAGAGGGCGTCCCGGGTCTAGAGTGTGCAGAGCTCGTTGGGTGTCCAGGGTGTACAGAGCCCATAGGGTGCTCCACATCTGGGGTGTTCCAGGTCCAGGGTGTACACAGCTCATAGGGTTGCTCAGGCTTTGTGGGATCTGAGCAGTGCAGGAGTCTGTAGCGCACCCCAAGTCCAGGGTGCATGCAGTTTGAGCTGTGCAGAGGCTTTAAGGGACCCTACGTCCAGGCTCCACGGGTTTAAGGCAGTACAGGACAGGCAGAAGCTATTTAAGATCTGGGGTGTACTGGCCATGGAGCTTTGGGGGTGCATGTAGCATATAGGGTGTATATGGTGTCCAGGTACAGGTCAGAGCTGTAGGCTGTGGAGGCTCTGGGGTGTTCAGAGCATGAGCGGTGTTTGGTACAGGGCATGTTTGAGGCTCCTGGACCCCTGTATGCCTGAGGTGTATGGGGTGCAAAGGTCCAAGGTGCATGGAGCATGCTGGTTCCAGGCAAATCTGTGGGGCTGGGCTGTCTGGGGCAGAGGATCCCAAGGCAAGTAGGGTCCAGGCAGCTCAGGGCCTGAGAGTGACCACGTCCCAGGCATCCAAAGCCTGGTATCTTTGGGATCCCACCCCATGGACACATCCCACCCTGGCCATGCTGGATGGCAGGGCTGATAGATGGCATGGCAGAGAGGTGCTTGGGTCTTTGGAGGGGTGTGGGAGATGGGGACATACAGCTCAGTGTGGGTTTTAGCAGAGCTGTGTGGCATGGAGCGGGCAATGGGGCACTGCTGGCCCTCGAGGACCCGGGTGCAGGGCACCAGGACTTGCCAGCAGCGAGTGGCCAGCACTGCAGTGAGGAGCCCAGTCACTTCCCCAACGTCTGGGTGTGGGATAAGGGTGGCTGTGACTCAGCACCATCCCCTCCACGACAGCCCCGTGCTCAGCCACTGCCCATGCAGAAAGGAAAGTGCTCCAGGAAGCTGCACTTCTGCTGGGTTGACTTTCCGGAGGCAGCGTGGCACCGGGTGCTGCTGCCCCAGGATGCTCGAGCAGTGGGGCCACCCCAGCCCCTTTGCCAGCCCAGCTCAGTGCTTTCCCCTCCTGACATCCTGGCAGGGTCGATGACCGTTCGGTCCCTCTGGCTGGTTGTTTGCACTCGCTCCCTGTGGCGCAGCCTCAGCCCTGATCAGCGGCAGTGCCACAGATGGGGCTTTGTTCAGCCCCAGCACCATGCCGGCTCATTCCCTGAGTCCCAGAGATGGCACCTCCTCTGTTGGGACACTCGTTGCTGCTGCTGCCGCCTCCTCGCAGGCGTGACGAGCCCAACGGGTTGGGGCGAAGGAAGGTTCCGGACAAACAAGTTCTCGCACCACAGGGAATTGCCACCGTCCCTATGCAAATACACGGCATGATAACACTGGAGTGTAGGGAGATCAGACACTACCTGGCACTAGATAAACCGTCCCAGGTTGTAACACGAGGGGGAGGGAAAGAAGCTGCCTGCTGCATGGTGAGGCTGGCTGTGCTACATCCAGCATACACCTCGTGTGAGCTGCTCTGACAGACTTGCCACCCCCCAGAAATCCTTTGGAGGGAGAAGGGGAATGGATGCCATCCATCATTGGTGCTTGGGATTTTCCTTTGGCTACTTTTGGGCTGGCAGACCCCAAGCAGCTCTTTGAAGGAAGTGTTGCATTGCCGTAGTCTGGCTTGGACTCCCACGGCTTTGCTGGTGCTTCTCCTCATCCATCAGGAGTCTGAGGGCTGCACCATTCCCATGCCATGCTGTGGTCCTGCAGGCATCCAGCATCCCTACCTGCTTATGTTTGGAAATGGGAAGAATTTCTTCCCTGTGAGGCCTTGGCACAGGGTGCCCAGAGAAGCTGTGGCTGCCCCATCCCTGGCAGTGTTCAAGGCCAGCTTGGACACAGGGGCTTGGAGCAACCTGCTCTAGTGGAAGGTGTCCCTGCCTGTGGCAGGGGTTGGAACTGGAGGAGCTTAACCTTGTTTCCAGCACAAACCAGTCTGGGATTCTATGATTAGTGCAGGAAAGGCAAAGAGGAAGATGAGAGGCAGCCTTCATCCAGCTGGCAAGCCTCTCTGTGCCTCTTCCTGCCGCTCTTGGGAACTCGGCTCCATCCTTTGGCTGCAGGTCCCTCTTCTGCATCACCCAGCCTCATTTGGCTAAGGACAAATTAACCCTCCAACTCTTTATCTATGCAAACAGAATATATAGGGGAGATCAAAGTGAGAGGCAACAATTACCCAAACTAGACAGTGGATTTTAGCAGCCTTGCCAGAGGGAAACTGGATCATCTAATTACCCCTCCAATTTAAGCAATGAGAGACTTTCATCACAGCCTCTCTGGGGTGTGTGACGTGACCATGAGTCACGGTGAATCTCCCATGCCTCTTGGGGTTGGTGTCCTCCCCTTCCTTTCACCCACATCACCCCATGTCGGGCTTGCCCTGGTTCTCCATCCCACCCTGACCTCACTTGGACGTAGGCGCTCACATGTTCTTTGCAGGCGTTGCAACAAGAAGTGATTTTTTTATTATTATTGTCATTAGAACAAGTTAAATTCCACCTCATTTTAATAGTCCTGCTGCACCCAGTTTAATGGGCTGCGACGCAGCCTTGTGGGGCTCTGCAAGCCACTGCCCAGGCACCATGATGCTGGTGGGATGGTGATGCTGGGACCATGCCACTGCAGGTGGGGCCCTCGCCTGGGTTTCCTGTGCCTCATGGGGTGTCCTTGTACTACATGCCCGAGCCTACATCATCAACACAGCTTCTCCTGTGTGGGCAACAGCAAACTGAACTGGCTTAGGAGCATGGTGAAGGTCCTGGAGGTTCTTGGGTGGAAAACTGGGTCCAGGCTGCTGTTCAAGCAGTGGTCTGAAAACAGCATTGCCCTGCTTGGGCCAGGGGGAGGTTTCCAGCTTCTCCTCCTGCCTGTGTCCCAGGCACACTGGGCCTCATGCCAGACCATCTCTCCTCTTTGTACCGGCCCACATCATACTGTGTTTGTTCTCCTTCATCCTGAGCCCTGCTTCTGGGCAGCAACAGCCTGGAGAAGTCTCAGCAGAGACCTTGTATCAGTCCTTAATACCTAAAGGGGCTGACAAGAAACCTGGAGAGGGGCTTTTGACAAGGGCTTGTAGGGACCGGACAAGGGGAGATGGCTTTAACCTGACAGAGGGGAGACTGAGATGAGCTCTTAGGCAGAAGCTCTTCCCTGTGAGGCTGCTGAGGCCCTGGCACAGGTTACCCAGAGAAGCTGTGGCTGCCCCATCCCTGGCTGCAGTGTTCAAGGCCAGCTTGGATGGGGCTTGCAGCAACCTGGTCTAGAGGAAGGTGTCCCTGCCCGTGGCAGGGATTGGAACTGGATGAGCCTTGAGGTCCCTTCCAACCCAAACCAGGCTAGGATTCTACAGCCAGTGCTGTCCAACTGGCACAGGACCAGCGCTTAGCTGCCTGCCTGACCCGTGCAGGGCAGAGGGATGCTTGGAGGTGGGTGCAGGGTCACCCAGTTACCACATCATGCTGTGCCCTGAGTGTCTTACCGTGTTGCCTCACAGCAGGAGAGCCGGCACCTTGCTGGGGTGGCAGTGGGAACATGGTTTTTGTAGGTGTTAACTTTCCCTTCGTTACATCAGGTTCTTGCACATCATTCCTGGCAGGGCCTGTTTGCCTGGGGATGACACTGATGCATCAGCATCACACACAGGCAACAGGCAGAGCCTGGCACTCGCAAAGACCCCTTCAGCCTCCTTCAAACCCACCTTTTATGAGGAAGAGAAGGAGGGCAGAAGCTCCAGTGCTGGTCTGGGTGCTGATGGGTCTTGGTCCATAAAGGATCCCTGTGTGCTCTGGGAAGGAAGGAGTGCACTGCCTCTCCAAGGAGCGAGCCAGGGCATGCACGCATGGCTTGCACCCCGTTACGCCACTGCTGCTGGTTCTTTTGGTGCTAGCCCTGGGATGAGCAAGGGGAGAGCCTTCCTTCTGGTTCCCTGCTGAGGAGGAGGAGGTGACTCAGGTGAGGCAGGGTGCTGCAAGGGAACGCACAGGGCGATGGTATCACACTGGTGGCACCCAACCTGCCCAAACTGGGTGCTGCTAGTGAGGTGGGGTCTGAGCCCCTGTTCACCTCCTTGACCTGGAAGGACAGGGAAGCCTCTGGACATGATGTGATGCTCAGGTGTCTGTGGGCAGGGGAGATGGAGGCATGTGGATATGTCAGGAAGGGGAGGAGAGGTGCCCGGGGGTTGCATCAGCCTGCTTTCTTAAGCATCCTTCCTGCTGCCAGCAAGGCTGAGGTGCAGGCATTGAGGTGGAGAGCAGGGTCTCATTTTCTGGGGGAAGGAGGAGCTGTCTCTTTCTCTTGTAAAGCCAAATTTCCTTCCAAAGGACCAGTGGGAAGGAGGCAAAGCCATGACTTCACCATCCTCAGCTGGATTTCAAGGCATCCCACCTCAGTTTTGAGAGGTCTGCCTGAAGGACAGATCATGCAAAGCCAAAAATAGCAATGGGGGCCCCTGCAGAGGGAGATGTGGTGGTCCAGATCTCATGCTGGTGCTCTGCCTTCAGTAAAATTGATGCTTGCTCAAGTCCAGCCTTGCTGGAAATAAGCCCTGCCCTGCCCCAGCGTGAGAGGCTGCCTCAGGGCTGGGTAGTGCAGCTCCTGTACCAGTGGAATGAGGCTTGAAATCCAGCTAGCCCAGGACAGGAACTGGGAGCCTGACTGGCAAGGAGTGCTGGGGCCTTGCCTTGGTGTCACCAGTGTAGCAGGGAGTAAAGTCCTGTCCACCCTAGTGCGCTGACACTTGATCCTCCTGCATCTGAGCTCCCGGTGGTTGCCAGGGTGTTCATTCCCACAGGGAATCGCATCCCTCTTGGAGAAGTGGGGAGAGCGTGCACCGAGGACCCGTGATGGCTGCCGGGAGAACACCCTTCCTCCCAGAACAACTGGGCGCCCTGGCAGGCACTGGTGTGCCGGGGCTGCCAGGCCACACCGTACCCTGCTGCTGGTTAATGGGTAACTCAAGGTGACAAAGCAGGAGAGAAGGCATGTTTGGCACGTCCTGCCTGGGAGCCAGCAGGCAGCCGGTGCCGCGGGGCATGGCCGGTGCTGGGCTTGCACAGGCACGCCGTGCCCTCACGAGCCCTGTGCTGGCAGCAGGGCCGGAGCTGGCGGCACAGCAGGAAGGAGGCCGCTGCGGGTGGCTGGCGATGGGTTTGTTTCGAAGCCCTGCACAAGGCGGGTTTCTCTTGTTGCCTGGCCAGCCCTGGCAGTAGGACCGCAACCTGGGCTCATCCTGCTGCATCCCCAAAGCTTCAGTCTGCCTTTTCTAGCCAAAACCAAGCCTCCCCACCGCACCTTGTATAGCCCGTGGCCAAGGCGCCAGGCCCAGCACCACCCTGCAAATGGCACTTTGCATTTTCCCCGCAGTGAACTCCCTCCTGGAGCGTTTCTTTCTGGTGCCTGGTGCCAGGGTGATGCCACCAGCTGTGCCATGCTTCCTTGTCCAAAGTGAACTTTGGGAACCAAAATGCTGAGTCAGGCTTTGGCTGGGGAGTAGTGGGGTGAGGAGGGAGCCCATCGCCAGTGTGGTGCCCCCTGAAGCACCAGAACCAGGTGCCCTGCTGGCAGCATGGTGAGGTGCTCTGAACACTGGGCCTGGGGAGAGGTTCCAAACAGACCTGAGCGTGCGATGCCTGGTGGGCAGTTCAAGGGTATCTGGTGGCCACATCCCTCGGGAACCTGCTCTGCAGGTACTGACTGACTTGAATTCATCAGATACTTCCCTCTGATTCATTTAGCAGGCAGTCATGAGCTCGCTGCGCCTGTGCCCCCGGATGGTATGGCCATCACTGTCCCCAGCCATGTCTGTCACCCATGCTTCACTGCAGGGTTTTCCTTCCCTTTCCAGAACCCTGCCAAGCCAGTGGATGAGCAGACAGTGGGTGCTGCAACCCAGACCCCGGCAGGGATGGATCCCCGCTGTAAAACAGTGGATGTGGAGAAGGTGAGAGCTGGGGATCTGCTAAAGTGCTCCTGGGGAAGGCCAGCTATCCTGTCCCCTGCAGGAACGCAGTCTGGCTGCTGACCCCTGGGGTGGGAGGGAGGTGGGCCAAGCCGGCTGCTTCTGCCCTTTCTCCCAGCACAGACAGCATCACTCCTGCTTTATTGCCCAGGCGTGGCTGTGCTGGGAAGCTCCTGCTGCGGCGGCGTGGGAGGAGATGGCTCTCTCTGACAGCAGCCATGCCCGTCGAGCGGGCCATGCTGCCAGGCCGCACCTTACTTGCCTTAGTTATTGCTTTTCTCCACTTTTTTCCCCCTTGACTGAGCGCTAAGGGATCCCCTGTACCGGGCAGGGTGATCCTCGTGTGTGCAGAGTGCTCCCTGTCTTGCTAGCTCCAATCTGAGCACACCACAGAGGTAGGGATTTGTCCCCAAGGTGCCTTTGAATGTCCCTTCCTTCTGTGGCACCCTCTGGCCGCTGAGGAGCCTTGCATGCTCCTCGGTGAGTGTGCCTTTATCTTGCAAAAGGTTATTTTGAGCAGAACACCTTTCATCCTCCCCACGATCTTTATATTTCACTTGCTGACTGCCTTTAAAATCAGTTACCCCAAAGAGACTTTTTGCTCTGATTTTATCCCTACCTCCCCAATGGAGGGTGTCTCCCCTGCAGGCTGGGGCTGTTTCCCCTCCTGGGTGATCACATCCATCCCTGCCAGCAGCAAAGCCCCATGGCCATGGGCCATGAGCAGCAGAGCCCCGTGGCCACCTTGGCCCTTTGCTATGAAGCTCTCTAAAGTGAGCCACTCCCTGCCACCACTGACAAATGACCAGTGGCACGGCTGCGGGTGCTGGTGCCGTGCTGGCAGTGCACCGCACAGGCTGGACAGTGGAGAGGTGCCAGGCATGGGCCTTGGCGTGGTGAGCGTGGTATCTGTCCCAGGGCAGGGGTAGCACCAAGAAATCACCTTATCTGGCCAGGCCAGCAGAAGACGTGCCTGGGGACGCTGAGCAACAGCAGAGGTGGTGCTGCCAGTTGTGCCTCTCTATTTTTGTCCAATGCAGACATGCACAGCTGCACGGGTCCCTTCTTGCTTTTGCAGCCATCTGAATGCAGTTATGCATGGGAGCATAACCGGTGTTTGTATTCCCATCCTGTCCCCCTACTCTCCATCCCTTTCTGCTTCGCTCCTCACTGCTGGAGCACTCAAATGGCTGTGGTTGCCCTGTGTGTCCTCTCCACAAGGAGAAAAGCTCTTGGACAGGGCAGTGCCATGGAGATGGGCTCCACATCCAACCTCCACCTCACTGGCATGGCCGGTGAGGGGGGGAGTATTGCTGCTCTCTATTTAATCTTGGCAGCTCCTGGTGGTGAGAGAGCCTGTGTTATTGGTACCTGATGCTGAGCCAGGTCTGGTACAGCCACCTTCACCTTGAACCACCGGCAGGTACCTGGTGGCACAGGGGCTGAGCTCAGCCCTGTGCTTGTGTGTAGGTGGAACTGATGTGCATCTAGCTCTGCTTGTCTGTCCTGTGCCACTGCTTACAGCGAGCTTTGGGCCGCTTGGAACAAGAAGCAGCTGCTTGTGGGGCATAGGATGCGGTTTGTAGCTCCAGATCCAACAGCTCTGTGTCCAGTACCAGGGCAGTGTGTGGGTACAACTGATGTCTGCTCCCTCAGGACCTGGTGGACTGGCAGAAACCCTTGCTGTGGCAGGTGGGCTACCTGGGGGAGAAGTACGACGAGTGGGTGCACCAGCCCGTGGATCGTCCCATCCGCCTCTTCCACTCGGATTTCCTCGAGTCCCTCTCCAAGACAGCATGGTGAGCCCCTGGGCTCTGTGCCATGCCCTGGCCAGTGCCTCCCTGGGGAGGGGTGCAGTGACACACGGCTTGCCCCACCCCATGGGACACTCTCTCTGGTATCTCCCTCTTATCCCACAGGTATGTGGTGTTCATGGTGTGGACTCCTGTAGTGCTCTATCTCAGCTGGGTCAGCTACACCTCCCTTGCCCAGGGCAACACCAGGCTCTTCTCCTCCTTCACCACAGGTATAAGCAGCACCAAAGCCTTTGGGCTCACTCACTGCTCCCACTTTGGGTCCGGGGTGGGGTGAAGACTTCTGCATCCTTCCTGCATCCCTCCTTCCATGCATGATCAATACAAGTCACATGCACAAGTAGCGGGTGACCCCCTGTCCCTGTGACCACCGGCATGTCCCCTTCACAAAGCTGCCTGCGTTACTTTAAAGCCTGAGCTCACCCACCTCCATCCCCTCCTGTCACTGACACCATTCTGTCCCAACAAAGAACATAGATAGAGCCATGGAGCATGCAGACTGCTCCCTCTTTCCTCCCTCCCTTCCTTCCATCCCAAACCCAAGCCCTGCAGGCACTGCGTTGTGTGCCAACCCCACTGACACCCACCCTGGGCCACCGCTGGATGCCAGCATAGCAGGCGAACAAACCCGGCTCTCAGCGCCGTCGGCATCGCACAGTGCAGGGCTTGTTTGCCCTCAGCGCCTGCCCTTGAATCTCCCACTGTCTGCTCCCCCGGGAATAACAAGCGTGGCCGGGGCAGGCTGTCGTCTTTGTTGTCCTTTTTTCTTCTGCTGGGCTCCCTGTTTTTTTTGCAAGGTGCCACCCGGTGCCGGCTGTGCCCGGCTGCACTGGCAACCTCCTGCTCCTCGCGGCATTAAACACCTTGCTGCCAAGGGTTTGGTGGTTTTGTTTTGGTTTTGGGTCTTTCCCCCCACCCCCAAAATTGAACACACTGGGGGAGATCCGAATTCTTTCAGCAAAGATGCAGGGCTGTCATCCAGCCTTGAAAGGAGGAGGTGGCTGAAAAATGTTCTGTGGGGGAAAGTGCCCAACAAACCCGTTCTTTTTTCCCCCCAAATAATAAAAACCCAGCACCACAGCACTGTTTAGCTGCCATGAGTGCTGCCTCAACAGATAAGGTCCCTTCTGCCTTGTTCTGGAGGGTGAAGCAGCTTTGTTCAGACAGGGTTGTCCCTGCAAGTGCACATCCCAAGCCCTCATTGCCATCTGGGATGTAGGGAACCCCCCTCACCAGCTCCCTGTGGCAGCAAGAAGCCAACTGTTTCCATAACAAGTATAAATTAATGGGAATCAAAGGAAGATGTGGCTAGGAGTGGTGCTTGAGGAGCTCCCTGGTGAAGCTTGGGGCAGGGGGTGGGTGACAGGTGAGAAGGGAGGGAAAGCTGATGAGGAAGAGGATGGTGATGGAGAAGAGCACTCACGTATCACCTGCCCTGCTAACCACTGCATGTCTTATTGTGTAGAGTACTCCATCCCTGTCCACAAATATTACTTCCCCTTCATCTTCCTCCTGGGGATGTTCCTGTGGTCCCTGCTAGAGTACCTCATCCATCGCTTTGTCTTCCACATGAAGCCACCTGCTAGTAACTACTATCTCATCACCCTGCATTTCTTGCTGCACGGGCAGCATCACAAGGTGAGTCGCAGCTCACCACTGCTGGCACCCACTGGGCATGGGAACAGTGGCCTTTGCTCAGGTGGAGCCTGTCGGTGCGTGTTCAACGTGTGACTCGTGGCATCTTTGCCCCAAGGCAGGCCCTTACTTAATACTGGCATGGACTGCAAGATGGGCTCCAAGAAGCTGGAGTCAAAGCTCTGTCAGGGCAAGTGGGAAGACCACAAAAGTCATGGGCTCCCTCTAGCTTCACTGGAGAAAATGTCCCTGTGGAGCTCAGGGACCTCCCAGCCAAAGCCACCGGCTGCCCAGCCACCTTGGCGAGTGCAAGTGGCTGCTCTCGCCATTGGGCTCATCTTCTGGGGAGGGTTTCTGGAGGCTTTAGTGTTTGCTTTTCCCAGCCTGCTTCGCAGGGATGTGGTGGGAAATGTGAGGTGAGCTAGGAGCTCCCTTTCCAATCATCTTTCTCCGCTTCCAGTCTCCCTTTGACAGCTCCCGCCTGGTGTTTCCTCCCGTGCCAGCCTCACTAGTGATCGGCTTCTTCTATGGCGTCCTGCAGCTCCTGCTGCCCGAGGTGCTGGGGCTATCAGTGTTTGTTGGGGGGCTCTGCGGCTACGTCGTCTATGACATGATGCACTATTACCTCCACTATGGGTCACCGAAGAAAGGCACCTACCTGTATGGCCTGAAGGCTTATCATGTCAAGCACCACTTTGAACACCAAAAATCAGGTACTGCTCCATTGCCCATGTGTGCTGGCAGGGAGCAAGGGCTGTCACAGCCTCACCTCCCTGCGTGTGTGCAGCTGATGCTCTGAAATGTTCGGTATTTGGGGTGGGGAAGCCCACCCATGCTGCTGCGGAAGTGGTGTATGAGGTGTTGCAGCCCCACTGGGCACCTTTCTTGGCTCCCAGGTTGAGGATGGGGAGCTGGCGTGTTGCAGGGGTGAAGGCAGCAATCCGTCTCACTGGTAGGCACCAATGTTGCCTGGAGGTGCCTGGGCAGGGACATGGATGTGGGTGCCTGTCCCTGCCTGGAGCAGCATCTCATCCTGCCTGGAGGTGTTGTCAGGCACAGGGTGAGGCAGAGATGAGGCCCAGGGCTCCCCCGGGCTCTCCCCACACCTTCCCTAACCTGGCACTTGCTCAACTTGGCCTTTGCCCGGTTTCCTAGGAGAAAACACCCCATCCAGATAAGCTATCATGCATGGGGCTGCCGGAATGGCCCAGACAGCTCCTTCTGCTCTTTCTTCTCACCCTTGCATTGTCTTCCTCCCTTCTCTCCCTCATCAGTTAATGTAAAGCAAGCTGTGCCCTGCCCAAGCAGCATCCTTGTGCCAGTGGTGCTGTGGTCTCAGCTCTCTCTACCCCACCCACAGGCTTTGGCATCACCACTCGCTTCTGGGATCACCCCTTCGGGACTCTCATCCCTGAAGAGACCTTTGAGAAGAAGGACTGATGGCTCTGATGGTATGGCACCTGGCTGCTGGCTCTTCCCATCCCTGGCTGGGGCTGGTGTCCCTCCGAGCCCTCAGCATGGCACTTGCCTCCTTCCTGGGGATTGTGCCACAGCAGTGGCCCCACACTGGAGCATCCCTGTGGTGCACTGTGGTATTGCCAACGGGGATAGGGTGTGAAGATGCAGGGAAAGGGGAGGAGGAGGAGGTTGTGGGGCTCCCTGTGTCACTCCCGCCCATTCCTTGCTGCTCTCCTGCTTCAGGACACGGATGCATGGGCAGATCTGCTGCCTGAGACATGAAGTGCCTGATGCCACCCTCCCTCCTCTGCCCTGAACCTTGCTCAAGCCCTCTGGCCCTCTCTGGGCATACAACACGCTGCAGTTAACTTCGTCACCTAAATTCTGCCGAGAGGCTTCCATATCCTGGATCCTTCTCCTGGCCCAATCCCACACACGGTTTTCTTGGCCTGCAGTCCTTTGCATGGGGATACTTTATGTCTGTATTTTGTCTTTTTCTAAACAGTGCAAACCTAAATCTCTCTCCCAGATTTATCAAGTTCATGGGTTTTGTAGACAGTGGCTACTCAAAACTGAAGCTCCAATGAACAGAATTACTACCCGATACCTTTTTGCTGATCCTGTGATTGGGTTTGTGTTGTTTTGTTGTTTTTTTTTCCTGAATGTTTACTGCAGGTTTTGGAATAAAGTTCTGTGTGAAACTGTAGACACTACAATTGTAAATAAACTGTATATTTTGAAAAATAAAGCCTTTTAAACAGGGTCTGGCTAGTGTATCCCTTGGGCCTCCTCCCACATTCTCCCAGCCCGGGTGCATTCATTCCCAGGTGCTGATGGCCCTTGGTGCTGCAGTGCCTTGGGGTTTCCTTTCACATCTCCACATGCTGATGAAATCTGTGCTGTGGGTGATGGTGATGGCGAGGGAGATGCTCTCTGCAGTGGGAAACCACAGCAAACTTGTGTGACCCCAGGCTCCCTGGTAAGCAGAAGCTGGCTGAGCCACAGCTCACTTCTCTGAAGTTAGGCAACAGCATCACATGCTCCCCCAAGCTTCCCAAAACCAGCCTGGCCCTCTGACGAACCCAACTGCAAAGCTTCCTGTGCTCCTCGAAGAGGTCAAGCGCTGTTTCTAGTATGGGTGCCTGCAGCCTGCTTCCTTTGATTGACGCTGGGGGGTCCTGAGGCTTCAGGGATGGGGAGGGAAGCAGAAGGTCCCAAAGGACCAGCATCCCTAGTGTGTGATGGGTGTCCTCTGGAGGGTCCTGCTGGCCAGTGTGAGGACCTCAGCAGGAGGTCCTGCTTACCCAACCTCCTCCCCTATCACTGCATCCTCACTCCTTGTCATAGAACCACAGAAAGGTTTGGGTTGGAAAAAAACCTTAAGATCATTTAGTTCCAGCAGCCTGCCATGGACAGGGATGCCATGTCGCCCAAGGCTCTGTTCACCCTGGCATTGAACACTGCCAGGGATGGAGCATTCACCACTTCCTGGGGCAACCTGTTCCAGTGCCTCACCACCCTTATGGGGAAGAATTTCTCTGTATTTAATCTGAAATTCCCCCGTTTCAGTTTAAATCTACTACCCCTTCTCCTATCACAACAGTCCCTGACAAAGAGTCCCTCTCCTACAAGAGTCCCTCTCTTGCAGGATGCCTTCAGACACTGGAAGGCTGCTATGAGGTCTCCACACAGCCTTCTCTTCTCCAGGCTGAATAGCCTCGACTTTCTCAGCCTGTCTTCAGTACGGGAGGTGCTTCTGCCCCTGATGATCCTCATGGCCTCCTCTGGACTTGCTCCAACAGCTTCTGCCCTTCTCCAATGTCCTTCTTATGCTGGAGAAACCAGCACTGCACACAGTGCTCCAAGTAAGGTCTAATGAGAGCAGAGTAGAGGGGCAGGATCACCTCCTTCAACCTGCTGATCATACTGCTGGGGATGCAGCCCAGGACATGGTTGGCTTTCCGTCCTTTTTGGCAGCGCACCATGGGGATGCTGCAGTGTGGGACCGCTGCTGTGGCACAATCCTCAGGAAGGAGGCAGGGGTCAGCAGCCCCACTGAGGACTGGGGAGGGATGTTAGCCCACAGCAGAAGGGATTGTTGCAGTGTTCCAAACAGCAACAAGTGTCAATATGGGGAGTGCAGCCTCTCCCATCACCTTCCTTCCCGGGTGCTTCCCACAGATAGTGCCTTCTTCCAGCAGGCAAAACCCAGCACAGGCAGATAGAGCCCACCTGGCCACTTCCTCTGACACCCAAGAAGGCTGCTGGGAAAGGGAAACTGGGGTGATGTGGAAAGTACAGCAAGTTGTGTAATGCCTCTTCCGCTGCCTGGGAGTAGAAGGGGAAAGCACCCTATGAACACACCCTATAAACACGCAGTGGTCCGGCTGTGTCTCTCAGTCTGTGAAGGCAGCCACGGCGAGCGAAGCAGAGCCAGGTAAACCCATCTGATTTAGCAAGCAGATGAGCTAATTCTTTCTTTGGGGCCACGCTAGAGAGTGATTAAGAGGAGGGGCAAGAAGCTGAGCTTGTTTCTGGGTGCGTTTCTGTCTCATTTCCAGCTGGTAGAGCCTGGCTCCCCTCTCTTAGTGCTGTCTGCACCAATGATGTGGGTGGCTGCTGCTCATTTCCCTGCAACAGGGGCAGCTTTCTGTCCCAGCTGCCTGGATGTGGGCTGGGGAGGAGGGACTATCCCTGTGGGAATGCTAAGCACATAGAAAGAGGTTGATTGAAAATCCTAAGTGGGCAATACAGAGCTAGAGGGAGAAAATATGAAGTCGAGAACACTGTGGATGTGACGGTATGAGAGCTTTCATTAGATGGGTGACAACAGAGAGACATTGACTAGAAATAAAAATGGATCTTTATGGTCAAAGATGTAGGCTCTGGGGCAGGATCCCAAGGTGGTGTGGAGCCAGTCTCTGTGTAAGGTCTCTGGAGACAGCTAGCAGTAAATTAATTTATATAAATCAAGACAAAACGTCTGCTAATGCAGAGTGAGATGTGGCCATACTGCTCCTACTGATGTCTCTGTGTGTGCCTACTCCAGTCTTAGAAGAAGGCATAGAAGAGTGATATCCAGCTGATCTCTGAACGATATCTGAGGCTCACCTCCACTAGACACTGCCAGTCCACATCCCCAGTGGCCAAGCCCTTTGCTGCAAGTATGGACATTGTGGAGAGGGTCCTCTCTGTGGCCCAGGCTGTCCATGCCCAATTCAAGCAGGTCAAGTGCTGTAAGCACCAGTGCCAGCGCCTTGTGGAGCGCATCCAGATCCTGCTGGAGCCTGTGAGGATCCTCAAGGCTCAGCCGTCAAAACACATTTCCTACCATGAAGAGGAACTGCTGAAGAAGCTGCTGGAGGCACTGGGGGAAGCCCAGAGGCTGGTGATGAAATACAGCCAGACCAGCTGGATCCAGAAGTTCCTGAGAGCCCACAGCACGGGTGAGGAGTTTGTCTGGGTGAATGAAAGCCTGGAGGACATTGCCCAGGGGCTCTCGCTCCTGCTTCAGGCAGAGCAGAAGCAGGCTTTTCTGGAGGCTTTCCAGGCAAAGACATGCCGCAGGCAGGACGCTGAGGACCTGAAGGATGATAAGGCTTTCTTGGACCAGGTGATCGCAAGTAAGTTTGCATTTAGCAAACCCTCTTTCCCTGAGGTTGCCACCTCCCTGCAGCTGCTGCCCAGCTTTGGCTTGATGGCCATGTCCAAGGACAGACAGATGGACATTTAAACCATGTGAAAAAACCTAGCTGGATCAGTCTCACATGTTCATCCAGTGGTCCCACCTCTGCACATTTCTCTCCCAAGGTACTGAGGAGCCTGAAGACGTGACCAGGGAGATCTACATCAACAGGCAATGTATGGAGAGCAAGGTGGACTGGATGCAAAGTGAGCTGAACAAAATCGTGCGTGTGATGGACTGTAAGTTGGGTGACAACTTGAGGCACCCTGTTTATTGTGTCTTTCCCCTCTGAGATCTGTGTAACCTGTTCCTTGTTCTCTCCTGGCACCTGGCGGGAGCAGGCTTGAAGAAGGTCAATGTTGATAAAAGAGAAGACATCACTGAGATCAAGCGGGACCACCTCACCTTCGACAGGCAACTGCAGGACACTGAGAGCTACAACCTCTACAAGGGCGAGTACCTCAAGTACCCTGTTGCCATCAAAACCTTCAAGCGGCCACTAACCACCGACCCGGCGTGAGTTGTCAGGGTGGAGGCAACACAGGGCACTTGGGACAGGAGGGTGGCTCAGCACCATGTTGTGCCCTGTTGCAGGGATCTCACCATGCTGTTCCTTTCTGCAGGAAGGTGAGAGACATCTTTGAGAAGGAGGTTCAGACCCTGAAGAAGTTTGAGTCTCCAAACATCCTACGTATGTACGGGATCTGCATTGAGGAGAAAGGTAGGGGGTGCCACATTAATGTCACCTTTTCCCTCCCCTGCCTGTCCCCAACTCAGTTTGTCATGGTCCCCTCCCAAGAGGTGGCAGAAGGTGGAATACTCAAAATTTTGCTTTGCAGATGGAAGCCCCTGCTTCTCCATCGTCATGGAGTACTGCAAGCACGGGACACTGCGGGATGTGCTGACCAAGCAACAACATCTCTCCTGGGACATCCGCATTCGGATGGCTCTGGGATCTGCCAGAGGCCTTTACAGGTGAGCTCCTGCATAAACCAGTGAGTAAGTCTGCCTTACAATCCGCAAGCTATGCTCAGCTTCCTGGTATCTCTCAGTAAGCAGTGGTATCCTGGCAGATGCTGTTTCCACCACCTTTGGACACTGGGATAGAAGGCTGGGGAAGAAGTAGGGAGTGGGTTTAGATGCACCCATTTTCCCTGGTCACTGGTACCAGCTTCAAGCCTGCAAAGGCCTGGAAGGGAGAAAATCCCTTCCCCACACCTATAGGGCAGCTTCAGGAGCACCCTACAGCATGGCCAGTTCCCCTTATGGGTCCTTATCCACAAGGTTCGTTATTTTGCCCTGCTGGAAAGGTTGGCTTGGCAAGACTGGTCCACCAAGGCATAGAGAGCTGCTGGCTTTTCTGGGTAGATGTCAGTCCATTCCCTGTGCAGCAGGAGGGAGCCCCGAGGTCAGAGTGGGTCCATTACCAGCATATGTTGCCCTTGGCTGCAGGTTGCACCAGACGGAGGAGAAGTCCAGACTCCATGGCTGCATCTGCAGCAGCAAGTTCCTGGTGGCCGGGGATTACTGTGTGAAGGTAAGAGCCATACCTGGAGAACTTTTTGGGAGTTTGGCATGTTTTTGTGGGTGTCTCTGCCTGCTAACACTGGAGGGAATTATGATGGTCCAGGATAAAACCCAGAGTAGAACCATCTCCTCTGTCACCTTGGACACGGACACCTCAGTTCATCATTATCTCTGTTTTATTGTCATCAAAGTAAGCATTTCTGAGCCATCCACCCTGAGATGAGCTGAAACCAAGGCAATTCACCTGCCTTCTCCTGATATTTCACTTGCAGACAGAGCCATGTGCTGGGAAGCACATGTGGCCACATGGCAGCCTTTACTGCCCAGAACATCTCACTCTGTTTTCTCTACAGCCTTTTGCACATCTGCCACTTTGCCCTATCTCATTCTCTCAATCAGCTCTCAGGATTTGAGCTGTGTGAAACGGAGTCATCCATCAAGAGGAAAGCCAAGAATAACTGGAAACAAGTCTCTATGTTGGCTTATATTGCTCCCGAGAACCTGAAAGACATCAACTACCCCTACAGGAGGCCCTGTGAAATATACAGGTGTGGCTGTTCTTCCCGAGAGATGTATGTAAGCGGACAGATGCCAGGCAGGGTCGCTGTTGAGCTGTAGAAGAAGGCCAAGGTTTAATCAGTCACATAAGCAGATGTTTGCGGTTGGCGTAGGGAGGATAACACGGTGGGATGAATGCTCAGACTCTTGCTTGTCTTCTTCCAGCTTTGGGATCGTGCTGGGGGAGATTGCGACCTCCAAAATCCCATTTGAAGGTGAGACAGAAGTATCTGGTCCCCTGTGTAAAAGCCACATGGTCCAGTGTGGCTCCTGGCTGGTGCTGGGTGCTCTCTGCTCCTTCCCAGAGCATCCCTGGGATATATAGCGCAGTAAAGCATTTCAGCAAGATGCTTAAACCACAAACATGCTAGTAATTTTTGTCTCTATTTGATGTTCCTGTGCACTGAAGCATAAACACATCTTGCTCTACTGGAGCCCAATAGTGTCATGCCAAATATGAGGGAAATTCACTGCAGACACAGTTTGGGTGGCTTCTCTGCAGCCTTCTCCATGCTGAGGGCTGCAGAAAGGCTGTTGGCATGGCTCTGCACTGGATTTCCTATACAGCACCCTCCTGTTGCAGCAAAGCTCCATCCTGACGCTCGTGTTTGCATGTCTGTTGTTCAGGCTGCACTCCCCAGGAGATCATGGAGAAAATCTGCAACCACCAATACCAGGAACCTGTTGGGGATGATTGTCCTGAAGACCTGCGGAAAGTCATTGACCAGTGCCGAGCCTTTGACCCTTCCCAACGCCCTTCTGCTGAAGGTAAGTGTCCTTGATATCTGCTCCACAGGCCCTTTGTATCCCCCAGTCAGCTGCTGCAGCAGTCAGTTTGCCCCTTATTTTCCATATGAATTTGTCTGGTTTTGTGTTTTGGGATCTGTCCTTGATTTACCTTCCTATGCTAACAAGTCCACTAACACTAGACCTTTCTTCCTCCTGTAATTGATGGCTCATACAGTTAAGGTTTATGCAATTATCACCAGGATGTTCACTTGGCATCACATAAGAGTAAGCTTTTTCTCTTGCACAGACCTGGGAGCAGGGCTGTGTGTGTTAATCCCCACTCAGATCCTGCAGATCCCATAAACTGGAGGAACACAACGCGGTGTGGGAACACTTTCTGCCTTGGGCTTTGAGCAATAAACTGCAATCTCAGGAACTGCTCCAAGGGAGGGAAGATTTGACTGTCTCTGAATTCAGTCTGGGTTGTGGCAGTGCTGAGGCCCTGGCACAGTTTGCCCAGAGAAGCTGTGGCTGCCCCATCCCTGGCAGTGTTCAAGGCCAGGCTGGACGGGGCTTGGAGTAGCCTGGTCTAGTGGAAGGTGGCCCGTGGCAGGGGTTGGAACTGGGTGAGCTCTGAGGTCCCTTCCAACCCAAAACAGGCTAGGATTTTATGATTCTAACGTTGTGCTGGCTTGAGGAGACAGTGACTCCATGTCCTGGCTGTTATCCATGACTTAAAGCTATTTTCCATTGAGGTGGGAGAGCGAAAGCCTCCACCAAACACTCTGTTTAGATGCCAGTTTCAATTAATGCTCTTGCTGTGTTCTGCAGAGATTGTGGATGCACTGTCTGACCTGGAGAGAAGCAGAAACCAAGGAAGATAACTGGGAAGCATGGGCCGGCATCTGAAAGCAGCTGGGAGCTTTGGAGTGACCCAAGGGGGAGAAGCAGCACACAGCGTGCTACTCACCCCCCTTTCTTGCTCACAGAGACTGCCTGTTCAATACACTTATGTTTGAGACCCCCCACCCTTACAGGGATCTGAGGCGAGGGCACCCTGCCACAGGCTTTACACAGGAGATGTTGGCTCCAGGGGGTACAAAGGGGGGGAAGCAAAGGGAGGCTGGCAGGAGCAGCTGGGGAGACGTGAAGAGAACTAGAGGGAGAGCACAGGGCTATAGCCCCGCCGCTGCCTCAGGGCTGCCTCATTGCCCTCTCTCGGTGACTCCCGCCGCCATGACAGGGCCCCGTACCCTGTTTGAATGCTCTCGAGTTCCCGCTCTTTTGAATTTCCCCAATGGAAACTCATTTCCCCTTCCTTGCCCTCCCCGCTTCCGTTGGCGGTCTCACCGCCCAATCAGCCGGGCCCTCCAGCCGTCTCTCTAGCCAATCAAAACAAGCCCTGCCTTCCCGCCGCATTTCCTTTCCACCTCCTTTCCGTCAAACAGACAGACAGAGCTGCTGGCCAATGAGAAGGCGGACCTGGGTCCGGCTTACCCTATAGAAGGGCACGTAGAGCTCGTGTTTAGCCAGTAGGGCGGTAGAGGCTGGGCGGCGCGGAGCGGATCTCATCTCGAGGGGGTTGGGGAGGTCCCCCGTCGGCAGGTGAGTGCCCGGCCCGGCATTCCCCGAGTCCCGAGGGCGCGGCTGGACCTCCGTCGCGGGGCGGCCCGCGCTGGAGGAGTGCGGGGCCTGCTGCTGGTTGGTCTCGTCGGGGCAGGGCGGCGGGAGGCCTGTGTGATGGCGGGCTCCGGCCTGAAGCGCTGCTGGCTGGCCCGGGCTGGCGTCCCGAGCGCGGGGGCTGCCCGCGGCTGCCGGGGGAGAGGTTTTCCCCTCCCGCGCCGCTCGTGTGACTGGTTCTTGGTTAAAATAAGCGAGCCTTGTAAAAAGCCAGAAATAAACAGGTGCTTGTGGAGCGTGTGCTGAGTTTTGGGTCGTGTTTGGGTCCTTTTGGTTAACTTTATGTTAAAGCAGGCGGGGCGTTATAACACCTAGAGATGTAGAGCAGGGTTTGCCCGAGCAGGAGAGAAGGCCCTCCGCCAGGGGAAGCTGGTGCTTCAGCGTTCGGCCGCAACGTCAGTGCTGCAGAGAGTCTGTGGAGCCTCCTGGCTGTGTCTGGTGGACGCGCTGGGGAGTTGCTCGTCTGGGCCAGAGTCTGTTGGTGGAGACCTTCCGTCTGCGGCTCTCCCAGGGACCCCTGGAATCCTGAGTGGAGGAAATTCTGGCTTCTGCGCCCTCAGGAAGACTCCAAGGTGTCATGTTGGAGATGATGTGTGTTGAGACATATGAAGGGTTAGTTAGTCCACAGTGGTGAATGTGGACTGGAGTTTTCCAGTTTCACGGTTAATTTACAAGGAAGATAAAAGAGTCTGTTGTGCTTATAGGTGACAGGTTTATCATAAACGTGAGCTGAATGCTGGAGAAGCAGTATTTGAGCGTTGAATATTACATCTGGACTGTACGACTGTTCTGCTGAGAGGTGACATTTAACATCTAGGTTTGGCATGACTTACACTGAACTGCTAATTGGAATAAGAATTATAAAATAATTCTTAAGTTAGGATTTCTTAATAGGTCTATAGAAATATTTGAGCATTGCCAGTGATACTCAAATAAGTCTTTCTAGTAATTCCTGTATACATTTTCTGGGTATTCTTTCTTATTCTGAGTACTCAAAGCAGTCTTTGCTCTGTTTGCACAGTACCTAGCCTAATAAATCTTAGTGTGTGCTTTGGATTCGTAAGTGGTGGTAAAGGCCCTCAATTCCCAAGGCCTTTCAGGCTTATGATTGCCTAAGTATTTTTTTCAGAGAATGTGAAATGTCTTTCAGCTGTTTGTGAAATGTAATCCATGTACCTCCTTCAGAAAAGGAGTATTTTATTCTTTTACAAATTTACTTATCCAATTGATAAAATAATCTTGAACTTTAGTGTTGTGAGACTGTCTGTAGAACAGGGTGACTAGAGTAGCCTGAGACTGAATCTGGACCCACAAATGCTGGTGCTGTAGGTAGCTTGCTGTCTGTGACATCTTGGATGTGGGTTCTGCTGTGATACCCTTTCTGTGTTTGTGTGGTGTTGGTGAATATAAGGTACCTCAAAGGCCTGTGAAGTAAGCTGTGGGTATGGATCACTCTGCCCTGTTATACAGAATCTTATTTAGAGAAACTTGAAAATACAACCTGAGAGCAATGCAACAAAGGACTGCATTGTAGAGCTTGTTTCTGGCTGTCTTTGTGGCTGTTTGTGCAGTGCCTCTCACACTGGAGGGTCTCTCATTACTTCCAAACTCTGTTCTCCACATGAATTTACTGTCAAATTATGCCAGCAAGAAATCCTTAACTTTCCATATTCATTCAGAGGCTTACTTAACTTGATTTTGTGATGTGCCTTTGTGCTAGCTGCTGTTAAGCCAAAAACTTCTGTCTGCTATGCCCACTCATGCACATGTGTCAACTTGAGATGATTTAGCTCTACTGCAAAGGGAGAAAGTCTTCTCTGGAGTCTGAATTCTAAAGGCTTTGTACTCACTCACTGCTTATTCTTGCTACTGTCAGGCTGGAAGTAGAGTGCACACTTGCAAATCAATACTGTTTTTCTTCAACTCTTTGCAGAAATGGCTCAAGAAGAGATGGAACTTGATCTCCAAGCAGAGGCTGGTTCCTCCACAGAGAATTCCAATACACCTTCCACAGAGCCCTCTGGTCATGCTGTGTTGTCATCCCAGGCACTGGCCCTCAGTGAAGGAGATAATGCTGCAGCTCTTGCTGCTGATGACACTGTTGTCACACTAAATGCTGGTACAGAGGAAGGAGCTGCTGAGCCTGGCCTGCCATTGTGTCCTATCACAGCTCCCGGTGTATTCCGAAGGCTGCAAGGGGTACAGGTCATGCATCTGTGGGTGAGGAGAGGTCGCAGCCAGCAGCGAAGTGGTGATTCCCACAGGACAATCAGTGCCAGGTAAAGCAGAGATGAAATCGGGTCTGACCACACTGTTGTTAAGTCTGGCATCATTTAAAACTGCCTTGCTTCCTGGCTTATAAATAGCCCAGCTCAGTCCAGGTGTGTAGCTGTGGCCAAATTCTGGGCTCCTCGAGTACCTTTTAAGCTGAAGAATAGCACAGACTTTCTGACCTCTTCTGAAACAATCTTTGCTCATGTTAAGTAAATTCCCCCTTTTTCTTGTGTTGATTTCTGAACCCTTCTGCACTTTCCGTCTTGCTTGCAAAGCTGCTCTCACTGTTCCCCCTGCTCTGCCAGATTCCTGACGGTGCTTCCTGCAGCAGTGTTGACTCTTGGCAGTTCCAGCCAGCTCAGAGGAGCTTGTGCTCTGTTTTTTATTTCACTTTTGATTTGGGGACTGCCTGATTACATTTTCTGGTGACTATTTTGGCAAAAACTTTCCCAAACCATACTAATATTTTCCTGTAGGGAGTTATATTTTTGTCACCTCCAGGCAAAGAAAAAATACTGTGCTTAATACTGTCTGTGATGGGTATAAAGGTTGATGAGTGCAGATGCTCTGCAGCCAGTAAGAAACTGCCATTACTGGTTTGTTTGGGTTTTATCTTGTCTTTGTAGCTTTTATAAATGCCAAAGGTGAAATTTTAATTAACTGGAGCATTGCTTTTAAATTCAGGGAGACCAAGAACTTTTCTTCTCGCAGATCATTGATCATAACTCTACGGTTTGCCCTCAGATTGTGTATGAAGATCACTGTAGTTCTCTGGGCTAGAAGGCAACCTGAAAAACTTCTTTTGAATCTGAGGGATAATTGAGATGATACTGAACTGCTGAGGGAGAGAGGAAAGTGTTTCAGTCTAGGGATGGATAGAAAATAGGAAAGTAGACAGACTAGGCACAAAGTGGTCAATAGAATGAAACTTTGATGCAAGTCTTGTGCATCTAATATTACCAGTGACTATAGGAACTAGGTGTGAGTTAGGATTGGAGGTACTGATTAGGAGTTCCTTAGGGTATTAGCAAGCAACAGTTCTTTGCTTTTCTTCTCTCCAACCCACACCGCCCAAGAAGAATACAGTTGTTGTAACAAGGAGATTTTCTTTGAGCTGAGCAAAATGAGTGGCTGCTGTATGATACTGCTGGTTGCTCATAAAGCAGATGGTTGATTTAGATTGCCCCTCTACTGGAGAAGGTCTGTCTTTAACTTGGATACCTTCCTACTGTAGCCAGAGCCTAGGAATTTTAACCACAAACAAGCATGGAGAAACATGTGGAGCCTTTAGCTTCTCTGAAATAACTCTGGCTTTTGTTTCTTGCTTTTTTGCACTCAGGGCAGCATTGGACAGTTACTTTCCATTCAGCAGGACCCAGCAGCCAGCTGCAGGACGAGTTCCGCCTACAGAGCCCCTGCCTACTGCAGGGGACAGCCAGGAACAGAGCTCAGATGAAGCAGTAGATTTAAATGAGACTCAAAGCAGCAGTTCTACTGAGGAGGAGGAAGAGGAAGAGGAAGAAGAAGTGCTGGGGGCTGCAGCACTGCCCAGTGCTATGGCATCAGTCCAGGAGACACCTCTGACAGCTAGCTTGGGAGGTTTGTGATATATTAGAGCTGTGTAGACACTGATTTTTGGAAAGTCATCTTGCTGTTTCAAAACTTGGTAGGTAAATCCTTTTGAGCTTCCCAACAGAAGATGCTCAAAGATCATTACGCCCACAACTGGTGGGAGCAGGTTGCTGCCACAAGCCTTTCTGCCGAGTTTCCAAGAGCAGTAGCAGCAATGGGGGTTGCTACTATAATGTTAAATACAATCTTTTGCTATTAGCAGGATGCTACTTATAAGTAGTCCTGGTAATGTTCAGAATAAGTTCAAGTTATTTACCATGCTTCTGCTATTATATCTAATCAAGAAGTATTGTTGAAGACACTAGGTTACACCTTGGAGATCAGAAATGCTTTCAGAGAATGATCTGAGGTTGTTTTTTTTTTTTTTTCAGTTATTTGGGATTTTGGTCTGTTTCAGTTAAGGTGTTTTTCTTTTTTTTTGTTCCCGTTACTTCTCACAACACACAGCTGAGGAGATAGAGGTGCTTAGGGCAGTGGGCTTTTTGTTTGTCTGGCTTTTTCAGGCTCACAGTCCTGTAGTTAAATGCATGTTCACAGGGTGCTATGCACTTCAGTGACATTGTTTGTCATGAACATATATAGTTTTATATGAGTGACAAATAACTAACTTGCTAGTCAAGGATATCGATGCCCAGAGAGAACAAGATTAGTGGGTTGTTTTATTTTGTGATTTGGAATTTTTTTTGTTTGTTTGTGGGGTTTTTTTGGTTGCTTTTCTGTGGTGGTGTTGTTATTGGGTTTTTTGTTGGTTGGTTGGTTGGTGTTTGTTTTTTTTTTTTAATTCAGTCTCTAAGGAATGCCCCTATACCTCACTCTCTGCCCTTAGTTTTGGTTTTGCCTACCTTGACATGTATTTTTAAGGGTGCATCTATGAGATGTCTTTTGAACAGACTTATTCAGCTTGCTCTGAGCTAGTCTTACATGTGACAGGAGCTCAAGCTGTTCAGTGCTGTCTAATGCTTTGTGACCATATGGTCTCTGTTGGTTTTTCTGGAATTCCCTTGTCCTGTTTTCTGCTTATATAAGCCACTGTTTCCCTTCCAGCCCAGAACTGTGTCGGCTGAAATTTTTATTGACATTAGTGAGGGTTAGGTGATATGTCTCCACTGGACTGCGAATGTCTGTCTCAAATACTAAATGTGACTAACAATTTTCTTGTTTTGTCAGGACATGGGGGGGAGACTGATTCCGCTCCTTTTTCAGTATGCTCATGGTGATAATCCAAACATAGTGTTTGTGCATGCCCATGCTTCAACAGAAGGGCTAACAGTGTCCTACCCCAAAAACATATGGCCCAGCAGAACTGATAGTTCAGACAACTGCCAGCTGGAAAAGTGCTTAAGTCAGGGTGAATGGACAGATAGCATATGGTAAATACCTTCTTGGCATATAAAATATGCACACTTATATCCCTTGGGAAAATAACTTCTGCATATTGGTGTCTATCTTTTTCTGAGCATAATGATGCAGGGATGTGACCTTACATCAGCCTAATTATAGACCTGTATGCAGATATGCTTGTTTCAAGCATATCGAAGTCTCATTAACAGTTACTGTGTTCAAAAGACCTCTCCTTTTTCATTGACATTCTGCTGGTTTTTATAAACAAAAACAAAGTTTTTCAGCTCTGCTCTTGATAAGTGGAAGGGCTTACACACAGGCTGCCTAACTTCCAGTATCCAGGACACTGATTTGAAGCTCTGTATGTAATCTGTGCTATCACTGCAGTGCTTACTTTATGCCCTGATGATTTCAGATGAAGTCAAGGAGAACCTCTTTCTCTCCATTTTGTATTGGTTCATCTAAGCAATGCTTTCTTTAGCTTCCAGTCAGACCCAAGCAGAGCCACCTCAAGAGTTGTCGCAAGCTTATTCAGTACACAGAAGTCGTGAAAGTGAAGAGGCTGAGGTCCAGGTAAAGCAGGTAAAGTGACCTAAATGCCTTTGGAGCCAGATTAAATATGGTAAGTACTGCATTTGCCTAGAAGTTTAGTGTTTGCTTGTTTTTAATTTTTGATCCTAGAAAGCGCTGCTAAAGGGGCTGGAGCCACCTGATCCTATTGCACCACTGGATGAGGAGGAAGGGGATAGCTGTGCAATTTGCTTTGAGCAGTGGACCAGCAGTGGGGACCACCGTCTCGCAGCACTGCGGTGTGGACACCTATTTGGCTACACGTGCATCAAAAAGTGGCTCAGGGGACGGGAAGGGAAGTGCCCCCAGGTAAAATGCACATTTATGTGTACTGGAGAAGATGTGCTCTTGGGTGACTGTTACTGCAGGTGTAGTTGCCATAACTGTTACAACTGCTTGCTGCATGAAGAATCCACCTTTGCCCACTGTCAGAAATAACAAAAATCAACACAATTTTGATGTAACTGTGCCAGGAACAACTAGTACTTCTTTAGAGGGATAATTCTGATTTGAGTTTTCTCCCTAAAGTAGAGCATTTGTAAGCAGCAGACTTGGAAGTTTGAGAGTTCCAGTAGTAAACCTGTAAATGCTTTCATGACACTGCACTGTTGGGATGTGGGAATGGCAGATTCCTAGAACAGTGAACTGAGCATAAAGAACTATTGGACAAGAAAACTCTTTGAGAACTGTTTTCAGTTGGTTAATCCTCTGGTTTGAACTGCATTTGCTTTTGCAGCCTTTAAGCAGATCGGGTTGTTGAGGTAGCTTGCAGAGAATGAACTGAGAAACAAGTCATGTCCCCCTGCAAGAGGTGGATCTGCTTTTTCTTTTTTTAAGGTGCTCTTTTCGTTTTGTTCCCATGGGTGATACTGATCTCTTTTGATTAGGTCTGTGCTTCTCTGTTCTGGGCTCCCATTCCTCATCCCTTCTCTCCAGAAAGGAATATTGACAAAAATCAGGTCAATGAGTACCTTGGAAATAGGATTCAGTTTTGCTGCTTTCTGAGTTGGTGGGTGGAAACCCAAGATTTCTTTGGCTTTGTTATTTTGGGAGCTTCCATAACCCTGCTTGACTTTGTGCAGGATTCCCTTCTCTTAGCAAGAAATCTCCTGTTGATGTGCACTGTGGTGAAACCTGATGATTCACTCTTGCCATAGAAAAAGGCCTAAACCTTTTTTTTCCTCACCCTTGTCAAATTTGTGTAAGCTTTTCTTCACCCACTCCAGGCACAGGCAGAATTCTCAGACCTTCCTGGTATCTTTGCTCTTTGGAATTTTGTGACTGCTTTCTTCTTGAACCCTCCCAAGTCCTAAGGGGTGCCTGCTCCCTCTTTCTTCCAGTGATGCAAATACCGAAAAGTTCGTAGGAGAACTTGCTTTGGGGAGAGCCTTGCAGCTAAGTCATCTTCCCTTCATTATCAGTTGCCATCCTTTGTGACTGATCATTCTCTGTTTAATGGCAGAGTTGCTGTGCGTGGTGCTCTGATTACCAAGTGGCTGGAGTATGAGTTACTGTGAAATTGCAGCATTCCTGATCCTGCCAGTGACAGCTGCTAGCTGCCAGGAAAGCTGTCTTATCCACTTAGTGCTCTGCAGGGCAGTTCTTGCCTAAAGAAGGGGGGTTGTCTGATCTAAAACTCCTGCCTGTAATATCCTTGTGCCACCAAACAATACAGAAGTCTGCATTTTAAGTGCATGTAGTAATTTAATGTTCAGCAGAGGTTACTTATCTATTTCCTGCCTCTTTTCTGATCAGTGAAGTATGTTTGCAAAACAGTAAGCTTACAGGTGTTGTAATTTCCTCCAAGTCCCAGCTCATGGGGAGGTATTATCCCTCCTTTTTAGATGACTAAGGTACTAAATGGTCACAGCCAGATGCACAACATTATTGGAATATCTGACTTGCTGTGCATCACTGAAGTCAGTGGGATGTCTGTATTTTGTACAGACACTGGAATGCTCTTACAGATTTTGGCCTATCGTATTTGATTAAAGGAATATAGTATGTAAATAACAGAGTTGGGAGTGTACTCGGGGATTCTAAATCCTCATCTGTTGGCCAAGCAGCCAGTCTTAATGTTTTCAAAGCAGAGGTTGGACTGATGTTTCGATTTCGAACTTCCTTCCCCCACTTTGTTTGATCTTTTTTGTCCCTGTAACTCACATGACTGTGCTGCTTTAGCAGAGTGAGTTTAGTGGGAGGCAAGGATACACGTTACTGAAAGTGCAGTAGGGTACATGACCTAAACTACAGTTGTAGCTGTGATTAGAGCTCTGGTGTCATGAGGGAAAGAACATGCTGTGTTAATGTTTGTGGTTTTATGGATTTGTTGTCAAGTAGACAATCCCTCCTTTCAAAGCTAGAAGGTTTTTTCAAAATAATACCTCTAAACTTGTGAGGATGTGTGGATCAGATAGTTAACTTAGAATCCTAGAATGGTTTGGAGTGGAAGGAACCATAAAGCTTATCCAGAACCATAAAGCTTAACCATGGCAGTTCTAACCATCTGCCATGTGCAGGGACACCTTCCACTAGACTGGGTGGCTCTAAGCCCCATCCAACCTGGCCGTGAACACTGCCATAGATGGGACAGTCACAGCTTCTCTAGGCAACCTGTACCAGGGCCTCAGCACCCTCACAGTGGGTACACAAGAAAACTTCTGCCTAAGATGTCATCTCAGTATCAGGGGGGATCAGTTTAAGGCCATTCCTCCTTGTGCTGTCCCTACAGGCCTTTGTCAGAAGCCCCTCTCCAGGTTTCTTGTAGCCCCTTTAGGTACTGGAAGACCTGTAATTCTTGTAGATGACCTGAACTTGTCTTTTTGTTTCAGTGCAATAGGAGAGCGAAATCTTCTGACATTGTGATCCTTTATGCTCGCACTCTGAAAGCGCTGGATACCAGTGAGCAAGAACAGATGAAACGGTACGCAGCCTCCACATAAAGATACATCCTCGCTGCCTGTGTGGCACTGAAAGCTGCGGCCCAGCTTCTACTTTGTGCTTTAATTTCCCATAGAGTCTAAAGCAATTTGTGCATTCCCTTGGGAATTACCATAAGCATGGCTGGCTTCGCAGTGCAAGGCCTTTCGATGTTGCGCATGTCTTGCGTGGAAGGAGAGTTTTCTTTTGGAGCAGAGTGCTTGAGTTTGAACTTTGCAGCAGTAAAATAGCGAAAGCTATCTGTATCCTGGAATGTCATAATAGTAGAACATGCAGAGTTGTTGCCAAAAAGCCTTATATTGCTAATTCATCATTAGAGAAGTGAGGCATAGTTAGAAATGCAAGGGGGTTGAAGAGCTGACCTTTCTTAGGTGCATTAAACAGAGTAATCTCTCATATGTATCACTTTCTGTCTCACTTAGTCAGACTCTTCACATAGCTTTATTTATGAAAGGTCAGCAAGCATTACTATACCTCTGCCTACCTCTTCAACTGAAATGCAGATTTTTTTATTGAAAAAAGTGAAAAGCAGGTATGAAAATGGGACTGATATCTGTTCAGTAAGATGCTGTCACAGATACTATTCTGAAATTGGAAAGCAGTTAATATCAGTTCTCCTGAATCTTGGAGCGAATAAAATTTAATTGGGGTCGACTTCACTGCTGTTCTTTCAGTGCAGTCTTTCAACAGAAACCTGACTATCCTGGTAATTACTGATCAGAAGTGGTCAGGGATTAACTATCACAAAGGGAAAAATACCTCTTTAGTCCAGATTGCCACTGTCTGATGGTGTTTGAACTCTTTAAAAGGGTTTATTTTCCTAGATTGACACTGCAAAACAAATGATAAATAATTTTTGTGGGTTTTTTTTTTTTCAAAAGCATTTGGTTGTTGAAATATTGCCTCTCATGGAGAAACAGTTGTCTAACTGCTTCTGTGTTTTGTGTTTTAGTCTTGCTGTAGCCCTGCACCTCCTCCGCTTCCTGTTTTTGACTGCCTGCCAGTCCAGAGAAGCTGCTGGCAATGGCTGCTTTGTGGCACACAGCCACGAGCGGAGGACAAATGTGAACCCTGCATGCATGCATCAATATTGTTTGCTCATAGATTTAAATTAGGTACAGGATCATGCGTTGGTTTTTGGTTTTTTTTCCCTTCACGTTCAAGAAAGCTGGCCCTCAGGCTCTGGGTACTTATGTAATGTGATGGTTAAATACAGCATCTTACCTATTTCTTCTGCAGCAAAAGTAAAAATCATGTGAAGCTACAGGGAAAAGACAGAATTCTCTGCCTGGCAAACATGCAAGGCTAGGTCTGTATATTTAGAAGGCACTTAGGCAAGCTAAATGTCCCTGCACATGATCTACTGAAACAACTGGAATATTCCAGCTTTTGAAGTGTAGAATGCAGTGGACAACATTGCAGACCTGTTCTTTTATATGTAAAACCTATATGAAAGATACTGATGTTATCAAAACTGCTGCTGCTAAGTGGTGTTTATGCACTTCTAGGCTCAAGATGAGGTAGTAAATATGGCTTCTGTGTGGGCATTCACAGATAATTTGTCTGTTTAATTCTGGTACATCTCTTTTCCCAAAATACAAAATTAGCTACTGGTAGTAGAAATAAGCTTGCGGATCTTGCTGTGTTATGACTTGCTTTATTACTGGCATGCTATATGTCATGGACACTGGTAGTATAGAATTTGCTAAACTGTTTCAAAAAAAAAAACCCAGTTTGTTTTCCTCTCATATTAAATTAGTGCATTTGAAGGGGTGAGAAGAAAGGTTGTTGTTTCTATTGAACAATACTCTAGAGAGTCATTTGGTACAATTGTGTAACTGAGAACATCTCAGGGTAAATGTATTGGATGAGTGTGGTCCCAGATATTATTTTACTTTTGAATTTACCTGAACAGGACTTGTTCTGGGGATAGAATGTGAAGATCAGAGTTGACAGCCAAGAGAAACATCCTAGGTAATACCTACTCCTAAAGATTTCTTTTCTCTTGTTCCTCCAGCTCCCTAAGACAGGAGCAAATGTTGCGGAAACAGGCAGAGCTGGAATCTGCACAGAACCGTCTCCAACTGCAGGTTTTGACAGACAAATGCAGTAAGCTCCACAAGCAAGTTCAGGTGAGTCTTATCCTACTAACGCACAGAGGATTCCCTTTCTCTTTTTCCCTTTGAGAAGCAAAGACAGGCTTCCAGTTTTAGTAAGCACCAGGATTTAGTAAATTTAACTGGTGAAACATCAGGAGTATCCTATACATCCCAGGTTGGTATATTCATATGTGCTACAGAACACTGACCTGCTTCTTTGGGCTTCTAAGACTTGATCAAAGTTGCAAGTACAGCTTAGCAGTGGAGCGTTGTAGCTGCTGATGTAGTAGGTTCCCTCTTTAGTGCTGCATTACCAGGACTTTCCTCGCATCACAAAACCTAGCTTACTGTCTTAGCTGCATGAAAATAAGCTTTGAAAATCTCTATAATACTATAAACCTAAATGGGACCTATTATCACTAGTTAATCAAGAGCCTTTGAGGACAGGTATGGTTATATGCAAATTCATGAGAAAACAACAACAATAAAAAACACCACTTTTTTTTTTTGTTTTTTTTTGTTTTTGTTTTTGTTTTTGTGAAGGTCAGTTAATGTTCTATTTAAGTACCTTCTGGTGCCATGAGACCTGGCCTGTCAGCTGGACTGCCTGTGTGTGTGCACTGAGCAGCTGTGAAGAGGCACCTCTGTCCCCTGAGAATACAAATCACTGAAAATGAGTTACTGCTTCCTTTCTGGTTCTGGCAATACCCTGAGATTTTTGTAACCCATCATAGCTGTTTTTGCAGGATTCCTGTAAACTGGGGACTCTACTGATGCTTCCAGCCATGAATTCTGTCATGTTCCCCTAGTGCTAGGTTTTCTGAGAGCCTGTTCCATTACAAGTTTGCTACCTTTTTTGTTGTAAGAAGTAGATGATTTCTAATCTCTCACTGCTTAGTAACTCAATTTCATGCTTTTCCCTACTTCTGGATTTTTTTTTATAGCCTTGGCTATTCATGTCTGCACAAAAAGCAACATCCTCTTTGCTGAAGTCTTCCTGTGTGATGTGAGACAAGGCTTTATAGTTTTCTGAAATTCCCGTGTGACACTTTATGCTCATCAGAGCCAGTAGGAAAATTGGACCACTTCAAATTTTGCCTTAGGGAAAAATGTGAATAAGATGAAACTGCAGATCTGTAATATCCTTCAATTCTTTTGGTGTTAAATGATAGAGTATCCAGACTAATAGAATTGAAGTTGCATGTTATAAAGATTAAGTACCCTGTGTTCTTTAAGCTGTGCTTCAGTATTTATACTGCTTTCATCACTGCCCTGTATTGATTAGTGGGAATGCTGGAAGCAATTTTAAGGTGCATGTTAATGCTATGAATAAACAATTTGCTGGGGAGCAGAAAATCAGCAGGAAGTCTGGAATAAGTCTCTGAAGTTCTTTGATTATAGGTTGAACACATGCCTAATGAGTTTCTTTCTGATCAGAGGTCATCTAGTAAAGCAGTTACGTGCATGGAATGATTTAGGTTGGAAGGGACCTCTGGAGGTTTCCAGCCCAACCCTAGGTGGGTAAATTCAGTGGTGGGTTGGGTTGCTCAGGGCACTGTCATGCCAGTTGTTCTATGTATCAAGTAGCTCGCAGATTCTTTCTGCGTCTTGTTTGACCATCCTCACTGCAAGATTGGGTTTTTTCCTTATATAAATCTGAACTTGCCCTGTTACATCTTGAGTCTGTTGCGCTGCTTCTTCAGCAAGTGATGTTACTGATGGCACAAGAAAACACGTTTAACTGGCATACAAAGCTGTAGGTCAGTAGAGAGAATAAAGTGCTGTGGATTGCAGAAGGAATGTGTGAAAACAAGAGGAGTGCAGACCTGCTTGAGCAGGGAGTTAGAACTGGATGAGCTTTAAATCTTCCAACCTCTAAACCATTCTGATTCTATGGAAAGCTACAATTCCATTTCACTGTTACTTACAGTGAAGCTGATTAAAAATGCTCCCTTTCACTTTGGGTGAACTTGAACCCAAACCAAAGGAAGGTGGAATGTGCAGTGCTGCACCTAAGCTTGAGGGTGTACAGCCACATGTTAACTCTTAAATGCAAGTTTAGGGCTGTACAGTGCATGTGAGATCAGTGGGAGCAGAACTAGGGAGCAACAGTGATCTGGTAACTGCCTTTGTCTTTAAGCTTCGTATCAGCTAGGAAATACTCAAAGGAAACTGTTCTGAATTTGTTGTAGCTGGTGGTTTTCCTTTCCTATTCATTGCACTCTCCTGCTTCTACTTGTCCTGCATGCTTCTCAAGAAGACTTCTGCTCTGTATCCTCTTTTTTGCCCCTACTGGTGTGACTGTGTTTGTTTATCGGTACAAGTTGACATTTGGAAGGCAGTTGTGACATTTGCAGACACGAGTGTGCCGTGAAGGCCCTTTGTTAACACCAAGCAGGCTCTGTAAAGTACCTCAAGGAAGGTGTAGGCTTCCATTACCAAAAGAGCATTCTTCTGAGCACAATTACTGGAATTTGTTCTGCAGTACAGCATTTTTAATTGCCTTGGTAATGTGTCTCCAGCAAGGCTTCCTGATTCTACTGGCTTCAGCCATCATACTTAAATGGAAACATGGTACTAATAGTCTTTGTGGTTTTAATTACGCCTGGTTTTCTTGTTAATCACTTGTGTAAAAATTGAATGTTGAGTGCAGGTGATAAGGAGAGTTTTGGAAAGTTCCCAGAGCAACAAATGATTTGAATCTCTGACCCGTGGTGGTGGTGTCCTTCTGCCTTTTAGAAGAAAGTGACTTCTAATAAAAAATTTAATAAACTAATTATTTCTAAGTAACTTGTGTTTTCACAGACTGCTTACGCTAAGCCCAAAGCTTTAGCATCCTGACCACTCCCACACTTCCTCTTCCTTCCCTGGTTGTTTTGTCTTTGCTTGCTCTAATGGGATCATCTTGACTCTTAAGCTTTTTTTTTTAAATATTAAATTTTTATTCCCCTGTGGAATTTGCAGTGAGCTCGATGCAGAATACCTCAGACCTCTGTCAAATATCAGAATTGCTCTCCTCTTGAGCTGTTTCCAGAAGTTATAGGTCTTGATGATAACTATTAATATAGAGCTTGATCTTTGATCTTTCCTCTTTGAAAATGCCTTTACATAGGCATGAGTTAAATGGGAGTGGCTGGTTCAATATTGAAGCTAGCTTGCAGTCTAGTTCATTCATAATATCACGCTTGCAGCCCTTAATTGTTTAAAAATTACATAGTATTTGAAGCACAATCTATGTTGCTCAGATAACAGAAAGCAAACAGCGATTTTCTTAATGTATACACGCCCTCTAATATCCCTGGGGTTCTGTGCCCTCTGGTTTTGCCCTTCATTACAACAGTCTTGTCAAAATGTTTTGGGTTTGTTTTTTTTTTTTGGGGGGGGGTTGGGATTTTTAGTTGACTCACAATATGCCAGTGCCAGTACTTGCACACCTACCCCCTGATGATCTCTGGAAGGAGGAATTCTAGGAATACCTTGTTGTTGATGGAAGCAGTCCTAGCTTTGTCTCTGCTGTGTATCCCTGAGCATTTATTAGTTGAGGTGGAAGAAGGGGGAGGAGGTGGTGGGAGAAAACAGGGCTGCAGCTCTTGAGAATTGTGTTGTTCCTGGAATGTGTTTCCCAGTGTTTCCAAGAACAGAGTCATCCGCATTAAAAAGACTCACTTGTTTCCTGCAGTGTCCTTTATGTTGAAACTTGGGCTTTTGTTTGTTGCTGTGTTGTTTTTTTTTATGGGGTATTCTGGAAGTTCTAGAAAATGGTTTTAATTGACTTGTGGTTTAGCTGCATGTAATATTTGGCAGCATGTTCGCTTCTCAACAGCATTGATCTGGTAATAATTACTTCTGGGTTTCATGTGTTGTCCAAGAGTCCTTTCTTTCACAGGATCTAATACATACAATAACAGACTTTGAATATGTTCTGCCAGAACTTGCATAGTGTTCCAATGTCTCTGTTTCTCACTGTCATAGCTGGTGTACTTGGGAATCCAGTATTTTAGGAACTGCATGGAAGTGGGGACCATATTCTTCCTCTTCATATGAGAACAAATAGCATTGGAGCATGTGGAGTAGGTAGCGCAGGCTGTTACATTGCCAGTGGCGCATTAAATTTATTGGGTGTTTTCTCTTCCTTTGCAGGAGCTGAGGGCTCTGGTGGCCCAGCACAATGCAAATGTTTCCGAGCAACCTGTCAGCTCCCGTATCTGCCTTCCAGGCAGCCTTCCCTCCAGCCAAAGCCAGTGCAAGTACAACCTGGAAAAGGCTTTCTTGGTGTCTCAGTCTGGGAAATGCAGAGTAATGGCATACTGTGACTCGCTGAGCTGCCTTGTGGTATCACAGCCTTCTCCAGAGTCTACTTTAATTCCTGGTAATTAAGCAAGTCAAGATCTGGGGGCTTCTGGGTGAAAGTTAAATGTTTTCTTCTTGCTCCCTGCTGCTCTGCTTCACCTTTGCATGTGCCTTGTAAATTGGGAATAGGATCATAGAACCCTAGAATGGTTTCAGGTGGAAGGGACCTTAAAGCTCACCAGTTCCAACCATCTGCCATGGGCAGGGACACCTTCCACTATACTGGGTGGCTTTAAGCCCCTATCCAACCTGGCCTTGATGCTGCCAGAGATGGGGCAATCACAGCTTCTCTGGGAAACCTGTGCCAGGGCCTCACCACCTTCACAGGGAAGAACCTCCTAAAATCTCATCTCTGTCTCCTCTCTGTCAAGTTAAAGCCATTCCCCCTTGTCCTGTCCCTACAGGCCCTTGTCTAAAGCCCCTCTCCAGGTTTCTTGTAGGCCCCTTTAGGCACTGGAGCTGCTCTAAGGTCTCCATGGAGCCTTCTCTTCTCCACGCTGAACAAGCCCAGCTCTCTCAGCCTGTCCCCAAGCAGAGGTACTCTGGACTTGCTACAACAGCTCCATGTCCCTCTTGTGTTATTGCTCCAGAGCTGGATGCAGGACTGCAGGAGTTCCTTACAAGAGGGACAAGACTCCCTGTAGTTCATATGACTCTTGCACTGCCAGCTTCTGCCTAGTGAGCTTGTGTCTGGTACTCCTTGCAAAGGTGGGTCTTCTAAAAGAACAAGGGGACTGAAGTGGAGGTTCCAGGGCTTGAGCAAGGAACATTGGTCTCCAAACTGTAGGTGGATTGATCCAAATGCAGCTGAATTGTCAGCACAAAAAGAAAAAAAATAATCCCCAAGCCAAACCACAAAAACCCAAACCAACAAAATGCCAAAAACCACCGCCACCCCTACCCCTCCCTCCCCACAAAAAAAAAAACCAAACAAACAAACTAAACCAGAAAAATGATAGAAGCACTGTTTGCCAGTGAGGAAATAGAAAGCCAAGAAGCTGTGGGCATCCCTGGTTTTGTTGGCTTTGCCTTCCTGTTATGGCCAGGGGCAAGAGGCTTGTCACCTGAACAGCACCAACTTGTCCTTATGATTTTAGCATTAGGAGTCTGGGAGAGTTTATTAGCAAAGTATTTCAATGCTTTCTGAAATATAAGACATACTTTATTGGGTTAATGGCTTTGAGATGAAATGCCTTATCTCGGCCTAACAAAATTGTCTTCTGCAGTCAACTGACCTTATTTTTCTGGCTTTTGGAGTCAGGGAGTTGTGGTTTAAACCCAGCCAGACAGCTCGTTCACTCACTCGCAGTGAGTGGTGCCGGGCTGGAAGCAGTCGAGGCCTGTGTCTCCCCTCCCTGGGGCTCTCCCCTTCTCCACTCTTGGAGGATGGGGAGGGGAATTGAAAGAATGCAACTCCCACAGGTTAAGACAAGAACAGTCCAGCAACCGATGTACAACACAAATTGCCACCGCTACCACCAACAACAACGATAAGAGAAAATAACAAGGGAAGAGAATATAATACCACCCACCGAAAAACGAGTCCCACCCAGAAAACCCCATATCATTCCGGGTAACTCCCAGTTACCCCCCCGAGCATTACGTGCTGTGGTATGGAATACCTCTGAGTAACTTGGGTCAGATGTCCTGTCTGCCTCCTCCTGGCTTCCCCTCCTCCCTGGCAGAGCATGAGGCTCACAAAGTCCTTGGTCAGGGTAAACATTACTTAGCAACAACTGAAAACATCGGTGTCATCAGCACTGTTCCCAGGCTGAAAGTCAAAACACAGCACTGCACCAGCTACCAAGAAGGAGAAAAATGAGTGCTACTGCTGAACCCAGGACAGGAATGAATCTCTGAATGGAGGCTTTATGGTGACTCTTGTAACACACAGGTTAAGTTTACCTGTAGCCATTCTTTGCAGTGATGTTTGTTCTCTTAAATAGCCATGTAATCCTGCTGTGTATGTTTTCATCTAGGCAAGAGTGTCTTTGCAGAAACTGGCTAAAGAGCAGCAGGCTTTTGGAACAAGAATTGTAACACTGAAATAGAATTTCTTCTTGCTGGCTGGGATCCTTAAGGATTTAGCCCTTTTGCCACTTAAGCTAACACAAGATTTGTGGTAGCTCTTGTCCAAAACAAGAAGTGACTTCTGTGTGTTTATCCTGCCACAGGCTTCAGTACAGACATCATAGTTCTGGCACAGAATTGCTAATTTTACTTCTGCAGTAACCTGCTTTACCCTTTTTCTCTGACAGGTTGTGGTGTTAAGATGCTGAGTGTAGCCAATCTGAGGAGCAGTCAGTACATCCCCATCCACAGTAAACAGATTCGGGGCCTTGCTTTCGGTGGTCGAGCAGATGGCTTGCTGCTCTCTGCTGCTCTGGACAATTCTGTTAAGCTTACCAGGTGAGCCCTGCTGCAGAGAGCAACCTGTCCCAGTGGAGTTCTCCTCTGTGCAAGAGGCTTCACTGGATTTTGTTGTGTCTTGCTGAAAATGCCTAGCAGTACTTTCCATTTTTTCCAGAAGATGCTGCTGAAATGAGATCAGGTCATGTATTCTTCCTGCATGCAGGAACTAACAGGGAGAAAGACCTGTTCCCACTTTCAAACCTTTTAGGTGGAGGTGTTATGGAGCTACTAGTCTGTGATACTTTCCCATGGAGAACCTGGTGGCGGGGTTGGAAAAGTAGTTCAGCATAGATTGGCCAAGTTGTGTTAAGAACTAACATAGCTTAATGTATAGATGTGAAATTTACTTTCCACTTTGTTTTTTTGTTACTGCAGGGAAATGTGAAACATGGGAACTTGTATGACATAAAACAGGAACAAGGGATGTCTAGGTTGGGTACTTTCTTCCCTGTGCTGCTGATGGCTTCTTGCAGAGCATGGGATTCATCTGGGATATGAAATGTGTTGAAGTGTTGTTTTGCATGTAATAGAGGAACACAGGTTCTTCAGAGCTAGCAGAGATTTAAAGCAGCAGTAACTTTGCAGAGGCTAAGAGGCAGATAGGTCCAGTCCTGTCAGAATGTACAGCCTATGAGTGTTTTCTTAGTACTCTGCTGGTCTTCAGTCTTAAGCTTTAGCTGCTTCAAAACTTTGTTGGCTGGTTGATTCTTATTGAGTGATAACAACATCCTAATGCACATCTGTCTGTCAGCTAGTATGAGGTTAGGATGTGTGTCTGTTGTATAACTGATTAATCCTAATTCTTTCAAAAAAGTAAAGCAATGAAGAGAACTTAATCCTGCAACAAAAATGTGAAGAATATTGCTTTCCGGTTCCGTGCTGTATTAGTTAAAAGTAAACAAAACTGTGTCTGATGCTAGAGTCAGCATGTCAGTTTGCTAACGAATGAGGTTGATACTCTTTTCATGGTTTAATCTGGAGAGCGACTTCTCATCACAGTATCTGCTCAGGCACTTGACTCCCATATCTGTCTCCTACTGCCTGGTTGGCTGCATCAGAACTTGTTACCCTCTTGCTTTTGTGCTTGATCTCACTATGTCCTTTAGTTAAGTGCTTGCTTCAGCAGTATCTTCATACTTTTCCCTCTGAAAAAAAAAAGTTCCCCTTTGGTTATCTTTCACAGAAAACGAAAGATTGGTTGGGTTTGGGACCTTAAAATTCACTCAGTTCCAACCCCTGCCATGGGCAGGGACACCTTCCACTAGACCAGATTGCTCCAAGCCCCATCCAAGCTTGCCTTGAATGCTGCCAGGGATGGGGCAGCCACAGCTTCTCTGGGCAACCTGTGCCAGGGCCTCACTGCCCAGAAGGAATTATCTAAGATGTCCTTAAATGTCCTATTCTGGCTTATGAGTATTTAAAATAGAACCATGACTTTGGGTTTGGTTATTTTGTTGTTTGGGATGTTTTGTTGTTTGTGGTGTTTGTTTTCCATCTCCAGCTCCCCACTCCTCCCCCCCACGCCTATTGCTTGAATAAGTCACTGTCCTGATACCAAACTCCCTAATTCCCAGCCAGGTTTGTCTCTGTGCTTGTTCCCTCTATACTTAACTGGGACCAGTTTCTGGCTTCTCTGGAGCCCTGAGCATAATCACACTCCCCAGGAGAACCCACATGTTGTAAAGGATATCCAGAGTTCCTTTGATATGTGGCTTTGATATCTGGCTTCTGTCTCATACTTTTCTCAGCAAGCTAAACCTATGCTGACAACGCTGTCCTTTGCATACATTGTAATCTGATACCAAATTCAAGCTGCTATTCTGTGTTGCATCCCTCTATCTACTCTCCTCTCCTTCCTTTCACAAATTTAGTTTATAGAGTTAATGCTGTAAGTGTGCTTTTAACTGTCTTTACTCTACTTGCTTTCTCATTCTTGCCTAAATTGGATTCTCTTGAGGCATATTTTTGTTTAAAAAAAAAAAAAGTAATCTGAAAGAATAAGCCCTTTGGTCTCAGGAATATGTGAATACTATGGGATTACACTAAAGTCACTTCTAATTGTTTCCAGAAAATAACTTTGCTTTTTCTTGCCAGTAAAGCAGCTGAGACGCTGCTCTGAGATTTCCTTTCCCAGTCTCCAGAGTTCAATCTGGAAAAGAAGCATTGGCTTGGAAGAAGTATAAATCACTTGGATATTGTAAAGTGATTAGCCAGATTCATATCTAGCGCAAAGGAGGAGTTAGTTCATAATTCAGTCTAAAGAGAGATGCTTCTGTCTAAAGACTTCCAAAGGCTACATTTGCTTACCTTATGTTGTTTTATCGTCAGTAAATGCTTGTGCAAAGGCCCTACACTTTGCTTTTCTTCTGCAGCTTGGCAACAAATACTGTGGTACAGACATACAACACTGGCCGCCCTGTCTGGAGCTGCTGCTGGTGTCTCGATGACACAAACTACATCTACGCTGGGTTGGTCAATGGCTCTATCATGGTATATGATCTGAGATTCACAAACTCTCATGTCAAGGAACTAGTCCCCCAGAAGTCTAGGTATGGTGTAAGGATTTTTTGTTCCTCTCAATTTTGGTAATATGCATAGCTTCTTCTGTAAATCACCCAGCAATAGTTTAAATTGTTTCATGTGAATGTCTTGACTGAAAATCCAAATTTGGCACAGATGTGGTAAGTCTCTCATAAGGTTGCACAGTGTATGTATAATTTAGCATGAGTGCTTGGCACCTGTTTAAGGCACACAGGAGTCAGAAATGCACCCGTTGGTGCAGCTTAAGCAAGAAAACGTAAATTTGTTCTGGAGATGGGTTTATTTTCTAACTTGTAAAGGACAAATTACAAAGAAGCGTGAGATGCTGGTACTTCCATCTCTTCTGCTCAGAGAATCAAATGCTGATTTACCCCATAGGTTTGGTACATGCTCTCTGATGCTTCCTTAAATATAAGGCTCAGTAGTTAACTTAAACTTTAATTTATTCTTGACAAAGCCGTTGGGGTTCACTTGTTTGAAAGACCATCTTGTAGCCTCCTGAGGCCCATTCTTTGGAGTGCAATTGGAGAGGCTGGAGCTCTGAAGCAGTGAGGCAGGAAGCCAGCAGGGCTGCAGCTGCCAGCACTGATCCTTGCTAACCTCTCTCTCAGGTGCCCCATGGTGTCGCTGTCCTATCTGCCCCGGATGGCCTCAGCTTCACTGCCCTACGGTGGAATTTTAGCTGGGACCTTGGAAGGAGCCTACTTTTGGGAACAGAAAGCAGGCAACTGTTACCAGCCTCATCACCTGCCACTGGAGGCTGGAGGATGCATTGATCTTCAGGCAGAGATCACCACACGGCACTGCCTCGCAACATATAGGCCCAGTACGTAATGCCATGTCTGCAGTGCACTTTTCACTTCCATGCTGGCCTGCTGCTGGTGGAGCTCAAAAGCAGCTTCATGCCTACGGTACAGCACAAATGTAGTACTTGCCCCAGGCAGAGCACTGGGAATCATAGAATCATACAATGGTTTGGTTTGGAAAGGACCTTACAGCTCATCCAGTTCCAACCCCCTGCCATGGGGGCTTCCACTAGACCAGGTTCTCCAAGCCGTGTCCAACCTGGCCTTGAACACTGCCAGGGATGGGGCAGGCATAGCTTCTCTGGGCAACCTGTGCCAGGGTCTCAGCACCCTCACAGGGAAGAACTTCTGTCTAACCTGAGCTTCCCTTGTTTAAGTTTGAACCCATCACCCCTTGTCCTATTAGGACTACAGTCCTTGACTAAGAGTCTCTCTCTGGCATCCTTGTAGGCACCTTCAGATATTGGAAGGCTGCTAGAATCTCCATGGAGATAAGAATTGGGTGAGGGCAGAACGAGGCAGCTGGAGTGTGGTGCTGCTTATGTTCCTACAGTTAAAACTTGTCTGCAATTAAATTACATCTTTATTTCTACCTTACAGGTAAAAATAATCCATGTGTGCGTTGTGTGATGATGGAGCTGACTTGCAGCCCACTGGCAGAGGCCTCTGAAGACCTTGTGTTTTCTTCTAACCTGGTTCAGACTTTCAGTGCTGGGCCCACCTGCAAGCTGCTGACCAAGAATGCCATTTTCCAGAGCCCGGAGGAGGATGGCAGCATCTTTGTGTGTGCTGGTGATGAGGCATCCACTTCTGCCTTGGTATCTTTTGTTCCTTTCATTGTGGTGGTGGGTTTTATTGGGGTTCTTAGGGGAGAAGCCTTATCAGTCACAGTATCAGTGGGTTTTGGTGGGAATGGCCTTGTCATGCACATCACTCTGTGCAGGTTGGGCTGTTGTACTTGCTGTAGCAGGTGTAATTTTCTGATAGCGTGGGACTGTTTGTATTAGCCATGGCCTGTGGTCCACATCCATCAAAAGGAATGTAGGTAGTGTCCACCAGAGGATTGTGGGTCGGCATGCAGACACAACTGGGTACTGTAAATGGTGTAACACTCAGTAAGACAGCTCACATGGTAAGTGCTGTGAGGGACAGACTGACGCTCTTTGGGAATGACTGGAAAGGCGAGGAGAAAAGTTGCACTTTGTAAAAAGGCAGCTCGGAAGCAAAAGATGGACATCAGCCTGTATGAGAGCTCATGGGTCAGGGTGAGAGGAGAGGGCACTGAGGGTGGCATGCTGCAGGTCTGTGAAAGAGCATCAAAGCAGGGTGTGAAGGTAGAGAAAGGGTCCTGTAAGTCACTTGAGGAAAGTCTCTCTGGAGAGAGGAAGCTCTGTTCTGAATGGGAGGGGAGAATCCTGCAATCTTTGACCTTGTCTGTCCCACAGCTATGGGATGCTGGAAGTGGGTCCTTGCTGCAGAAGCTGCAGTGTAACATGCCTGTACTGGATATCTGCCCCATGGAAGTGAACCAAGCCCACCTCCTGGCTGCTCTAACAGAGACGCTGGTGAAGATCTACAAGTGGCAGTGAGAGTGGTCCCTGCGCCTGCCGGAGAGGCTTTCCAGATATGCTGCTGATTAACCCTACACAATGCTCCATCCTAGACTGCTGTCCTACAAGAGCTGCTTACGGGAAACAGGAACTGCCATAGCCCTTTTTTGACAGTGGGCAGAAACAGGCATGTCCTGGTGACACGAGCAGTTCCCTGTTTCCTCTGTCTTCCTTCTAGGCTTGCCTGTATTTCAACTCTGACTCTCTTATTTGGCCAGTTTTCTTAAGCCAAACTCTTCAAGCTGCCTCAGAGCAGCAGTAATTCTTGGCCTCTCTCTAGTGTGTGTTGCTGATTTTATTTTGTTTTTTCCCATTATGAATAGAATACAGGCACTTGCAGATCTCTTCTATGAATCAACAAAATAAGAGGAAACTTGAAGACCTGAGACTCCCACTGGACTTCCCTGTGGAGTCCTGCTGTGATTACTGGTAGTGAAGAGGTGGCAATATTGGCATCTCACTAGCTTTGCTGACACCCAGCTTTAGGAAACACACTCTTGTGTTCTTTTGAAGATCTAGGGTCAGTTGGCAGTTATTCCTTGTCAGAGACAGACCCTCTTTTGTGGCTATGGAGAGAACAGGCTTGGAAGATGTACAGAGAGCCTTTTTCTGTGGGTTTTACTTTTCCTTGAGCATGTAATTTGTACTGAGATTCTTTAATTCTCTACCCTCATTTCCTTCCCTTTCTCTTCCCTGCTTCACCCACAAGCAAACTTGAGACAGTTCGGCTGTGGAAAAAGAAGCTGTAGTACTAAAGAAGGACAGGGAAGGAAGAGGGGGATGATTCTTGTACTGTTGGCTGCAGCATCTCATGGTGTCCTTCCTTAAAGACAGTGAAGTACCAAAACAGCCAGTACCTTTGAAAAGAATGCTGGCTGCTTTTTGGAGTTTTGGGGGATTTTTTTTTTTTCCATTTTGAGGAACTGTTGGGGACTTGGGGATGTCATCAGCTTGCTTTCATTGACCTTTTACCTGCCTTAAATCCTAGCTGCCAGCTCACCAGCTGGTCACAAACAGTTTTCAGTTGTACTTGTATGCAAGTGTGCTACAGACTAACTGGTTGATGTAAATCTGTGCCCATCAGGTGGGATCACAGGTTGGATGTGTGCTGGCCAGGTGGGCTCTTATACACCCTTACCTAAGGATATGGTGAGGGGTGTGAAAAGATCTCTGCTTCACTTTCTGTATTTTCTGTATAGTATTTTGTTCCTCTATTTTTATATGTTGCAATGTATTATAGAAATAAAGTTTGTTATTTTCACACACAACTGATGCTGCTGTACCTAGTGTTTTGGTGATGCACACTGTGCATCTTGTAAACATAAACCTGCATGTAAGTGAGGTTACTCAGCCTTAGACTGAAATAAGGCATTTAGTGAGCCAAGAGCCCTCACTGAACCACTCTGCCCTGACCAGATATGGGGAGAGGGAAGGGCTGAGCAGAGTCAGCCTTTTAACCAGAAATAAACTTGATGTTTGACTTTTTGACAATTTAACAATGATCAGGAACAAAAGGTTAGTATAAAGAATAGCGTGAGAAGTTCTCCAGCTAAAACCAGGTGAAGTGGGCCAACAGTACAATGAGATGAGCTGCTCATTCTCAGCCATTTTTCAGGCATCATCAATGTCTCATCTTCAGCCCTCAGCCCATTCTTCACACAAGAAATTTGGAAAATTTTAACCATGCACAGGAGAAGGAGTTAAAAGACCTCTCAGCTTTGAATTTTTCAGGTAGCACTTGTTTTCTATTTTATACTGCCCTACAGGAATAAGAGGTACAAACTTAAATGCCATTAAAATTATAATGGGAGATGATACTTTCATGTTATCTCCATTTTTCAAATCCAGGGTTTTAAAAAAAATACAGATGTGAGATGTGGAGAACCGAAAAACCCTCTCCTTAGTCCCAGATTGGCAGCAGGCTCCAGGAAACCCCTGATGCTGTGTGCAGAAAGGGATCTGCACTGAGGGCTGCTAAGAGGTCAAATGTGTTAATTAAGTATTCACTGATTTCTGCCAGGAGTCGAAGGGGCAGATTCTGGGATGGAAGGAAGGAAAGCATCAGCGTCTGCACAACCCATGGCAGAGCTGCTTCACTGGTGTTTTAGGCACTAAGTCACTGTGTGAATATTTCTACCTTGGAGAGGATTTTGTTACTGAGGAGCACAACAGCCCCTTGGCAACTCCTCTAGTAAATCTGGTGTGAGGCAGTGAGTAAAGCTGGGCAGCACAGCAGCTCCTGCTCTTAGCTGTGCACAGCCATGCTTTAATATTTGTCTCCAGGCTGTTGTTTGTGTTTCACCTTTCTTTACTAATTTGAATTCTTGTGTCACACATCCAAGGAGCAGCACAGCACTGGCCAGAGCAGGCTGTGGTGGCAACCTGGCAGGAAGCCCAGGGATGATACTGGTCCCCACAGCTTCCTGTGGAGGAGAGTTGGCAAGGAAGGGGAAGACGGAGTTGGAGGGAGCCAAGTTTTCCAGAGAAGGTCTGTCCTCTGCATGTGTCTCGAGCAGGTATGATCCTGCATTAGGCTGCAGTGAGAAAAAGCCTAGGCAGGGAAGGGTGAGGAGGCAGCCAGCTCGCGCCTGGCCTCATGCCATCAGGACTTTGCATCTGCCTGTGTGATTTAGCAATCGGTTTGGAGTGACTCAGGTGTGAATTTCAACAAACATAATCTGAAGTGTTGCAAATGACAGAAGGTAGTGCTAAAAAAGTGTGAGGGAAGAAGTGACCCCTGCGTGATAATGTGTGCATGTGAGGCAGGACCTGCTAGCACGTCTCTTGGATCCGGCAGTGCCTGTTGCTTCCTGGAGGGCAAAAAAGCAGCCATTTTGTGTGTCCTAAACCAAACTGGATTAAAATCAAGCAATGCAGCAAGTGAAAACAAACAGCTTAATCTACACCAAGGTAGCCAGAGCATCCTGGTGGGATTTCATTTAATTCTCCTTTTTGGTTTGCAAGGAGACGCAGTAAGCTTTTCTGCTAACGTAGATAAGCAGATGTTCTACCAAGGTAGTAAATTCCTTAAAAGACTGGCTTATGAAAGAGAGAGAATAGGAGGAAAAGGAGTTCAGGGAGAAGGGAAACAAAGGAATGAGGAAGCAAAACCTAGTTTTCAGTTTGATTTGCATCGAATGCCAGAATGAGTAAATGTGAAAGAAGAGATTTCACTGCTGGAAGAGAGGAGCATGGTCTCCCTGCCAGGATGGCACTTTTGACTTTTTAGTAGCAAATCTTCAGTAGAGGTTTTTCCCATTTACACTGTGAGTTGGCTGATTGCCTAAACACTGTTCAAACCTAGCTGCATCCCTAATCCCTGCAGAGGTGCCTAAAAAATCAAGCAGAAGGGCTTGTGGCACTAGCAATGGGACTGCTGCTGTCCCATGCGAGCACTCGGTCTGAAAAGTCAAGCACATTGGTGTTAACAGCCTCCCTGATTTAAGGGAACAATATTTATCATTGTTTATTTGCTTTTGAGAGAAAGATATTTAAAGATGGTGCTGAGAAAGGCAGAAACGTTTCTCTTTGCTCAAAGAGATGGGCTGTGCTCAGGCAAGTTCAGAGCTGCAGGTGCTCTGGCATCACAGAGCACTGGGTGCCTTGGGGTGTGTGTCCATAAGAAACTGACGCCCCGGTGCAATGGAGTTCATGGGTAGCACCAAGGGCATGCAGGACATTGTTCCTACCCTATTTCTTGCAAAACAGTACCTCTAAATAGCAAAAAAAAAAAAAAATATAATAGCGGAGTTTGGGGAATTATGCCCTAAAATGCTGTTCTAATCCTTGGAGCAAACTCAGCAGGTAACAGCAGGTTTAAAAAAAATGCTTCAAAGTAATTTCAGTGATTATCCCACTCCATGAAGCATAATTTAGTTTGGGGGTCCAGGGGTTTAGTCTTGCATCATGTTCAATCTGGTGCTTTTCTAGCAGCAGAGGTTGCAGAAAGGGCTTCCGAAGGCGTCAAGCTGAGTGCAGCAGCAAGTGCTTGTGAAGGCACAAACAGAAGACTTGGAAAAGAACTGTGTCGGGCTGGAGGAAGGACTGGAAAATTGCTCATTTATTTTTTTTTAAAGGTTGGGGTTAACTGCATAAATACAGGGAGAGCAACAGGCTCTGCAGTGATAAGCTGGAGCTTCCAATGCTTTGTGAAGCAAAGGCAAGCTCTTGGTAAAAACAAGGGCTAGTAAGAAACCTGAAGAGGGGCGTTTGACAAGGGCCTGTAGGGACTGAACAAGGGGAAATGGCTTTAAATTGAAGAGGGGGGAGATTGAGATTAGACATGAGCAAATTCTTCCCTGTGAGGGTGCTGAGGCCCTGGCACAGGCTGCCCAGAGAAGCTGTGGCTGCCCCATCCCTGGCAGTGTTCAAGGCCAGGTTGGACAGGGCTTGGAGCAACCTGGTCTGGTGGAAGGTGTCCCTGCCCGTGGCAGGGGGTTAAAACTGGGTGAGCTTTAAGGTCCTCTCCAACTCTAAACAGCTCTGTGATTCAAAGCGGTGCCCATGGCCTCATGGGAGCAAGTGGTCTGTATCCAATTAAAAATTGGAGCAGCTCCTCTGCCTGGAAAGAGGAAGAGCTTTTCTGCTCCCCAAAGCAGTGATGACACTGCTGGGAAGGAGCAAGAGGCATCCCAGCAGCTCAGCTCACCCCAGCCTCACCCTGCAAAGCTGAGGCTATATAAATGCATTTTTATTGTTTGAAGTGGTGAAACTTAAATGTGGTGCCCACTACAAAGTAGACCACTGTGAGCAGTTAATGCAGCAGTCATCCAAGAGCCTTGATGGTAACATGCTTAAAATGTGGCAACAAGGGAATTTCCACTGAGCCTGTGATAAGGGAAAGGGGCAGCAGTTGCAATGAGCCGCAGCGGTTCTGCATGGGCAGAGATGTCGCTATGTGCAAATACCTCTTCCTTTTTTGACTTGCTGTGTGGACATGGTGAGCATAGAGCTCTTCACGAAATGCTTATTTATTGGTGGATTACACAGAATGGTAAAACCCAAGGCTGAGAGGAAGTTTATTCTCAGCATAGGATGCTCTGCAGAAGGATGTAGGTTGCTCCACAAAACAAATTAGTCTCCAGGGAACTCCCAAGGATGTGGGAAGGAGAAGAGAGCTGTAACCTAGCTTCACTGCTCCCCTTTGTCCCTGTTCTGCCACAGATGAAGGAGCAAAGCCAGCTCTTGTGCTGGGCTTAGCTCCTTGAATAACTTCAACCAGCCCAAAGAGGCTGCCAAGCACAGGCTGGATTTTGCTTTTTTGGCTTTTGTTTTCAAGTGTTCCCAGCTGTGCAGCCCCTGGGTGCCAGCACACAGCCACTTTCCTAAGGGCTGTGTCCCAGTGTGACGCTCAAATGCAAGACCCTGCTCCCTTGCTGTGGATGAGGCAGCTGGTGGTTGGTTGGTGGCTGCCATTGGCTTCAAATTGCTCATGGTGTTCTGGTAGCTCCTGGTGTGGGTACATTGACAGCTGGTGGAATCCTCAAAAGAAAGGCTTTCTACAGACAGGATGAGGCAACCTGGGGCAGGAAGGGAGCAGCTCTATAGCTCTGCTTCACCCCACCTCACCCAGCCAGGGCAGACCCAGGGAGTGCCTTGGCATCCAGGAAAAACCGCTCCTGGAGGTCACCAGGCAGAGGAATTGAGATGGGATTCTCCCTGCTCCCTGTTGCTATCTGCCAGTGGAAGCAGAGCTGAGATTCTGTGGCATGCGCATCCCAGGAGGGTGATGGGAGGTGGCCTAGTAAGATGCTGCTGCTGGGGGACTCGGAGGGCACCCCAAAAGCTGTGGTTGCTGAGTTGGTGGTGGATCTGTGTCCCACTGACCCAGTACAGGTGTTTACTGTGAAATTCAGAGTTTCGGCTGCTGGGGCAGAGGGAGCTGTGGCATTACCGAAACACTGCTCCAACAGAGGTTCCACGGTTGCAGACAGGCCTTTTATGTGATCCACCACCAAATTCAGCATCCAGTTCCCTCCTACTGCCCTAAGAGAAACCTCTAAATCTCACCTACAATGGGATCAGCCATTGTAGAACCTGCCTACAGGTGGGATCAGCCATTGCAAAACCCATCTACAGCGGGATCCGCGATTGTAGATCCTGCTTTCAGGACAAGATTATGCATTTTTATTTTTTTTTTCTTCTCTCAGTAGCTATTTAGTATTTTTAATTCATTGTTCCATAAGTGGCTTCAACTTTCCTTTACTGCACTCTAGCCTGACCCTGATCTAAGCACCATTTCCTCACACCATGGCATCCATAACTGGGGGAGCCAAGAGCTTCAGTCTTTTAACAGCTTTGTGAGTAGGGACCATGTCCTGATTGTAACTCCCACATGTGGCTCTGAAGTCCTGTCACCTATCCCTGGCACAGGCTGCCCCATCCCTGGCAGTGTTCAAGGCCAGCTTGGCACTCTAAGAGCACGACTAGAACACCAACTACCTACTTCTTTGCAGTAGTGATTAGAGAACCAGAACAGCCTCCATCCCACAACTATGTACTTACAACTCTGAGAAACAGGCTGCTCCTATTCAAACCAGCTCATCTAAAAGCCAAAATGGAGCTTTTGTGTGACACAAAGAAACCATCCTGGCACAGGCTGTCCGCAGAATCTGTGGTTGTCCCATCCCTGGCAGTGTTCAAGGCCAGTTTGGGCAGGGCTTGGAGCAACCTGGTCTAGTGGAAGGTGTCCATGTCCATGGCAGGGGTTGGCCCTGGATGAGCTATAGCATCCACTCTGTGATTCTATACTTCTTTGATCACCCCCGAGGAGAACAACAATGCCAACTGCATTTCTTGGGCAGGAACGGAGAGATTTAGGGCCAAAACTGGCCACAGCTTCTGGATGTAGCTGTGGGAGACATGGGGCCGGGCTGCCCTCCCGGAGGTGTGAGCATTCTCCACAGCACGGCTCCTTGTGTCTTCTGACACTAACGCGGGCTCAGCTGTTTGGTAAGCACTGTCCTGCGTGTCTGACGGGCTGTGCTGGGGCTGTGGTGGCAGCAGGGTTGTAATGGCGGCAGTGGGGGCTGCGGTGGCGGTGGGATTATAATGGCGTCCCGGCTGTGGTGGCAGTGAAGCTACAATGGCGGTGGCCCCTCGCCCGCAGGAGTCAACGGCGGGAGGAGCCATACGGGGACTGACGGGGGAACTGAGGCGTCGCGAAAGAGCGGGGAAAGCGGACGGGCCGCGCGCTGTGGGCGGAGCCAGACTAAACCTCGCCCCCTCACCCGGAAAGGGGAGTGTCCCACGGTGGGCGGTGGAGTGATGTCATATGCGTGCTGATTTGCATACGGCGTGCGTGCCGCTATGTGGGCGGGCGGCCGCGCCGGAGGTGGTGGATTCAAGATGGCGTTGTGTGGACGTGTCCGGAGCCGTTGCCCGGGCCCCGTGCTCCTTCTGCTCCTGGCTCTGGTGGCGCTGCCCGCGGCGGGCGGCCCTCCTTTCCCTCCCGCGGGCCCCGTCGGTGGTGGCGGTCCGGCCGCGGCGGGGCCGGCGGCGGGGCCGGGCGCGGCGGGCCCTCGAGGTCCTCGCGGCGGTAGCTCGGGCGGCGGGTGGAAGCTGTCGGAGGAGGCGGTGTGCCGGGAGGACGTGGTGCGGCTCTGCTCCAAACACAGCTGGGCCAACAACCTCGCCGTCCTCGAGTGCCTACAGGATGTCCGTGAGGTGAGGGCCGCCGCCGCGCCGGGCTGGGCCTACCCGCGGCGGCGAACAAAGAGCGGGGCTCTGCGTCCTCGGCGGAGCTGCTGCGGCTCGGGCCGTTGCTCTCGTTTACTTCACGGTTTTGTCTCACGCAGCGGGATTTGTATGCAGGACGCCGCTGGGCGCTCTTCCCGCGCTGTGGACCCGCCGCAGCGGAGCTTCGTGTGAGGCTGCCGGTTCTGCGGGAGGGCGGCGGCGCCGTGAGCGGAGCCGGTCTCTGCCTGCACCAGCTCCACGGGCGCTCTAGACTGCGCGGCCGCCTCCGTAGCGCCCCCCGCGGGGTAGGTCCGGAATGGCTTCGTTTGGGGGTTACTCCAACCAAGGCCAGGCTGGATGGGGCTTTGAACAACCTGGTCTAGTGGAAGGCGTCCCTGCCCGTGGCAGGGTGCTGGAACTGGATGAGCTTTGAGGTCCCTTCCAATGCAAACCATCTTTGCTCTTGGAGGTCTTGGGAGGGCCACTGTACACTCCTGAGGAAAGGTGCTTCCCTAGTAGCAGCAGTGACCCGAGAGGACTAGTTTCCTCAGGTTCAGATCCACACCTCCGCCCAGAGCTCAGCTGCAGAGGCGGTTGCTTCCCAGTGCTTGTGTGTGCACTAAACTAGATATACAGTCATTAGACCTGGCTTAGTACATTTCAGGAGGTTATCTGGGCAATCTGCATTGTTCCCAAGCATCTGCCCTGTGTGGTTTGAGTCTAACTCAAGTAAAAAAATGTGGTGCCACCTCAGAGCCTTTTTGTAGCCCCATGTTTCATTAATTCCTTAATAGTTCTTCCTGAATTTGAAGAAGCCTTTTGGGGGAAGTATCATTTGTGAGCTGTTTTGGTGTTGAGATCTGTTCAGTTCTTGTCTTCTCTGTTGTAAAGTCCAGGAATGTCAGGCTGGGTTAGTTCTGATGGTGTTTACCCAACTGGCATTGTGGTCAGGAAAAATCTGTGCTCATTTCTCATCCGTTGTTGTAGAGACAGCAGATGGCAGTGACTTAATGGTTGCTCTCATCAAGGGGAGTGTTGAACCAATAAGTGTTAGTGGCTACCTGGCTTAAAATCCACAAATAACTTGGGTTTTTAGCTAACTTTATGTTTTAATTGAGGGCAAGTAATTTAGTAAAACACTTACGATAGGTGTTATAAATGAGTACTGATGCATCATCTGTCAGACTTACAAAATATTCTGATATTTACTCTATGAATAAGCTGTCCATTCCTGTTTCTTCCACCTCCTTGGGACCTTTGGGATTCCCTGCCAGGGAGGCACCTTCCAGTCTTGAGAGAATCTTGGAAGCTGTGCCCAGAGGCGGTGGCTTGTGAGCCACCAGCCTGCCAAAAAGACAAGCTCTTCTTGTTCTTTATTTCCAGTTGTGTGGGCCCTCCCTTCTCTTTTCACAGTTCAAGTGCTTATTGGGTTTTCTGCCATTTTCGTGAGGTCAACTTTTTTATTGTCTTGTGTCTCAGCTTTCTGCTGGAATAGTTATTTTAATGAGTGAAACACAGACTGGGGCATGGGTGTGCAGGGAGAAGATGAAGGGATGCTTTGCATCGCACTTTTATTTGCAGCAAGTATAAGTCCTTATGTTGGTTCTGCATATCTCATGAGAGTTCCACTGTCTTGAATGCTGTGGCTTACTGGTGTTTTTCCTTTTACCCTTTCAAAGCCTGCCTTGATGTCTGGAGTTTGGTGGCTGTTGGTCTTGGCTAGCTGTAATGCTGTCTGGTACCCAGTGCCAAAGGCAGATCCTTTTCCTGGGGTGAGGTCCCAGGTATGAGTAGGTCATGTTGGGGTTGTTTCAGATTGAGTTTTCCCTCCAGAAGTGCCCGTCTGCAGCCTTATTTGCTTGTCAGCCTGTAAAGAGCACTGTCACCTGGTCTTGGACTCAGGAAGTCACCTGCCATACCACAGATATGATGGGCTGCTTCCTGATGTAAAGATGACTTCTCAGAGTGCTGCTCTGTGAAATTAATTAGAATAATTCACTACCCTGTATCCCTTCTATTTAACTTGTGATATTTTAGGTAAAATGGTGTTTTAAACATTGGGTGGCACACTGGGTGATAGGGAAGAGGATCAGATGTTTCCTTCGCATTGGTGGTGACAGCGGAGGAAATGGGTGACATACAAACAACAATAACAGATAATATCTTTTCATTTTGACCCTAGAGCATCTGCCAGCTTTTTTGGACAATACCAAAAAAGTGACAATTGCATTTTAAAATGGGTGGGGAATAGCCAGGGGAAACAGCTACTTGAAACCTTCCTTTTGGGGCCATAAAGTATGGAGAAAAGAGATGCTTATTTTGTTAGCCAGTGTGAATGTGATCACATTATTCAGTATCTGCTGATTTGTTAGTATGGCAAACTGCCCAGCAAGTCCTCCCTTTTGCTTGGTAGTTCTCCTGAATCTGAAGGAATAGGAGTGTGGAGTTTGTGGTTGACTGGTACGGGAGCCTAGCTTGTAGGACGAATGTTGAGAGAAGCTGTTTAACACAAATATTCAGTAAAGAAGAGTTGGAAACAAAAAAAATGGTATAAAACCAAAGCAAACACACATGCCCCAAATCATAAAGAAACCCAAACCCAAAATAATTAAAGTTCTGGTTTTAAGAGGTTACTTGTAGGCTGTCAATTTAAAGTACTACCAACACCGATATTTAAGCACTGCATGTTTTTAGAATTCTTAAAATCATCCCTTCCAGCTGGTATCAAACACTGTCATTGATTTTGCATCAAGTCAGTGAATAGCTTGCTTGACCTAGCACAGTCTGCCCCTGTAGGTACAGAGCTCTTCTGCGTTTCAGGTTGTTACACATCTTGAAAGGTAGAAGTCATGGGGCAGTTGTGCTTTTCTGCTTTCCTTTCCCAGTAGAAGGATACTCTCTAATTCGTGGAGATAGTGGTCAGAGCTAGTCAGCTTAAATGATTCGGAGAGGGCCACGGGGACAAATCAGGAGCTGAAGCAGCTCCTGTATGAAGACAGGCTGAGAAAATTGTTCAGCCTGGAGAAGAGAAGGCTGCATGAAGACCTCATAGCAGCCTTCCAGTATGAGAAGGAGGCCTACAAGGATTCTGAAGAGGAACTCTTCATCAGGGACTGTAGTGGTAGGACAAGGGGTGATGGCTTTAAACTTAAACAGGGGAAGTCCAGATTAGATTCAAGGAAGAAATTTTTTACTGTGAGAGTGGTGAGGCACTGGAACAGGTTGCCCAGAGAAGTGGTAATTGCTTTATCCCTGGCAACCATCAACCAAGGCTAAGTTGGACGGGGCTTGGAGCAACATGGTCTAAGTGGAAGGTGTCCCTGCACATGGCAGGGGGTGGGAAGCTATATGAGCTTTAATGTCATTTCCAGTCCAAATCAGTCTGGGATTCTATGACTATAACCAGAAAATAGAATCAATAATGTGTTTTGGTGCATTTTCCTGAGAAATTAATTTCCTTCTAGATAAAATTATTTGTGCACTTGATATGTTGCTGTTTTGAGCCACTTAAATTTTGTCATCAGCATTTTAATTGTTACCTAGATAACTCCATGCCAAGCTATAAAAAGAGTAGCATGGGGTGGTGTCTGCTCTGGTTTCCAAAAATGTGTTTTGAAGTGCTTTTTTCTGAAATGATGCTGGTTGCTAACCTGTTTCTAGAGAGACTTCAAAGCTTGCATTTCACTCAACATGGACTGCAGCCTTTAAGTACTTTTTATGGGCTGCCTATTAAGCTAATTTTTGTGGGGGTTATTGTATAAATAAACCCATGAAATATTAATATGTTTGCTCGGTAAAAATGTTTGCATGATGAATGATGATTTGCGTTGAAAGCATGACTGAGTTGTTGAATTTGAGGTAGGAAACATAAGCAGATATGAAAATACCTTAACCATTGTAGCTTTGGCAAGCTCACCCGGCTTACTAGCAGAGTATAATTTTACTCTTAAAGCACACCTTGGGTTCAATTAATCAGTGAATTAACTTGATTTCGTTATTACTGAGCTTCACTTGCATTGCACTTACAAAGAATAGGTAATACTTAAGCATTATATCCATTCATACACCACTGAGGTGTTGTAGACTAAATAATTTTTCTAAGATCAAAACGGTCATGGTTAAGCTGGGATTAGAGATCAAAGTTTTGGCTTCCTGCTGCTTTCTTCCTCAGTGGTTCCATTTCTTTGGTAGCACCTTTGTGGCAGGGATGGTATAATTGAGCCTGAGTGCTCTGCTTTCTGAGCAAATTAAGGCTCTCTTCATGTTGAGGATTGGGTTAAGAACAAAACAAATCAACCTTGTATTTAAAGAAGAGTATTTTTCCTGTTATTTCAGACACATACTGTGGCCTATAAAAGGCCAGAAAATTCATTTGAGGGAATACATAGACTAGGAAGCATGTAACATTTGATGGATTGGGAATTTGAATGTTTCTTCCACATAAGTGTTTTATTTCTCACTTTCTATGTACCTGAGCTTCTGGTAAAATAGTGCCAGTGAAATTACTCAGTTTTCAAGGTTATTGGTGGAAAAGAGAAACTAGATGGTAACACATGCTTGGAGTCTTCATCTCTGAAAGGTCGTGTGTGCGCAGTCCCTGTGCTTGTTCAGTAGCTTCTCTACTTTCTTGGAAAAGAAACTGTAAATGTGAAGGCTTCCATGAAGTTTTTGGTTGCACTGATTTGGGTAAATATGATCTGTCACAATAGCTCAATTTGTTTTATTTCTTCTCTTTTATATCTATAATTTAATGAGCTGAAGGGTGAAGGTTTGGTCTTGCATGAGCGGGCAACATTATCTCATATTTGAGCATGCATTCATGTTACTTCCATCTCTTGCAGCTTTCCCATGCCCAAGTGGAGGCTGGTATTTAAAGTAGCATTTTTGAGCTGCCTGGGTTGTGGGAGCAAGTGACTGTTTACCTGTCCAGAGCTGTAAGTAATTGAGGGTTGTGAATTAAACATAGCAATGGGTAGGCTAGTTTTCAAGAAATGCAGATAGTGAAGACAACTGTTTACTGAGCTGGCCCATCTCCCTCAGTGCTTATCACAGAATCGCAGGCTGGTTTGGGTTGGAAGGGGAGCTAAAGGTCATCCAGTTCCAACCCCCTGTGATGGACAGGGACACCTTCCATTAGACCAGGTTGCTCCAAGTCCTGCCCAAGCTGGCCTTGAACACTGCCAGGGATGGAACAGCCACAGATTCTGTGGACAACCTGTGGCAGGATGGTTTCTTTGTGTCACACAAAAGCTCCAGTTCTCCTTGGCTTTTAGGTGAGCCGGTTTGAATAGGAGCAGCCTGTTTCTCGGAGTGGTAAGTGCATAGTTGTGGGATGGAGGCTGTTCTGGTTCTCTAATCACTATTGCAAAGGAGTAGGTAGTTGGTATTCTAGTCATGCTCTTAGAGTGCCTGCAGCATTATCATCTAGTTCAGATACCAACACAAAAAGGGAATTTATTTTTTTTTAAGCATTGATCAGAAACCTGGAAAATGTACCTGTAAGCCTTGCCAAGGGCTTTGCTTACACTCTCCTTTTTTTCTAAGGGATATTGACCTGGTGGGGATTCAAAGGCACCTTCCCAGGCATGGGAGTTTAAGATCTCTGACATTCTGAAGGCTAATAAAAAGCAGAATTCTTACCTATAGTTGAAGTTGAGCTGACTTAAACTAAAAATTTGTTGCACTTTTGAGACATTAATTATTGGGCTGTAACTGGACGCTGGTCTCTCTATATACAAGGTTGAAGCCTGTGCATCTGTATTAGAAATATTGAGATACCATTCTGTCAGAAATGGAATTTAATTAAGAACGAACTTTTTTTTTTTCTTTTGTGGCAGAGGCACATTGATTTGAATGGTCAAGACTGCTCCTACCTGCTTCAGAAAATAATAAAATGTAAGATGATTCTTTTAAAGTAAATGGAAGGGAATGGTTGGACCAAGGAGGAAGGGATTGAGATTATTAAAGTTTTGAAAAATACTTAAGCAACAACAAAAGAAAATGGTGGTGACAAGGCTGTAACACTTCCTGAAGCCTTTTCTCCTGAGGCTTGGTTTCTTAACTGAGATTAGCACATTTTTGTTCTAAAGTCCTTGGTTTTCCTTGTGTTGAGATAATGTAAGCCAAATTTCCTCCTGGCTCTTGTAGTTAAGTCTTACTGTAAAATTGGAAATACACTTTAAAAGTCCGTTTTCTGTTTGGCTTACTTCTTTTGGAATCAGCCTTTGGTTTCATCTCAGGATACAGCAGTATTTAAAAGTACCCTTTTAATCTTACTAACGTCACATGTGAGCTGATTAGAGGGTACAGTGGTGTCTCTCCTGCTAGGTTTTGGACTTACTGTCTTGTGAACAGCGTGTTAAGCACAGGTTCTTGGTTCTCCATATCCTTACTGATTTTAACAGTCTCTGTTTTTATCTGAAAGAGTTTCTTTTGTGTTTTTTTTTTCTCAGGGGTGGAGTTGGTTTTTTTGTGTTTTATGCTGTTCTTGGCAGGATGATGCTTGTGGTAGCTGGTTATGCATTGACTTGGCCTGGGATGTTTGGCTTAATAAAAGGGTTTATTTTACAAGCCTGCTTCCTCTGGTGAGTTGGCACTAGTGGCCTGCTGTAGCTCTGAATACTGAGGAGGAAAGGAACAGGAATACAAGTGGAAAAGTAAAGTTTAATGCAGGCTGCACAGTCTGGGGATGGCTTGGGATGAACTGAGAAAGCTGTGTTACATAGAGCTCTGTTTTTGGGAAGGTGGTTTACTGAGTGAGGTAGGTGAATGCATTCAGAAAGCAAGGACTCCGTGGGTTGTTACAGCAGAGACAGGTACAGCTAGGTTGTGTTTCCCCACTTGCATCCTCTCCTCCCTCATACTGGAGGAAAGAAGACCTCTCTAGCCCTGGTGTTGCTTCAGGTTGTCATGGTTGGAACTGAATGATTTGAAGAAAGAGAATTCTAGGTAAATTATGTGCTGTCTTATTTCCCAGCATAGAGACAATGTCTTAATGTTCCTTACAGTGTAGCTTTGCTGGATGTGAGTACCCTTCTCTTGATGTACTCTGCTGGTTTTGGACTTTGAAAATGTATGCTGACTTTTGAAAAAGCTTTACAGTTTCTCTTCGTAATAATAAGCCCCAAAGAATTGGGTTAATAAAAGGTCATCTTTTCACCCAAGGCAAAATAATTGTCTTTTTATTTTAAATCTTGCCTCAAAATATTTTTTTTTTGCTCTTCTGACTAATTTAGTTTTAAGATGTGTAAAGTTGATTGCTATGGCACTAAGTAATTTCATTTCTGTTAGCTGATCATTTTTTTTATCTCCATGGGATACTCTTATTTTCTGGATGTTCAGTTTATCAGTATCAATAATTGTGTGTTAGATAAGGAGCAGAGCTCCCGCCTTCCCTAGGTACCAGCTTGTAGCCCTCTCTTCATCAAGACAGTAGATGAAAACCCATACTGTTCTACTCCTGAGCTGAAGTTGCATTCATAAACAGTGTCTTGGCATGTGGTGTCCAAATGTCACCAGCTTGAGGCGGGGAATTTCCTTCAGTAGGTAGAGAGGTGTCTGTTTTCACTACACTTTTTTTGGGGGTGTAGTGCCTGAGTTTATTTTTTTCCCTTTGAATAAGTGTATCTTGCAGCTCTTACAGCCTTCTGGAGCTTAGATCTCACATGTTTGCGTTACAGTGCATTACTTGATTGTAATGGCTAAAATCTTGCCTTCACTAAAAATGTGCAGTTTATGTCTTTCTGATTGTCAGTGCTGTGGCTTAAGACTAACTGTCTTGCCAGGTAGCAAGGAGATTAGTATCTCTTGCCAGGTAATAACACAGGGACAAACAAACATTAATCTTGCTGGAGAGGAAATGACATTTATTATTTGAATCTTTGCCTAAACCAGTAAGAACTGCTGAGGTGACAAACAGGTAGTATTCAATGTAACAAGTATTCATGGTTTCTCTACATGCCTGGAGTATTTTAATCTTTTGTGGTCAGTGGTAGAAACTGTGTGCGGGTCTGTGGAAAGACTTCTAGTTTCCTTATTTGATTCTTCAGAGTTTCGATTCTCTTCTAGAGAACTTAGCTACTTATGTTGCTGTTATTACGTACTTAGCCGTAACAGGGTAGGTTAATAACAAATAGCTATTCCAGCCCTGCTATGCAAAATTATTCAGGCGAATGTGCTTTTTGTTTGAAAAATAAGCCCAGCTTAATCCAGTGGCAGGTTTGCTGTCCAGATCATTTGAATCTTAATAGGAGGCTCACCAGCCTTCATCATGCTCAGTGATTTGCTAATTGAGACTTTCTTTTCTAGACTGGCCTGTTAGCACAGAGAAAAATACTTTTCACCAAGTGAACTGCAAAACAAGCTCAGCAGAGCGTGCATTCTTCTAAGGGGTGAAGTAATTGCCCTACAAAAAGTTTTGATAGAATTAAAAAAAACCCCCAAAACCTGCTTGCCTTGTAGACTTTCTGTAACAGTCTAGGCTTGATTTGAGCGGAGTCAACTTTTGTTACACTGTTCTCAGCTGAGTTGAAATAAGATCCTGAAAAAGCTTACAGTAAGGTCTTTCATTATCAAGTTGTTTTTTCTGCTCATGTCAGCGTCTCCGTGGTCTACCTACATATGTCATAAAATCAGAAAAACTAACCACTTTCAAGTAATAGCACTGAACACCTCAGTTCTTGTAATTTACAACATGAGTTGTTCCATAGACTGCAGTTCTTTAGCTGTGTTCATGGTGGTTTAAACAAATCAATATTAATGGGATCCTCTTATTGTACAATTCACACTTCTACTCAAAATCTGGTCTCCATTGGTATAGGATCAGAATATATGTAGGATTAGATATAGGATACAGGATTGAATAGTTAAGAGTTCTATGCCATTGATATATCCCATATATATATTGATATATCCCATTGATATAGGATTAGAATAGTTAGAGTTGGAAAGGACCTTAAGATTATCTAGTTCCAACCCCCCTGCCATGGGCAGGGGCACCTCACACTTAACCATGTCACCCAAGGCTCTGTCCAACCTGGCTTTGAGCACTGCCAGGGATGGAGCATTCACAACCTCCCTGGACAACCTATTCCAGTGCCTCACCACCCTCACAGTAAAGAATTTCTTCCTTATATCCAGTCTAAACTTTCACTGTTTAAGTTCTAACCCATTACCCCTTGTCCTACCACTACAGTCCCTAATGAAGAGTCCCTCCTCAGCATCCTTATAGCCCCCTTCAGATACTGGCAAGCTGCTAGGGGGTCTCCACGCAGCCTTCTCTTCTCCAGGTTTAACAGCCCCAACTTTTTCAGCCTATCTCCATATGAAAGAATTTCTTTACTGTGAGGGTGGTGAGGCCCTGGAACAGATTGCCCAGAGAAATGGTAAATGCTCCATCCCTGGCAGTGTTCAGGGTCAGGTTGGACTGAGCTTTGGGTGACACAGTCTAGTGTGAAGTGTCCCTGACCATAGCAGGAGGCTGGCACTAAATGATCGTAAGGTCCTTTCCAGTGCAAACCATTCTATGACTCTATGGGGAAAAAAAACCCCAACAACCCACTGTGAGTGACTACAAATTCAAGGGTGTTCATGCAAAGGCTTGCTTTTTTTTTTTTCTCCTTCCTTCCTTCCTGTAGAGGGTAGTGTAAAGATCTTCCTAGAATGATTTGGATTGGAAGGAGCCTTTGAAGCTCATCTAGTCCAGGCTTCCTGGAATGAGGAGGGACATCTTCAACTAGAGCAGGTTGCCCAGGACCACATCCAGACTGGCCTTGAGTACCTACAAGGATGGCATATCTACCATGTCTCTGGGCAACCTGTGCCGGTACTTTAGCACCACTAAAATTCTTTCTTAAAGCAACAAAAAAAAAAAATCCAAAAAAGCTGAAACATTAACTCATGGTGTAAGGCCTCCCTATGTTTTTATTAAACTGGGTACTGGGATGGGACTCCTGTGTTGAATGCGCGTCCTGCGTCTGGGTATCCCAATGATAACAACATTGTCTGGGAAGGTGCGGTACTAGGGAACAGCTCTAAAGGTGTATGGTCATTCTAATGTTACTGTTAATAGCTTTAATGAGAAGTATATGCGCAAAGTATAGTTGCAGTAGATATGTGATTCTGCACTTCCCTCACAGAACACAAAGCCTTGCTGTGTTTCATGCTTTTGCTTCATGACCCTTTTACCTGTGCTTTGGCAGGCGCTGAGCAGGCAGTGAACCATCACTGATCATGCTGTCACCTCTATGCAGAAATAGCAGCAATGTACAGGGTAGACTTTACTGGAGTGATGCAGGGTTTTTTTGCTCAGGTACTCATGGGCAGTGTGGCTTAAGCTTGTCCACATCAAACCCCTTTTGCATGCTATGAGGCTCTGTTGGCTTCCTTTCTCTGAGCACCTCACAGGGAAGGCCTACACAAAGGTAAAAAGCATGCCACAAACCACAGGGGTCTTTTGTTTCTCTCCCCTCCTCCAGGCATTTATGAACTCTTCCAGCATCCTGTTATGTAAAAACGTGGCCTAAACTTGTTCTGCTGGGGAGAGTGCTGATGGAATTTAAATTCTTCTCTTTGTATGTCAGTTCTTCCGAGAGTAATTTCCCCAAATGCTTTTCCTCCCTTGATACCTTACAGTGAAATCCATCACAGCTTTGTAATGCCCTCAAGGATTATTTAATTTATGTTGTCTTCTGATGTCTTTTGCTCTCCAGGGTTCACTGTATTTTAAGATTAGAGCTGAGGTGGGCTGTGTGCTGCTGGCATGGAGCTGGAAGGAGTACTGAACTTGCCTTTCTCTGTTGTGTAATTAAAAGGTGAAAATCAGTGGTCCAGCCACTTGACCTGCTGGTTATTGGCCAACCAGAGCTGTATTATCCAGTGTGTTGTCTGAAGTGGCTTGGGACAAATTGCAATAGCCAAAAACCTTCCTATGGCTTAGAGTCATGCTTCATGAATAACTTTCACACCAGCATATTGTTGCCATCTTAAAGTGATCTTTTGTCTGTTGGGAGGTAGAGCTTGATTGATCTCTGACTGTAATTGCTTCTACATAGTGGGATCCCTAATTTGGAGTTGGGATCCTGTTGCAGAAGTCGGAGTTTGAATTAAAGAAAAAAAAAAAAAAAGCCCCCCGGGAAACCAATATTGAGCCACTAAAGTGGAATAGTAAAAAAGGAAAATGTTAAGAGCAAGTAGCAGAGAGCTTATAGCCTGTTGGGGATTGCAGTGTTGGAGAAACTGTGTGTTTTTGAAACTTTGTCTCAAGTTTTAAGGCAGAGTATTACTTAACATACCTTGGTTGTTCTGATCTTAAATTGGGCCAGAAGAGTCCTTCCAGAGTGAACTTTTGTTCTCAGGAGCCATTTAAAATTGTGCAGACTGGCTGATATGACAGTTTGCTACCTTGAGAACTGTGTTGCCCAAAGTATTTCTGAACTGCCCTTTTGGGATTTGTCATGCATGATTTTAAGTTCTTTATAGGTTGCGTGCTTCTACTTGTAAAAGCTGTAAAATGAGCCAAGAGGTTATCTTTGAAAGATACCTAAAATAATGCCTCACTCAGAACTGCTGAAACATTGATAATGTCTCCCACAGCATCCTTATAGGTAAGCTAAGGAAGTGTGGGCTTGATGATCAGGTAGTGAGGTGGATCAAGAACTGGTTGGAAGGAAGAAGGCAGAGAGTTGTGGTCAGTGGGGCAGAATCTAGCTGGAGGTCTGTGATAAGTGGAGTACGTCAGGGGTTGGTGCTGGGACCAGTGCTGTTTAGTATTTTCATCAACGACCTGGATGAGGGAACCGAGTGTACCCTCAGCAAGTTCGCCGATGACCCTAAACTGGGAGGAGCGGCTGACACACCAGAAGGCTGTGCTGCCATTCAGGGAGACCTGGACAGGCTGGAGAGTTGGACAGGGAGAAACTTGATGAAATTCAACAAGGGCAAGTGTAGAGTCTTGCATCTGGGGAAGAACAACCCCATGTACCAGTACAGGTTGGGGACTGACCTGCTGGAAAGTAGCGAAGGGGAAAGGGACCTGGAGGTCCTGGTGGAGGAGGATGAACATGAGCCAGCAATGTGCCTTTGTGGCCAAGAAGGCCAATGGCATCCTGGGGTGGTTAGTAGGTCAAGAGAGGTTCTCCTCCCCCTCTATTCTGCCTTGGTGAGGCCACATCTGGAATATTGTGTCCATTTCTGGGCCCCTCAGTTCAAGAAGGACAGGGAATTGCTTGAAAGAGTCCGTCCCAGAGCCACAAAGATGATTAGGGGAGTGGAGCATCTCCCTTATGAGGAGAGGCTGAGGGAGCTGGGTCTCTTCAGCTTGGAGGAGACTGAGGGGTGAGCTCATCAATGTTTACAGATATGTAACGGGTGAGTGTCAGGATGATGGAGCAAGGTTTTTTCAGTGATATCCAGTGATAGGACAAGGGGCAAGGAGGTTCCATGTGAACATCAGGAAAACCTTCTTTACTGTGAGAGTGACAGAGCACTGGAACAGGTTGCCCAGTGGGGTTGTGGAGTCTCCTGTGTTGGAGATATTCAAGGTGTGCCTGGACAAGTTCCTGTGTGATGTACTTACTCTAGGTTACCCTGCTCTTGCATAAGGTGGTTGGACTAGATGATCTTTTGAGGTCCCTTCCAACCCTTGGGATTCTGTGATTCTGTGAGTAAAATTTGGGCAGTGTGAATACAGGGCTATTTGTTCCCATGTTTGCAGAGCTCCTTGTTTTGTTTTGCCTTTTCTAATAAGTTTATATTTTGGGTACTGTCCCTTGGTAGCACTGCTTTGTTTTTATACTGTTTAACTACATGTTCAGACTTGAATCCAGGACTTCAGCAGGCAGCTTCCCTTCCTTCTGTGTTCACTGGTGAATCTGAAACCTTCTGGACAGGTGACCATATGGGTTGTCAGCTGATGAGTTATCTTTATAGAAAGAGACTGGGGGAGGTGGAGAACTGAAGAGCACAGCCACTTTCGCAGTCATGAAACCACCTGGAAATGTCAGGGTTATTCTCTCTGCTTCTAGAAGCTGATGTGCAGAAGCTGAGAGTCTCCAGTCTTAGGCAGGCAATGCTCTTTGCCATTGTTTTCTAGCTGAGGCTCTTCTCATGGGATATTGGAGCGATAAGCTTGTGTTGAGCCTCTGGGCATGAAGCCATCATTAATAGTCAAGGTGGACACTCTTGCTTGTGGGGTTTTTATAACATGAAGTTTTTCATATCGCTTGTACAAATGTCAAACCAAATCTACTGTAGCCAAATCATCTTAATTAAGTCTTTTCAGGGCAAGGTACAGGAGCTGTTATTCTAGCTTGCTCCTGTGTAGAAAGTACTTGTTTTCCTAGAAACAGACTGTAATATTCAGTGATACTGATAAAATCACAGAATTGGCCTGATGACAGTGAATACAGTAGCGGGGAAGACTGATTTCGCAGAGAAGCAAATAAGAGGTTTTGATTAGGATCTCCTCTTGGATTACATGCTATATGGCTGGGACTTTGACCATGGAAGTGTTTATCTTGAAGTTCTGTATTTTTTTCGGTTGAATGCAATAACAGTTGAAAGATGCTGCCATTTGTTGGTAAAGAATTACACAACCAGGTGAATCTTCCAGAATAACAGGGACTTGGAAGGGGTAGAATTCCTTTCTATCCTGGTGTTCCAGGAAGTGGCAGTTTTGCTTTACTGAGGCAGCCACTAGTATCTCCCATCTTGTTCTGAGGACTGCTACAGCCCTGGGGCAAGTGAAGGAACAACTTCTTTCACATCAGTTGCCATTCCTGAAGAGTTACCCCCATGGGTATGCTCTTAATTTGCAGCCTTGCTTGTTTTTTCTTGCTGGGTTGCTCACATTTTTTCTTCTCTGGGTCTGGCTGTCCAAGCTGAAAAACCTTCTGTAAATCAGACAGGTATGCTGTAGTACAGATCTGTCAGGTACAGGAGGTTGCAGACATCTTGGGCTGGACCTGGATGTGAACCTGTGTTATGATCCTCCCTCACTTCGGGAGCTGCTGGTTAAAATAACTCTGCTTTGGTTGCTGCTGCAGTACTTGGCAACAGTAGACTAGTACACAGGCTGAAAGCGTGGGCAAGGCAGTGAGTCTGTCTCAGTGCAGTGAACAGAGGTGAGGTTTCTTTTTTTTTTTCCCCCACTTGTTTTTTAATATTAAGTGTTCCATAACCCTTACACACTTTATCTGTATAATTTGGGGAATTACTAGCCTCTCTTAACGCAGTAAATGGCATATTTTTTAAAAAGCAGTCTCTCACTTGAATAAGATGTAGCTATGTTTGTCCTTTACCAAAACAAAAGCAGCAATGAAGCTGGTGAAGGGCCTTGAGCACAAGTCTTACCAAGAGCAGTTGTGGGAACTGGGGTTGTTTAGTCTGGAGAAAAGGAGGCTCAGGGGAGACCTTATCATCGCCTACAACTCCCTGAAAGGAGGTTGTAATGAGGTAGGTGGTGTTCTCTTTACCTGGGTAACAAGCAATAGGATAAGAGGAAAGGGCCTCAGGTTGCATCGAGGAAGGTTTAGATTGGATATTAGGAAAGACTTCTTTACCTAAAGGGATGTCAAGTCTTGGAACAGGCTGCCCAGGGAAGTGGTTGAGTTGCCATACTTGGGGGGATTTGTGTAGGTGTGGCAGTTAAGGTTTAGTGGTGGACTTTGCAGTGCAGATTTAACAGTTGGACATGATTATTTTAAAGGCCTTTTCCAACCTAAGTGATTCTGTGATTCTGTTTACCATTTCCTAGCAAGATTTGTCCTATCAGAAAGTAACAGTGCGTTGGGTGGAGAGCTGAGTTATTTGGTGTTTTACATCCTTCCTTGCTGTCTGCTGCTAATTCTAATCCATGGAAAGTGCTTTGTGAAAAACATGGAAGAGTTTCTTTTGCCTGTAGCATCTCGGTACCTATATCACTGTGTGGGATTGAAATGTTCCTTCATCCTTCTTCGGGAGCAAATCTGCAACTTGTTGTCCAAAAGGAGTTCTAAGACTACAAGAACAGAAAGTGCTATTTCTGTACCGGAATGTCTGAGACTCTCATCTAAGTGTGATCTGGATCAGAATACAACTGCCCTTAAGAGCTTTCTGTTCTCATATTTGATATTTATGTGCCTGGTAAATATTCATGATTTCATTGCCCTACACATTGATCTTCCAGGAGAACTGGATCTTCTTTTAATGCAACAGAGACTCTGGGAGCAGCTGTGGAGGATGGAAGTGCACATGCAGCTTGTTCTCAAATTCTCTAGACAATGTGTCTTGCTGAGTGTGTCTCACATGTTTGTGTAATGTAATCTGCAACAATCTGGGAGTGTAAGAGGCTGAGGTATGCGTGGTGAATACTGCTGGTGACTTTGGGAACACTGCGGTGCTCCATCTTGCCCTCAGCTGTAAGACTGTCAATGCAGTTGGGAGGTTTTATCAGCAGAGCTTGCTGTTGAGAAGAAAGTAGTCATAGAGAAAAGCAACAGATAAAAGTTATCAAAATAACCCTTGCTCTGTGGAGAGGAAGGCCTGTTGGTTACACTTGCATTTGAATGACATCCTGTAACACAATATGAAAGTTTAGGATGAAGGTAGCAGGCTTGCTTTGTGTTCAGAACTTTGTTACTTGGGTAAGGTGTGTGGGATTTAAATGTAAAATTAAGCTTAATAGCTTTAAATCCTAGCATGTGTCAGGCTTGTCCAAACTTAAATAAACTGAGTGTGGAACAAGAATGATGCACATCTCTTATGTGGATGAGCCATGATTGAGTACTTGTTACCCATGTGATCAGGGCCTTATTTATAAGGTGTTTGAGTGTCTACAAAATGGCCTAGTGAATGTAAGATGAGATTTTTTTTTTCCTCTGAGCTGTTTAACAAATTGCAAGTAAGCTATTTGTTCTTCTATTTTTTTCTCTTAGTCTTTTCTAAGTTTAAAAAAGACTCCCTAGTTGACATAATTTTGACTGTTCAACCATTTACATGGTGTTGAGGTATCCATGTCCTGATTGGTGATTTTTGGTGGGTGTTTCAAATAATTCATGCTGTAAATTTGCAGTAGCACCCATAGGAGGGGCATTGAAGTGGTGTGAAGGACATGGTGACCCATCAACTGAGTGGTGAGGTCTGTAGCATGTGAGGCGTATATGCCATAGATGTGTCAACAGCAAGATTGCTGCATGAGGATTCAGGTCTTCCCCCTTCCCAAAAGGGGAAACAGCTTTAGCTTGGATTTCATTATTAACAGTTTCCCTTTCTTCTGTTTAATGAGTAAGCTGGCCTGGCTGGTCACTCTTTCAGAAATGTTCTGAGATTATAGTTTCAGGATAAGGTAGTCGGCTCATCTCCCGGCAGTGATTTCTCTGCATAGAGTCATAGAACAATTAGGGTTGGAAAGGACCTTAAGATCATCAAGTTCCAACCCCCTGCCACAGGCAGGGACACCTCGCTCTAAACCATATCACCCAAGGCCTCGTCCAGCCTGGTCTTGAACACTGCGAGGGATGGAGCATTCACAACTTCCCTGGACAACCTATTCCAGTGCCTCACCACCCTAACAGGAAAGAATTTCCTCCTTATATCCAATCTAAACCTCCCCTGTTTAAGTTTTAACTCGTTACCCCTTGTCCTATCACTACAGTCCTTAATGAAGAGTCCCTCCCCAGCATCCCTATAGGCCCCCTTCAGATACTGGAAGGCTGCTATGAGGTCTCCACGCAGCCTTCTCTTCTCCAGGCTGAACAGCCCCAACTTTCTCAGCCGATCTTCATACGGGAGGTGCTCCAGTCCCCTGATCATCCTCATGGCCCTCCTCTGGACTTGTTCCAACAGATCCATGTCCTTTTTATGTTGAGGACACCAGAACTGCACACAGTACTCCAAGTGAGGTCCCATGAGAGCAGAGTAAAGGGGCAGGATCACCTCCTTCGACCTGCTGGTCACACTCCTTTTGATGCAGCCCAGGATATGGTTGGCTTTCTGGGCTGCAAGCGCACACTGCCAACTCATGTTCATTTTCTCATCGACCAGCACCCCCAAGTCCTTCTCCCCAGGGCTGCTCTGAATCTCTTCTCTGCCCAGCCTGTAGCTGTGCCTGGGATTGCTCCGACCCAGGTGTAGGACCTTGCACTTGGCATGGTTAAACTTCATGAGACTGGTATCAGCCCACCTCACAAACGTGTCAGGATCCCTCTGGATGGCATTCCTTCCCTCCAGCGGATCAACCGAACCACACAGCTTGGTGTCATCGGCAAACTTGCTGAGGGCGCACTCAATCCCACTGTCCATGTCAGCGACAAAGATGTTGAACAAGACTGGTCCCAACACCCATCCCTGAGGGACACCACTCGTTACAGGTCTCTAGCCGGACATTGAGCCATTGACCACAACTCTGTGTGCAGCCATCCAGCCAGTTCTTTATCCGCTAAGTGGTCCATTCATCAAATTGATGTCTCCAATTTAGAGGCAAGGATGTTGTGTGGGACAGTGTCGAACGCTTTACACAAGTCCAAGTAGATGACATCAGCTGCTCTACCCCTATCCATCAGTTCTGTAGCCCCATCATAGAAGGCCACCAAATTGGTCAGGCAGGATTTCCCCTTAGTGAAGCCATGCTGGCTGTCACCAAGCACCTTGTTGATTTCCATGTGTCTTAGCATGCCTTCCAGGAGAATCTGCTCCAAGATTTTGCCAGGCATAGAGGTGATAACACAGTGCATGTTACGTATAGCTTTCAAGTACTATAGGTGCAGCTCTTGCACCCTGAGATCATTACTGCAGTTAATATGCCTCATTTATTTCCAGGCTGTTTGATTACAAAGCTTTTCTTAGTTTTAATGCTATTTTTTGAAAAAGGGCTTGTCTCAGGGATGTGTTTGGCTGGTTTGGGGGAGGAGTGGACAGTGGGTTTCAAATGACAAAATGTTTAGTTTGTCCTCTTCAACACTGCACACCATGGCATTCAATAACAAGTGTAGTAGTGTGGGATAATTGCAGGTATATTAGTCTTTTCTGAACTGAGCGTTTTGTTTATTGAGTGTCAGGGTAAGATGGTTAAAAGGTTCTAATGAACTTTTCCTGGCATTTTTTGGTGCATCTACAAATGCCTTGTCTGTGAGATTTGCATGCTTCAGCCAGCCCTTGATGTTTAGCTCTTATTCTGCTTTTTATGCTGTCTTTACATTGAAACCTCTGCAGAGTACTTCAAGAGAGAGCACCTCTGAAAAGCAGTGTCTTGGTTTGTTTCCACACTTTGTGTGTGAGGCAGGGGAGTGTCTTCAGGAGGAGCTGAAGCCTGAATGCCTTGCTGGCTAGCAAAGTCTGCTTCAGTGCTCTAGTTAAGAGTCTTGGAGCTGCCGGGATAGCGAAATATGCTCTGAAAAAGGGTGTTAACATGAGCATCCCTGTGCAGGGAGACATGGCTGAGGCATGATCTTACAGTTATGCATTGCATGTCACTAACAGAAATCACTGTTGATGGGTGATAGTTGGAGGTCCAGGCAACTGATGAAGTGAGCACTGATTTGACTCACAGAATTAAATCTGGGAGTAATAACTTTCAAACAGTTGTCTGCTTCACTGTTAAAGTTTGCTGCTCTTGTGGCCAGGGTGCCTGAAGAAGACACACAGCACTAGTACAGGGAGAACAGGAACTGGTTTCAGTGTGTTGGCTGCTGAGGAGAGGCTTCATGTGTTATGTAGTCCCTGCTCCAGGTACACTCATCGTCTGTAGAGAGACTTGGACACTGTCAGCTCATGCAGGTAAAAAGCTTGGTGGCTGAAGTCATGAGATCCTGTGGAGGAGCTTTGTACTGAAGTCAAGAGGAAAGACTTTCAGTTCCATGTAATAGAAATAGGACAAAGACTTGGTGAGAAAAAGATGTCTGTATTATGCAAAACAGGGCTTAAGGGGGTTAAAATTTTGCACTTGTGGCACGTGGTTGTGTAAATGAATTCAGATTAGGTATCTGGGGAGGATAATGGAAGCATGTTTTAATGAACCCCGGCTAATTACTCGTCATTTCTTGATCAATACCCAGGAGACCTCAAACTGCTCATATTTAAAAACCCTTATATGTGTGTATATATATATATATGTATGTATATAAATCCTCTGCATATAATTAAAACAACTGGAGGCACTTGGTTTGTAATGTTCTAGTTCACAAGGGCTTTATGTATTTGGAGGGTGTCCTGTAAAGTTGAAGACTTTCAGAAAGTATTGTGAATTTTTGATGTGAAGTGCAGATGAACACATGGGCTTCAGAGAGCATAAGTTTTTTGAATCATTTTGCTGTAAGTGTATGTAAGTATGTGGGATGATGAGTTGGGTTGCTTTAATATGATGTGGTTTTTGCTATAGGGTTGGAACCTGTTTCACATGCTGGTGTAGACCAGGCAAGGCAGATGTATGTGGTTTTCAGCAAGAGCAAATAGTTCCTGTAAATACTTGCTGGCATATGTATGTTGCTGAAGTGACCTGTATATGGACCACCTCTTGTGTTGTCTCAGAAGCTTGGTTTTCACCAGAATATTGTGTATGAATTTCAGTGTACTCAACATGAATACAAAATAAAAATGTTAGGACATAAAGGACTGTCTTAAAATAGTTTCCTGTTAAAGAATTTGTAATATTCTGTCTTTTGCAGTTGAGCTAATTAACAAAACCACTGCATGTTCATAGCTAATGCATCACTGTGTATGTGCCTATGGGTAATGAATGCATGACAGAGGTGAGGAAAGGTAACCCTTCAGCAAACAGCCTGCAACACCATCTCCTCAAGTTCTGTTTCATGAATTCTTCACTGCATTCAGTGAGAAATGCCAAGTGTGTCAGACTTGGCTTTTATTCTAGTGTATATTTAACCGGTCGAAGCTTCTGGTTTCTGCTGATAGCAGCACTGATTTTATCGGTGGAATACGTACCTGTGCAGCCTGCTTTGACTTGCCTAGTGAGGGAATGGCTATGCACAGGAAAGCTTTAGGCAGCCTCTCAGACCATTAATGCTACACCATCACTTGAAGGCTTGCCTTGGGTGGTAAAGGGGTGTGAGAAGCAGCATGTGCCTTGGAGAAAGCCAAGTGAGGAGGCTAGTGGTCTCATTAAGGGAATCCTAAGTAGAGGGTTCTCTGTATAAATGAACATCAGGTGGTGCTGACTTAAAAACCCCACAAACCCCAAGTAGTAGGTCTTGAAGATTATAAACCCTCACTGACTCCCACTGAAATGATATAGTGGTTAATGGGCTGGATGAACAGATCCTTTGCCTGGGAGCTTTCTGAATTGAAACTGGCAGGCAGTTTGAAGAGCTGGTTCCTGAGGTCTGAGCAGTCTGCTCCAAAGCTTGTTTTATTACACCCCACAAATTTGCTGACTTGGTAGAAGCCTTGAGAGGGATGTGGTCACAGCTAGAGAGACCAGAACCCAGCTCTGTCTTGAGCTTGGTAAGAGAGGGGTCCTTGGAGCAGGTATTCGGCAACCTTCTGAAGCACAATCCAGCTCTTCCCTCTCTTAGAGAAAACCCAACACACCCTTTTCATCAAAGAGTGCTGGAAGGAGGATCCCAGGCTGAAAGCTGCAGTTGTCTTATGTTGTGTTAGCATACTCTTTCCCTGAAGTTTTCAGAAAGATTGAAGAACTTTGTTGTTTGTATTCTTTCAGAAAAAAGTGGGAAAGTTGGAATTTTATGCTTTAGTGTAATTGCAAAGTTTGCTTCTGTGTTCTCTTATTTTCATTTAATGTTTCTTTTATGCCTAATTCTTGTCTGCTTTGTTTCATTGCTGGTACAGCTGTTGTTTAAAAAGGAAAAAAATCCCTGTTACGCTATCAAAGAGATTGTTCAAGCATGACTAGAGATAAAATTAACTAGCAAGTCAGTGCTTTGTGCTCTGAGGAGTGGCTTCCGATGATGGCTTACATTCTCGTACCAAAAATGACCTTAGGCAGTGATATAAAAAGATGGGGGTGGGCAAGTGTTATCGGCTGGAGTGAAGCTTTTTATCCAGTGGTGGATGTAAAAGGACAAGATCTAACCTTAGGAGTGGGTCAGTGGTAGATGGTTTGATTTTATTTTTTTTCTTTATATACAGAAGTCTAACAAGTAATTATTTGACAATTACCACTTTCCAGTGCCTTCCATGCTTGTACAAGGCATAGCTAATTGGTTTGTGGCCTTTTTACAAAGCCTTTACTGAGCAGCTTCAGTAAATGATTGTTATCACAGCGATTCTTCCCTGCAATCTTGTCCTTAGTTTCTGGTGAGAAGGTGGGACAGGTTTCTAACCACTGGGCTTACTGATTTGGTTCTCCTGGCTGTGCTAAAAGAAAAGAACTGCTGTACATCTCTAGATGATATAAAAACCTTCAAATATACCAGCTACTCCTTTGAGAATAGACAAACAGACTGTAGTTTTACTGCAGTGAATTCCTACTGCAGATCCGATGTGCTGGCTTCAGGGTTTTTTTTTTCTCTGTGTGATATGGTATCTGCCTGGATTTCCAGCAGCATAGCTGTGCTGGTGAAAAATTGTGTCTGGTTGATGTCATCCTAAAAAACATGTAGAAAAGGCCATAGCCATTCAGGCTTCCTAGGAGCAAAAGTGGTAAATTAACACAGTAATAGTACCAGGTTTTCATTTCTTACTGCTTAATTTTCTGTAGTTGCATGGCTGATTACATAATCGAATATTCAGTTTTCCTCAACCTCTTAGGTACTTGAAACAGATGCAGTATTTTAATGCTACTGGTGATCGTATTCACTGACAATTGTAAATGTTACTAAAGAGGCAACACAGCTGATAGTCTGCAGCTTAGTATATTGATGGCTGTGTTCAGAAATCCGCTTAATTTGCGTTCAGATCTTATGTCTGGATATGTTGCTGTATGCAGATTCCTTTGTGGGCTGTCTACAAGTAGTTCAAAAGCCAGTACTTAAAAATCAGAGAACCTTGTAGCCAGCTGGCTGATATAAAATCCTTTTCTTGATCTCACGGCAGTTTTACATTGCCCTGCAAGGATATCATGCACATCTCTGGAGCTTTAACAAATTCAGCTAGAATGCGTTCACATGAAGTGCTTGCTTTGCTGGTGCTGGAGTGTGAGGAGCTTCATGTGCCGTGGCATGTTGCTGTGCGCTTAGTTTTGCCAGCTGAGTTGCTTACAGGACCAAGCTGTGAACTGAATTCCTGACAGAGGCCGAGGTTGTGGGGTTGACCCAAACCTTTGATGAACCAGAGAATGGATGGGGGGCAGACCTGAGGAGAAGGAATGGGGGGGCACTGATTGATGGGATGCTCAGCAGGAGTCAGCAGTGTGTGCTTGCAGCCCAGAGCCCCGTGTGTGCTGGGGTTCATCCCCAGAGCATGAGCAGGAGGTCGAGGGAGGAGATTCTTCCCTTCTGCTCCTCTCTGGGGAGATCTCCCCTGCAGTCCTGGGTCCAGCTCTGGGACAGCAACACAAGAGGGTCATGGAGCTGTTGGAGCGAATCCAGAGGAGGCCATGGAGATGCTGCGAGGGCTGGAGCAGCTCTGCTCTGTAGCTGGGCTTGTTCAGCCTGGAGAAGAGAATGCTCTGAGGAGACCCTAGAGCATCTCCAGTGCTTAAAGGGTCTACAAGAAACCTGGAGAGGGGCTTTTGACAAAGGCCTGTAGGGACAGGACAAGGGAGAATGGCATTAAACTGGCAGGGGGGAGACTGAGATGAGCTCTTAGGTAGAAGTTCTTCCCTGTGAGTGTGGTGAGATCCTGGCACAGGCTGCCCAGAGAAGCTGTGGCTGCCCCATCCCTGGCAGTGCTCAAGGCCAGCTTGGACAGGGCTTGGAGCAACCTGGTCTAGTGGAAGGCGTCCCTGCCTGTGGCAGGGGATTGGAACTGGATGAGCTTTAAGGTCCCTTGTATCTTAAGCCATTCTGTGGTTATGATTACCTCAAACAGCATAGCTCCTCAAATATTTGCATTTGCAGTGGCATTTAGGGTGCCATTGTGAACGGAGAGCTGGAGATTGGTAGGGGATGTGGAAAGAGTGGTACAGGGTAGATCCTGCAGCCTGGGATGAACTGCCATGTGTCATTCTGTTTGGTCTTCAAAGTAGCTGGCAAGATCTAGCGAGTCCCACAGGCAAGTGGTCAAGGAGCTGGGTAAGAATTCTTAAATAAGTCTCTTTTTAACAAGTAGCTCTTAAAAGTATGACAGATGTACATAAAGCTCAACATCTGGAAGTCTTAAATCAGCTCCATTGACAATGACTTTGCAACAACTCAAAATTGTATTGCTCTCTATTTTGAAACCATGTGGTTGTTGTCCAGTGATCAATCTTGGAGGTTCTGAAGAAGGTGAAATGGATTTTCAGAAGTTGAGATGCATGTGTGTCTCATGTATGAGAAAGCAGTAGTAATTCAGTTTTATTAGACTTGGCAACACAAGACCCCTAGAACAAAGCTGAAAGGGCCTTTGATTTAAGCATAATAGTGTAGGTATTAGTGTATAAAAGAAAGGTCAAGGAGAAAGGATGCTGCAGAGTGCATTTCCAGGTTGTTAAAATGCTAAAATGTCTGTAACACCTTCTTTTCTTGCTGCCTTCTGTCTTGTTAATCCTGCCATTGCCAGTGAACTTGACAATGGAGCAGAACTGGGTGAACATGCAGACCTGAGTGTTGCACAGCTGTAATCCGTTGCTAGGCTTCTTCTGTGGTGCAGTTTACCTACACTTTTCTTTCAGACTTAATTCTGTTTGATTTTCTGCTGTGGTCAAAGGAGGCTTTCTGCTGAGACTAATTTGCTGTTGTGTTGCTCAGACTTGTGAATGTGTTTTGCAAGTCTCAAAAGATGTCTGATATTTAACCAGTGTTAGTGATCAGAGATAACTGTGAATTGAAATGGATGCTCTCAGCCAAAAAAGGAGCGTCTTGATTTACAGTGAACTTCTGGGTGGCTCACAGCCAGGTGGAAATGTGCTCAAAAGGAATATAGACTTTGGAAGTGCTTCATTATCCTTTCTAGTCAGTACAGAAAGGTTATCTGGTGTGATTTTTTTCTGGTGACTAGTTTCTAATTAGTTACTGGAGATGGGGATTGCAAATGCAAAGTGGTAGTACGTGTTAGGCTGGGAAATCCCTGGCATCTGTTAAAGCTCTAGCACTATCTACCTTGAGTTGGCTACTGCCTGCAGAGTGGTTCCCTCTTGAGGAAGAGAGCTACTGCTCTCAAATGTCTTCTTTGTCTCACTTTAAAGAGAATAGTGTTTAATTTTATGATGTTGATGCTTGTTGCCTCTCATAGGGAGCTGTTGGAGTGCATTTACATCCTGGTTCACCCAAACTGGCTGTTGTGGAAGTGTGCAAAATGAGCTACTTCAAATATTACACTAGAGGAATCAGAGCGATCTATGAAGTATCTCATTCCTTTATACCAGTGTTACAAATGCCAGCTAAATGAGGAAATTAACATATTTATTAATGCTTGTCAACACTTTAAATTCAGATTTTCGCTAAATGCTGCGGTACATTTTCTATTTATATAGCAGCTTTGATCTAATAGGTAGAGATTATTAACTTAGTAAAGGTCTGGTCAAAAAGAGAGGGTTGTACCTTTTCCTTGAGGCATCTGCTTATTTTGAAGTCACAAAACATCTTATCTTCCCTCTTAAGAGTTTTTATGCTAACATTCCCTATGACCAATGACTGTAACATCTGATTCAGTACCACATTTTGGCACAAGCTGTATAAGGTACAATAAAGGCTCACTTGATTTTTGGCTTGTGGCTTTTTTCTAGTGCTGGCAACTGAAAAAGATCTTTTGTGCAAACTGAGCAAATTTGAAGTAAATTAAGCAAATGAGTGCTCAAAAGCCCTTTTCTTCAAAATGCATCTTAAGATCTCACTATAAGGGTGGTGAGGCACTGGCACAGGTTGCCCAGAGAAGCTGTGGCTGCCCCATCCCTGGCAGTGTTCAAGGCCAGCTTGGACAGGGCTTGGAGCCTCCTGGTTTAGTGGAAGGTGTCCCTCCCTGTATCAGGGGGTTGGAACTGGCTGAGCTTTAAGGTCCCTTCCAACCCAAACCATTCTGTGATCCTGCCCCTCTGCGCTCATGAGACCCCACTTGGAGCACTGTGTGCAGTTCTGCTGTCCTCAACATAAGAAGGGACATGAAGCTGTTGGAGAAAGTCCAAAGGAGACCACAAGGATGATCAAGAGCTGGAGCACTTCCTGTATGAAGACAGGCTGAGAAAATTGTTCAGCCTGGAGAAGAGAAGCTGCATGGAGACTTCATAGCAGCCTTTCAGTATCTGAAGGGGGCCTACAGAAATGCCGGCAAAGGACTGTTCATCAGGGAGTGTAGTGATAGGACAAGGGGTATTGGGTTTGAACTTAAACAGGGGAAGTTTAGGTTAGATACAAGGAAGGAGTTTTTTTACTGTGAGGGTGGTGAGGCACTGGAACAGGATGCCCAAAGAAGTGGTAAATGTTCCATCCCTGGCAGTGTTCAAGGCCAGGTTGGACAGCGCCTTGGATGAGGTTATCTATTGTAAGGTGTCCCTTCCTGTGACAAGGGGTTAGAACTGTATGATTTTAAGGTCCTTTCCAGTGCAAACCATTCTGTAAAAAATTCAAAGGTGTTCTTGCAAAGGCTTACTTTTTTCCCAGGGGATACTTTAAATCTGCCTTAAAGAATTAAATCACTTTAGAAAACTGCCTATTAGCACCTCACATTACGGTGCTGCTGTGTAAAGCCTGAATGCCGCATGCCTTCCCTGGCTCTCTTGTGTTCACAGTGTAGAGCCTAACTCTGCTAATCCTACTTCCACCAAAACACTGAATAGAAGATGAGGGAGAAGGATCAAGTCTTCAGTTTGAATAATTGATGGATTAACCCCGATTTGCTTATCTTGAAGGGCCGCAAGAACTGGCTTCTTGTGGTGAGCCCCACCTGCCCTGGTAAGATCTTGCTTATTCTGGCAAGTGTTCTTGCTGCACAGCAGAGTCATTGGAGGAGGCAGTCTTCCAGGAATGTTTGGGAAACTACCTGTGTGTTTTAGAGAGTGTCTTACTCCAGAAAGTCAGCAGCCTTGGTGCCAAGACTGCACAGTAGTGTGCTCTGGTTTTGAAGCAATGTGTAGGTAATTTTGCTGTTCCAGATGTCAGCTACTTCCATGCTGAAGCTCTTCCTCCAGTTCTGAAGTTGAACTGAGAGCGCTTGTGCTAACTTGGTGAGCTGAAAATAGAGTTGGTGTTTGTCCCCTTAGACCAGACAAATCGTGTTGCACCCACCTCCTCCTTCCCTAAAAACAAGACACAATTAGTCTCAGCTTGGAGCAGCAGTTCTTATTTATGTAGCTGCAGAGCTCTCATCCGCCTACTGCTGCGGGTGCCACGTTCAGCAGGTTATCCTCGTTTGGCTGCCCTTTAGGAAGGCAAAGGCTGTGTTTCTTGGAAGGACAGTTCACTGTAAAGCACAAGGGAAGATGATATGCTATAATAATACATTTTCTTCCTAGTTTTGCATTGCAAGTGCGGGTGGAACAGCTCAGTTTTCTCAAGACCATCTTTTGAAGTAAAGAGTTGGTTACTCTAGGACTTGGAACCAGTGTTGCTGAAATAGGGTAGCCTTGCTTGTACTCTTGAGAAGCAGTTTTGCAAGTTCAGATAGGCTTAATACACCTTAACTATTTGCAAATGTGTGGATCTGTGGGAAACTACAGTGCTAGAGCTTGTGGCACCAAGTCTGGGAGCTCTGTCAGAGCAAAACAGCCTTGCTCCCATGCAGTTGCTGCATGTCTCTGACAACTTAGTGGTTGCCTGCAAAATGCTAGATTTGCAAGTGTCGGTCTGTAAAGTATAGTCACAAATATGACTGATAAGGAATAAATCGGATTTTTTTCCCTTTTTCTTTTTTTTTTTTTTTTTTTTAGGAGAAACAGTACATTTAGCACAGAAAGGTGTGTGCAGCACAGTGAGCCCTTCAGCCAAAGTCCTGAGATACTAATCTACAATTCATTCCTATTTCACATCCAGTCTGCCTGAAGAATTGGCAGGCACTCTGGCACAGTGGGAGTTTTTATTTATTAAAAAACCTCTCTTACGAGAGTCAGCCAAGCTGTTCTGCCAGTCTGCAAGCCTAACTTCCTCAGAGGTTTGTGACCTTTTTGGCTTCTTGTGGTAGGAGCTGCTTTCAGGACTTCAGATTGATAATTTTACTGGTCCTATAGACAGTCACAGAGTGGTTTGAATTGGAAGGGATCTTTAAGCTCATCCAGTTCCAACCCCCTGCCACAGACAGGGACACCTTCCACTACAGCAGCTTGTTCTAAGTCCCATCCAACCTGGCCTTGAGCACTGCCAGGGATGGGGCAGCCACAGCTTCTCTGGGCAACCTGGGCCAGGGCCTCAGCACCCTCACAGGGAAGAAATTTTCCTAATGCCTAATTTAAATCTGCCCTTGTAGAGAAGAAAATACAGAAATTTTGTACCAGCTTCTGGCCTGCTTTCAGGTTGAGCTGGGCCTAGGGATTGGTCTGGGGGAGCAGCTCCATGACAGCACAGGTTGACCTAAGTTAATGTAACACCCTGTGTCATCCAGCCCCCCAGCAGCATTGACCCTGCAGTCTTGTGAGTGGCTTCAGGTCAGTGAAAAACAGGAAACAAGGAGGAAACACCATAGAGAAGTTCTTAAGGAGAAGCAGGGAGAGGGGATTGGGGTTTGGGGGGGTTTTCTCTCCCCCACCAAATGATGCATGTTATAATTCAGCAACTATTGATCTGCTTCGTGAGTTCTGACAGACTTCGCTGAAGTACACCTAAAAAGTACCAAAACCCATCAGCTGTATAATACAGAAGCAACGCAAAGCTCTTTGTTGCTTCAGATGGATGTTTATTTGTATCTCCCCTCTGTTCCTTGTGTTAGTGAACCTTCTGCCTCTCCCCACTACATGGAAGTTGCAGTAAAATGTTGTGCTTCAGCAGTGTGAGACCTGGGAAGAGGATAGCCTTGGCTTAGTTGGGATTTTTTGCAGGGCAGTTGCACCATCTTAGTTACATGTAATACTTTCTGAATGGTTTATTTTGCAGTTAATTGCTCTAGGGTTTGTCTTGGGAAAAGGATGAACCACAACAGGATAAGTTGATGATCATAAAGGTCTTTTCTAACCTAAATGGTTCCATGATTCTAAGTTTCTTGTGCCGAAATAGATGAAAATCAAAGTTATTCCACAGTATCTTCTCTTTTTTACCTCACTGTTAAGGCTAGTTTGGTAATTTGCTAGATTATCAAAGTACCTTTGTTAATCTGGTTGCCTTGGGTAATCTGGTAGATGCTACATTATAGTTAGAAATGTGAATCTGAATTTACTGAATTGAATTTTGCAGGCTTCAGGAAGCCTGAAAATGTTACTTTTGGAATATGTGTCTGTGATTAAATGAAAATTGTCTGAACGTGGCAGTTCTTAATTTGCTCTAAGGCTTTTCTGTCCTTGCTTGTTTTTTAGGATGATGAGGATGGAAGCAATACATTGCTATGCCCTCTAGATTGTCTGGGCGAAGAGCAATGAACTTCTTTTCTTCGTGCCAAGCATAGCACTCACCATGAGCTCCACATCTCAGAATGTGGCCAATAAAAGTGCACCTAAAGGACAGAAAAAAAAATCTTTAAATGACCTTTAGAGGTCCCTTTCAACCCAAGCTATTCTGTGATTCCTTGATCTTGATCTTGCTGTTTAAGTAATGTCTCTCCCTTATTGCACCAAGTTCAAATGTACTTAATAACAACCTGTGTACAGTAATTTTCCTTGTAATGGAAGTTGGAAAACCCTTGTCGTAGTTGGTGCCTTGTAAGATGCAGTATCAGTTACTGCTGTGCCAAGGTATTATTTCTTCATGCATGCCTACCAGGGATGCTGCTACCTCTCAGTGTTACTTAGAAATATCTGACATGCTTCTGGAGATCTTTATAATACATCTCATACCTCTGGGGTTTGTCTTTCCTTCAAAATTGTCACAGGACAATCCTATCTCCAGCCTTTTCTCTACTCTGTATTGTGTGATAATCCTAAAAGCACAAATAAATGATGTGGTAGCCTGGTGGGTAAAGTTTTACTTTCCTTTTGTATTGAGATTGGCAGTTTTTTTCACCTAGCAGCCCCAAGCAAGAACTCTTCATGGCTAGTTGAAAACATCCCCAGAGACCAGAATAGGTGGGTTTAGTTGCAGTGTTGACCTGCACTTAAAGCATTCAGCTCTCACCTTGTTGGGGGAGTGCAACTTCTGCAACATTTCTTTTTCTTATCATTCAGATAGAAATCTGCATGCAAGGAATTTAAAAACTGGGTGGAAAAACTGCTTACTGAGGGTACTACTGTCAGGTATTCCCTGAACATCCCCAGAAGATGCCACTGCCTTTTTGTGGCCCCGCAGACCACCTCGTGTACCTGTGCCACTTGGATGAGAACAGATCAGGCTCTTAGCCTCTTCTGAAGTGTTACTGCTGGGGAAAGCATGTTTGTTCAGTTTATGGGTCAGAACAGAATAATCTCCCCCCATTACCAGGTTCTGCAGTGAGGATTGTCTGGGCTTAGTCATCCTGAAAACTAGGGGTTGCCTGTTGGGCATTTATGTGTCTGTAGAGACCAGAAATTTGTAACTTCACATTTATTTCTTCACCATAACCAAGCTTCAGATGGTAAGAAAACCTTGCTTTAGTGTGTAGCTTCAAGCAGGTTTAATAGTGTGTAACTATTGAGACCACCACCACTGACCAGAGGCTGCAATAAAATATTTTCTGTCAAATGTTGATCGTTTGCCTACTAAATACTTAACCTCTGAGGTTCTCTCTTAGATATAATTGAAAATTCAAGGTGTAGTGCTGCCCATACACTTGCCAGAGCCCTTCCAGCCTGCCCTGGCTGGCGCGGGTAGCTTTTACCTCTGTATTCCTGAGCATTGTAACCAATTTTGATATTTATTGGAAAGCATCAGGAGGAAGGATAATGAGCTGTTTCTGGAGCAGATGAATTGTTGATTAGGTTGCTGTATTTTGACAGGTGATAATTGTCTGGTGATGGTGCTGTGTGAGCAGTGTGTGGAGTGTTGGGACAGAGCTGTCTGCAGCAGCACTGTAGCATGGCAGTGACTAGCTTTCTGCTTTTCTCCCAACTCCTTCCCTTTTCCCCCTCTTATTTTCTCTCTGCTGTTATTAGCAGGGAAGCTGTAGGTGTGCTCAGTCTTTTTGTCTTTATTCATAGCTTTTTAAGTAGGAGTTATGGAGACAGTAATTGGGCAGGTATCTGGCTCTCCTGCATACCAGGAAGGCACCTTTTACTAAGGATGCTTTCCAGAAAGCTCTTCAAGCTCACTTTTAAAATCTAGCATCAGACATGTCTCTTTTAAAGTTGCTCATCTGTGCAGAACTAGTCAGCTATAATTTCTGTGTTTGGCTTGGGGGAAACTGTTACTGATCTGGTTGCTTACCATGGTATCATTTTAAATCCTCCAAATTACCATTACAGTCAGAATTTTCAAGCAAAATGCTTGGCTTAACCAGCTCTATAGCTATTGAGCTAACCAGTTCAAGCTGAAAAACCTTAGAGCGTTTTGGAAGGGAGTTCTCAAAAATACAGAATGCATTAAAAAGCTAAGCTTTTGAGGCAGAGAAAACCCCGGTACCTGTGAAGCGTGTGCTGCAGCTCAGTGCCCCAGGCTTCTCCTAGGGAACCAGGTTAATTTAAGCCCATCTCTAACCTCATGAGGAAGTGCAGAGCTTAAATAAGGTATGTGCAGCTTTCTTTGGTTTAATCCTTGAATCAGTGTGGTGAACTGAAGAAAGGTACTTGGTTTGATTCTGTCATGGGGCTTTTGTTTGCATGTTCTGAGGGCAAGCACAATTTTATTTAGTAGTTTGTTTCTAATCCATCCCATGGAAACCTTGCCTAATGGTGACTCTGAAGATTTATTCATGTTGATATTTCTGTTGAACAAAATCCAAGCAATTTTATCCAGGGTTTGCTTTTCTTTCAGTTCTGTAAAGAAAACATGATTCATCTAGGTGAAAAGTTCTGCAGCTCTGCACAATGCCGCACTGGCCCTGTGCTTTTGAAGCAGTTATTCCCAAGCAAAGGAGTTTACAAAATAACCAAAAGGCATTTAAACGGATTTGTGTTTTATATCTAGTCTCTTCAAATGACTTGTGGCTTCCATCTGCCTTTCGCCTGTACTTGGATTCCTGAATAGTCTGGGTGCGCCCTGTGCTGTGAATTAGGCCTGCCAGCGGGTACATGACTCATTTCCTTATTGGTGCAGATGTGTCTAGTAAATGTTTCTGGATCACTCTTTTCATATGAAATGCAGCTCCCCTGTGAGAAATGAGCAGACAACAATTGCTTTCATTCACTGTGCACAAAAATTTGGTCCTGAAGAAAAGCGCAAGTGGTTTTTCTTGCTGAAGACCACATGGTTAGCTCATAGCAAAGAGTAAGTCTTGGAAGCTGCTCCCTGATGATGCTTTAGGGGGATTCATTTATTTTACCTTCTTTCTTAAGCTTAAAAATCAGCTGCCATTTAAACTAGCACAATTCTTTAGGTGTATACTCTAAGCATTTATTTAATCAAGTATGTCATGCTGTTTTCAGTAAGGCTTCTTTTGAATACCGCGGGTTACCTTTTGGCCAGGCTGGGTTCCTCAGTACAAGAAGGATGGGGAGCTGCTGCAAAGGGTCCAGTGGAGGGAGGGGTCTGAGCATCTCTTATGAGGAGAGACTTTGGGAGCTGGGCCTGGTTAGGCTAGAGGAGAGCAGGTGGAGAGGATATCTCATTAATGCATATAAATATCTCAAAGATGGGGACTTTGCCACAGGGCTGTGCCAGACTGTTGCTAGTGGTGCCTAGCACAGGAAGAGGAGCAACAGCCATAAAGTAAAACACAGTAAGTTTCACCTCAGTATGAGAATAACTTCATGTTGAAGGTGACAGAGCACTGGAGCAGGTTGCTCAGAATGTTGTAAAGTCTACGTCTCTGGAGACATTCCAAACCCTCCTGGATACCTCCCTATGTCATCTGCTGTAGGTGGCCCTGCCTTGGCAAGGGGATGAGGCTAGAGATGATCTCCAGAGGTCCCGTCCAACCCTAATGATTCTTTGATTCTGTGTGTCGCTGAAGTATAGCAGAGATGAGGTGGTGAAGTGAAATAAAGTGTGTTAGCCATGCTGCAATGCATGAGTATCCAAGAATAAAAATGGCATTTCTGACTCGGTGCCAAGGTCTGTGACTGAGTGCTGCACCTTGCAGCTCCAGCGCGAGGCCCTGTGCTTGGATGCCTTCTCTTGGCAAAACATTTGTAACTTGGTTTAACATTGTGCTGTATAATTGGTCTGAATGCAGAATACGTAATGTTGATGTGAATCAGCTGGTTTAATAGTGTCTTTCTGGTCTTTTCGTTTTCCTTGTTGTGGCTTATACAACAGGAGAACCAGATGCTAGGACAATCAGTTTACTGTAGCAATTTGTGCAGCTCCCAAGATTTATTTAAGTAAGGAAGAAGCTCAGATTTGAATAATTTCAGTATTGCTTGAGCACTAGTAATATTTCTAGAGAGTTCTAGTTTGGTGATACTATTTTGCAGCTAATTTTAGCTTCTGTTGCTAAGCTTGGTATGTTTTTTGACTAAATTGATATGATATGTAATTATTTAAATGCTTGCATCTTAGTGTTTCTTTTTTTTTTTTAATAATGTTTAAAAATGGCAAGACATTATCTACTGAATTACTTTTCTATGCATCAAGCTACTTTTGGATAAAAATGGAAACATAATTAAAATGCAGAAGATGAGTTGTTAAAGTAGAACTGAAGTACTCAAATACTGGACCAGGACATTTGTTTTGTATGGAAAAATTGTTAATACATCAGTCCAACTTTTTGGTCGTTATGACTGTTGAGAATTGAGAGTAAGTGACTTTTCTTTCTAATAATCAGAAAAAAATCTATTTTAGTTCCTATTCAATGCCTCAGCTTCAAGGTACTGAAGTGAATGCGCTTGTAATTGAGAACCAGTTTTGTCTGTACGTGTGGAAAAGCCACAGATGTGGTTCAGAGAAGTATCACTTCAGGTTTTAATTACAGGCTAACAACAGCTGCATTTAAGATTCTACTATCATAGAGTCATAGAATGGTTTTGGTTGAAAGGGGTCTTAAAGCTTCCATCCCCCAGCCATGGTCAGGGACACCTTGTGCTAGACCAGGTTGCTCCAAGCCCCATCCAACTTAACTAGAGCTGTTTAATTGTGAGTGTAACAGGAAGGATGCCTTACCCTGCCACCTCAGAGGAGGTTTTGAAACCTCCTGTTGAGTGCCTTTTGATTGTTTCTTATAAAGGACATAAAATTGGTGGTAGACTGTTGTTAGCTGTTAGTTGGGGAGCACATTTCAAGACTGCCTTCTGAAGTGCAGGGTCGTGTGGGGAGCCACGATTATTGTGGGTATGCATCTCCCTTATGGGCAGCCCTTCCCATATGGAAGGGACTCCAGATGGAAGCAGTGCATCGTGCTGTTTCTAGGACTTCCTAAAAATGGACGTTTCCTGCCGTGTTCAGTGGGTGATGATGGGAATCCAAAAAACCAGGTCTCATCGGGAAGTCTTGTAGAGGGCTGGAGAAATCCCCTGGATCTCTGAGGCAGCGTCCCAATTTTTTGTCACAGTGATGCTGCTTGCAAGCTGCCATTGTAGGCTCTGCTGGAGACCTTAATATACGTTAACACTTTGTGCTTATTTGCACGTATTCCCACTGTGAACAGAGGCAGTGCTGTTACTGAAGGGAATTTATAATAGCCTCTCTCTGTGACTTTTGCCTCTCCTGTGTAACAGGATGTACTATTTTGAATAAGCAGAGTATTTGGAACAGAGAAGGTTCTTTAGGAATATAGGATAATGAATAACACAAGTCCAGGGTGTTTTTCTAACAGGCTGATCTCTTAGGGTCTTGCTTTTTATAAGAGCAGATAGGGACACGGCAAGGGGGAATGGTGTTCAACTGACAGAGGGGGGATTGAGTTGAGCTCTTAGGCAGAAGTTCTTCTCTGTGAGGGTGCTGAAGCCCTGGCACAGGTTGCCCAGAGAAGCTGTGGCTGCCCCATCCCTGGCAGTGTTCAAGGCCAGGTTGGACACAGGGGCTTGAAGCAACCTGGTCTAGTGGAAGGTGTCCCTGCCTGTATCAGAGGGTTGGAACTGGATGAGTTTTAAGGTCCCTTCCAATACAAACCTGTCTACTGGGATTCTGTGATCTTAAAGTCCAGACTTCTGGCCCTAGTGCCAAATGAAAAGCACGTGTGCTTAACTCCTGTGTTACGTTGGACATAGTGAACTTAGGTTGGAACATGTCCTAACTGTTTTAATCGCTATCACCCTAGCATCAGGGAGACTTGGGTCACATCAGACTTTCCTGGCAGCTGCATGGTACCTACAGCTTTTCAGTTGTCTTGTGAGTAGTGTAGTGTTGAAAGAGAGGAGCTGAGGAGGTGGTGGTGGCTGGGCACAGTAGTTCAGCAGTTGTCATGGATTTGAATAGTCCTGTGATAAAATTGCCACATACATGGGATGATAAAGTCAGCGACTGTGGCTAACGCTGAAGTGTGGGAAGAACTGAAATGGTTTATTTTAACAGCAGGGAGTTGCCTGGCTCAGGGCTGTTGTTCTTCATCTGCCTTTTACTGCAGAGAAGAAATGAGTGAAGTGTTGGGGCCCTGTGGATCTGCCAAAGAAAATTCCAGTGTTTTACTTCAAATCCAGCTGTGGCTGAACACTGCCTTTTGCTTTTGAGGGAGACTCCCCCATCACAGTGCATCTCTTGGGAAGGCACTTGGACTGACAGACAAGGTCCAGGAGACTCTGCTTTTAGGAAGCCTCTTGCAGGGTAAAAGCTGGCATGCAGGGTCTTCTGGTACATCCTGCCCCTCCTTTGGCATTGCAGGGTAACAGAAGAGATGCTGACTGTCACATAGGAATTCAGGAAGACATAAGCCATATGGAAAGCTGAAATAGTCATTTTCTTGTAAGAGCAAAGGGCTAATGCTGGGTGTTGTGCAAGAATAGTTGCAGGCCTGTTTATCCACATGTAACATTCAGTGCTTCTTGGAAGTATTGATGTTAAATATAATAGTGCCTCCATTACTCTGATGTGAAATACTGGCAGCTCTGACAGAGACAAAATGAACTTGGAGTTACCTCTATCCCTAAAACACTGAGTCAGGTGGGGGGGAAGAGCAGGCCTCTCAACACTGTCCAAAAGGAAGGAGGGAAGAGTTCAGGAAAAAAATTGTTCTTGCTGTGGTTTGTGGTTAAGGCTGAAGTGGTTTCTTTGATGTATTTGATTTTTATTGCCTCTAAATAGAATAGCTGGCAGGAGTTAAAAATAGCAGAGTCTGCTTCCCACCTGTTTAGATGCTCATCTTATTTTGGTTCAGAGGCAGAATGTGTGAATGTAAATCATCGGGATTAAAGCTGTTCTGTCTGTGCCCCTGAATGATGCTGCTTGTGCCCTGAATGATGTGACACGTGTGCCTCACTGAAGATCCTGGGGAAGGATCTTTGGGAGCACTGCATGGTTTTCAGTGTGGAAAATTGGAGTCATGAGCCCACATGTTGAAAAACAAAGACAAATGTGAATATTGGCTGGTAGAGGCCTTGGCAGGGAAGTCTGGAATTGATTAGAGATATTCTCCAGAACATGAGCAATGGTAGTGTGATGGAGCTGCCTGCAAGGAGAGAATGTCAGAGCTTGATTGCTTTGCTTTGGAGCATAACGCTTCATTAAGCTGTGGGAGCAGGGAGATGGGTAAGCAGTGTTTGCTCTGAAACCTGTGTGCCTCATGTGTCTCGGGATGCAGAGCTTTAGGTACCAACTTTCTTCTTAGCTTCTGTACAAAGCTAATTTTGAAAGGATTTCTCTTATTTCCATGTGCATCATAAATACATTATAAGCACTGTTCTTCAAGGAGCAAAGCATGGTTAGGTGCTTTGTTAACTACAGCATGCTCCTCTTTGAAGGGGCTCTACCCTGCTACATACAGCCAACTTTGTGTGAAACTGAATCTTGCTTGTGAACCCCTCATGGCTTTTTGGAAGCTTTCTGAAGCGTTAAGTTCAACCTGAGTGACTACAGAGTATGTACAGTCAAAAGATGTGAAGTAACTGTATTGAAAGTAAGTGATGAACTTTGATTAAGAGATGATGAGCATACTTTACAAAAGGTTTTTCATTAGCTATTGCACTGGAATGACTCCACTCATTTCTCTGCATCCCCCAGCAGGTGCTGTGCAGTACTGCTGAAAACCATGCTGTTGATTTTTGCCTCTGTACTGGAATATGCCTCAGTTATTCTGGGATGCTTCTGGTTGGGGTTAAGACAGGGAGTCTTCCAGGACGGTAGCTTGAGTGTTGGGTTGTCTGCGTAACATGAATAGATGTGTGGGCAGGCTGATGCTCTAGGTGGAGATGCCACTGTGTTCCCCAGTAATCTGGCTGGTGCTAGGGGTACTCCTCCAAAAGCCCATCTGTACTAGCCTGGCAGAAAACAGTGAACAGCTTTTCTGTGGATTTGTGGAGTTTGGGACATTGCCGTCAGCTGGAGACAGTGGCAGGGGCGAGGAGTACCATGGATTCCTTTCCACTTTGATTAGTGGTGTTAATAGGTCAGTTAAGCAGTCTGCTGTAGTTTCACTCATCTCTTTCTAGCAGCTTGCCTCCTTTTCATTGTCTCCTGTGACACTATCAGCATCCTTGCATGCCTTTTGGCCTCTTTAAATTGTTTGCCAGTATTGTGAGTGAGCTTTCCAGGAGCAATTCCTGAAACCTCCTGGCTGAATCTGCTGCTTGGTGTCAGTGCTATGCTTAGTAGCAGAGCTCAGTTGTGGAGGAGTGTTATGGGAAAGATTAGATCTGATGGCAGTGCTGCCAAACTTCTGTAGCAAACACGTAATTCCAGGGTCTGTCTTGCTTTCTGACTCATCGTGACAGGCTGGAAAGCTTTCAAAAGGAGGAATAGAGGGGAATAAGGGAAGAACAAACAAGAAACATCTGGAGCAAATTTGCTTTGATCATGCTGACTGTTAGGACTTGCTCTGACACTGTGGGTCAGAATTGAATGAAAAAGCTCCCTGCTAAGAAGGCTTGAGGGCTTGAGAGTCCCCCATGCAGGGAGACAAAAGCAGCAGGGAACAGAACAGCTTGTGTGAGAAGGGAGGTGGGCATGGAGCAACTGCCCAGCCTCTGCCCAGCCTCGCAGCTTTGCCCAGGAGCAGCCAGCTGTGAGAATATGGGGAATAACCAGCAAATAAGGCTTGTTAGATGAGCGGAAATGGGTGGTTTTGCTTTAATTGCGCATGATCTGTGGTCACTTTCGATGCATCAGAAGGAAACTTGAGTGTTTCCTGTTGTTTTATTGCCTGTGGTGTTTGTGCAGAGAGAGATCTCTGTGCTGGAGGAGAAGCATGCAGGGGACTTTGCTTAGTGTCAACTAAATGTGAATCAAGCAAAACATGACAATTACTAAAATTCCATTTCTTTTCAAAGCTGACCAGGAAAGGGTAAGACTTGATGAACTTTCATAATCGTAGAATGGTTTGGGTCAGAAGGGACCTCAAAGCTCATCCAGTTCCAACCCTCACTAGATTAGGTTGCTCCAAGCCCCATGCAACCTGGCCTTGCGCTTGGTGTTCAAAGGAGATGCTGGGCACTGGATTCTCAGCAAATGAGTGGACAAGGCCACTTCATCCTCGGCTCCTTTTTCCCTGGCTGCTGGTCCAGAAAGACAATGCACCATGTTATGCTGTGGTTGTTTTTGATCTTGCTTTCTGATATCTTTTCTCAGTGAGCATATTTGTCTTAATGGTCTCATACTCAGGGAGGATATACAGTGTCAGCATAGGTGGCAAAGTTTGTGGAATCTAGAATTCAGAGAAAAACAGCTGCAGAATTTGATGATTTGGGGTGATTTGATACTTGTGCTCCGTGTGTACAGTGTGGCTAAAGAAATTGATGCTTGTCCTTCATGCACAAAGTTCTGTGTATGTTTTGGAGGCAGTTGTTAGGTGTTTGTGTGTAACTTGTATTACTACATTTGCATAAACTGGGAGTGCCTAACTGATGTGGAAGGAGTTATTTGGTCAAAGGATTTGCAGTGTTCCAGACTTTAGGTGCTTTATTTGTAAGTGGGGGAAAATTAATTATGTGAAATAAGCAAATTAGATGAAAGTTTGAAGCTTTAACTTTGGTGCATGATACATGTACAGTACCATGCTTCAGACTGGCTTTTTTAGAAGCATGAATGATGAAGTATAGAGGTCTTTTGCTGACCTGACAACACTGGGTTTGGTTTTGGTACTAACAGTTCACTGGCATTAGAGAACATTTCAAGCTCAGCTTAACAAGTTTAACTTCTGTTGCTCTCTAAATGTGTAATCAAATTACGAAATCCTCATCTGTTTTGAACTTAAATTATCACTGCTTTTAACTTCTTTTATCACACACAGCTCTTCCAGGATTGCAGGATGTGTGAAAATGCTTTACTGTAGCCATATGCCTGCTGGCACAGAGCTCCAGGATGTTTCACTGGGTTTGAAGCACGGGTGGTGGTGATGTGTGGTTTTTCTTCTACAAAAGCTGTGTTGATTCTTGCATAGACTACTGTATCTGCTCTTGTTTCCACAGGTAGTTCTGCAGATATAATTTAGTGGTTGCTTGGGGAAGAGATTAGATTAGCAGGAGAATGCTCCCCCAGATCTCACCTTGATCACTACTTTGCATCTAGCCTGTGCTGTTTTCTGGTGTCATAAGTCATAACTTAGCTTGATACCTGCAGTTTGAATGAATCACTTTGAGTTCAGTGTCCTGTGTTTTGTGAAAAGGGATTACTCTTGCCCGTGGGAAGGACACAGCTAAGGAATTGATTTTCCCTTTATCAGTGTGATAGCCTCCTCCGTAGAACCTCGATGTCAGCTGACCTGCTCTGCCACCTCACTGCAGATATTAGTGATAAATGTGTTTATTTAGGTAAGAGTGGAAAACTTCAACGTTTTGGCTGGGAACCGAGGGCTGCCTGTACTGCATATCCATGTGCACCGTGATCTGTAGTATATCATGCATATGACCGTGCGGTAACTGGGAAACACCCACAGCCTGGCTGGATTTCTGCCTACCCTCTCTTTCAAAGGAAGCTGCTTTTATTAACGTTCTTTCTTATTTGACTTGTTTGATCCTTTTGCAATCAGCTCCTGAATTTAGGAAGGGGACATCTACTGAGTTCCTCCCATCCACATGCTGATTGTGTTTTTATTTTGCTGGTTTGCTCCATGTTGTTTCTCAGTGGTTTTTTTTTGATGGGGTCTAGTTGTATCATGAACCTGTGTTGTGCATCACCATCTGGTGAAGAGCACCATGCCTGGGGTGCAGTTACTGTCACCTCCATAGCTTGAGACAGAGCTCTTTCAGCTGTGTATATGAAACAGACTTGATTTGGTCTTATTTCATCCAATTCCCCAAAATAATTCGTACCACTGCATTTTGAAGAGCAAAGTAAGAATCCTAATCCACTGTTGTGGATGAGAGTGGTGAGGCCTTGGCACAGGTTGCCTGGAGAAGCTGTGGCTGCTCTTCCCTGGCAGTGTTCAAGGCCAAGTTGGATGGGGCTTGGAGCAACCTGCTCTAGTGGAAGGCGTCCCTGCCCATGGCGGGGGGTTGAAACTGTGTGGACTTTGAGGTCCCTTCAACCCAAACCAGTCTGGGATCTTCTTTTTCTCGCTACAAGTAGAGAAGTACTGCTGAGAAAACCAGTGATGGTTGTCTGTTTCTGCCTTCTTGAGCCTGGTTAGTGGTGGTGGTGTGCTTGTTCGCTGTAGTTTTGGTCTAGTTCTTCACCAGTGCTGAAGCAAAGAGGTTTAGAAAGCAAGGGCTGTCACAGCATGTTTCAGTGAGCTGAGATCTGGTAGATGAGAAAAGGCACTTTCAAATGCAACAGTGTTGATGACCTGATAGTCTGGTGGTGATAAGACTTCATGCAAACCTTTGAATTCCTTTGTAGAGTTTAAAGCACTAATGCAGTGTGATTGGTGTCTATTATATGTGGTTGAATGGAAGGAAATGTTTTTTCTGTTCAGGTTTCCTTATAGCTGGTATGTGTTCTAAACTCTGCTTTTCCTGGGAGGTAGGAAGCAGCGTTCATGCTCTGGAATGTGAGTCTTTGTGTGAGAAGGAGTTTGGAGATCTTTTTAGAGAGCTGCCAAGGGAGGCAACAGATTCCCACTGAAGACGCTAAACAACAGCTTCTGTGAGCCCAGTGGCACATGTACTTTCTGTAAAGTCTGTTTTTTATCCTTGGATTAGGGGATGTAAGAGGAACCCTTCTGCCTCACTAATCAGCTGAATGTCTTCATTGCACTCGGCTTCCTCTCCTAAAATGACTAGCACGTGGTGCTGGTCTGGGCTGCTCTTCTCCTTCCCCCTGCCCTGGGGGGTCTCTGAGCATTCCTGTTCCTCAAGCTCTCCATGTGGGAATGTCACAGTGCAGCTTTTCTTGCTGTTCAACTTTTCTTAATGGTAATTTGAAACTTCCATTTTTCTCATGCTGTTACTACACAAGCATGTTCTGAAACTGTTTGAAAGGTTTCTTGGGTAGATAAGAGACCCACAGGCTGCCTCCTTAGGAAGGCAGAAGTAATGTGGATTGCTCTGGGGAGATTTTTTTTTTCCTTCCTCAAACTCAGCCCTTCAGTTTGTCAGGCACAAGATAAAAAGGATTATTTTTCTCGTTTTGCTTAACTTTAATTGGGCAAAGCAGGTCAGCATTGCCGCTCAACCCAGCTCTCTCCCATACTTGCAATGTAAGAGGGAATTCTGTGATCATAGCTTAGCTAGGAGGTGACCATCTCCTGCTGCAGTGAAAGGATTACTGGATAGATCTTGTGCTTATGCATATTTAAGTACTACGCTGTGAATGTATGCACTACTAAAGCTTAATTAAGGTCCCTTTTGACTTCCTTTATTCTTCTCAACAGAATAAGGCTTGTTTTCACAGAGGTGAGATTTGCAGCAGAGTGTGGGGACAGCTGGTATTTCAGTGCTGTGCATTTCAAGAAAAGCTTGTTTAAGCTTCCCAAGTCAGTGAGAACCAGTCTGTTATCTTCTTGAGCTCATCTTCTCAGAAAAACTGAGCTTTAATCTTTGGTGGGCCTGAAGCAAAGGTTACTGGGTTGGAGCATGCAGAAATAACCAAAGCAACCAAGAAGGGTGTTGGGAGAGTGCTATCTGGCCCTTACAGATGCTTCTGCTTGCCTGACCCCTGGCAGTGTTCAAGGCTGAGTTGAACGGGGCTTGGAGCAACCTGGTCTAGTGGAAGGTGTCCCTGCCTCTGGCAGGGGGTTGGAACTGGATGAGCTTTAAGGTCCCTTCAACCGAAACTTCTAGGATTAGTACATCATCTCCTCTAGAGAAGAATTGCAGTCCTGGCCTATATATTTTTATAAAGGATCTATCATTGACTAAAAAACTGAGGCAGCAACTCCAGTGGAGGGCATTCTGGCTCAGCTTTTGCCGTGAGCTTAGTCTCAAATCTCCGTCTGTTGCTGAATGATTAGGATGGGTGCAGAAAATTAAGGAAAAGAACACTTTGTGAGTCATGAAAGGGTCTTGGAGGCTGCTTTAAAATAGTGTGATTTGGATGTCAGAGATTTTAGTTTTCAGTTGTGAGAATCAGTTCTGCAGGTGGAGGGTAATGAACAGGCATCTGCTAGGCTTTTAAAAAAAGTTGATGTCCTAATTTTCAAATTTATGATTTCTTTGCAAGATACGGTTTTAGGTGGTGTCAGTTTGACCAAATAGCAATTAATTACTGTGATCCTTCAGGTACTGTTTTGTTTTTTTATGTTCTAAGGGGAGAGGTAATTCCTGGCACTCCCTGCTACACAAAATGAAAGTGCTGCAGTTAATAATGGCTGTAATTAAGGACTTGGAAACATTTCCCATGCTCTCATTTTTTTCCGCATAAACTCGTGCTTGTGCTCTTGTCCTGGGTTCAGCAGTGGGAGTCATTTTTCTCTTTCTTAGTAGCTGGTGCAGTGCTGTGTTTTGAGTTTCAGCCTGGGAACAGCGCTGGTAACACCGATGTTTTTAGTCGGTGCTCAGCAATGTTTACTCTGACCAAGGTCTTTCTGAGCCTCATGCTCTGCCAGGGAGGACGGGGAGCCAGGAGGAAGCAGAGACAGGACACCTGACCCAAACTGACCAAAAAGGTATTCCATACACAGCATGTCATGCTCAGGATATAACCAAGAGTGACCCAGAAGGGCTAGTTCACTGCAGGGTTGGAGGAGGTATCCGTCAGTGCTCCGTCAGGCTGTGGGGGCAAGCTGTCGGTCGGCAGGTGGTGAGGTGTTGTATTCTCTTCCCCTGTTATTTCCTTTATCGTTGTTATTATTGGTGGCAGCAGTAGTGATTTGTGTTATACCTTATAGTTACTAAACTGTTCTTATCTCAACCCGGGGGAGTTGCATTCTTTCAGTTCTCTTTCCTGTCCCTCTGGGAGTGGGGGGAAGAAAAGGGAGGGGGAGTGAGAGAGCGACTACGTGATTTACAGCCTGGGCTTAAACCACAACGGCTCTCCAAAGCAGCAATGGTGCAAGTGTTGGCGAAACATAACGTGCAGTGGTAAAAACACTGAAAATTGGTTTGCGATGAAGGCTGCTTGCTTCCAACCCTGGTGAAATGTTTGTTCTCTTATGTCGGGTATCTGAGCTCCAACATGTTAGTGTCAGTGATGTCTAAGCTTTGAGTGGTTTTGAGTATGGCTTTTGGAGCATGCCTGGCATCTTAAACCGTGGTGGAAGCAGAGGCGTTGTGAGTCAGAGTTGATTTTCCTGTGGGTATGATGGCCAGGAGATGTTGTCCAGGTGATCTTGGCTTGCTTTTGCACTGGTTGCTCTGGAGGTGAGATCTGGATTTGCACGATGAGCCAAGGTTTCAAGGAGCTCTCCACTGTGATTGCTGCTCAGGCTGGAAGGAGGACAGGGTGGGTTGCAGCCATAGTTTTTTCAAAGCAGCTGCCTGGGAGAATGTAAGGTGTATTTTTGGACAACATATGAATATTAGAGGTTACATGTTTCTCCTGGTGGAAGAAATAAATCTCAGGGCTGCTTTGAACCAGCCCCTTTTGAACTGGAAGAAAAGATGTTCTTTCTCAAATGGGGAGTATGGACACTTCAGTCTGGGGAAGGGAAGCAAGTCCTACCTTTGTCCTTCACTTGTATGCATAAAACTTTAAAACTCTGCTACCACATCTTTGCTTTCCCATAAGTGGGGTTTTTTCTGTCTTAGTTTGGACAATTATGCCACAAGAGCGGGCTCATTATGGTTTTGCAGCATCTACAGAAATGCTGCTGCTCCTGTGCCATTTATGTTCTGTAGAGCTAAGATAGCGTTGTGTCTGAAGTACCTGTTATTTCGATCTTTTTGGTACTTGGGTGTCATCACTCCTCCTATGTAGCTTTTAAGATTTCCTATTGCTTATGTCAAATTGTTTCTTACAGTGCAGACGGATTGACAGTATGGTAATTTCTAGAAGTATACACTCTTACGTATGTTAAATGCATGACAGCAGCAGTGAACTGACTTTTTTTTCCTCTCTTTTCAGTCAGATAACGAAATCTCTTCAGACTGCAATCACGTAAGTCTTGCTTTGGTTTATTTAGTTTCTTATACACACTCTATCTATGACATTTGTACCTTTATATCCCTTCTTAACTGCAGGTATTTTGCACAGTTTGGTAGTTTGTAAAAGATGTTAATCAGAACACATTTGGGTTTCTGTACTGGCCTGTGATGGAAGAGCATAAGGTGATTTCTTTAGCTGGGTATATAGCCACTATGGTGTTACTGTAGAATTCAGAGTGGCACATAATTAAGAGCTTTATATGCTGCACTTCTGTATCAGAGGAGCGTAGCAGACTTCTTTCCTCTTTTATAGTTGGGGGTGGTTCCCGTGAGTTACTGGGAGCAATTTAATGTGCTGTTTTTGGGAAAGATGTGAGCAGTGCTGAATTTAAACTCTTCATTTCAGCTGTTGAAGCATTCTGTATTACTTTCACAGCTGCTAAATTCTTAGACTTGCTTGGAAAATGGTGGTGGTGGGGGGTGTGTGACATTCACAGTTTGAACCACTTGGCTGGTTTTAGAACAGATTTCCTCTCAGCGCTGTGTTTAACAGTGAGCAAACTGTTAGCCAGTTTTCAGGGTGTTGAGCTGACTCTTCAAATACCAAGACTGTACAAACCCCCCTCCCCCCAAAATCATCAGAGCTAAGGTTGGTATTGGGTTTCTTTTGGTTTCTGTCATTCACATTCTGTTAGAATGCACCGTGTGAAGCCCCTTAATTATTTGGTTAGCCTTGGACATGAGACAAGTGCATGCCTCAGTGATGGACCTGATTTTGGTTGCTGCAGAAGCTGTAGTTTAGTTTATAATTGGAAGATATAGTCCAGAAATGAAACCTGGCCATGCTGTACAACTAGTAATTGCTAGCTGTGTTTATAAATTAACCTTTAGCAGTGTGCTGGCTGACTTCACTGGCAGCTGTAATTGCATTGTGCAGGGTTGGATCAGATGAAGGGCACATCACGTTTCTGTTTGTCTTTTTCTTGAAAAAGAGAAAACTCTAGTAATTAAAAACTATCTACCTGACATTTGAATGTACCAATAGAGATCATCTGAATATAGGAGGAACTGAGAATTCTAGAAATCAAAGTTGGACCTTTTTCTGCTGGATCAAATGACAGCATCTCTGCCACAAGGCAGGCATTAGGCTGCTGTGGATTACAGAAGCCATTCACAGATAGGAAGTGTGGGCAAAATCTCATTTTCCCAGGCAGAAATTGAAGGGGAGCGATCAAAAGCTAGACCACAGAGGGATGTGTCTCATGTCCAAGTGTTTTCTTTGCCCGTCGGCAGTCTTTGCTAGTACAACTGCCGATCATATTCTGGGGAAATACTGCCTAGTGCTAAAAGCAGGATTTTTAAGCTGCAAGATGAGCCTTCCTTCTGCCTGTGGGAAGGTCCCCTTGTAGAGCATCTCATTTAAGACTCTCCAAAGTTTGGGATTACAGATACAGAGGTGTATTCTTACGTTGTTGGACCTCATTCTTGTCCTGATCCTGGCATGGAGAGGTCTGCAGCATTCTTTGTGAGGACAGGTTCCTTGTTTATTCACTTTTATCTATCAAACCTGTATATTTATAACTTACTCCCTCTAAAATACCCTAGTTTCCCATCATCTTCTTTTTTAACTGCTCACAACTCAAAACCATGATGCAAAGTGTTGAAGATGGTGCAGTTGTGCTGACTCAATTTTTAGTTACCTGTGCATGCTGCCGCCCTCTTGGAGATGATGTAAAACTGCTTTCCTTGCTTACAGGCATGGGTTTCTGTTTTCGTAGTGTCTTGTGTACAATTGAAAGCCCAAAATAACTGTTTCACCTACCTGTTCATCTTTTTGGTAGTATTTTGATTCTGTCACAAAGGCAGAGAATTCAAAATGGATTTTTAAAACTACTTAATCTTTGTGTTAATAAAAAAATTAAGTCCCTTCCAATCCTAACCATTCTATGATTTCTATGATGAATGCAACTGAAGTTCCTAGGAAAAATAACCTAGATGAGCTAATAGACCTCTCTTGGGCAACATCTCATCTATTAATCTGCTGAGATTTTGCTGCCTTACTCTGTATTTCTACTTTATGATGCCTCAGGAAGGCATCTGGGATGTGTATATATCTGCAGGGTATGACTTGTCCAAGATAGATTCTTGCACAATGACCCAGTGCATCAGGGCTTCTGTGTGAGCTAATCTCTGGCTCCTAGAAGAGCAGTCAGCCGTATCAAGGCGTTTCATAGTCTAACTTCTAATGTGTCATTACTCTAAACAGAAGAGAGATGAGTTTGAAATATATCTGCAGCCAAAAAGTTGTCTGGTCACAACCCCTCACAGAAGGAACCAGCTGCATTGTCTCCTTCCTTTTTTGCTAGTTGTCTTTAATTAGATTTCCAGTATGAAATCTGGTCATATTGAAGCTTTATTCTTGTTAGATCGTTTGCTTCAGGTAGACACGCCGTGGTGCAGAAAGGGGTAATGAGCTAAAGACATTGCTAAATATGCAGCAGGCAGGAAGTTAGAGCTTTCACTTACGGAATTGTCTTTGTTAGATATATTTCTTTGTAATGAGTCAGCTCATGACCTTGTGGAGAGATTTCAGACAGCCTGAATTTGTTCAATATCAGAAAATGGTTGCAGAAACGAAGGGACAGAGGTGTTGTCAAGGAGACTTTTCACTGATTGTTGCACTGTTGAAGGATGACAATACAGATTGGGAATAAATGACGTTTCCTTTTTTTCTGAAGCAAAAATATTTGTCATTTTTCATGGGAAGGTCCTAAACCCCCTTTCTACAAATGCTCTCTCTACAGCTCTTGTGGAACTACAAGCTGAACCTCACTACAGATCCGAAGTTTGAATCTGTGGCCAGGGAAGTCTGCAAGTCCACTATTGCAGAGGTAAGCCAGAAGAAGGGCACGGCTGCTAAGGCTTTTTGCATTTCTCTGTGATAGTGAATTAATGTGCAAATAACATTGTAAGTTTGGGGAAGCTCTAGTCTTATATGACGTAAACTGGCCTTTAAAAAAAAAGGTCTGTTTGCCATGGTTGATGGCTCTATTGTGGTATTTAAAGTAGGTTTTCCTGAAAAAGAATCAGTTGCATGAACAAGCAGATTGTTTCTCTAGCCCCGGTTCATGTTAGCAGTTTATTTTTCCATAGGTATAGCTTTAATGGGTGCAGACTTACTTAGGTATGAGGAGTGTGTCAGTGCTCAGAGCAGGTTTAAGATGAGTAGTTACCCAAGTATTCATGATTTGATGGAATCACTTACATGGTTACTTACCTGTTCTTTACAATGGGTCTTTTATGCAGGCAGGCTGAGAGAGCTGGGCTTGTTCAGGCTGGAAAAGAGAAGGCTCCGGAGAGACCTTGGAGCAGTTTCAGTGCCTAAAGCAGCTACAAGAAACCTAGAGAGGAGCTTTTGACAAGGGCCCTCAGGTGCAGGACAAGGGAGAATGGCTTTAACCTGACAAAGGGGAGATTGAGATGAACTTTTAGGCAGAAGTTCTTCCCTGTGAGGGTGGTGAGACCATGGCGCAGGTTGCCCAGAGAAGCTGTGGCTACACCAATCCCTGGCAGTGTTCAAGGTCAGCTTAGACAGGGCTTGAAGCAACCTGGTCTAGTGGAAGGTGTCCCTGCCGTGGCAGGGAGTTGGAACTAAGTGAGCTTTAAGGTCCCTTCCAAACCAAACGAGTCCCTGATCTTAATGATACAGTGTTTTCATTGAGAGGAATGCGCAAGGATCTGAAAAATCAAGTGTCAACAGCAGCCTGACTCCACAATTCGGGAATTAGTTGTACAGTTGTCTTCTTCATGGGCTGCTAGGGTTCTGCTTCCTCTTCTTGGCACTGACTCAGCTGCTGTGAGAATATCACTAGTGGGAAAGTATTCTTTAGTGTAAGAAGAGATCAAGAAAACGGTTAGCGCAAGAAGGCTAGAAGATTAAACAGTGGCAGGAAACCAGCTTGTATCAAACGGTTGTATTGTGTTTGGAGTTTGGTAGCTCTCAAACACAAACACTGTCAAATCTGTTGAATCCCACTTTCCTGCAGTCTAGGAAAGATTGTATCTCTCTGGTTTTTGTCGTATGGCTGCTGCAGAATTTTTACAACCAGGCATTCTTGAAAATGCTCTTTTAACAGTCTGTTTAATTACCACCCTTGTACAGTGACAGACTGGCACTGCTGTAAACGATGCCCTCTAAATCTGGGACGTGATGTCTAGAAACAGTGGGAGAAGTACGTAGAATTTTAGCTGTATATTAACCGTCAGTGTTTCTCTTAAAATCACGCTGAATGATGACATGAACTGCTGATATTTTGCCGTTTGGTGAGCGGCTTTTAGTTAAAAAAAGTTGGGTAAGGCATAATAATCTCATGTGTTTGGTCTTCTAATGTTTATACTGAGGCAGGTGCATAAAACATCCCACCAGTTTTTTAAAGGTATTTCTACAATAATCTTTTAAGATACATACTGGGCATATACTGCTAACATACAGTATTAGCCTATTAATATTATTCTTTAATTCCCACTAACAGGTAGGCATTTTCTTGCAGGCTGACTAAGCTCTGATTTTTAAGTACTGTTTTGTATTAAGAACAAAACACAACTAGAAGAGTAATTTCTAGTAAAAGTCAGTTGGGAATTGGTGACTGCCCCAACTGGGTATGTTCTGAAAAGTGCACCTTTAATTTGCTCAGCAAAATACAGATTTAAATTTCAGCCTTTTTTCTTCAACTCTGGTGATTTTTTGAAGTTCTGGCCGTAGTTTTAATCTAGAATTATAGTTGGCTACCAGATAATGGTGGTTGCTTCAGAAGTGGCTAGGCAATAATGTGATCACTTGGGTTTTTTACACAGTTCACTGGCTCAGGCCATGGAGCTCCGAGGCTGTTTCCAAAGCCAGGCTCTTCCAAAACCAGCATGTTGCTGTTGTGCTGGTTTGGCTCATGATGCTTGAGCTGAAGTAGGGCCAAACCCAAGATGCAGCTTTCTTGGAGAGAGCTTGCTCAGCTCTCTCCCTTTCACCCTGAATAACTCGCATGTGTTTTCACTTCGAAATGTGTTTTATGCCTTATCTAGAACAACTATGTTGACTGTAGGAAATGTGTTTTCCTAGTAGTTATATAGGTTAAATACAAAATGTTCTACCAGCCTCCAGGGCTTTCAAATAATGGTGTTTAAAATGCTGGGTGTTTTATTTGTTATGTAGAAAGTAATGGCCTCATAAAGGCCAGGCTGGACAGAGATTGGAGCAACCTGATCTGGTGGTAGGTGTCCCTGCCTATGGCAGGGGGTTGGAACTAGATGAGCTTTAAAGATTCCTTCCAACCCAAACCAGTCTGTGATTACATGATAATCTGGGACAGAGAGATCTGTTTAATTCATCTAGTCAGGCCTGAATGAATCTGCCACAGGATGCTCTGAGTTAATTTTTGTTTGAATTAAAATAGGTCTTTCTAGAGATGGCTCTCTAGTTTTTAAAGCTTTCCAGTATAAAGATTCCAACTTGGCATTAGAGAACTGATAAAATGGTTCACTCCTTGTTCCCTTAGCACTTCCCTTGCTCGGTACCTGAACCCACCTGGATTATTGATTGCTGTGGATCTTCCTTTAGACAGATGAGCCCTTCAGTATTTGTACAGGAACAAGCCTGATGTAATCAAGTCAATCCATGTATCTGTAGCTGGAAAAACTCACCACTGAACTTTAGTGTCTGGCTGCCGGGTGTGCTTTCTGCATCATTACAGCTGCAGCTTTCAGCATGCTCCTGAGCAGGGCACACCAGAACTGGGCAAGTATTTTAACATGAGCTTCCCAGGGTTAAAAAGAGTGTGTGTAATCTCAGTTCTCCGTGGAGGAAGGCATTGCACTGCTCCTCCCACAAGATTCCTCTCACAAGAGCGTCCCTAACTGATAAGTAACTATGCTTCCCACTTCCTTGGGAAAGTTATAAACAGTTCAATAAATAATTGTGTTGACTTTTGAATCAGTCTCGCTTCTACCCAGAATGTACTCTGCAGGGTCAGGTGGCTAACGGGGGTCCAAGTATGATTTAGTGATGTTGTAATAATGCTCAGCTTTCTAAATAAAGGTTTGTCAGACTAGCATTTTTCCTACAAGTCCACTTGATTGCAGGGGCTCCAAGTGATTATTATGGAAGATGATTATTGAGGAATAGGGTTTATAATCCTCAAGGGTACTGTGTTTGCTTTCTCAGACACTGGCACCCATGAGGTATTTCACATTTCTGAACTTACTGAAAACAAAACTAACGCCTTGAGGGTTTCTTTGCTAGCTGATTTTGAAGCTACAGGTGGAAGTTTCTTTGAGGATGTTTCCTTTTTTTTTTTTTTTTTTTTTTTTGGTAACAGGTTATATTCAGGAGTTGCAGCTACTGTATTTTTATTCTCTTTTTTTTTTAATAACAGATCAAGGAGTGTGCAGATGAGCCTGTTGGCAAAGGCTTCTTGGTGTCCTGTTTGGTGGATCACAGAGGCAACATCACTGAGTATCAGTGCCATCAGTACATCACCAAAATGACAGCCATTATCTTCAGTGATTATCGGTTGATCTGTGGCTTTATGGATGACTGCAAGGCCGACATCAATCTCCTGAAATGTGGCAGCATTCGACCAGGAGAAAAGGTATCCAGAGAACATGTAGATTGTCAGTAGGCTTGTATAAGTCATTCACTTAAGGCAACTTATGCAGGGACTCTGCAGTAGTGTTATTGTCTAACTTGGAGCTGAGATGATAGAAGGCATATCTCATCTGTCTGAAAAGAGTGATGGCCTGATTCTGCATAGTTTCTTTTTAATAACTCTGCATTTGTTCCTCTATGAGGGACTGCTATTCAGAGATGACTCTGATTTGTCTTTCCTTACTGCAGTACAGGTGATCTGGTAGGTAGTTGTCTCTTTGCTCACACTCTGTCAGGCATGTCTCGATACCATGGATCCAAACAATAGACATAAGCAGGCTTATAGATATGTTGCTAGGCTTATTTCACAGTCTGGTTGGGTCTGACTCAGAAGGGTTATCAAGGTGGTGTGGCCTATGCTGTAATCCTTTCTACTTTCACAGGCTGCAGTCAGTACACTTGGTCAAAAGCTTTCATCTGTTTGCTTGCCCTTTTCCCTGCCCACCTGAAAATTGCTGAAGGGCACGTAGTACCTACTGTCATGTTTTAGTAGTGCAGACTTACTAATACTGCACTGGTTTTACTAAATGAGTGTTCTTTTGCCATATGAGACTTAAACAGAGGTTGATGCAAAAAACATTTTGGTGAGTAAATGTGGTGGTCATTTTCAAGGCACTCGCTTTCCCTGCCTACTTCAGTTTAGCTAATGCAGGCAGCAGTTATGCAGTGCTGCAAGAATGAGTGGCTGCTTCTACAGTAAGTTTTTAGGTTTAGGGCTAAACTTAAAATCAACCTATCAACTTTTTAACAGGGCTTTTTAGATTATAGCTCTTAGGCTTTTATGAACTAGTCTCTTAAATCAGGCATTAGTGAAATATTTAACAAAAATACATTTTTTTGGTTGAATTTTACTCGGTTGACATATTTGCTGTTGGAAGCAGCTTTACATCCCTAGTGTGTTAATTGAGGTAACAGTGTACTCTAGAAGACTTAGTTGACCAACAGAAAGCACCAGAATAAGGACTTGTTTTCAGGAATAAAAGCAGCCTTAGAAGTGAGAGGAACTTGCAGGCAGTACAAGTTCAGAGTAGTAACAGCTGAGTAACTTGCTTTCTCCATAAAGTATCTCTTTTAATACTGGGCTGAAGGACCTCATGAAATGAGAACTGGCTTTTAACAGTCAGTACAGAATCAAAAGTGTGATGTGGGACTTCTGAGTGTCAGGTCTGCGTATTACCTGTGGCATGACCAAATTAAGTAAATTTAAATACTTACTGAAGGGTACATTGGAGTAGATTTTGTGAGCATAAGCCAAATCTCACATAGCAGAGGTGAAACGAGAGCCAGCAGGCTGGTCTGCCTCATTGTGTGTAACTCACTGGATTGGCTGCAGAAGTTAAGATGACTGAAGGGGGAGGATGGCGGAGGTGGCCACAGCACAGGGTGTCTGGGAGAGGAAACGAATGCAACCTATGGGTCACAGAGTTCTGTGGGATAGCAAAGCAAGCCACTAACCAAGCTTTTATGGGGTTTAATGCAGTGTATGCATATTTCTCACTTTCTTCATGCCCAAACCAGAATATATTGCCTTGGTGCATGAAAGCGTTGCAGCCTGTCGTATGATGTCTTTTGTTATGCTGTCATCCGTGGCACGTGGAGCAATTGAAGTATTTTATACTGCTATGGAAACGGCTATAAATGGCTATGCAAGTATTTCTTTTGTTGGTGTTCTGTTCTCTCTCTTTTCTGCTTTGGAGAAATCTAATTTACTCCCATCAGATGGTGGTTCAGGCTTTATTTCCATACTATAGCTTCTGAGATTTGCCTGTAGAGAAGCAGTCATTACCCTTTTGTGTAACTGAATGTAACTGTGAATTTAATAACTAGGACCTGGACACTTGAGGAGGAAGATGGGGGAAGAAATTAATCTCTTGCCTTTTTTAGATAGAAATAAGCACTGCTAGACCACTAACTCCAGCCACACCAGGTGGCTAGTAGATTGCAGTATGATAGCTTCATCATAGTGACTGGGATAAACTGGCGTTTTTCAATATAAAAGCACTTCAGTAGGTATTCTGGAATTGTGCTGCCTCTTGAAGCCCTTCTTCTAGCTAACAGTTTTCCTTTTCTATACTTTTTTTTTTGTTTTAGCTTGCTTTCTACTTGCTAATTAAGTTATGTTCCTGCTGGATTTGTTGCTTATGATTTGGTGTTTTCTGTGCTTTCTTTTCTTGTTGGCTTTCTGCTCTTTAAAGCTTTCTGGTCTCTAAAAGCAATAAAAATCAGCTTAGGAGTCTTCATCTGGCTGTAGACCTCATTTTGCTGAATATAAAAGAAAGGCTGCAGTTGTGTCATTTAAAAGCATTAAGTTTTGTAACATGCCTGTGTTGTGGAGTTGCTGTGGGTTTCAAGTTAATGGAGAACTGTTTAATAGTTTCAGTCACCTTTCTGGTTGGCACTTGTGCTTTATAGCAAATTTGGTGCCCTGATATTTAAAGCTTGCTTTGCCTTCATGCAAAGGAATCTAATTTGAAATGAGTAATTGTGATGGAGCTTTTTTTCTCAGGCTGCATATCAGAATGAGCTGCTTTCCTAGTGCCAGCAATGCCTAGGATAGTATCAGACTGACGAATAGTGTGTACTTATTCAGGTACTAGGTTTAGCCATGATGTCCAAACTGGAGCAGATCATTTGCCTTAATGAAGGCAATTGAACATCTGCTGTTCTACTTTATGAGATAATAGTATTTTTCAGATTCCTAAAAAAAAAACACATTAGGAAACCATTGTTTTTTTAATTTCCACACTGAAGTGCTTTGAGTACAGTTGCTCTCACTCTTTCCCTAGTTTCATGGAATTACTAAACACAGGGGGAAATGAGTCTAAATGGGAAGAAATGTTAACATTCAGCTCAGTCCGTTTCCTTAAGTGCAGCCTTACAGCAATATCTTGTGAGCTGAACTACTGGAAATTTACTAGTCAAAGAGCCATACCCACAACTCTGGTGTCCAGGTTAGCCAGATAGAGTGCCAAATGGAACCCTGACAGATCTGTGGGATGGTGGTTGAGGGAGGGGATTCTCCCCCTCTGCTCCTCTCTGGGGAGGACCCCCCCCCCGCAGTCCTATGTCCAGCTCTGGGGCAGCAACACAAGAGGGACGTGGAGCTCTTGGAACAAGTCCAGAGGAGGCCATGGAGATGCTGTGAGGGCTGGAGCAGCTCTGGTTGAGGACGAACTGAGAGAGCTGGGCTTGTTCAGTCTGGAGAAGAGAAGGCTGCAGGGAGACCTTGGAGCAGCTCCAGTACCTAAAGCAGCTACAAGAAACTGGAGAGGGGCTTTTGACAAGAGGCCTCAGGTCCTGAACAAGGGGCATGGCTTTAAATTGACAAGGAAGGAGATTGGGGTGAGATCTTAGGAAGAAGTTCTTCCCTGTGAGGGTGCTGAGGCGCTGGCACAGGTTGCCCAGAGAAGCTGTGGCTGCCCCATCCCTGGCAGTGTTCAAGGCCAGGTTGGATGGGGCTTGGAGCAACCTGGTCTAGTGGAAGGTGTCCCTGCCCGTGGCAGGGGGTTGGAACTGGATGAGTTTTAAGATCCCTTCCAACCCAAACCAGTCTGGGATTCTATGACTGTACATTCTTAAATTCAGTTGGTGCTAGCCTATAATTAAAGCCTGAAAAGATAATTTCTCTAAACCACCAGTTGTAAAGTCCCGTCTAGAATCTATTTGGCCAGTAGCATAGCTGCCTTCATGCACTTGTGAAGAAATGAAAAGCTAAGACCTCCTTAAGATAGCTTAGCTAGTTATCAGTAGCCTTCAGGGACCTGATCTGTAGGAAAACAAACCCAGATTCAGTCAGTAAATTTCTTAAACAGTGTCAGGTGAGCACAGGAACACTAGCAGCGTGGCAAGAAAACGTGTCACTGCTTGGAGGTGGGAGGAAAGGGTAGGACAGGAGCCAGCAGTGTTGATGTGTGGGTGTTTGTATTTCTGTTAAGTCTGACGTGTTTGAAAATTGCAACAACACAGGGCAGCAGAGTAGCCAGTGCTGCAGGTGACCTACCCAAATGTAAAAATTGTATTTGCAGAGTAAGGCAATAAATTGGCCATTTCATGGTGGGTCCCTGGAATGCAGTAGTAGACATTCAGCATCCAGCATATGGAAATCTGCTTTGATTACATGCTTAGAAGTAAGTTTCCTTTAATATATAGTATGACTGACCAGGATTTGAGACCCACGCTGCAAGAAACCAGTAAACTTCTGGTTTTCCTAGCAGGAAAAGCCGACCTTTTGCTTTTCTTGCTGGTATGCAAGGAGAGGCTGCTGGGGAGTGAGGGTAATCATGGTCTGCCCTGCCTCCCAGCTGCAACTTCACTAGGCTGGAGTCAAAGCCTACCAGAGTAGCTTAAAAAGGGTTGTTTTCAGTCATGTACACTTGCCAGGTCCTCAGCTCCAACTACTGCCTGTGACAGACCACAAGGGTTTGCAGAGCAGCATTTGTGTTTGGCATGGTTACGGATAAATCGCAGTTTTAAGTAGTGTGGTGATCATACTGCAAACCTCTGATTCCCTTTGGTTTGAATCCTAAATGGACTGTTGATACATAATGATATTTCTTCAGAGATGCTGATGTCTGGCTAGCATGTGGAGTTGGCCAATTCCCACTCAAAGACAATTCCCTTATTTAGGAGCTTTGGGGTGCGTGGGTTTGCTTTTTTTTTTAAAGGGTGAAAACTACTTTTAGCCCTTTAAAACAAATTATACTTTCGGGTTGTGTTTTCGATGCTGTAATCATCCAATTCTGCTTGTGGTCCAAGTATAGCAGAGTAGAAACAGGAAACAAAAGCTGCCTGCCTGAGGAGACATGTTGGAACAGAAAGATTCCGAAGAGTTGAGTGGCTTTGAATAGTCACGGTCATGTTTTATGGAGACTGCAACAGCAATGGATGAATCTACTTGGCAGAGTGAGCTGCCTATGTGATTACTGTGAATACCAGGTTAAGGGATTCAGGTGATGCCAATAAGCATGCCTCCTGTATGCCTCCAGGTAGTCTGATATAATTTTAGCAGCAACAACTTCTCGCAGCAGAGCAGCATAAATTAAGGTTGTTTTCACAGGAAAAACTTTCGGAAGCCTTGAGAAATCTGTTCCAGAAGAGTTCTTGTTTATTAGAGGAATCAGACCTTCTAGAGAGGTATAGAGGGGGTATGGTTCCCTTTCTGAACATGTAAAAAGGATGTAGGAAGCTAAGCAGAGTTTTGATCAGCTTTGCCTTGTCTTTTCTGGGCTTCCATACAAAGCACAGGCTCTCTGTGTATGTCGGCAGTCACTGCTTGTAGTCCAGACTTGTCTTCAGGCTCGCAGGACAGTGAATGTGGTGTACCAGAACCACCTTCTCTGAGTCTTCATCTACTCTTGAATGCTTTGAATTTTTTTAATGCTCTTAATAGAAGAATTAGCCCTGAGAAGCGTACGCTGGTCAGTGCTCATTTGTGACCTTCTTAGCATCACTCAATTATCACCACCCAAACTGAAGGCTTTTCTCAGCATGGAGGAGCTATGATTTTTGTCTCCCTCACATATGTTCCTAATGTGATGCTGTTGCCATGGTGCAGAGAGCTGTGTCATGTTCAGGATAGCCTGACCATTTCAGTAAACTGCTCTGAGCAGCATGGCTAAGCAGCGATAATCACATTAAGACAAATCCAGAGCACTGGAGGGGGGATTTCATGGTGACCATCAGTAGGCTGATGTATAACATGTGTAGATAGTACAGATATTAACTGTTGTCTCCTCTGAATGTAAATGCAGTTAGGCTGAACTTCTAGAAGCCTCTGTGTAGACAGACTGTTTGTTGCTTAATTTATGTGGTGTTTATCCATCATCACAGTCCACTGGATTGTGTATGTGCTTGATAACAGATATTGTCTTGTTCTGCTCATATAGGATGCCCACTCACAAGGAGAGGTGGTGGCATGCCTGGAAAAAGGCCTAGTGAAAGAGGCAGAGGAGACTGATCCTCGAATTCAGGTGTCGGATCAGTGTAAGAAGGCAATTCTTCGCGTAGCTGAACTCTCTTCGGATGACTTCCATTTGGACCGACATCTCTACTTTGCATGTCGAGATGATAGAGAGCGATTTTGTGAAAATGTGAGTATTTTCCTTTTACATTCCGTTCTGCAGTAATACATTAAAAATCCCACAAAACTCCACTGGAAGGAGGAAAGGAATGGTAGAGTGGGGCCTGAGCAAGGTGTAATACTGAAAGCAGACACCCTGTAGCTGTCACTTTACAATAAATATGGTATTAAATTCACTCACCCAACAAATAATTGTTATTTCCAGTGGGTAACTGAACTGAATTGGCATAAATGATTTAATCGGCATCAGAGCTGGGGTGACAGGGAGTGGAAGGACTTGAAGAGGGAGGAGGAAGCAGCAAAAATGACTGCTCCCTTCTGCATGATAAGCTGTTCCAAAAGGTTAAGCCTGGTCTTACTGCTTGCAGCATTCCTTATGCTTGGAGCTGGAAAGCTGCATTGTTCAGTATGAATTAGCTCGTATCAGCTGAGCATCTTCGTACTAAAAAGGTGATGAATATAACCCAATTTTCTTTTTTTTTAAATAAAGTAAAATTAAAAAAAATAATTTACAGTATAGAAGCTATCACTGCCATTTGAAACGTTAACTGTAACATTTTTAGTTTTAAAAAAATCTCTTGGGTGTAGTTTAACTTGCTTGTTATGTATTACAAGTCTTGTCTTTAATGGTAAATGTTACTGTTCTGTTTCACAGACTCAGGCTGGGGAAGGTAGAGTCTACAAGTGCCTCTTTAATCACAAGTTTGAAGAATCAATGAGTGAAAAGGTGGGTATCTGTCTTGGTGAGACAACAGTAATACAGAAATCTTTGAACCATTCACCAGTCTGGGCTACATTATTCTTTTCTAGTATTGAGGAAAATCCATCATCTATGTGGTTGGATGACTGCTTTAACAGATGCTTTGACTTTGGTGTGTTTATGTTTTCAGCTATGTGCTGCTGGCTTGAGTTAACTGTACTCAAGTTACAGCCTTTAAAGTTAAGGATTTAAATAGAGCTTTTGGGTGGGTGATTTGCAAAGGTAGATGTGGAGCTCAAGTAGTAGCACTGTAATTGAGTGTTTAAAGTACAAGTCACATCATGCTGGGGTAAACCTTGGATAAATGCTGTCATAACATAAAGATTAGAAACAAAATGCCCAAGTTCCTCAGCACAGGAAGCTGTGTGAGGTTCACTTTTTTTTATTCCACACCCCCCCCAGCTATGAATAACTATGAAGCAGCAAATTCTGTAGGAAAGATGCACAATTCAGTTGCTGGTGTTTTCCCTGGAAATGCGTTTTTTGACAATAAAAAAAAAAGTTGTTCAGGAAAGCCAGTCCCAAAAAGAGTTTGTATTGGTGCAGGTGTTCTAGGAAGGCAGCAATGCTGTCGGTGATTTTGGAACCAGCATCTTGGTGTTTGGGATTATGTGAAATTATGTAATCTGTCTGAAGGGATATCAATATGGATATCTGTAAATCTGTCCTCAGAAAAGCTCTCCTGAAGGAGCCTAATGTGGAGGCCTGGAGGCCTCAGGTTGATTTCCTTTTCTTTAAATGCTTTAGCTATCTGAAAGCTTGGTTCCAATTAACAAATTCAAAACTGAGAGTAATCCCTGAGAGCTTGAAACAAAGCCTCGTGTTACACAAGCATATTACTGAAATGGACTGTTCTTTTTTCCTTAACCTGGTTATGGTTGTACATGGCTTTTGAGGGGTCTTTTCCATGAGCATCTAAGATAGGAATGAACGATGTTGAGAGGAAGCTGTGGCAGAGGTGGAGTTTGCAGAGCAGGAGGAACACAATATCTGGTTCTCACTCTCGTAGCTGCCAATGTTGGACCATCTGCAGAGTCACGAGTTTTGTAGAAGCTGTTACCCAGTAAAAAGTCCCTTCTTGCTGATGGTGTTGGCTGCTGCAGACACATATAGCCAACAATAGCTGCCTGGTGGGTGTATTGCTTTGTGTAATCCCTGGCGTATACAATCTTCCTCAGCTGTGGGGGATGAGGTATCTTTGAGCCTGTATCTCCCTCTGTCAGTAGCTTTAAGTCCCTCTAGTCCTAAAAGCTCAGTCGTGGCACAGAAATGGGAGCATGAAGGAGGAGATGGGAATATTTTTGGGGTAGGGCTTTCCAGATCCTGGAGTAGGTATGGGAAGAAGGGGGAGAAAAGTCATAAAACTTGATGTAAGGAGTTGCAGAGGGCTCTGTAGGGCTTGTCTGATCCTTGTGCTGTAATTGCTCCCTGCCCTCCCACCCTACGCAGACACAATTTTCCTTCCTTTCAAATAGGCCTTGAAGGGACAAATTTGCTTGAGGTATTCTGAATTATCTGCCACCCTCAGGTTTAATTTTTGTGTAATGTAAACCAAAAGCTACTAAGTGTATCAGGCCCCTTTTGGGATGAAATTTAAAGGGTTGTTCTTGCAGTTGCTGGTCTTGGGTTTGGCCACAGTGCATCCTTGTGAGCCTCGCCATTTGTGGAAAATTCCTAGAAAATCCCATGGTTAGTCTGTTTTATCTACTGTCATCTCTTGGGCACATTGCAGAACAAATCCAAAGAACATGCTAGTTTGTAAATGTGACTGGAAAAAGTTGTTTCTTAAGGACACAGGGTGAGCACAGACCACAGCTGGCATGAGCATCAGCAGCTGATGGTAGTTCCTGAGAATGGGTCGCGCTCATGGCTCTCCCAGGTTGCTGGATGAATGTGCAGTTTCAAGAAGAGCTCTGCAGAGAGCTGCTGCCTTTAAAACCGTTGATCTCTTGACCTCAGTGTGCATTGTCTCTATGAGGCAAATGAAATTTAGCTGCAGTCCAGCTTAAGTGTCTGAATTTTAAAGCAACTTGAAAATGTAGCAGTAGATCTCTGACTCTCTGCCACTACGTGGAATCTCATCCAGCCATCTCAATTTGTCTACTGCAGTGTCGTGATGCGCTGACAACCCGCCAGAAACTGATTGCCCAAGACTACAAAGTCAGTTACTCGCTGGCAAAGTCCTGTAAAAGTGATCTGAAGAAGTACCGCTGTAACGTGGAGAACCTGCCCCGGTCTCGGGAAGCCAGACTTTCCTACCTGTTGATGTGTTTGGAGTCTGCAGTGCACAGAGGTAAATAGAATTCAGTCAAGAGAGGTGCAACTTGCTGGGACCTGGATTTTAAAAGTTTCTCCTGGGCCTTCAGCTTTGACATTCAATTACAGTCTCCTCCAAGCAACCTAAACTTTGGGTCAGTGACAAGTTTCTTCATCATGAGGCTTTAATCACTGCTGTTGTGAAGATTAGAATAGCTGAGTAAATCTCTGATGCTGAGTGCTGTTGTGTAGACAAGAAGTTTAAAATGCAAAATAGCAAATTCCACTTGGGTGTGTAATTGCAAATCCTTCTATTCACCATGAATTCAAGGAGCTTTTTTCCTCCTTTATGTAGTAGGCATTAAATATGCTACTGGGATAAAACACGGAATAGACAACCTTTTTTATCATCACTCCTGGGAAGCCAGGGGTACTCAGTCCTCTGCCTCTTGTAAGTAATGTTATCTCCTTGCACTTCAGCAGTTTGGGTAAATGCCTTACTTTCTCTAACCATATTTTTTCCTGTATAGAAGGAAGGTAAGTGTGAGAATATTTTTGTTCATGTAAGTTACTGAAAGTTGGAGATGTCATAACAATAGTGGCTGTCCCAAAGGCATTAGAAGGCCCTATGCAGCAGGACCTATGCTAAAGGTTCTCTGAAATTACCACAAGATGTAAAATGACGTGCCTCTAATCTGCACTGCAGAGTTGTTTTTTCCCCCTTGATGTGCAACTGAGCAGTTCCAATGAAACAGCAGGGCTGCATGCTGCAGTGCCTCTGGCACGGGAAAGAAAGGCTGCAGCGCCATAAGCAATCTGTACGTTTTGAGTTTGAATAACTCATTGCTTCTTATTGGTGTGGAAATGATGTGTCCTGTTTGTGGAAGAGTTGTGGGTGGGTTTTTTCCCTTCTCCCTGCAGTAAGACAAGTGTGTTCCTGAATTACATGGAGAAAACTGCTGTTCAGTTATAAATTTCTACTTCAGTTATGCATTTCTACTTCTACAGTGGAGTGGGTTGTCCAGCATGTGGCTTATGTAGAAGCATAGCCTGGGAGGAGCACTTGTTATTCCACACACCTCCATGTGTCTGTATTTTAATGCCTGGGAGCCCATGTTGGGATGTAGGACCTCTGGCATTGGGCATTGTACACTTATGAATAACCTATGATAGGGGCTAGGAAAAAGCCAAAAAAGGCACAGAAGAAAAACCAACCTGTTCTGATTAAAAGAAGAACCAAATTGTCTGCATGGAGACAGTAGGAAAGCTTATAGCAGGTCTAAGCATTTATTAAAGCTAGATTTCTGTGCAAACAGTGGGGTAGATAACTCCATTTATACTCTTGGTAACATATTCTATTCTGGTTCTTGGCTTCTTGAGAAAGTATGTGCTGTTGCTTTAGAAAACTGTCCTCAGAGAAAATGTTCCAACCTGCTGTCCAGACAAACCCCTTGCCCAGTTACATGCCAAACTGGTAAGTTACCAAAGGTAACTTCCACTTGAAGAGTGAGTCCTTTGAGCACACAGGGAAAAGCTGACCTGCAGCTTCAGAAGCAACTCCTGTAACATGAAATCCAAAATGAGATTCTTCTAATCTTTCAGGAATCCTTTACAAAAACCATGTATTGAATCCATAGACTGGGTATATTTTAGTTAAATGATGGATGCTACACTAACAACTGGTTTAATTCCCAGTGCATCTGATTTAGCACATTTGTTGCATTCTGGTGTTATCCAGAGTGTGGACATCATTCCTTTTCCTCCAGCGTGGTGATACCATTGGTCAAGGAGGCCTCTGCTAAGCCTTAATACTGAATCATGGTGTGTTCTCTTGCTTCAGGTCGGCAAGTGAGCAGTGAGTGCCAGGGGGAAATGTTGGACTACCGACGCATGCTGATGGAAGACTTCTCACTGAGCCCAGAAATCATCCTAAGCTGTCGAGGGGAGATCGAGCACCACTGCTCCGGTCTGCACCGGAAGGGGCGCACCCTGCATTGCCTGATGAAAGTAGTGCGGGGTGAAAAGGGAAATGTCGGCCTGAGTTGCCAGCAGGCGGTAAGATCTTGGAATCCTAGAATGGTTGGGGTTGGGAGGGATCTTCAGAGCTCATCTAGTCCAATCCCCTGCAATGAGCAGGGACATCTTCCAACTGGATCAGGTCTCCCAGAACCACATCCAGCCTGCCCTTGAATGTCTCCAGGGATGGGGCATCTACCACTTCTCTGGGCAACTTGGGCCAGTGTTCTACCACTCTCAGTGTACAAAATTTCTTCCTCACATCCAGCCTGAATCTCCCTCTTTTAATTTAAAATCATCACCCTTCATCCTGTCACAACAGGCCCTGCTAAAAAAGTCTCTCGTCATCTTCTTAGGCACCTTTTAAGAACTGTAAGGCCACAATAGGGTCTCCCTGGAGTCTTCTCCAGGCTGAACAACTCCAACTCTCTCAGCCTTTCCTCATTGGAGAGGTGCTCCAGCCCTCTGGTAATTTTTGTGTCCCTCCTCTGGACCTTCTTCAACAGGTCCAAGTCTTTCCCGTACTGAGGACTCTAGCTTTTCTGTTGCTTCCTTTCTAGATTGCTCAGTTGGTAGAAGCAGATTTGCCTGTTAACGTTTTGTCTTGCTATGGTAAAGGCAGCCTGGTTCTGCTGGGTACCAGTGCATGTTGGAGGCAGTTGAATAACTGTTGTGGTATGAAGTGTAACTTGGTATCTAGCAACAACATTAGTAAGGGGGGGTGGGTGGGTTCACCCTCAGAAAATATGTTTTGAATTGTTTTGTTCTGGATTTTGTACTGGTTCTCCAGTAGTTCTTCTCCCACAGCCCTTAAGTCATGGAATTCTCTCTTTGGTGCAAGATGTATCAAAACTTGCTTTTTTAGTAAGTTTTAAAACATTCCATCTCCTTACCTTTTCCCCTTATGCCCTGTCCTTGGAAGTGCACTAAATCTTATCAAAGCATCTTTCTGTTCAATTTTATTTTTGCTATTTTGTTAAGCTTAAACGATGGAATGGGACTTTCGGGCATGTAGGTGCAATGTACTGCTGCATATTGTCATCATTGCAGCCACCGGAGGAAATGTTTTTCTCAAAAATACCTTTTTAAAATGAGATAGTTGTGTTGTTTTTTTCAACATCCATTTTAGCTCAGGTGCATCCTGTTTGTAGTCTCTTTAAATTGAAAACAATTATTTAGTGTTTGTTCAGAACCATTAGTGATTTTTAATGTTTTTTTTTTTGTTTTTTTTTTTTTTTTTTTTACTTAATACCTGCTTTTAATGGCCCGTAGCCTGGAAAAGTGACATCAGTGCCAAAAATGGCTAGAGAGTGTTAGTGCCCTTGTAGGAATGCGGGGAGATGTACGCTCTTCACCTCCTGCAATACACAGAACCACTGTAGTCCATTTTCAGTGACAGTGGTGCTTAAAGCCTGAGCCTGAAACATTGCCGGTTTGTGTATGTAATCAAAGATAAATATCTGTTAAATTTTTGTAAGGCACAGGGTGCTTTTGTGGTGGAGCTTATTTCTGCATAAATACCAGGTGTGCTGGTACAGCTGCAGGGCTCAGATTGGTGCAGTTTGAGTCATTTCTGCAGTGAGCTATAGTGCATGACTTATGCTGTGCAGTGTTCATGTGAAAGGCTGGATACTTGTTTCTATTTAAATACAAAATTGAACTTGCTGCTTCACAGCTTGATTAATTGCAAATTGTCAGAAGATCAGTTCATTTTAGGAACAGCTTCCTAATCTTGAAGTGTGTGTTTAGAACAAGTCAAAAGTCAAGGCAGGGGACCCTAAAAGACAAATGAGATTCACACTTCAGGAGGAAAAGCATGTCTGTAGAAATCTATGGGGTTTATTTTATTTGTTCTCTTATATCTAGGCTGCTGCTTTATTTTTGTCCAATAAGTTGATACAATAGCAGGGATTGTCCATGAGTCCCCTAATTAAATCACCTTTGTTCTATTCTCTCTGCAAAACATAGCAGATTAGGTGTTGATTTTATAAAATACAGTTAGTTTGTCAGTATTTTCATGGGAAAGAGGAAATAGATGATTGCAAGAATAGGCTAAACATTCTAGTGTTCTGGGTTCCTGAGGACTGGCATGGTGCCGTTGTATAGCTGCCTACAGCTTCTGAGATACTAAATCATGTATTGTTTGCATTTTTGTATTTAAAAGTAATGGCTGCCTCAGCTGTTGCTGGGTTTGTTCTGTTTTGATTTATTGTGTTAGAATGAGCTTCCTGGTCATAGGATAGGGCCCATATTATTTGTAGTATGGATGTACTTCTATGGGGGGCGTTCATTTTATTAAGGAAAAAATATGAACAGAAGGAGGTACTACTTCTGGAGCATGGTTTCCTGTGTAAAACAAGCTGCTCTTTGCTTTGGGGAGGCATATACAACTTGGATACGTTCCAGTCATTAAATGGTCTTCTGCAACTATCATCGCTATGCTGTTCTTTGAAGACGGAGGTCCTGTGTAGTGCTGTAGGTCATCCAGCAACAGATATGCAAGTCCCTGGACTTTGTGAGCATCAGCCCTTAAAAAGGTCTACAGCTGCACTGGCAGTGTCTGGCACCTATGGAGTTGCTTAGTGCAAGTAATACTTTATACTAGAGCTGCTGGCAAACTTTTTGAAATATGTGGTTATTATGTTGCTCAGGTCTCATCTGTGTTTTTCTTTTATCTTCAGTCCCTTAAGCATGTAAAACTACTAAAAGTGCAGGTATTTCTGCATTCCATTTCTAATGCAGCTGATAAATTGATAGTTAATTTATCTGCATATCAGAATAAAAGTTCAGAGGATTATAAAGTTTATCCAGCTGCTTTTCAACTTGCAAGTGTTTGTTGTGGGAGTGGGGAAAATCCTATAAAGCCTTCACTTTCAACGCTGGTGCTAAGTTTTATCCTTGCTCCAGCAGACAGGGCAGTTGAGTTGCTGCTGCACATCTTGCACATGGTTGAGAATCAGGACTGGGAATCATGCCCAAAACAGGACAAGGAGAACTGGGAGGTGATCTGGTGTTTCCAAGCTGATGTACCTGGTGTGCTTTGGCCACTTCCACTTGGTAGAAACAAAAATACCAGTTGAGATCTTTGGAAGAATCCTGCCTACATAGTGCTCCGATCAGTTTATTTAAGCTGTGTGTGTAAGAAAGCGTCAGGTTTGAGGTTTTATTCATCCATTGGTTCTTGAGGGAGCAATTCCCTTAATGGTACTTGATCCCTTTTTATATGTAAACATCTGACACCAGATGCCGTCACTTTACGTGCAGAGTATTGGCCTCTATTGTATGCAGGCTTTGTGTGTACACCAGCAGAACAGATGGATTCTTCTCCTTCTCCCAATGCTCTTAAGAAGTGTGTAAAGGACATACCACTTAATAGGATCCCAGACTGGTTTGGGTTGGAAGGAACAGAAATCAAGTGTGTCAAGATGTTAACAGTGTAGACCATTTGATGCTGGAGTACAGTTGCCTTGTAAGCAAGCTCTTTCTGTTTTTCTTGGTTTGGTTTTTGGTGGGTTTTTTTTTTTTTTTTTTTGGGTGTTTGTGGGGTTTTGGTTTTTTTTTCCTCCAAATTTGCCAGCTACAAATGTTTTCCTGTCGAGTGATGGTACCAGCCTACCCTGTGTCATTCTTTGGGAATTCACAGCTTGGTGGCAGATGAAATGGGGTCGATTTACGCACCAGAAAACTATAGATTGAGATTTATGTGAATTCCCTTCCCCTCTCCTAGTAGGTATCTCCCAAACCCATGTTTGGATGCCAGGGATTTTGAAACTTAGTGCTGTGGATGCTAAATTAGGTTTCCTTATAGTAAGAGACAGTTATTTTTCTGAAGCTTCAATCAGAATAACTGTTTTGCAACTAGAAAAGCCTTGATGAAACTGTTCACACTGTGTTTACCTGCACAGCTGAAAGGATTTGGAAGTCACAAAGGGAGTGCTGCTGGGATGTCACAGCTTCAAGTTGGTAACCTGCTCTGCAAATCTTTGAAAAGTTTTTGTTTTCATCTTTCACTTCTCTTAAGTAGGTAAAACCTGAAGTCCTGCTCTTAATTTATGTGTATATATATATATACACATATGTATGTGTATATATATATATATATATATATATAAATAAACAAATAATGGTGTACTGTAGACCAAATTGTGGTTGACCTTGTTTCCAAAAGCTTGAGCAAGCATCCCTGGCTAAATGCTACTTCCTGTGGCAGCAGAACGGGACCTTTTATCCAGTATTTCAATAAAACTTTTGTGATCTCTCCAGGCAATTAAAAAAACTGTTTTAAGGTTTATTTGTAGTTAGACAGCTGGTCTTTAAAAATTGATTTGGGTTTCAGTTGTAGATAGTTTCCATTTAAAATACGACAAAGTTTGGTACCATCAGCCTTATGGGATGGAGTTGCCACCAAAGCATAAGATGGATCAAAAATACAGTATTCAGATTTTACCAGGTCTGTTTTATAAATCAGTGTGTAGATGGTCCAGGTTTATAGTTGACCTTCAGCATGCAACTGGTCTCATGCAGTGTTCCTGAGCTACTTTATAATGGTAATTAGGGTTCAGCAGTGCTGGACTCCCGTGTCTGGCAATCGAGTTAGCAGCACAAGCACTTCAAATAAGCAGTTGTCAAGCAGAGGCCATACCTGGTAGTGTTGTTATTGGCATAGTATTGCCGTGGTGTGAGGTTGGAGGAACTCTTGTTCTGATAATTTTGGTAATTTGTTTTCTTGTCCGCAATTTGCTTCTTCCAGCTTCAAACACTGATTCAAGAAACCGACCCTGGCGCAGATTATCGCATTGACCGAGCACTGAACGAAGCCTGTGAGTCAGTGATCCAGACTGCCTGCAAGCACATACGATCTGGAGACCCAATGTAGGTGGCTTTCTGTTACAACAGATTTTGGTTTCTCTTGGGCAGACATGGAGGTTGTGTGGCTCACCAGTATACATACTAAAACTTTTCCAGAACTGATAGACTCCAAACTAGCAAGTTGTACAGGGTTGGAGGTGCGAACCGAGCTCTGTCTTGAGCAATATCACAAAGAGAAGTAACAAGCCTTGAAAGGCCAATTAAGCAAACCCATACTGCAGAGTCAGTTGTCTCCTTTATCTTTAGGTCTGATACCTGCTGTCTCCTCAGCCAGACTTCATATGAGATATTCCTTACAACACTGTGATACATCAGACTTGCTGAGATAATTAAGCCAATGGAATTTAAGAGGGTACAAATGTGGTGTACAATTGTTTTAGATGTAATCTTTTTGAAGGAAGAGAAAGATCTTCATGGTGTTTCTGCATCTTATCTATGGCTCATTGGAAAGGCTGATTTGGCAACACCAAGTGTTACAGGGAAGCTCAGTTTGATTATAACAGTCTGTTGCCTAACTGCTTTCTTGTGTTTGCAGGATCCTATCTTGCCTCATGGAGCACTTGTATACTGAGAAGATGGTAGAGGACTGTGAGCATAGGCTCCTGGAGCTCCAGTATTTCATATCTCGTGACTGGAAGTGAGTACTGTAAAAAAAAAAGATTTAATTTCGCTTGATACTTGTAGTGTTTGTATGCATTAGTAGTTCCATGGAAAACCATACAGCCTATGCTTGTTCAAAAGAAGACTTTCAAGGATGCCAGGTCTGTAGGGCATTAATGCCTGTCTAGAGTAGAAGCAAAAGATGTTTAGAAAGTGTGAAGGCCACTTAAATCAGATACTCACTTGGAAATGATGCAACCCTAAAAAGTGTCACGTTTGAGCTCTGACATCCACTGCATCCTTAACTAAAAGAATTTGCTCTTATCATGTGTTTTATCAGTTTTATCTGCTCTGAGTGCTACAATATGGGACTTAAGAAAACCAAGCTACTATGTATAATAAAAAGTCACTGTGTGAAAAGCTCCTTGCTTCCATTTCTGCCTTTTTTTCAAATGCTCTAGGTGTGATTATAGGTTGTAGAGCAGACATATTTCCCTTTAGAGCACTGCTTTTCAAACTTTCTAAAAAAAAATTGCAGTTTTAGATATATACAGACCTCCTTGTGTCTCTGTGGGTTAAGACGAGGGTATAAGTTTGATAAAACATAACTGGTGAGGAAAGAGTAAGCGTTTGGCTTTTCTTCTGAAGACTGAGAGGTGAGGAAGTAAGGTACATGAAATGAGGTTACTACAAGAAGTGGAATAACTGTTCTTGGTGACCACAAGGAGTGTAAAGCAGGAAGTCATGGGCTTCAGTTACTGCATAGGGTATTCAAGTCAAACACTAAGAAAATCTGACTCACAGTTGTATCTGCAAGGCAGCACTGCCAGTAGTTAAGAGCTGACATGCTCTGTAAACCTTCTGCTTTTGAAATACTTGGGGCTTTACAGAACAGAGAGCTTAGGGCTTTGTGGCTGTTTATTTACTCATCTCGATAACTGTCTCCATAGGTAAGCAAACTTTCCTCCTCTTCCTGTTTCCCTTCACTGCTAGTTTTCCTGCCTGTACCATGTTTCCAGCATAATTCATTGCTTGAGCCAAACTTAAGTGATTGGAAGAAGGAAGATTGGGTGTTTGTGTTTTTCTGAAAGGAAAGATAATTGTAATTCATATTGCAGGCAGGGCAGCATTAGCTCATCTTTCTTCTTCAACCACTGTTCCCTACAACTGGCTTATAAAAGCCTTTTTATTAATTGTGCACCTAGAGCTGATGCATGGAGTAGGAATTGTTTTGTTACTGTTTTTATTGTTATTTGTATAACTGTGTCTGCTGATACCAGTTGATGTTTGCTTTCTAAAGTGTTGCAGAAATCCAAAGTATCTGTTTTGGAAATTTGGCAATATCTCACCTAGCTTTAATGTAGTCAGACATCATCTTAGAAGGTCTGCACTTGCAGTTTTCTTGTATGCAAAAGCAAGGGATGCTGAGTCTTCAGTGAGCCCAAATCCAGAGCAGACAATAATTTATCTCAGATTTTTATGAAACTGGCTTTTTAAAATGGCAGCAGTACAAAGCACACACAAGTATTTACACAATGAAAACATGATACATACTTGCCTTGCTGCTACTTTAGGACATCCCATAGGTGATTTCTTTGCTCATATATCAGCATTTGGCTGGCAAGCTGCAGAAGAATATTCTAGAAGATTTAATCTGTAATTAAAGATCTTCCAGATTTTTTTTGCAAGATTAGGGTGTTGACTCCAAATGCAGTGACAGGCATTTTGCCACCTGTTGGTTCAGTTGGAATCCTGAACTGGTTTTGGTTGGAAGGGACCTTAAAGTTCATTTGGTTCCAACCCCCTGCCACAGGCAGGATGCCTTCCACTAGAGCAGGTTGCTTCAAGCCCCGTCCAGCCTGGCCTTGAACACTGCCAGGGATGCAGCAGCTACAGCTTCTCTGGGCAGTTGGGTAGACACTGCTGCTGAATGATGTAGCGGTGTATGAAACTTGAGTGGATTTTTCTGCCTCAAAAGCATTAAGGAATATGAAAACCGTTAAAGGTTTGAATAAAGTGCTAGTGATAACTTTTCATTGCAGATTGGATACAGTTCTTTACCGCAAGTGTCAGGGAGATGCCTCCCGTCTCTGCCATACCCATGGCTGGAATGAGACTAGTGAGCTGATACCTCCGGGGGCTGTTTTCTCCTGCTTGTACAGGCATGCATACCGCACAGAGGAACAGGGAAGGAGGGTAAGTACTCCACTTCTTCGATAGAAGAGCTGCACATATGTTTGGAAGTTGGACACACTGTGTTAAAACTGCAAGAACTCATAAAAGCTACTTAAAAACATTTACCTGTAGGTCCTACTTGCACTGCTTCAGATGTCCAATTCCCGAAGTGTGTTTTCTTGAAGTTGTCTATTCTGGTAAGGCAAAATAGCCAACATTAGGATGTGACAGTTGCCTGCAGGGGAAACAGTGTTGACAACAGCTGGTGTATGTCTGTTTAGACACACTGCAAGTCCTCTCCCCTGTCTTTCCAGAGGAATGTGATTCCTTGCGGATAGCTAGCATAGCAGCAAAATTGGTTTTATGCAAAGAGGAGTTCCAAGCCCAGCTTTCCCTAGGCTGTTTCTAATTAAATTTTGGAGTACAACTTCAGATTATACCGCATTAGATTCTTTCTATTGATACAAAGCATCTTCTTAGTTCTTTGGAGAATACTGTGTGGGTGAATGTGCTTATGCTGGCTTTGAAGAAGACAGTAGGGATTTGACTTGCTGCCCTTCAGTCTGGAGATCCACCATCATCACATTTGTTTGGTTCAGAGCTACTCTTTACAAGTTTGCTGCCCTCTCGTGCCTTTATCAAGGCACTCCCCTGAAAGCAGCTGGGTACCTGGTTCCATTTCTTCTGGCACTGTAGTGTGCCCAGCCCCTAGGAGCTGGTGGGTTTATACAATTTCCTGGCTTACAGATCAATTTCTGCAGCTTGATTAAAAATGTCTTTTGTGGCAGAGGTCAAGTATTGATTGAAAGCATCTTCTTTAAGGAATATTTTTTTTAATGCAGTTTCTTAGTCTGCCAAGTTGAGACTATTTTAATTTGATTTTACGTTTGTGATGACCAAAGAAAACAATAGCCACCCTGCAAATTATCTATTAGAGAAGAAAAGTCTTTTGAATGTTTGTTGTTTTTTTTTCTTGTGGAAAAAAGACTAAGGGAGCAGCTATCATTTTGAAATTTAGCCTTTGAAAACAAACTCACCCAGTGCTGTTGCACAAACTGTTAGGTGACTTGCAGTGGTTTGCAGTTTTAAATGTATGAGGTTTTCAGCTTCCACCAGTGCATTTAGGTCTGACAAGCACAATATCAGTATCTCTTGATTTTATACAACTGGTTTCTTCCACAGTCTTGCAAATGCTTGCTCTGATGTGCTTCAGTAGGGATTGCTGAGAAGAAATTATAGCTGGTCTATCTTGTCTTGTTCTGGGCTTCCCTTTTGATATTGAGGACATGAACTGTTCTTACTTCCGCAGAAACAGTCTGTGCCTTTGAACCAAGGGGGCACTGCAGCAGATGATCTAGGGACCTGCTTTGACATCTTATTTCTAAAGCAAAGTGAAGGTTTAAGGATACAAAACTTTTTTTGGTGGAATGAAAGGACCCACCATCCAAAACTAAGTTATTCTTCTGGAGCCTGAATCGCTTCTGGCGGATCCAGCAGGCCTGTGTTGAGCATTACAATGCTTCTGTGCTTTTTTGGGATTGCTGATGGCACTCGTGGTCATTCTCAGTACCTTATCTGACAGCGTATTGTTGTATTGTGTGGATTTGAAGACTCTGTATGCTAAAGGCTCTTTCCCCTCTTTGCAGCTGTCACGAGAGTGCAGAGCAGAGGTCCAGAGAATCCTCCATCAGCGTGCCATGGATGTGAAGCTTGACCCAGCCCTCCAGGACAAGTGCATGATTGACTTAGGGAAGTGGTGCAGTGAAAAAACAGAGACAGGACAGGTACTGCACACAGTAACACTGTTAATCATGTAGCTGGAAGGGTGGGAAGGGGATAAAGGGTCATCTTTGTTAGCTGAGAATATATTAAAAATGAAAGCAGTTTAAAACATCTACACTAAAGGTGGAGGTGATATGAAGAAGCTTTGCACCCACGTCATGGCTTCTGTAGGTCAAATGTGTAGTGGAATGAGAAGAGGAAAAGGGATAGTTAACACAAAGGACTTTAATGAAGCAACCCCACCCTGACTCTTACTTGTAACACTCTTATTATAGGCTTGACATTTCCTACATAAACTTTATCCCATTTCCATCTGGCAAATACTGACATGCTTCCTGTGTTTATATAGAACTGAACTAACATCTGCTGCTACTTAACAAAGTTTCAACAAAAACTTCCAAGTAAATTGGTGTTTTCTGGTAGGGAAGAATGTCAGGGAAGGAGCCATTCAACAGCAGACGGTACACCGACAATAGAGCATGCACCATTGTCTTTTTGAAGTGCCCCTCATAGGTTGTAGTTTGCGTTAACAAACTGTTAAGGTTAGGCAAAGGGAGAACTAAATGTGATATTCTGGAAAGCATATCATACAGCTTTTGAAAACAAGCAGTAACATCCTTGACCAACATTCTAAATCACTACTACGTTCTGGGTATGCCAGTAGAAGAGTTGGGGTTAAATGAGACTTAGGACTTCACTAGGAGGGGACAGTTTCACATGTGTTACAATATTTCAGGCCCACATTTTCAGCTTCAATTTTTGGATCACACACTAAAATGTCTGGTTTTGTAGGAACTGGAATGCCTTCAGGACCATCTTGATGACTTGGTGTCTGATTGCAGAGACATAGTGGGAAATCTCACTGAGTTGGAGTCTGAGGTGAGTGGTTTTCAGCCTGGGAAAAAGAGAGTAGTTGTTGAGCACGTCTAGTCAAGTGTGTCATTTTGATAGTGATGGGGATAAAAATAAAGTTAGAATTTGCACAAGTGCAGCTCTTTGGGTATTAGACTGACCATCCTTTTTGCCTCACACAGTAGAATTTTTCATGGGGGCTCTTGAGAAAGAGAAATGAACAAAAATTCAGGCTCTTAGGCTGGTGTTGTAATTTCTCCTGCTTAAAAAATTGGTTATGGTACCAAAGCTAAGATTTCTTGCACAGATAACCCAGTTACCTTTAGTACAAGTCCACATATGTCATGAGACTTCATTTCTTGGTCTTGCTTGCTAGCAGTTTAGAGAACCATATTGCAACTTCCCTCCCCCATGCCCAAAATTTTGCAAGAAATAACTGCCAGGTGCATCATTACAGCTTTCCAGTGAGGTCAGCAGCTTTACTCATTTTATGAAGCTGCATATTTGACTGTCTTGCCCCAAACTGTTCTGCGTATCTCCTAAAATTTGCTGAAAGGTGAATCTGTATGGGTTGCGTCTGTCCAAGTCCTGTAAACTGGGTTGAGTTTAACTTGTTACCACAGGGTTTGTTTTCTTTTTCTGAGAACTCTTTTTCCTTGTCTGTTCACTGTGAAAATTAAATATTGCATGTTTTCTGCAGGATATTCAAATTGAAGCCTTGCTGATGAGAGCCTGTGAGCCCATTATCCAGACGTTCTGCCATGTGAGTATCTGTGATAGTGTGAATGTCTTTGGGGAAAAATACTTTGTGGGAGAGGTTGGATTTTTAATATTAGCTCTTTATGTACTTGATTTGCCTAAAAGTAAAATCAGAAGTAAGCAGTTACAAAAATCTTTAATTGGGAAAGAAAAAAAAAAACCAAATAAAAATTCTTAGCTCCATCTAGTGCTTCTGCTGTTGTCAGAGCCCTAGCATAAAAGCTAGAGTCTGAACATGAAAATCGCTCTGTGATTGGGAAAATCACTCTTTACAGTGAGTTTAAAACTAGTATTTGTTTTCCTGCCTGAAAGCACTGTGTTGAGCCACTGCACTCTGTGCAGCTGCAGTTTCAATAGCTCTTTACATTGCTCTAGGATTGAGTAGTTAAATAGCAATGAAGGCACCTAACTGTAATAGTTCATGTAAGCACTGAGTCTGTGCAGGACGTTCTCCTGAATCTAGAGTGTGCATGTGCCTGAGATGGTTCTTTCCTGAACTATATTTATGGATCTAGCTGTTTGGTAGAGTTGGGTGATACAGCTCCAGGGTGGTCAGTTAATGCTGACAGTAAGCTCACAACAGAGGGTGGGACCATAAGTTGTGTTGTTTCCTGATTACTACAGGAGGATAAAAATCATGACTTGTAAGAGTAACTCATTTTTAAGCCTTTCATCTCTTCTTCAGGAGGTGGCAGATAACCAGATTGATTCTGGGGACCTGATGGAGTGTCTGATCCAGAACAAACACCAGAAGGAAATGAATGAAAAATGTGCAATTGGAGTTACTCATTTCCAGCTGGTAAGCACAGCTTTTCTCTGCTGTAAGTGGGAGCCTGTTCTGTTTGCTGAGGGTGTTGACAGGAATTTGCTAATTGTGAACCCCTCCTGCTTCAAGATTGATTTCCCACTGTATTTAAAGTGCTCTTGTGAATTCAGACAGTTGTACTTGCATGCCTGATCATAAAGGGTCCCTTCTGGAAGAGATTTATTTTCACACGTTCCTTCCTCCCTGGCATTGGTAGATAAGGTCCCAAATTCTTCAGCAGTGCAGCATTCCCCTTGATTTCTCATTAATAAATTGTGGACAAAAGCATTTGCTGATTGTATGATTCAACAAGCATTCTTTCAGCTGCACTTTCTATTTGCTTTTTCCTCCAAGTGACCAAAGTGGGGTGTTTGGTTTTTTTTTCTCCTCATTTCTCTCTTGCAGGTTCAAATGAAAGATTTTAGGTTCTCATACAAGTTTAAAATGGCTTGCAAGGAGGATGTGCTGAAACTTTGTCCCAACATCAAAAAAAAGTATGTAGTACCTGACCAAGCAGCTATCTGATTGTATAAATATGTAATAAAGTTACAGGATATTTTATGATAGGACAGAAGGTGCTGGATTTCCCTTAAAGGCTGATTGTTCTGCGTGTTTTCCCTTAATTACTGTGCTCTGCAGATGCTTAAGGTAGATGCATTGCCTACCTGTTTAAATTACTTCTGCTTTACTCTTGCATACAAGCCTGTCCTCTTTATTTTTCGTGCTCTGAAAATAGCTGATGATTACGGTTAATTGACTGTATGTCCCAAGACGTTTTATATCCTCGCTGGATTGTCTTCTGATGTTCTACTGTTGTTCCAGTTGCTGATCTGGGAAGGGAAGATATCCTCTTGTTTTAGCTGGTTTATTCATTTCAGTGTAAGGTTTTTTTTTGATGGCCTGCTGCAATGATGTAAAGCTAAATTGCACACAAGGTCAACCCTGTTTATGGCTAGCAAGACTGTTTTAATTTTATGATAGACATGCCCTTCCCATTATGCAATAGGATTGCTTACAATGCCATATATATATTCACCTTCATTTATTCCTGAGGTGAAGTAAAGATTTTTTTAAGTGCTCACATGCCTTGAGAGCAGAAGTCTTGCTTTGCAGGAATGTGGTGGGTTTTTGACCATTTTCCTGTTCTCTGATCTAGATTCCAGTTAATCAGATTTAGGTTTTAATTGTGATCCAGTTACTCTACACATTGCTGTGCATCTGTGCTTACTTATAGCCTTGTACAAGTAATTCATGTTGTATTTGTATTCTTGGGGTGAGTTTCTCTGATTTGGTGGTCCAACACCAATCTTGGCTGACATAAGTGAAAGGTGTATGAGTAAAAAGCTGGTTTCTTTTCCACAGGGTGGATGTTGTGATCTGTCTGAGCACAACTGTGCGCAATGATACTTTGCAGGATGCCAAGGAGCACAGGGTCTCTCTGAAGTGCCGCAAACAGCTGCGTGTTGAGGAGCTAGAGATGGTAAACATGCATGAAGCTCCTGATGTGCCTTCTAGTGAGGTCATTCATTTAAAGCCTCCTGGTTGTCCACCCTGGGAGAAAGAAAAAAAAAAAAAAAAGGAAGCTCATTTGTAAGATGTATCTAACTAATTTTTTCTGCTCTTTCTACAACAAGAGAATTGCCCTTCACAGTGAAAGTAATGGTGTCTGCTTTAATGCTTTACATACAGTCTCATGAAGGCTAAGGCAAGCTAAGTGGTCCTTGGAATTTCAGCTAAAAATGATTATGTTTAGGGTTAAGTAGCAGTGTGCTACCTAATATACATGCTGATGGCCTGAAAGTCCTCTAGGAGAGAATAAAAGCTTTATTTTATAGACCGAGGAAACAAGCACAGATGAAGCAACTCAACTCCAGCTGCTCCAAGTTGCTCAGTGGATAAATAGGAGGAGTATTTGTTCTGGTAGGCAAGGCTGCCTCTCAGCTTATGGCTGCAGTGCTTACAGCAATAAACTCTTCAGGTCTTTGTCCAGTAGTTACTGTTTGAGTGTTAAAGCTTCACCTTAAGTAGACCCGTATCAGAAGAGGCAGCAGTCTTGCCTTTGTATGGAAGAATTCAAATGTTAGCTGGGCATCACTTAAAAGCAGGAAACTTGACTCACGTCCTCCAGATCACCCAATAGATGGGTGGCTAATTATGTCCTTTAGCTTTCACATGAAAAGATTTTAGTTGTCTTAGACGTTTGCGTTGATGCCCTCTTAGGAGGAGCAGTAGGAAAAACTTACCATCTATAGAGTTTGGTTTAAACCCTTTCTTCATTGTGAAAAGTTTCAAAGTTTATTTCTCACTAGCATCACTTCTGGCACCCAAGACCCTTAAATTCAAAGAAACTGGCCTGCATGTTGTGAGAGTTGCTGTTTGCGAGTAGAGGGCTCTATTTAATAGATCAATGAAGTAAAATAGTCTTCAGAATAATACTTACATATTCATACTGTAATTTATCCTGCAGACTGAGGATATCAGACTTGAACCAGAACTGTATGAGGCCTGTAAAAGTGACATCAAGAATTACTGCCAAAATGTGCCCTATGGCAATGCTCAGGTAATACATTTTATTAATAATTTACACATTTAATTTGTACTTTCACTTCAGAAAACCTTTGAAGAACACTTCTGCCCCTGTGAGTGCAGCTTCAGATTTTCAGTTTGATGTCACTGAAGTCTTTTTGCAGTGTTTGGGAATGTTAAATGTTTTGGGTTTGGTTGTGCTGGGTTTTGGGGTTTTTTTTCTACTGATTCACAAGGATTAATAGTGGGTGAATGCAGTGTTGTGAGCACTTAATTCATCAGTTAAAACTATTAGCAGCTGGTTACTGCAAATGTTGCTAAACATTTCTTAGCCCTTAATGTTTGCAAGATAAGGTGTGAGGTTTTGGAGTATGTCCAGGTGACTCTCTTCATCTCATTAAATCTTTGTGAATAAAGGTGAGCTTAAAGCAAGTACTGGAAATAAGTGTTGATAATGACTTTAGATAAAAATCTAGGCATTGGGAATGTAACTTCACAAATCAGATGAAGATGGCCATTATGGGAACATGTAGCTGTGGTTTTTCTGCAGCATTTGACAGAATCATGTCAACAGTGTGTCTGTTACAATTGTAATACTGTGTTATAGATTATTGAATGCCTGAAAGAAATCAAGAAGCAGTTGAGTACCCGGTGCCACCAGAAGGTGTTTAAACTGCAGGAGACAGAGATGATGGATCCAGAATTGGACTACACACTCATGAGAGTCTGCAAGCAAATGATTAAGGTAATGTTGGTGTGCTGATTTAAGAGGGTGAGGTTGGAATATAAGAGCTCTGTCAGTTTTAAGCTTCTCTTTAAATTTTACTTCCTCCAAATACCTGGTCAAAGTCTTTGCACTAATAAATGTCTCCCAGCTGCCAACAGAATTGAGTCTGTGCTGAGGCTTATAATACAGTTTTCATCCAGTCACTTTGGATTTGGATTGGCTTATAGCAAAGGTGAAGTTGCAGTTACAGAGAGTAGTAACATCTTCACTTCACTGCTGATCTGGTGCACACAGACTTTCATCAAAATGATAAAGCAGACAAATTTATACAAAACTTAAAATCAGAAATGCTGGCTTAAAGACTTAAGATAGTACCACTGGAAGGCAGAAGTGACTGTTGATACAAGGTGCTCTTTCACAGTAACCAGAATTGCAAGCTCCAGAACACTAGTCTGTGTGGTCTGTATGCAGAAGATGCAACAGCCTTGTCTTACACCCACAGAATTAGTTTCTAACAGAAGAAAATTAGTATCTTGGTCTGAACTTTGGGTAAGCTGGTTCACTTTTGACTATCTGATTCAGGGTGGGAATGGGCAAATTAGCATCAGTGAGCTCTTCTCTGCTTTCTTGTTCTATATGATCTATCTTTGTCCTGGCTGTTGCTCATGAAGTCTTTACTTGTCACTTTGTCCAGCCAGCATTTTACACAGAACAGTGATCTGTGTATAGATCTGAAAGATTCCCTTTGTAGTTTCTGAAATAAATGGGAGTTGGGTATGAGACCTCATGCAAAGTGTTCTCTAACTTAGAAAATAAAGGCCAGTTGCTTTTGATACTGCCAACAGAGACTGGTGCCTGGAAGTCAGGCGAGACTTTATGGCTTAGTCTGTAAGTAGAGATGTTCATGCCCATGGGGAATTTATAGAGTAGCACTGGGTTGTTTTTTTTTTAACAGGAGGTGTTGGGGCTAGTGAGTGTGTCTGAGTACCTCTAAGTTGGGCATGTTTCTCTTCCATTAATATAGTTGGTTGGGGTTCTTATTTTCAAATGCTTAGTGATGAAACTTAGAACATTTTTGTTGGTTTTCTTTTTTTTTTTGTAGCGGTTTTGTCCAGAGGCAGACTCAAAAAATATGTTGCAGTGTTTGAAACAAAACAAGAACAGTGAAGTAATGGATCCTAAATGCAAGCAAATGATTACCAAGCGCCAGATAACACAGAACACAGGTATCCTTTTCTAAAAGAATGCTTAACTTGCTTGAGCTGTTGAGTGGTCTGCATGACTGGAATAGTATTCACTTTGTTTTGTTCTTGTGAGGGTGCTGAGGCCCTGGCACAGGTTGCCCAGAGGAGCTGTGGCTGCCCCATCCCTGGCAATGTTCAAGGCCAGCTCGGACAGGGCTTGGAGCAACCTGATCTAGCGGAAGGTGTCCCTGCCTGTGGCAGAGGGTTGGAACTGGATGAGCTTTACAGTCGTGTTCAACCCAAACCAGTCTGAGATTCTGTGATTCCTTCATGGCTGTCAGTGCACACACTGACTTTATTCAGTCAAGTTCTTGAGGGTCAGCAGGTGTTATTTGATCTACTTTATTCCTGAAGCTCTTACCTCACAAGTTAATATTTTGTTGTGGAAAAACACTGTTTTCCACCCATAATTGAATTCATTGGTGGTACAATGTCATTCAGGAAATTTCTGTCCAATCCCTTTTGGACTCTTATGTTCTGTAATGTGAAGATATATGTATTCTTAATTAAGTTCTGTCATCTTCCCTGGTCAGATTACCGCTTAAATCCAGTGCTCAGGAAGGCGTGCAAAGCAGACATCCCGAAATTCTGCCAGAATATTCTCAATAGAGCCAAGGACGATACTGAGTTGGAAGGGCAAGTCATCTCATGCCTGAAGTTGAAATATGCAGACCAGGTAAGCAGAGCTGGTGCATGCAGATGAGAAATTGCAAGATTATGCTGAGCAACACTTGTTGAATCACACATCCAGGCCGGGCTTGTGGTGTATTCCGTGTATGCATCAGGCTGTACATAAGTGAGTTTTCAGGCTCCTATGTAAATATACAAGATATACAGGTTAAAATTCAAGGTGATTGATTTATGAAAATAAAGGTCATGGAGTGGGTTAGTAACTTTCTCTGCTTAATAGCGTCTCTCTCAAGACTGCGAGGACCAAATTCAAGTGATAATCCAGGAATCAGCTCTTGATTATCGGCTGGATCCCCAACTCCAGATGCACTGCTCTGATGAGGTAGGGAAAGTAGCTCCACAGCTACTTTTTCAGGGTGAAAATTCCCTCAGTGTAACAGGTTTTTGTTTCTTAAACCATGAACTCTCTTGATAATTAAAACCCCAGTAAACCCAAACCCCTTTGCCCTGCTTCTAGCTAGTCAGGTTCTCTGCTTGTGACACTCACCCAGTGTGCAAGAATGACAGTTTCCTGTGCTTCATTAAATATGAAATTAACTTTTTCATCTGGGATTTCATTACTACTTGTGACTATGGGAAAATACTGCTTTCCTGTTGTTAAAAATAAATGTGTGTTAGTTCTCTGGTGGTGTCAGCCTTTACTGGAATATAGTCGGATATTTGAGCATTCGCTTTTGATAGCCGAATCAGCCATGCCTCAAATATTCCTTATTTCATCTCTTAATGTTATTCCTACACTGTTTCCCCCCCTGCCTTCCTCCTCAGACAGTAGGGCTGACTTCATGCTGTTGGATTTCAAAGGGCGTGCATTTTGCATAAGCCAGCCTGCATTTGTCTCTGGGAATCTGGGAGGGGTGAAGGTATCTCATCATGTGTTCTCTAGCTGCACCCAATGATGAGCTAACATATTGAGGTATAAATGTGCTAAAGGGAAGAATGATTGTTGTGAGCTATTTATGTTAAAATACCTGCTTCAAAATAGATTTCCAGTTTGTGTGCGGAAGAAGCAGCGGCTCAGGAGCAAACTGGGCAGGTGGAAGAATGCCTGAAAGTGAATCTGCTGAAAATAAAAACTGAAATGTGCAAGAAGGTAAGGGAAATAAGTTGCTCTAAAAGTCATTCTATCCCTGCAGAAATCAGTGGGGTTTTTTTTGGTTTTTTTTTTCCAGATCACAGCCCATGCAATGTTCTAGCTAGTATGAAGCCAGAGATCTGCAAATTCCCTTAAACGTCTCAGTTTCGGCCTACAGTGATTCAATTCGATTTCAAATTTGCCAGTGAAAATTGTGCTGACAATACCTCCTTCACAATTCCAGGCTTGGATCTTCTCTTAATGGCGGCTGCCAAAGTTTCTTGTTACTAATCTTGTTATCTCTTGCTGTCTCCATTGTAGGCTTTCTGAGTGCTGGGAATGGCTTACGCTCTGGCTGTAATCACGGGCTGTATGAATTGCCCCATGGCTATGGCACCTTTTTTCAGTTCTACCTGAAGTAACCCTGGCATATTAACTTCACATTTTAGATTAAATGGGTCTTTTCATGACCATAACTATGGTAACCCTTATCAACCAGGCCGTTAAACCTGCATTCATAGCCTCATCGAGGGGCAGTTTGTTGTCACAGTGCAGGATTTAAAAAGATGATGTATCTTTCAGAAACATTAAGCAGTATGAGTTTCGTTCTCCCTCCATTTTGAGATGTGCTTGTAATTTCCTCCTTCACAGGAAGTGCTCAATATGCTGAAGGAAAGCAAAGCAGATATATTTGTTGACCCAGTGCTCCACACAGCCTGTGCCCTGGATATTAAGCACCACTGTGCTGCCATTCCACCAGGGAGAGGACGCCGTAAGTGCTCATTCTTTATTTGTATAAATTCTCAGTCCTGGGAACTTTAAGTGGTATTTTCTTGCCAGCATTATCTTCAGTACAAGATATTTCCACCTTTATTACTTATCCACTTGGTGGGTAATAACGGTGGAACAACTGCAGAGGTAGTAGATACCAATAGAAGGTGGGTATCAAGAAGCAGTCCTTCCTGGTGTCCAAGGTGGGACCTTTTCTTCAGTTCTGATACAAATCTGCAGCCTTATCTGCAGATTTAATGAGTATATTTTAAGTTCCATATAATTACTGACAGGAGTGTGTGGTGCAAGATCTATAACCCTTCTGTAATATCCTTCCTTGGTGAAGTCCCATTGAAAATGTGCTCTTAATATACATGGGCTGAAATACATGGACTCATTTTCAGTGAGGTTATGTCTCACCCTGTATCAGCTTCCCACAAGATACAGCTCCCAAGCTTACTTACAACAATGTTACATCAGGCTGTCCCAGAAACTTCCCTAGAACTAAGCTGCTTCTTTTACAGAAGCAAATCAACTTGGTTTCCCAAGATACTTTCTTAGCTCATCCCTTTTCTCCTTCTTTCTTTGTGTCCATCTTTGGCCAAGGTTGGCTTCTTTATTTCAGTATTTTTGACAAATAAAATCAAACTGAAGTCCTTTAATCTTTTTTTTTTTCTCCTTCTCTGCTTACACATACCAATATTTTTTTTTTAATATCACAGAGGGTAGGTAATCCTTACTGCGCTAAGATCACATAGCAGCTAAAGGCTTTGAGACTTCATCAGTTGTTCTAAGGCCTCCAGGACTGAGTTCAGCATGGTCAGACCTCTTGAAACCTCATTTATTTGTTTCTTAACCCATTCTTTTCCTGTTTGAGGTCAAGCTCTTGCAGTTTGTTACTGCTGTTATGTTAGCTGTCTGGATAGTGTGTATGGCTGTTTTAAGAAAAAGGTAGCAGGGGAACAGGGGAAAGATTCTGAACTTTCCCACATTTTTGAGTTTATCTGGCATTAAAAATAGCAGCCAAGTATTTTCCTGATCATTATCTTTCATTCTGGTTGCTGAATGCCTTTCTGAAATTCTGGATATCCTTTATTTATTGCTGTCTTATAATGCTTTTGATGTGTCTTCTGATGTGTTTATGCTGAAGGTAAGCAGAAGTCAGAAGCTTCTGAGGGAGAGGGATCTGCCTCTGGGTGTTGGAATTGACAGTTGTGTGTAAAAAGTTTGGACTTAAAGTTTGCAGTCTGTTCTCTATGAACAAAATACCTCTTCACTGAAAAGCAGCAAACATCCAATTAGGGGTTATTCCAGTAAAGCAGCCTAAGTATAAAATACTGGTGTCTCACGAGCATATTAAATAGCTTATGAGTTAGCCAAGACTCTCTGTAGGCACCCAGAGCATTGTGATCCCATTTCCTTTTCACAGGACTGTATAAAAACTGAGGAAGCGAAACCTTTCCAAAACATTCTCTTGATGAAAAGAAATACCTAGGAAGTCTAAGGAGATAACACTGATTTTTCCTGAGCCGAATTTGATTTTAGTTCTCTCTAAAGGATAGTGGCCTTAAATTTAAAGTAATTAATTGAAGAAATTAATTGAAGATGCAGATTTACAGGAGTTTATAAATAATTGGACATGTACTGAAATTTCTTTTTGGAAGTTGAAATTCCTTGCACCTCAAAAGCTATTCCTTGCATCTCAAAACCAATCTCAAAACTATTAATTGTGGATCTTAGTGAAACTGCTAGCTTCAAGGGTAAAGCAGGACTTTGTATACAGCCTTTTGGGCTGGCTGGTCTGTTTAGAAAGCTGTGTAACCACCACCCCTAATTGAAGGGGGCCTTTCCAGCAGCCTTGCTATAGCATGCTGTTGAAGCCTCTGTTTCTATTTTGTAACACCATCTTCTGTGCATCACAGAAATGTCATGCTTAATGGAAGCTCTAGAAGATAAACGTGTGAGGTTGCAGCCTGAATGCAAGAAACGCCTTAATGATCGTATTGAAATGTGGAGCTATGCTGCAAAGGTATGAACTGCATTTCCCTTTTCTTTTTGCATTGCATCTTTCTTTTGCAAGGTGTTAATGGAAAAAACTTCAATTGAAATGAAATTCTTGTCCCTGAAGGAAGTTTAACATTTGAGTTTGGTCCAAAAAATTCGAAATCAGATCTTCCCCTTTTTTGAGCTTGTTACTCTCTCAGCAGACTCTACAGTGCAGAATTAAACTGGTTTTTGTGCACCCAGGGCTTGGTCTCCTGTAGAGATGGACTGGGGCAATATAATGGGCTCAGCAAAGCTTCCTGTTACAAATCTATCTGCTGAGCAGTGGTTCCCTCAGATGAATCATTATAGCTTTCCTTGTTTGTGGTTCAGGCCAAGCCTGATGATGACAGTAAGCAACAGCAGCACCAGGGACTAAACCTGATAAATGCCAGGGCTTAAGGGTTGCATGGGAAGTGCAGCTTGGTTCATTTATTTTCTTCTCACCTGCAGGTTGCCCCAGCAGAAGGCTTTTCTGACCTTGCCATGCAAGTTATGACCTCTCCGTCCAAGAATTACATACTGTCTGTGATCACAGTTGGCATCTGTGTACTCTTCCTCATCGGCCTGATGTGTGGACGCATCACCAAGCGGGTAACAAGAGAGCTCAAGGATAGGTAGAGCCTGAATTGCCTGCTGAAGAAATGCCTGCCCAGTGCCCAGTTTTGTACAGCCCTCCTCTGTATAGTCAACCAATCCCCTCTTGTGAGAGGAGAATAAAAACAAAACAAACAAACAAAAAAAACACCAAAAACAAAAAACAAACCAACAAAAAAAAAAAAAAAAAAAACACAACAACAAAAAATGTAGAACAGCAACAGGTGTTGGCTCAGTTTTCCCATCCTGGATCTCATCCACAGCATCTTCATCCTATAAAAGTTTGTGTGCAACATTGGCAGCCCAGCCAGCAGCAGCTTTTGTTACCCCTCTGTTAGCAGACTCTCGTTTACCTGCCTGTAGACAAGTCTCTATTGTACTGTTGGAACTGCCTTCACTCTCCAAATCAGACTGATATGACCTGCAGCTCATTTTTAAGTCGGTTTTTTTAAAGAAAGACATATATCTGCACACCGACTGTATGATTTAGGTAATAGTTCTTACTGAAATCTAGTCATCCTCTGTGACTGGATAAAGTTGAGGCAGAAAATTAAAGGGTAAATTGCATCTTATACCACAGTTGGCCTTGTTTTGGACATCTTGCTTATCTTACTTAAAGCATCTTCAGAGCATAGTCTTGGACAATCTAAGGACACCAGCCAGTGGTGTCACCTTCTAGTGAATATCTTGCTTTTGTGACTGTGGAATTTTATTTTATTTTTTGGCTGAAAAGATGTCCTCCTTTTCTTTCCCTGCCACACTTGCAAGATAGAATAAAATACTGACCAGGACCAAATACTCACATGAGCTGTACAACTTGTATTTCAGTAGGTTAAAGACACAGTGTAGACATGTGGCATGTAGAGCCTGTCAGGAGTGTACACTGCTGCTGTCAGTGGATATTAAGTGCCCTGAGCAGTCACTTGGTCAACTATTTTATTAGCAATGATGCAGTAAAATTCTAACAGTCCTTTTATTTTATCTTGCTGCTGCTAAGCTGTTACCCTTCCACATTAACACACTGTAGATGTTGACATGCAGGTAATAAATACAGTGCTTGGACAGTGATGGAGAAAGTGACTGAACACTCAACCTGCTCTGTCTGTAAGATGGTTACTTACAGAATAGTGCAGTGGTTTGTTAACTTGCCTGTCTGGGTCGTCATGCTTTGAACGGTAGCACTGAAGAGTGATTTTTATTTCCACAATTACAACTGATAGTGATGGCAACTGGCCTTTCATGGAATGTAGGACACAAGTGCTGGTCCAGAAAGCCAAGGAGGAGTGGATGGGAGGAAGACAGTGTTGTATGGAAGTGTAGAAACATCTGGATCTTTAAGGGAAGTAGCTTTCACATTGTTATCATCAATGTGTGCACTCATTCTGTGTATACTCTTCCAGAACCTGATACTCGCACCCAAGAGTGCATGGAAGGTATTTTAGAAAAGCTGCACCAGTAGTTGTGGCCTATTCTTACCATCGCCTTTCTTCCTTAAGTACAAGGGGGCATGGAAGTCATAAGGCACAGGCTTTGGCTGAAACATTGTGTTGGAGGAGTCGAGAGGTGACTGCACGAGAGTTCATGTGTACAGTAGGAGATACTTTATTCGCCTTTTAGATGTGCTCATGTGTGTGTGCTGCGGTAAAAATTGTGTGCCTGGAACTGTCCAACCTGGGCTGATGCTCAAACCATGACTTTTTCCTGCATAGTGTACTGCTAGGTAAGACCTGTCATTTCCAGCTCTCCACAATGTTCTAGTGGTTTGAGACACTCTGGAGCGTGGACCAGCTGATTCTGATGATGCTGCATGTACAGAATGGCAAATACAAAATACTGTGAGCTTTTGCTGCAACTGAAGCTTTTTGCGTGTGTACCTTCATCCCACCCCATGAATGGACAGCAAACTATTAAGTGACATGATTTTAGACTTACTATGCCAGTGGGTCTTTCACAAACACTTCTGGCTTTATATCAAAGTATTATGAACACAAGGCAAGCAGTAGTGAAAGTCTGAGCAATGAAGGTTCAGTGGAGAATTAGTGAGTGGTAGCATTGTGGTTAGGCAGTTAGGTAGAACAAAATTAAACCGGAATTTTTCTTCTCACCCCTTTTCCCTGTTGCTAACAGCTTAACTCCCCTCTGTCAATGTGAAATGAAGCAGAGGAGGGATGGTTGATCATATCTCTCTCGGCAGCTCAGGTGTATAACACAGAGGTTAGTTCAGCAACTATAGGTGTGTATTGTGTCACTTGACAGAGTGCTGGAATTTCTGCTGTAGAGATGAGTGTGTTCACAGAGCTGCTGGCAAGGGAAGCAGGATCTGTGTCCTTGCTTGCTTAGCACAAGCCCTGCTTTTTGAAGTGTCAGGCATAATGAAGTTGCTGTCAGAGGGCTTTTTTAAAACTGTTGTGACTCTTTGAAAAAGGCGTATTGTAACTTGATTAGCTTGAAAAGTCTAATTAGATGGCTTATTGTCTAGAAATAGCATCTTTCACTAAATTCCAAAAGACATTGCAGTGAAAATCGTAGGTTTGTAGCCGTAGTTCTGAATGTAAACTCTGTTGAGCTCCAAAGGTGACTTTCTTTACTTTCAGATATAAGGCTTGCTGGGTGGTTTTTTTTTTCTGTGTATTTTAATTTGGAGAAGGTTAAGATGAGGGTACCTGGAGTGCTGTGTTTGGCGTCTGTAGTCTACAGCGTTGGTCTGTGTTTGATAGTGTTCCTGTCTGTGTCAGCAGGATCACCTAGGAATACGGTTTCGGTGCAGGCACTCTGGGATGGTGCTGTAGATGTATGTCTAGAGGCCCTCTGAAGCAAAGGTAGAATACAGAATCAATTTCTGCACAGTTCCCTCGATGTTCACTGTAAGCGCACAGACCCACCTTCTAAAGGTGCGATACTGGCAGAGGGCCCATGAGCACCATTAGCCTCCTCACGTTTTAATATGGGGCCTTCTGCCACTGCTTATGACCAGATTTGCTTCTTCTGTGACTAGAAATCTACCAGTTCCAGTCTTGAAACATCATGCTCCTTCTAGATCTAAAAATCTGGAGGTCTCAAAAGCACAGAAACCTACACTTACAAAAATAACCTGCTGGTGATGTTGCCAACACAGGGTCTCACCTGCAGGTATCAGTTTTACATGGCAGGGAAAGAAATAGCTGTAAGAAACACTGCTGTTGCCTTGACCTTGAGGAAGCCTATTTAACTTCTCAAATCTAACTGGGAGTGCTAGAAATAACTGTGATCCACCAACGGAAGAGTGTTGGTGTGGCAAAAGCTGGGGTACCTCTTTCTTTTGGTGGAGGCTGTGTTCCACAGAGTGCAGTTCAGGAGGTGCTTGGTTTGGTTTAGTTTTTTTTTTCCTCTTGTCATCACAAAACCTTCTTTTGGAAAGTTTATCCTCGATGGTAGTAATGCTGGTTGGTAAGACTGGATGACTGGGATCTAGCAAGGTAGCAAGGTGTACAGCTCTCTGTTCCCCTGCTGCTGCTGCAAGGGTTAACAGGTTCTGTTTCTTATGTGGTGGCATGTGTGTGAGGGGACTGTGCATGATCATAGAATAGTCTGTGTTGGAAGAGACCTTCAAAGCTCATCTAACCCAAACCCCCTCCAATGAGCATGGGCACCTTCAAGTAGATGTGCACCTCATTCCTCCGCTCCTGCTAGCAAATTAGTATTCATTGTTGTTGACCTTTAATCTTATTTATTGTTTACCTAGTGGGTCTAATCAAGTCCTTTTGCTGAGTTGTAACTCGAGATTGTCTCGCCTTGCTTCTCGCTGCTGGAGTGTAACTCATCAGGAATGTTTTTCCTGCCCTTCAGGTGCTGTCAGGCCAGTTGAGTTGAGCAGTCGTGTCTGCATCACTGCTAAGGGCTGTGAAAAACCCTAATGAAGCTCAAGTGATTCTGTAACAAAATTTAAGCTTTTCCCCCAAAACCTGACACTTGAACCCATGGGAACATAATCAACCTTGCTCAGATAGAATCCACGGTAAGAGCATTGTGTTAAAAATAATGGAAAGGAGTGAATGTCTCAAGTACAGAACTGGCTCTGGGTGGGCATGGAGGGAAGAAATGCAACACGTGAGTCCCATCACGCTGTAGAAGAATTGTGTCCCAGGTTGGATGGCGACTTCTGTTAAAATCCAACTTTATTATTTAGTTGAAAGGAGACTGTAGTACTTTTTTTTTTTTTTTTTTTTTTTTTTACTTTATCAGTTTTGGGGTTTTGACAGAAAAAGGTAATTTTGAAGTGTTTTTTGAGTGCATGAGTGGTACAGAACCAGAACATTTCATCTAGCACTTGTGTCCCTGTTTAAAACACATCTCTGAAGGCTCAAAACAGCTTTAGTGAGAGTGTGTTCTTAATTGTGGGGCTCCCGACCTTCAGGGCAGCTCCCAGGTACATTTAAGGCAGCCTCTCTGCTCAGAGGCCAGACCAGCCTCGCTTCCCCGGCTTGGGTGGACAGAGGGGATCCGAATCACACCTGATCAGGAGAGAGTTGAGCTGGCACCGCTGCTCCTCCTGTGCTGGTGGAATCCGGCGTCCACCCATCGAGTGCCACCGGTGTGGGGCAGGGAGTGGGAATAATGTGTTGCCACTTGCTGGCCAGGGGCAGATGGCTGTTTTCTCCTTCCACAACACTCCAGTTTCATTCCATAGCTGACCGAAAGCAAAAGATCCCTTCCTGGCATCTCCCAAATCCCACCTCACCGCCTCCCTGTGTTTAGTGATTTGGAGCGCTGGTGTAGCTCTTGCCTTGGGGAATACTGAGCTAGGGCAAAGGGATGCTCGTGCTGAGGTGATCAGAGGCTGGGAATAACACTTTTATTGGGCTCGGCAGCATCCCAGAGAGCTGGGAGCCAGGATTTATGGGAAACCAAACCAGACGCAGTGGGGATTCCTGTTGTACAGCAGAAGCTGTTTGAACTTAGTCTCTTTCTTAATTATGATTTTCATATGTGATATTAACGAGACCTTTTCTGTACCTTGTTTCCCCTCGCTGTGTATAAATCCCAGCCACTCCTTTCGGGTTGTTTTGGGTTTGGTTTTCGTTGGGTTTTTTTTTGTTTTTTTACATGTCCATGCTGTGTAATTTTGAGACGTTACCGAGATTCTGAACATTATAATAATAATAATAATGTGCGTTCCTTTTGTTTGTTTTCTGTACAGATGAAACAGGAGAATTTAATAAAAAGCGTCTGCAGGTTTTTTACTTGTTTGTCGTTTACTCCTGAGGGCGCGCGCGCCCCTCCCGGGGGCGGGGCCCCTCCAAGCCACGTCCCCTCCGTCCCCCCTTCGGGCTCCACCCCCCTCCCGGGGCGGGTGACGAGGCGCGCAGGGGCGGGTTGTCGCGCTGCGGCTAGCGGCCGTAAAGCGCGGAAGGTCAGTGCGTCTTCCCCCCCCCCCCACACCGCTTCAGGTGAGCTGGCGCGGCCTCCGCCGTTCCTCCGGCCCCGCTCCTCCTCCTCCTCTTCCTCCTCCTACTCTTCCTCCTCCTCCTCCACCTTCTCCAGCCTGCCGCGGGGCCGGGAATGCGGCGCAGGAGAGCAGGCCGAGCCCCCCCCTTTCCGTCCTGGGAACCGTTGCCGTGAGGGTCAGGGCGGGCAGCGTGGCGGCCCGTCTGGCTGTGCCGTCCTCCCCACACGGGTCGGTGAGGAGGCACCAACCTGCAGCACGGTGTTAGGGACATGGGCTGAGAGCTCAGTGGTGGTACCGCAGTCAGCGGCCCTGGGAGGTGTAGGGGGAGAGCTCAGGGTGTCGGAGAAAGCCTCTGCTGCTCCTCGCTGTGCTTACTGTGACCGGACTCTGTGTCCTGCCTGAGGTAAAGGCCTGACAACGTTCATAACAAAGCTTGCTCGCGCCCTGTTACCCTTATAAAAGGGTTCAGAGCATGTTCCGTGCCTGCTGGCTTGCACTGCTCTACCTGTTGTTGGGGTGACAGCGTCCTCAGTGTTATTTTCCGGTTTTCATCTGGTTCTTTGCTCATTGTTGAGATATGCAGATGTCAGAAACAAAGGTATAATGCTCTGTGCCCATTATACAATCTTAAGTTGAAACCTTAATAGCAATGCTATTGTTTCAGGACTGACTAACTGCTCTTCTGTTGGTTTACTTACCAGCTTTCCCATGTTCTACTGGGTGCACCACGTGATGTTTTCTACTGCCAGACTTGTATATAATAAGAAAAGTGGTAATGTGATTCTCATCTTTTTCCTTCTAGAAGAAGTGGTCCTGAGCTAATGTCTGGACACATCTAGGTGGTACTTCAAGAAAACTGGCAAACAGCTGCCAGGATGTTTCTCCGGTTGCTGTCAGATATCCACTGGCGGGCGGCTAACCCAAAATGGAGAAGAATGACCTGCACCCGGCAAAGCACCTCAAATGCAGCAGAACCTCACCAGGTTGCCTTGCCAGCCCAGGCGCAGGTTGTCATCTGTGGTGGTGGAATCATGGGCACCTCCGTGGCATACCACCTTTCCAAGATGGGTTGGAAGGACATAGTCTTACTTGAGCAGGGCAGGTAAGGATTTCTGGTAACAAAACTCAGCAAACAGGACGTCCATGCACAGGAGCATCTGCTGCCATGTGTTATTTTTGCCTCTTCATCTGGACTTGCACCCGAGGAATAAAATTACATTGAATGCTGGTAACCACACTTTACTGCTTGTTCCAAGGCACAAGGCATATTTGCAAGGTGAAGCGTATCCCCTGTGCAATTGTATTGGGTTAGGTTTTGTGAAGAGCAAGATTCCCACAAAGCCACTTTGCCTCCTAGCAGGATGGGGGAGTAAGCAGGCTGAGAAAGCTCATGGATCGAGATAAAGACAGAAATATCTTACCCTTCTGCTGTGGGCAGAACAGACTTGCCTTAGGGACAATCAGCTTAAAGTAATTAAATAATTACTTTATTTCATGCCCATTAAAATAGAGTCAGGTTGTGAGAAACAAACCAAAGATTAAAATGCCGCTTTTCCTATCCCATGCTCAACTTCACTCCTGCACTTCAGGGTCTTCTGTCCAGTCTAAGAAGTGCGGGGGGTGACGGATGGGGTATGGTCATGTTGGCCTCCAGCACAGGTCCTCCATGGGATGTGGTTCCTGTCAGGAGAACTCTGCCCTGGCATATGTTTTCCATGGACAGTTCCTTTGGGAGATATCCATCTGCTCTGGCACATTTGCAGGTAATGTAAAACACACTGCAGCTGGCAAAAATGGACCATTTTAGGAGAACTAAAACTCTGTGTAAATCACCCAGCCCCTGTTGACCATCTCTAGAAACAGGATGCAGTACACATATGAAGTTTTAGGCTACTAGCAAAGCTCACAAGAAATTGTGGGGGATGTGGAGGTTATAAGCAGACATCACTAGAACACCATGCTGTGTGTGGCTAAATGCTCAGGTTATCTAGTTTGTTGCAGGACATGGTGCCTGTCTGTAAACAGCCAAGGCAGTTACAGATTGGCCAAGTAAGAGTCACTGTGCTGTCCTTGGTGAGTTGGATCTGCAGTCTACGGCAGAGTGTGGAGATCCTGTGGAAAGCTGACTGGACAGCTCTTACCTGTTGTTTAGATTTCTGTTTGAGAGGTAGATTTGTATTGTTTTCATTTAGATTTCTGTTTCAGAGGTAGATTTGTATTGTTTTCATTTGTATTGCTTTCATTTCGCTTCCTTTGGAGTGAAATAAGGTGCTAGGCTTCATTTGTAATGGAATGTAATCCACCCTTGTAGTGGGGTCTGAATACCCCATGACATATCTTCATGGAGTTAAATGCTATATGAGCTCCGTTTATGTGCATGCTCAAGGAAAAAGAACAGTATTGCGCTAGCAGAAGCATCTCATGTGAAGCACAGAAGTGAAGTCTTGCTTCAGCTGTTTTGGTTGTCACCAAGTGGGGATACACCTTACTTAGCTGTTTCTTTATTGGAATTGCTGAGAAGGTATAGACACCATAGGCCAAAAGCAGTCTTGTCAAAGGCTTTTGTAGGTAAGTGGAAAACAGCAGGATTGCTTTAGCAGCAGGAAAGATGACTTGAAGTATTGTGGAAGCAGATTGCAAGGGAGATGCTGTTTTATTTTCCCCTGCCTCTGCTGCAGGGAGTTTTTAATAGGTTTCTGTCTTTACAGCGGCCCTTCACCAATAGGTGGATGAACAGTGGTTTAAGGGACAGTTTAAAAAGGGGTAAGAAGTAGGTGTACCTGTCTGGCAGTTACTACACAGTAAGAGGGACTTGTTCTTACTGTAAACGGCAAAGATGGAAGACACAAGTCCAAGTTAATTTTTATTTGAGGGGACTCCTGCTTTGCAGAAACAAAGGATCAGGTAGGCAGGTCGACTTCAGCATAAGGTAGTATTTAATAATAATTGCTTGATGCAATCCAGCAGTCATCAGTTAGGACTCATAGCAACGACATGCTGCCACTATTGCTGCTGCATGTGTGCATATTGCACTGCTGCAGGGTTCTGGTAACTGACTCATCTTACTTTATCATCATTACTCATCATCACTGATTTAAAACTTTCTTTTAAATTTAAAGCAACAGTGTTTAGGAGTGAAGGGAGAGTCCATAGCAGTAAACTGTGATAGCATCGTATGTGAGCAGACTGCTGACCCCAGGTGAAACAAACATATGAAACATATGGAGCAGGTTTCCCAGAGAAGCTGTGGCTGCCCCATCGCTGGTAGTGTTCAAGGCCAGGTTGGTTGGGGCTTGGAGCAACCTGGTCTAGTGGAAGGTCTCCCTGCCCATGGCAGGGGGTTCGAACTGGGTGAGTTTTAAGGTCCCTTTCCACCTAAACCAGTCCAGGATTTGCAAACCTCAGTCTTTGCTCAATTTCAAAATACTCCTGGAAATTCACTTTGATTTTCCCATCTGGACTGTTCAAAATAGTTGGCAAAGCTTCCCAGTGACTCCTCCCAACCACTGGAAGGGTTGAGACATGGTGAGAAACTGTAGATCCCCACATGGGTAGCAGACTAGTCTAGGAATCTGTGATTCTTTGAAAACTTTCAGAGTTTAGGACTAGTTAAAGAGAAATGGTTTTGGAAAACAGTGCATTTTCAAAAGTGAACTAAAGGAATCCTAGAGGCTGCATTATCCTTCCATCATCCAACTTACAGCCTTTGGTCTGATGTGTTTGGGGGCAAGCTTGCTGTCTGGTCTGTGCTGTCAGCAGAGCTGTTGGAGCAGCAGGGTGGAGGGGGTCTCAGCTCGCTGCCTGCCAGCCAGCTGAGGCCTTCTGAGCGACTTCTCTTGCAGGTTAGCTGCTGGTACCACTCGCTTCTGTGCTGGCATTGTGAGCACAGCCAGACAGGCGTCGATTGAGCTGAAGATGGCAGACTATTCAAACAAGCTCTACCAGCAGCTGGAACAAGAGACAGGAGTACAAACAGGTACTGAAAGTGCGATTCTTGGGTCATCTTTGGGAAACAGAATCAAGGTATTGATGATGAAATACAAATGTAGTTCTAAAGAATCTTAAAGGTTTGTTGGTTCGTGTTCAAAAACGATACATTTGGACTGAATCAGGTGTGAATGGATGTCATTAATCAGAAGAGTGGGAAGAAGGGTGTTGGACGGGTGGAAGGCAGACATCCCGCAAACACTGTCAGTTCTTTTGTTTCCTGTAACTTGGCCAAGTGTAGGTGAATTTTCACAAGGATGCTGAAAAGTATATTGCAGTGACAGGAGCAAATGGTCCATTTTCTGCACCAGTTCACTTCTCAGAAAGAGAAGGTGGTTAATGGAAGCACTAAAGCAGGGTGTCTTGCTCCCCTCTCACTCTAAAAATAAGGAGAAAGCAGGTGTGTGAAAGAAGAGTGAGAGAATAAGGAAATTCTCCCTTTTCCCTCCAAAATGTTCAGGCATGTATCTGATAGGAAGAACCTGGTCACTGAACATTTTCTGCTGACAAGGACTTCTGATATATGTCAGACTTGACAAAGATTAATAACTGTGCCTCTAATTAAGTTTAGTATTAATCTGTCAGGTTGCCCAGAGAAGCTGTGGCTGCCCATCCCTGGGCAGGTTGGACACAGCTTGGAGCAACCTGGTCTGGTGGAAGGTGTCCCTGCCCCTGACAGGGGGTTGGAACTGTATGAGCTTTCGGGTCCCTTCCAACCCAAACCATCCTATGATTCTTTTGCTTGTGGTGAGATCACAAAATGTCAGTGTTCAGTTGTCAAGGATTTATTCTTCTGAGTAGTTACTACATCACATTTTTGCCAGTAACGTCTCTCTCTTTTAATAGGTACTATGTGTGAAGTTTAGGATTTTTAATAACATGACTAAATGTAATAGAATGAGACCACAAATCAGGATTAAATTGGATTTTTTTTATTTTTTTTTATTTTAGAGGTTGACTAATGCAGCTTTTTAATTATTAGCTGTACAGTGTTTAAAATTATTGAAGGATCTGGAATTTCCAGGCTCCTGAGTAGTGGAAGCAATGGCTCTGCCATTAGATTAAAGCAATGGGACTGGGATGAAAAAGAGTTCAAGATCCTGTCCAGATCTGACTTGACTTTGGTCGTTGTTATAGGGTACGTGAAGACAGGCTCCATTTCACTGGCTCAAACTCAGGATCGACTAATTTCTCTGAAACGCATTGCTTCATCACTGAAGTACGTATAAGCAGGAAGTATAACTGATCTCAAACTTGCACCAGCTCTCCTTGAAGACTAATGACGGCATTTTTCTTATGTCCCATGGCAGTGTAATGGGGATACCTTGTGAAATTATAACCCCAAAGAAAGTGGCACAACTCCACCCACTGATCAACATCCATGACCTTGTGGGGGCCATGTATGTGCCAGAGGATGCTCTCGTGTCATCTGCCAGTGTGAGTCTGGCTCTGGCAACAGCTGCCTCACGGAATGGTATGAGGTTTTTTTTATCTATAGAGTGCTCTCCTGCATGGTAGTTACCTTATTTTCATAAAAGAAAATTATGTTTTGCATCTCTTGGTATTCTGACTTGAGCACTGAAGACCAAAACTTGGTTGTTTCTTTCAGGTTCAGATACTTTTAAATTGTGTTTTTCCTCAGAATACAATCTGATTTTTCTTTTTTTTTTTTTTTTAACATACTGAATCTTTACAGATCTGCTATGGTAAATCAAGCACCAGTTTGTTGTCCTTAGTGGTTGTATATTTCTCTAAGTAAGGACACACTCTTTTATGATAAAAATAAAGGTCAGGTCCTTTGTATGACCTTACTCAAAATTACAGATCAAAAGAGTGTTCACAAATCATGTAGACAAGCCCTCAGTGACATGGCTTAGTGGTGGCCTTGGCAGCACTGGGGGAATGGTTGGAGTTGATGATCTTAAAGGTTTTTTTCAACTTAATTGATTCTATGATTCTATAATTATATACAAATAAAAGGTTGTGCCGAAGTCCATGTGGAATATTTCATCGGGTACATAGGCTTTAGAAATGGCTTTGGAAGTGTAGTTGTAAATGCTGTTTGCCCAGTATTTTGTCGAATTTGGAGTAGTCTAAAAATGGGAGAAAGGTTAGATACAATAACAGTGATAAACGTCATTAAGGATGAAAGTCCATCAGGTTGGAAGAAGCTACTTGGGAAAATACCTTTCTCCATTTCTTTTAGTTGAGCTTTTTTTGTGTACTGTTAATTGATTATTTTTTTTTTCCCCAAAATAACTGATTTTCTTCAAAATAACGAGTCTTGCCATCTGAAACTACAGACTTTGTTGCGTAAAGGAATTGTAATGAAAAGAAATCCATAGCTGAGACTCCTTCTTTTTTTCGATCTTGTGGATACCAGGGTGTTTTTATCAGAGGGGAAAAAGCACTGTAACTGTTCATCATCTCGGCCTTTAAATTATGTACAATTTGGGTGCCTGATATTTTACCAGTAACAGGGTTTCACTTAAGAATTACTAAGTCAAGAATAAAAATCATGCCCTAAAGAGAAAATTAAGTATGTAGGTTAGGTTTAAGGGTTTCACATTAGCAGCTGGACACATACAAAGAAGGCTTGTGGTTTACTGACCTTCTGATGTTCACTTCAGGTGTCCAGATCCATGAAAGGACGAGCGTCAGTCATGTCACAGTCCAGAAGGGTCGTGTGACTGCCATTGAGACCGACAGAGGACAGATCAAATGCCAGTACTTTGTCAACTGTGCTGGCCAGGTTGAATTACTGAAATCTGTCTTTTTGTGTTTGCTTAAGGACACATGCACTTCCCTCAGTTGGTTTTTTTGTTTTGTGTTTATTTTCCCCTTTTTATGTTTCGTGTTTGGCTTAGTTTACTGGAGTAGATCACAGTCATGTTATTCAGCTTCTCAGACCAGCAGGGGTATGAAGGAGGAGAACAGTGTTTTGCTCTCTGCTTGTTACCAAAGGCTGGATGTTAACTTGCTAAGGAGCACCCTGCAACTTGTTGGTACAACTCTGCCAATGGTCTCTCTCCTGGGCGGTGTGCCCTTCTTCTGGGAAGAATTTTGTTGTGGCTATTAGTGAGAAAGTTAAACCTCTACCCTTCTCTCTCCCTCCTGCCCCCAAAATTCCTTTTGTTTTCTTTTTACTTAGTGTCCTGTCCTTTCCACTGTGAAATTACATCTGATAGTTGCTGTTTCTCAACTAGCAGCTGGCTGTCTTGATGGTATGGGTTTTAGCAGTACAAGCACCTAAATCCCAATTATTCTGCTTCTAGAGGCTGGCCTTAGCATTGGCTTTGTTATACAGATCTTGTTTTGCTTTTGTATTGTAAGTTGATGCTACTTAGTCTTGAATCAGGGCCCCACTTTTTCTAGCTCTCGTGTGAGGAACAGAAAAACAACCTTTATCCTAAATAATTCAGATCCTAAGAGAGAAAAAATCTGTATCTGTTTATGGTTTAGAGGACTTGAACCAAATCTTACATAGTCTTACATGAAAGCAAACTCACAGAGGTGACCCGTGCTTTTGTCCTGCCTTTTCTATTGGAGTTAGTTTTTTTGTTTTGTGTTCTAACCTGCACTTGTTTTTATTTCAGTGGGCCTATGAGTTGGGCCATGCTGCAGAGGAAGCAGTCAATATCCCACTCCATGCCTGTGAACACTTCTACATCCTGACGCATCCTTTGAATGAGCCTCTCTCAAGCAACTTACCAAGTAAGTCTTCTTCAGCAATACCTCACTTTTCTCCATGAATTATACCTGCCTTTCCAAGGGGGCATCTAGTTTATGATAAAAAGGCCAACTAATGGCTGTCGGTTCTCAGCTCATCTGGGATTGTGAGGTGCATTCTAGCTGAATTGCTCTAGCTATCCTCTTTCAGTGGTAGAAGGAATCTCTTGCCTTATTCTTGGAAAAGCTTTTGTCGCAGAAATTGATTTTCACAGTTTGTCAGCTTAGCAGGAGAATGGTCATGGCTCTGGATTCACTAGTAGGTGTGTCTGAGACTTGGATTGTTGCATCTGTGGGCTGGGGAGGGTGCTAGCCTTGGCACTGTGTTTTCCTTACAGGCTGCTGTCCCTAAAGGGCCCATCTATTCCTTTCCTTCAGCTGAAACTAAGGCTTTACAATGGCATTTACATGTCTGTGAACTGCAGGGGCAACCAGACACTTGAGGTCGTTGCTCCTCCCCCATATTCTGGCTTTTCAGTCTCTTAAAGAAAAGCCCCTGTGTTTAAAAACTGTGGTTGGGAAGTAGGAAGCTTTGCTTATTTACTCAATTGTTAGCAGGAGTTTCTGCTTCTAGTGATTAATGTATATATTCTCCAGGGATTTCCCCTTTCTAACCAGAGTCCCCAGGTGCTTCACTTAACTGAGTAATAACAACAAAACTTACTAGCACATACATACATACATATATATGTAGTGTGTGTATATATACACACACACACACACACACACACAACTTTCCTGTACAGGGAAAAGATTGCTATGGAACATGTCAGCTGGTATATCATAAATGCTTTAAGCTGACTACCACTGGAGGAAGCAATCCAGACTTGACTCTGTGTCCTCACCTCAGTGCTGCTCACTTTCTTTGTGCTGGTGACATGCAGTAAACTGGATGAGTGATGCATGCCCATTAAAATTAACTGTTCCTAAAATTAACTAGAAGAGGGGGAAGGCAGGACATCTCTTGGTGGAAGGTCTGGTCTTGGGTGCAGTACCAGTGTAACTAAGCCAGTATATCATAGCTTATCAGTGCCACAAGGGATCTGTCTCCCTCTTGTGTCCTCCCACTCATGGTAACACTGTTCTGCCAGCTTGGGTGCTTTTCAGGTTCAGTTCAGTTTACTCTGCTGCCCAAAAGTTAGCATGCATGGTTGTGGTGGGAGTTGATGCTGGTTTGGTAATCTGTACTGGCCCGCCAAGGTGTCATGTGAGAACCAGAATGGTGTGACATTGTGGGGCTGGGGGACTGAGGTTGACCCTTCTCATGTCAGGAGGTGGCTTGGCCCAGCTAGCAGATGGGGTCTGGTGGCATGGAACAACAGCCCAAGACAGCTATCTCTTCTCTCAGTTCTTTCCCACCTGTTTTCTTTCCTCTGCAGCGGTCGTAGACCCAGATGGCAGGATCTACATACGCAACTGGCAAGGTGGCATCCTCTCAGGCGGCTTTGAAAAAAACCCCAAACCTCTCTTCACAGAAGGACGGAACCAGCTGGAGATTCACAACCTCCAAGAAGACTGGGATCATTTTGGTATGTTAGGGAAGAAAGATTCCCACAGCAGTGAAACACCTGGCTTCAGCAGGAGGCAGAGTTGGCAACAATGCAGGCTGTTGTTGACCAGCCAGTGTGTGTGTCTGCCTTCACCTGAAAGGTGTGGGAAAGATGAATGTTCTCTCAGATTCATTTTTCTCTTCATTTGTCAGTAATTTGCACAGAACTCCTTTATCAAGGACTACCTTAATATCTGTCTAGTGTTTAAAAACACCCACTAACCCCCAGCACATACTAATTTCCTATAGTGCAGCAAGGTGCTACATAAACTTTCCATCACTCTTCCATTTAATTTGATTTTTGACTGTCAGGGCCACATGCTGCTCTTCTTGTGACGCTGGACATCAACACTGTTGACCTGCCACGTAGCTGTGGTATTTTGTTTCTGCAGCTCTCTTCAGTACTGGCTGCCAAGTGCATTTCCATCAGTGACAGTTGCTTTGTGGACAGAACTTGGTATTATTCCTTCCCAGACTTCTTACCACCATTGACAGTGGTGGTTTATTACATTCTGTCTTTCTCTTCCCATTTTATTTCTGTTCTTATATTTTGTGTGTACTTTGACACAGAGGGCTCTTTCTGTAGGAAAAAAATATAGCATGGTCGAGTTGGTGTTTTTTCCCTCTCTTATGCCTGGTAAGTTTGTGCTCTGTCATTTTCAAATTTGCCTTTTTTCAGGGATTCAGTTTTCCCTTGTGAAGGCACATGCCTCTGTATGTGATTCTAGGCATGGATGGATTATCACTGATTCCTTTCTGCAGTGGTATTACGTTCTTCCAGCTATTCCCCAGGTTAAAATGATTAATTTTACTTTCATTTCTGTGAGATACTGTATTCATCCAGGGGGTGGGGCCAAGGTGGGGTGCAGTTTTGTGCTGGCATATGCTAAAGGGTTTTAGATCTTGTAGGACTACAGATCTTCCTTGATGATACTGGCTTCACTAATGAGTTGATCGACCTCTGCCCCTTCTTTGTCTTTGATTTTCTTGGTACTGCTGAACTGAAAAGGCACTGCTTGCTGGCACCCACAAATTGCCCAAGTTTCGGAAGCAACTGCATTCTATATTCTAGCATTACCTTTTTATCAGTTCAAACATACTGAACAGTTGAGCAGAGTCAGAGCTTACTCAGCTAGTATTTGATCCTTTTCTAGGGCTGCAGTTGCTGTGGCTTGAGCTCTTGTGCTACTGCTTTGATCTCTTTCGCTGAAACACCATTTGATTTTAAAATAGCCTGTAGAGTTGCTTAGATATTGGGCTGGATACAAGAATAAATCTAACTAATCCCTCTTTATATCGATAAGAAAAAATATCTGTAGCTAAAGCTCTCATTCTGGAATTCTAATGCGTGAAAGAAGAGAAAGTGCAGGTCAGAAAGATTGGTTTTGTTTGTAATTTCTTAGATAATGTGAAATCTTATTACTGCTTATGTAAAGTGAGGAGTAGTATTAATGCTGAATCTTGAGGGCTTTTACCTTCAGCACTTTGCAGAGGTAAGTTGTGGTGACAAGAAAAACAAGACCAGATAGCCTATCCCTTTATTAACACTCGCAAATGTCAGACTGTGGAGAATTACCAAAGGACCTTACCAGCGTGACTGGGCAATGAAGTGGCAAGGAAATTCAATGAGGATAAATGTGAAATGACGCAAGTCCAGGGGGTAGGTGTGAGTACCATACAAAATGATGGGCTTTGAACTGACCTTGAGGTTGTAGTAGTTCTGTGAAGACATCAGCTCAGTAGCACTTAAAGCAAAAGACAAGTTAGGAATTATTAAGAAAGGAGCAGAAAACACAGTCATACAACACTCAGTCCTTTGTTTGCCAGACACCAGTTGTTGTTCTAGGCTGCCTTTCTCCAGAGGGCATTGTGTGACCAGAGAAGGCCTGGTGAGGGGCTGCAAGAGGCTGAGCAAAGCTTGGAAGCGTTTCCAAGGAAAGAATGTCTGAGTGGGCTGAGGAAAAGAGATGACAGAAGGGAAATAGATGGAGGTCTAAGAAATCTTGAATGAGATGGACTTGATGGAGGGGAATCTTATGCTTATTGTCTCTTCTGTTATGCCAGCTGGGAGGCATCAAAAAAAGTTAACTGAGCATGAATTTCAAAACAAAAGATGGTGATTCCTCATACAACAAATCTCTCAATACAACAAATCCTAAACATGTGGAAGTCCTTGGCGCAGTGCCTGTGGGGTGTTTTCATGACTTTGGGGAAGATGGGTCAAGTACTTAGAAGAGAGATTGAGTTCGGAGTTACTAAAAATGTAAAAGATACCAGGTTTTGAGGAAATCCTGAGCTGATAGGAAGTGGAGGCAGAGTGCATGGGACAAGCATCGTCTAGATTTGCGTGTTCTTGTTTCTTGCTAGATATCCAGTTGATGTCTGTTCCTGTTGTTTTCCCTAGCAAAACTGGACGCACTCTTGCAGTGTTGAGAACAATGCTGGACCCTAGGTCTGGACTGGTATGGCTGCTGTTATGGTATGCTGAGGGATCTGTTTCAAGTAGTTGGTTCCAGCAGGTTAATGTTTTGTCCTGTGACTGTATTGAAACACAGAAGCAATCTCCATCTGTTCAGATACTGACTCAGAACTGTGGTGCTGTCCGCTTCAAAGGTGAAGTAGCTGATGTGTCAAGACCAAAGGGTGTTACTTTCTGTCTTTTTTTTATTTGTCTCTAGAGCCACTTCTGGGTGCCCTTCTGCGCAGGATGCCAGATTTGGAGGCTCTGCAGATAATGCAGCTCGTGAACTGCCCAGAGTCCTTCACACCAGATATGCGATGTATCATGGGAGAGTCACCCACTGTTCAGGGCTACTTCGTTCTGGCTGGCATGAACTCAGCTGGTATCTCATATGGTGGGGGAGCAGGCAAGTAAGTAGTTTATGGCTGTTATCTGTTTAAGTATGGTTTTAGCCAAGAAAAGAGTGCTCCAATGGTCCTTCTGTGTAGAATATTCTTGGTCACTTCCCCTCCAACAAAGGCACCTCATCTGTTTCCAGCCTGAGTGAAAGAGTGGAGCTGTTGCCATGTTCTCATTATGTTCTCCTGTGTGTATTCCAAATCTCTGTCTCTCCTCAGGCATCACATCTCAGTGATCAGCAGCCTCCTGGGGATCAAGTGAACTTCCTTAGAATTAACTGGTTTTACCTACCAGGAAGAGAGAAAAGCTTAGCAAAGCATATATTCCCTTCTGTACTCTATGATTCCCTTTATTATCTGATTGAAGTCCTTAGATCATTCAGGTTGACACAGCAATTAATTTCTCTGAAAGCAAAGTGAGTCTGGTGCAGTCGAAGCACTGCATATGGGATGCCAGTGCTGCCAGTACTGTGAATTAATGACTGTCCTCTGCCAGTGTACTAAGAATGGAATAGTTTTCCCAGTAAAATTTAGTTCCTGTGTTCATGCAGACAGTTTGACAGGTGAAGAAGTGTGATCCCAGCAGCAAAATTACTTGCAGAATGATCGTCCCTCCCTCTGACTGCCATTTGGTTTTGGTGACCCAGCATCCCTTCTGCCATACAGCCTTCTGAACAAGCTGCTTATTTTTCATGTCAGGTCTTAGTATCTGTATTTGTCTCCACTAGTTTCTGTCGTCTAATAATTTAACTCACCAGGGAAGCAACTCATGATTTTTTTTTATGTGTCATGTGAAATACAGAGAATCTTTGCAGTGAGGTTCTCTTAAGAGTCAGAATAATTCGTGAAGCATTATTTGTTTGTTGCCACAGCCTTGAGACAAGCAGCTAAACTTCCTAATGTAACTTCTAATGATCAGTCTCAAACCCCTTTGTTTTTTTTTGTTTGCTGACTGTAAACATATCCTTCTGTTCTGCTTTGGCCTGAGCTGCGTATGTCCTGTAGCTTTGGAGCATGCCTTCCTCCTCCACTGCTGGAAGTGGAGCTAAACATAACTTGGCTGGCAGGTTGTGCTAAAGCGTATGCTGTCACTGGTGGTTTGTGGCTGAGCCTACACCAGGTACTAAAAAATCACAAAGCAGTTGACCTCCTAACTCCAACCTAAACATACTCAGTACCTTTTTTTGTAGCCTGACGATTTGTCTAGTGTCACTTAGGCTACCTGTCCAGGTGACTTCACTTACAATGTGTCAGTAACTGCTGCCATATATATTTGTTTTGGTTTAAGCCCAGCCTGTAACCGAGAACCACGCAGCCGCTCACTCACTCCCTGCCCTTGTTCCTCCCCGCCCTTGTTCCTCCCCCTGCTCCTGGAGGGATGGGGAGGAGAATGGAAAGAATGTAACTCCTGCGGGTTGAGATAAGAACAGTCCAGTAACTAAGGTATTACACAAACCACTGCTGCTACCACCAATAATAATGATAAGGGAAGTAATGAGGGGAGAGAATACCACCGCTCACCACCCGCCAACTGATACCCAGGCGATCTAGCCTTTCTCACAGTAAAGAATTTCTTCCTGATGTTAACGTGGAACCTTCTATGCTCCAGTTTACATCCATTGCCCCTTGTCCTATCACTGGATATCACTGAAAAAAGCCTAGCTCCGTCATCCTGACACCCACCCGTTACATATTTGTAAACACTGATGAGGTCACCTCTCAGTCTCCTCCAAGCTGAAGAGACCCAGCTCCTTCAGCCTTTCCCCATAAGGGAGGTGTTCCACTCCCCTAATCATCTTTGTGGCTCTGCGCTGGACTCTTTCAAGCAGTTCCCTGTCCTTCTTGAACTGAGGGGCCCAGAATTGGATGCAATATTCCAGATGCAGCCTCACCAAGGCAGAATAGAGGGGGAGGAGAATCTCTCTTGACCTACTAACCACACCCTTTCTAATGCACCCCAGGATGCCATTTGCCTTCTTGGCCACAAAGGCGCATTGCTGGCTCATGGTCATCCTCCTATCCACCAGGACCCCCAGGTCCCTTTCCCCTTCGCTACTTTCCAGCAGGTCAGTCCCCAACCTGTACTGGTACATGGGGTTGTTCTTCCCCAGATGCAAGACTCTACACTTGCCCTTGTTGAATTTCATCAAATTTCTCCCCGCCCAACTCTCCAGCCTGTCCAGGTCTCGCTGAATGGCAACACAGCCTTCTGGTGTGTCAGCCACTCCTCCCAGTTTAGTGTCATCAGCGAACTTGCTGAGAGTACACTCGGTTCCCTCATCCAGGTCGTTGATGAAAATATTAAACAGCACTGGTCCCAGCACCGACCCCTGAGGGACTCCACTAGTCACAGACCTCCAGCTAGATTCTGCACCATTGACCACAACTCTCTGCCTTCTTCCTTCCAACCAGTTCTTGATCCACCTCACTACTTGATCGTCAAGCCCACACTTCCTTAGCTTATCTGTGAGAATGCTGTGGGAGACAGTATCAAATGCCTTACTGAAATCAAGAAAAACCACATCTACTGCTCTACCATCATCCCTCCACCTAGTCACTTCCTCATAGAAGGCTATAAGGTTGGTCAAACATGACTTCCCCCTCATAAAACCATGTTGGCTGTTCTTAATAACCCCCTCATCCTTGATATGCCTAGAAATGGAGTCAAGAATAAGTTGTTCCACCACCTTTCCAGGGATGGAGGTAAGGCTGACCGGTCTATAATTACCCGGGTCCTCCTTCTTGCCCTTCTTACAGACTGGTGTGACATTTGCCATCCTCCAATCCTCAGGCACCTCTCCTGTTTCCCATGGCTTACCAAAGATGATGGAGAGTGGCCGAGCAATGACCTCCGCCAGCTCCCTCAGCACCCGTGGGTGTATTCCATCTGGACCCATCGATTTATAGATGTCCAGATTGCATAGCTGATCCCTAACCCAATCCTCATCTACCAAAGCAAACTCCTCCTTTGTCCTGACTCCTTCTGGGGCAATAGGAATCTGGGTCCCCCAGGGAGAGTCTGCAGGAGTAAAGACAGAGGCAAAGAAGGCATTCAGCACCTCTGCCTTCTTTATATCCTCTGTCTCCAGGGCACCCACCTCGTTCAGCAGTGGGCCTATATTGCCTCTTGTGTTAGTTTTATTTGCTATGTATTTGAAGAAGCCCTTTCTATTGTCCTTAACCTGACTAGCAAGATTAAGTTCCAAGGAGGCCTTAGCTGTCCTGATTGCCTCCCTACATCCTCTAACAACTGTCCTATATTCCTCCCAAGTGGCCAGCCCCTCTTTCCATAATCCATAGATTCTCCTTTTCCACTTGAGTTTGCCCAGCAGCTCCTTTTAACCATGCTAGTCTCCTAGCTCCCTTACTTGATTTCCTGACCATTGGGTCGCTTGGGACGCATATATATATATATACATATATATATATATATACTCATCCACCCACACACAAAGGGTGAGGTATCATTCCTGAGTCCATGGGCCAATCCCTGTAAAGCTGCTGAGTTCATCCGGTCCATGATGTCAGGCTCCATCTCTTGTAACAGTCTTTCAGAGTGGATTGACGCTGTGCAGTGTTGGATTGTTGCCTGCTGATGACACTGCGGAACTCATCACTGCTGAGCTCATCTGGTTTCATTAAAGTTCATTCTTTGTTGGGATGATGATCAGAGGGAAGTCAGGGCCAGCCACTGGTGACCTGAAGACATCTAGTTGGTGGGCTATAAAAGTGCTACATAGCAGGCAATAGCATATAATTGAGTTCATTGGCTGTTTTCCCCTAAAATCATATCCCCTTGAGGTACACATTGGACTTCCCCATCTTTGCACATTACCCCCCAAATGTATCCACGTCTGTGAGCAAAAACAATCCCACAAGTGGGTTTGCCTTTACGTGAAGAATGAATAACCGAGACTGTCTTCCCCAGCAAATTCTTTATGTGCACCACAGGAGCTTTATCCCCCTCTACAGTATGTGAAAGTTCTGACTGGGCTGGGCCAGCCCTGGTGGCAGATTCTCTAGTGTTGACCACCCAGGTGGCCTTTGGTGTGTATCCCGATGTTTGAAAGTTCCCCCACCCATTGCTCTCAGTGTAGTTTTTAACAGCCCATTGTACTGTTTGATTTTCCCAGAGGCTGGTGCATGGTAGGGGATGTGATGTACCCACTCAATGCCATGCTGTTCGGCCCAAGTGTCTATAAGGTTGTTCGGAAATGAGTCTCATTATCCGACTCCCTTCTCTCTGGGGTGCCATGTCGCCACAAAATCTCTTTCTCAAGGCCCAGGATAGTGTTCCGTGCAGTGGCATGGGGCACAGCTTATGTTTCCAGCCATCCGGTGGTTGCTTCCACTGTGGTAAGCACATGGCGCTTGCCTTGGCGGCTTGGTGGCAGTGTGATACAGTCAATCTGCCAGGCCTCCCCATATTTATACTTCAGCCATCGTCCTCCATACCAAAGAGGGTTTAACCATTTAGCTTGCTTAACTGCAGCATGTTACTCATTCGTGAATAACCTGGGCATAGTGTCCATTGTTAAGTCCACCCCTCAATCGTGAGCCCATCTGTATGTTGCATTTCTGCCCTGATGGCCTGAAGTGTCATGGGCCCACCAAGCCAAAAATAATTCACCCTTATGTTGCCAGTCTAAGTCCATCTGAGCCACTTCAATCTTAGCAGCTTTATTCACCTGTTGGTTGTTCTGGTGTTCCTCAGCGGCCCAACTCTTGGGTACATGAGCATCTGCATGGCGTACCTTCACCACCAGGTTCTGCATCTGGGCAGTGATATCTTTCCACAGTGCAGCAGCCCAGATAGGTTTACCTCTGCGTTGCCAGTTGCTCTGCTTCCATTACTGCAACCACCCCTACAGGGCGTTTGCCACTATCCATGAGTCAGTATAGAGAAAAAGTACTGGCCCCTTTTCTCATTCAGCAGTGTCCAGGGCCAGCTGGATGGCTTTCACCTCAGCAAACTGACTCAATTCACCCTCTCCTTCAGCAGTTTCTGCAACTTGTCGTTGAGGATTCCATACAGCTGCCTTCCATCTCCGATGCTTTCCCACATTATGGCAGGGCCCATCAGTGAACAAGGCATACTGCTTTCCACTTTCTGACAGTTTATTATATGCTTCAGCACGCATCACATCCTCCTCTGGTGACATTCCAAATCTTTGCCCTCTGGCCAGTCCATGATGACTTCTAGAATTCCTGGACGACTGGGATTTCCTGCTTGAGCTCATTGTGTAATTTGTGCAGGCCACTTACTCCATGTGGCATCGGTTGCATGATGTGTAGAGGAGACCCGACCTTTGAACATCCAGCCCAGCACGGGCAACCGGGGTGCCAGGAGGAGCTGTGCTTCAGTACCAGTCACTTCTGAAGCAGCTCAAACCTCTTCATAGACTGCCAGTGTCTCTTTTTCAGTTGGGGTATAGCTGGCCTCAGATCCTCTGTATCCCCAGCTCCAAAAGCCAAGGGGTCGGCCTGGAGTCTCCTTGGAGCTTTCTGCCAGAGGCTCCAGGTAGGACCATTCTCCCTGGCTGTGTGTAGAGCACATTTTTTACATCAGGCCTGGTCCAAACTGGACCAGGGGCTACTGCATGAACTATCTCTCGTTTAATTTGCTCAAAGGGTTGTTGTTGCTTAGGGCCCCATTTAAAATCTTTCTTCTTCCAGGTCACATGGTAGAGAGGGCTTACAACTGAACCGTAATTTGGGATGTGCATTCTCCAGAGCCCCACTGCACCCAAGAAAGCTTGTGTTTCTTTCTTATTAGCTTGTGGAGACATTGCTGTTATCTTGTTCATCACATCTGTAGGGATCTGGCGATGTCCATCTTGCCATTTTATTCCCAAAAATTGAATCTCCTGTGCAGGTCCCTTGACCTCACTCCATTTTATGTCAGAACTGGCTTTCAGCAGGATTTGGATTATTTTCCTCCCTTTCTCAAAGACTTCTTCTACTGTATCGCCCCACACAATAATGTCATCAATATATTGCAGATGTTCTGGAGCTTGCCCCTGTTCCAGTGCAGTCTGGATCAGTCCAGGGCAGATGGTAGGGCTGTGTTTTCAACCCTGGGGCAGTCGGTTCCAAGTGTACTGGACGCCCCTCCAAGTACAAGCAAACTGTGACCTGCACTCTGCTGCTAAAGGAATTGAGAAAAATACATCGGCAGTATCAGTTGTGGCATACCACTTGGCTGCCTTTGACTTCAGTTCATACTGAAGTTCTAGCATGTTTGGTATGGCAGCACTCAGTGGTGGTATGACTTCGTTCAGGCCACAATAGTTACTGTTAGTCTCCACTCTCCGTTAGACTTTTGCACTGGCCATATGGGGCTGTTAAAGGGTGGGCAGGTCCTACTGGTCACTCCTTGGTTCTCCAGTCTACAGATCAGCCTACGGATGGGAATCCGGGAGTCTCGGTTGGTGTGATGTTGCCACCAGTGCACTGTTGTGTTAGCAATTGGCACTTGTTGTTCTTTGACCTTCAGCAGCCCCACAACAAAAGGATCCTCTGAGAAACCAGGCAAGGTGGACAGCTACTCAATTTCCTCAGTCTCCAAAGCAGCAATACCAAAAGCCCATTGGTACCCTTTTAGGTCTTTGAAGTACTCTCTCCTGAGGTAGACTATGCTGAGGATGCATGGAGCCTCTGGACCAGTCACAATAGGGTGCTTTTGCCACATATTCCCAGTCAGGTTGGTTTCAGCCTCCAGTATAGTTTAACTCTTGGGATCCTCCTGTCACTCCAGAAATATAAATGGGTTCCACCTCTTGATAGCTTGATGGCAGGATACACTGTACACTGGTATCTAATAGAGCCTTATACTTCTGTGGGACTGATGTGCCAGGCCATCTGCACCACACAGTCCCGTAAATCCTATTGTCCCTTACCTCCACCTGGCTGGAGGCAGGGCCCCTCTAATAGTGATTGCCATACTGGTCACTTACACCTTGTAGAAAGAAAACACATCTTTATCATGGGAGCTGGAGTAAAATCAGCTCTTCCACTCCATCTGGGAAACTACTCACCAGAGACTGAAGCCGCAGCTTTCATGGGATAATCATCCTTGACCTTTGTTCTCCAATTCACGCACCCATTCCTCAAGGGATGACGTAGGTTTTCTGTCCCGCTTCTTCATGTCTTCTCCGTGATCCTGCAGGTAAAATTATAGGGTGGCCTGTGGCATGTACCTCCTATATGTTCTCTCTCCAGCAGTAGGACACCTTTTGTTAATAGCTGAGACGTGTGTTGTCGCACATGGGGAGCTGGATAGATCAGATAGATCGTCTCTCAATTGCTTGAACTCCTGAGACAGCTTTTCCACAGCTGAAATGACGGAAGGGGTGAGATGGTCTTCGAACTTTCAGAGTTGACAGATCACTTTATCCACTGTTGGTGGTACTACGTCATGCCAGGTTATTGATGCCAGTGTGTGGGCATATGATGACGGTGGACTCCATGTAAATTTCTGCCACATGGGTCATGTACATTCGACTTCATCTGGATCTAAAGATGCATCCCCAGCATCTGGCATATGTAGATTGTCTCTGCGATGGCTGATTCCCTCAGAGATCGGATGCTCTGTCACGGTCCAGTTGGCCAAACCACTCATAACATCGTCCTTGTACAGAAACCTTTCTTTCACAGCTGCTAAGAGGCGCCTCCAAAGGCTGATGGACCATGTCTCTTTTGCAGTCGCTTTGTTGATTCCCCCTTCCCTACCTAGCAAATGATCGCAGCTGCTTGGCTTCCCTGTCTTCTAGTTTGTGACCCTCGGCCCCATTGTCCCAGCATCGGAGCAGCCAGGTGATGATGTGCTCCCCTGATTGATGGGTAAAATCTTTCCGCATGTTCTGTAGCTCAGTTGAGGTCCAGGGTCAAGAAGTCACCTCTTCTTCTTCCTCTTCTTCTGATCCACATAATAATAATTCTTGTTCAGATGCTGTCCCATGTAGTTAGTATGTTAGTTTTTCATCTTTCTTCACTGTACAGGTTGCTTTTTGTGCCTCTTGTTTGCTTTTCCCCCTACGTGCAGAGGCAACCAGTATTGGCACAAATTGGTCCTTTGGTTTGGCTGCAGTGATTATCACTGTACTTGGAGTGGCTGCAGTATCTGTCGTCGGGGTTGGTGCAGCCTCTGTGCTTGGGAGTTGCTACTGGCACCAGCAGCTGCACTGCCTGTTGCAGTCAGGGTTTGAGTAGCTGCTGTGCTTGTCACTGGGGTTGGTGTAGTTGCTGTGCTTGGAGTTGGAGTAGCTGTGTTGTCTGTTGCTTTGCTATCAGATCCAGAGACATCTTTTTCTCTTTGAAGGTGCTGGATAGTGTTGAACAGGGCTCTATAAGCATAGGCCAAGCCACAGCACGTCGCCATGATTTGTCCCTCTCTCATATGACCAGGATGACAACACACCTCATTTAAGTGTTCTATTAGTTTTTCTGGATTTTGCACCTGTTCAGTGGTGAAGTTGCAAAGCACTGGAGGGGCCCACTGGCCTGCATACTTGCCCATACGATCCCACACACCCTGCCACTCATGACTGTCCAGCCTCAAGGGAAATATCTTGGGCCTGCTATATCGTCGTGTAACCCTAGACAAGACTCAAATTCAACTCTGCTTAACTTTCAAGATCAGACAAAATGGTTGTGGATAAAACACACTCTGTATGCATGCCAACATGGTGATACCCATCACAATCAGCAGGCAGGTCTCAAGGGTACCCAAACACCATTGAAAACCTTCAGAACACTCAAGTGATGCTGTAAATAGTCTGATGGGGGAGCTGGGGGTGTAAGGGAATGTCTTCATAGGTTGACCACTGAAGGAGGAAAAAAAAGATGTGTAATTGCTAAACACTTCTATTATATACCTCCCAGAGTACAGAGACGATGACCACACTGGGAACGCAAGCCAGATCAGTTTCATGATCAATGAGTCTATTGTATTACAAGTCATTACCGTAAAGTACAATGAAATAAAAACCTTAGCCAAAGCCTCCCAGGCAATAAAGGCTAAAACAGCAAATGATGGCTGTAAGTGAGGTACAACATGCTGAAACTCCAAGATCAAGAGTAACAACTTTGAGAGCCAACAAATCAGCATTGTGATGAGTGGCTATTAATCCGAAACAATGAATGCTTAGCCCAAATAGGATTAGACACACGCTGGTCAGATCTGTTGTTATCTCAACCCTTCGTGCCCCACGTTGGGCATCACAAAGAACTGTCATGGTTTAAGGCCAGCCAGCAACCCAGAACCACATAGTTGCTCTCTCACTGCCCCACTTCCTCCCTGCTTCTCCCAGAGGGATGGGGAGGAGAATCAAAAGAGTGCAATTCCCATGGGTTGAGATAAGAACAGTCCAGTAACTAAGGTATAACACAAACCATTGCTGCTATCACCAATAATAATAATGATAAGGGAAATAACAAGAGGAAAGAATACAACCACTCACCACCCGCCCACTGATACCCTTCTAGCGATCTAGCCCTTCTGGGTAACTGCCCCCAGTTTATATACTGGGCATGACGTGCTGTGGTATGGAATACCTCTTTGGTTAGTTTGGGTCAGGTGTCCTGTCTCTGCTTCCTCCCGGCTCCCCCTGCTCCCTGGCAGAGCGTGAGACCCAGAAAGTCCTTGGTCAGAGTAAACATTACTGAGCACCAACTAAAAACATCGGTGTTATCAGCACTGTTCCCAGGCTGGAAGTCAAAATCACAGCACTGCACCAGCTACTGATAAGGAAAAAATGACTGCTACTGCTGAACCCAGGACAATATTTCATCCTAATGAGAAATTAATAATTTGGAAATCTGGTCTATGGGTTTTCTAAAGGGAAACCTTCCAGATTATGCTAGTATTTAAAATACCATGTTAGTTGTCTTCTCTCTCCCTACCACAACCAATTTTCATGTCCAAATTGCCTTACTTCTGACTTCAAAGCTAGACTCATTCCCTGAAGACATTGGCTGATCTGAGTCGTTCTTTACTTCTCCCATCAGGTACCTGGCAGAATGGATGGTAAACGGGTATCCCTCAGAAAATGTCTGGCCTCTGGATTTGAAACGTTTTGGTACCCTTCAGAGCAGTCGCACTTTCCTCCGTCACCGTGTGATGGAAGTAATGCGTAAGTGAGGTCTTTGCATTCAGTGCTGGCCAGCATATCCAAGATTTTACTCTTTGCTGCTGTCATCACTCGGAGAACCATTTTCCTGCTTCCTGGCCTCCTCTGTGGCAATACAACCTCTTCCCAGGAGGAAGGAAAGGGTAGTGGTTTGGGTTTTTTTTTTGTTAGTGGCATTCTTACTAACTTTTCTCAAGGAAATGCTGTTGGTACCATGTTGTCTTCTATTTCTGTCCCTTGCATCTGCTATGGGTAAATTTTTGCATGTCTGTGTTAAGATCCAGCCTCATAAAATGGTGCCACGGTCTTAAGTGGGAATATTAAACTGTTTCAAACATTGTCATTCGTTGCACATCATTACAGTGTAGAAATACCATCGCTTCCAACTTATGAGTATGTGAAAAGGTTATCTTGCATCGTTCAGGAAGTCTTTGTAAACATATTCTGCTTTCTCCTGCCACAGTTTGTGATAAATACCTTGCAGAACAGATTTGAGATGTCATTCCTGTCTAAAGCCATGCTTGGTTTCCTCTTATTGTTTTATTATCTATCCTGGAAAATGTGGACAGCTTCTTGTCAAGGTTCAAATGAAGTGCTCCACAAACAGCAAAAAAGCAACAATTACCTGAATACTAAGTCAAAACTAAAAATGTGTTCACGTGAAAGCAGAAAAGTTGGGTAAACCGTTAGCCCTGCTAAATGTAGGGAATCAAAACCTTAAGCTTTGACCTTCCTTCCAGAAATACCACTTTATACTGTGGGTGTTATTCTGCAGTTGCTTCCCAGTAGAGATCTCAATTCTGATAGCTAGAGAATCACTCTAATTGTTAGAAGAGAGCTACTGTGTTCCATTTCTGCAGTGGTACATTCCCATTCTAATCTATACTTCCCACTGTTTTCAGGAGTACCAATAACACATAATGGCAGTAAAATAATAAAATCGTTTGCCATGAAGCAAAAACAAGAGAAGTGTTCAGTAAGAAATATTTGGCTTATCTTCGATTTTAAGCAGTTTATAACCTGCCTGGAAACTTAACATTTATCATAGAATCATAGAATAGTTAGGGTTGGAAAGGACCTTAAGATCATCAAGTTCCAACGCCCACTGCCAATGATGGAGCATTCACAGCCTCCCTGGGCAACCTATTCCAGTGCCTCACCACCCTAACAGGAAAGAATTTCCTCCTTATATACGATCTAAACTTCCCCTGTTTAAGTTTTAACCCGTTACCCCCTGTCCTACCACGACAGTCCCTAATGAAGAGTCACTCCCTGGCATCCCTATAGGCCCCCTTATTCAAGCATCCTTGAGTTATTAATCCCCACTGGTAACCAGGGAGGTTGCTAACCATTTATTAGGGTAAATTGCTTTCTAAATAAGAACATTCTGTATTGGCTGAAAAGTTATAGGACCCTTTTCAGTTTGGAAAAACTTAAATAATTAGAAGAGGCTGAACTGTCAATATTTAAGAAGTTGAATTAGATGATCTCTGTAGCTGGGGGCTGCCTACCCCAGCATAAGTGTGTGATACAGTGTGCTGACAGGGAAGAATCATGCATAGTTAATACTAGTTGATATGGCTTCATGAAAAATGGAGAGGTTCTGTTATATTGACAGTGTTTTCCTGAGAACAGAAGTATCTATAAGTAGTCTGTGCAAATACTGCTACTCTGATTTTGAATAGCTGTAAATGGATCAAAACAGATCTGTTGATTTTCAGAGACAGGAGAGGAAAGTCAGAACTGTTTTGAGGGAATTTTATTAATGGTTCAGATATTAGTAAGTATTGATAATCTGGACAAAAAGTTTAGATAAAGATAATAATTTTGCCTAATTATGGATCTTTGTGACCACTGCAGCCCTGATGTGTGATCTGAAAGTTCCCCGCTGGGACTTCCAGACTGGCAGGCAGCTGCGTACCTCACCACTGTACGACCGTCTGGATGCTCAGGGAGCGAGGTGGATGGAGAAGCATGGATTTGAGAGAGTCAAATATTTTGTGCCACCTGGTAATGGTGAGATGACGTTTTCCTCTGCCTTGTGGATCTGTATTGGTCTGTGTAAGTTCTTAGTTCATCCAGTTCATTAATTGTCCCTTTGATTGTTCTTTATATTAGATCTGCTGGATTTGGGTCAGAGCAAGACCTTTTACAAACCAGACTGGTTTGATATTGTGGGTTCTGAAGTTAAGTGCTGTAAGGAAGCGGTTTGTGTCATCGACATGTCATCTTTTACCAAGTTTGAAATAAGTGTAAGTACCTACCAAGTGACAGAATATCAGCCTGGTAAACAGAATGGTTCGGGTTGGAAGGGACCTTAAAGCTCATCCAGTTCCAGCCCCCAGGCAGGGACACATTCCACTAGACCAGGTTGCTCCAAGCCCCTTCCAACCTGGCCTTGAGCACTGCCAGGGATGGGTCAGCCACAGCTTCTCTGAGCTGTGCCAATGTCTCACAAGCCTCACAGGGAAGAACTTCTTCCTAAGATCTCATCTCGGTCTGTCCTTTGTCAGTTCAAAGCCACTCTACCTTGTCCTGTCCAAGGGTCAAGACAGGCCCTTGTCAAAAGCCCCTCTCCAGTTTTCTTGTCAGCCTCTTTAGGCACTGGAAGGCTGCTATATAAGGTCTCCCCAGAGCCTTCTCTGGGCTGAACAAGCCCAGCTCTCTCAGCCTGTCTCTAGAGCAGAGGTACTCCAGCCCTTAGAGCATCTCTGTGACCTCCTCTGGACTTACTCCAACAGCTCCACATCCACATTTATTTTATTATTGACTGCTTTTGCAGAATTCTGTGCATACTGTTGAGGTTAGCTAGAGGAAGTTAAGCTTCATGACCAAATTCAGGATATACCACAATATTTAGCACAGATTGCTTTTTGTCTGTTGAGGGCCCAGTTTATAGAAATACCAGCTTAGTCTATAAATAGAATTTGACCCCAAGCACTATGGCACCATTGTACGCTTCAGACATCACTGTCACTGTTATTACAAATGGAAAAAATTTGGGCCAGGACGTTGATGCCGTCTTAAACTGCCCCAGTAGGTTTGCCCTGCTCAGGCAGCTCATCTGACTTGCTCTCCCTTTCAATTCCTGTAGTCCACAGGAGACGAGGCCCTGGAGAGTCTGCAATATCTCTTCTCCAATGACCTGGATGTACCAGTTGGGCATGTTGTGCATACAGGCATGCTTAATGAGAAAGGAGGTTATGAGAATGACTGCAGCATAGCACGGCTGAGCAAACGCAGGTGGGTATGCAGACAGCGTCTTTATCCATCACCCTTCAGATGTTAGAGCCTTTGAGAACCAGCTAATGAAGATCATAAACTTTTTTGCCATTGTAAATTAAAAAGAAAAGTTGCAGTTTTCCACTTGTATTCGTAATTCAGTAACCCCAGTGAAAGGGACCTCCTAAATTTACAAATATTGTGGAAAACATGCCTTTTTCTGTGACTACAGATGGACAGCATCATTAGGCCTTCAGATGGTTAATTTCTCAATTGAAATGCCAATTGTTTTCAGCAGTCATTAGAGTTTATTAACTTAGGTAATTATTTGAAGTGCAAACCACATGCTTCCTCATGGGCTTCTGGCTAATCTCCTCTTTGGAGCTGCGTGCTGATGCTACTACTTGATTATTTCACTTGTGTTGCAGTACAGGTGCTCTTAATGCTCAGGTCTTCTGTATCTTGTGACTCTTTTTTGTGCACTCTGGTGCAAACACACGTGATCACAGGATCTTACCCTTTGACTCAACAGTTTGGGTTCTCTTTGGAATTTAATAGAAAAATTTTCTTCATGGGGATGTCCCAGCTGAATGTTGGTTTTATTTCTCTGGAGCGTTTTCTATGTGTGCTTTCATTGTGTTTGTGTGAACGCATTCTTCTTTGCTGCTCTTTCAATTAGAAACAGCTTTTCTTTCTCTTCCTCTTCTGTCTGCATTCATGCATTGCTTCTAAGTATTGTTCTTCTCTGTGTGAAACCAGTAGCTTTCCTTCTTGCCTAGTCTTTTCTGCAGATGTTATCTCTGTCAATAATGTACTTTAACTACAGTTTGTGTGAAAGAGAGTTCCACAACAAGTAGCTCATTTTCACATATCAAGCAGAGTTCTTTTTTTGGAAACTGCTAATAATAACCACCATTGTGTGTGACAAGGCTTGGGCTGAAGCAGGAAGTTACTGTGTGAGCCTTGCGCTCTTCTGACTGTTGGAGCAGACAGTCAGCTGGCATGAAGAGCTGTGAATACCTTCTGCAAAATGATTGTGGCTGCTGAGATACTCTGTGAACTTTCTGTAGAACTGCCTCTGTTCCACTTCTAGTCACTTCTTTTCACCAGACTCCTGATAATGCTCAAAGGCCGGGGTTTCTTGTCGTGACAGATGTGGTGGCACTGATCCAGAGACGTTAGCTGTGGTTTTTGTGTGATTCAGTCCTGTTAGCTTGGGAACTGCCAAATGGCTCCAGTAGTTCATGAACAAAAAATTAACGGAATCACCTTGTGGCTGTCCATTCATTGTTTCTTGGGTTTGTCTGTTCCAGCTTCTTCATGATTTCCCCTACTGACCAACAAGTTCATTGCTGGGCCTGGCTGAAGAACCACTTGCCTGATGACAGCAATCTGACCATGGAAGACGTGACCTGGAAATACACAGGCAAGAAATCGCCGAAGGCCGACCTCCTTATACAGACTGAAATCACAAGTGGTGTCCTGTGCTGCCTGTCAGTCAATTGTTAAAGTGTCCAAACTGGTGACTGGGTCTCTTGTCCAAACAGCAAAATGAAAACAGCAATACTGAGGCTTCCTTCTAGCAAGCCATGGGCTGGGAAACAGCTTTCCTTTCCTGTGGACTGTCAGGAGAGAGAGCTTAATGACTGATAAATTTGTCTGGACAGGGTGCTGGGACATCTAGTCTAGGTCATGCTTTGCAAGGAAAGGCTGGATGAGATGATTCTTCAGCATCCCTTCCAACCTGGGATTCTGTAGCTCTTCATTCTTAAATGTAAACTTAACCTATTAGTTTGATAAACGCATAAGACTTTAGAAATTGAGGCATGTGCTTATGCAAGTTAGACACCACACAAGACTTCTATAGTCTCGTCCTAATAGTGTTACCTTCCCCTCTTTAGCTCTCAATCTGATCGGCCCCCGTGCTGTGGATGTCTTGTCAGAGTTGTCATATGCCCCAATAACTCCAGAGCACTTTCCCTCTTTCTTTTGCAAGGTGAGTGAGTGTGTTTCCTTCCTCCTCACCCTGCTAGGCTATGTGAAGCATGTATAGAAGGAGGGGAAGAAAAATATTTTGGATAGTTAGAGGGAAATTTAGATTTATATATGTGTTTACTGCAGTTACTGAGCTAGGCTGGTAATGAACTCACTAGGCTCACTTTAACTACTTCTTTTTGGGTTCTGCCTGCTAAATACATAGATGGATATGCATGTGTTCAGTATTGCACTCACTGTAGGCTTGGTGCCATTTGATTTATTGGCATATTTCATATAATCAATTACAAAGCTGCCAGTCAGACGGGCAGCTGGGATTGGTGTCTCAGGAGTGATTGTCTCCTGTCACGATAAAAAACAGAGCAGATAGCTGCTGTTCAGCTTCTGCCTTTATCTGGAATACAAGCCTGTGTCCTGACCTAGTTCCAAGGCATGTTGCCAAGTGTCATGAAGGGATGAAGAAGTCTGGGTAATGTGACATCACAATTTGAATTTCTAAATTCAGAATTTTTTGCCAGTGTGTGTGGTGAAATACAGTGAGGAAGGGGAAAGAGGGCTGGCCAGTGTGGTTTGTGTTATGCATTGTGCTCCTTCTGGATCTGTGTGCTGTATTCCAGTTTGGATGATTTCACCCTTCTGATTCTGCAGGAGATGAGCGTGGGCTATGCTAATGGCATCCGTGTGATGAGTATCACTCACACAGGAGAACCTGGATTCATGCTTTATATCCCCATAGAGGTAAGAGTATGCTGTAGCCTTAGCAAGGTAAAACAGTCACTTGCATGCATAATCAGAAACACTTCCAGGTTGGCCCAGGGTAAGGAAGCATGAGAAAGCTGCCTGCAGGAGGGGGAGGGGGTGGTTTCCCTGCTTTGTAGGGCATTCCAGTTCGAAAGACCTCTTGTACTCCAGCAGCAGAGCACAGCAACAATCCTGGTGATGTCGAATGCTGTTGCTCTCTCCTGGTGTTAGTTTGCAGCTCTGTGTGTCACCCTTCCTTTGCAGTATGCCCTTCATGTGTACAATGAGGTGATGAACATGGGACAGAAGTACGGGATTCGCAATGCCGGTTATTACGCACTCCGCAGCCTGCGCATTGAGAAGTTCTTTGCATTCTGGGGCCAGGATCTGGATGCTTTTACCACTCCTATGGAGTGTGGACGTGAGTTCCAGGTCAAGCTGGACAAGGTACACCACCATCTCCTGCACTAGAGTGGGTGGGAAGGCAGTACTGAAATGAAGAGGCCTCCATCCACGTAGACAGATGTCATTGTTACTGTGTACAGTGCATAACTGTAACCTGTGTTCTTGTACTTCAGGAATTCGCAAAAATACTAGAAGCATTCTGTCTTCCTCCTTTCTGGACTGCATTCCCAGTGATGGGTGCAGTATTCTGGGTCACTCCTGTGTGTGATGTGCAGTATGCTGGGGGGTGATGCATACTTTACAGATGCTCAGAGTTCATGTTTCTCGCAGTTGTTTTCCCAGTGTGATGAAGCAAAAGCCAGCCTGTGCGCCAGTGGGCATTTAATAATGTTAAATATGAGGACAAGCACCAAGAACAGATGCTTTCTATTTTCACTAAAACAGAGGAGTTCTTTATTTTTACTGAAACATAGAACAGCATAGAGTTTGATCTTCCTTTTGTGGTGGCAGGTGCTGTCACTGTCACTTGCTTATCTGCTTTTTGCATTCTTTGCATGAGCTGAAACAAATGCTTGAATCAGTTCAAGAAAGGAATGCAGTGATTGGGGATATAAATTTCATATGTTGTCACAGTTTCCCTCTGATTTGTAAACCAGGATAGACTTCTGGAACCAGAAAAAATCGCAAAAATTAGAACGGTAATGGGGTTTTTGCTGTGGTAAAAATGAGAATTATTTTTTTAAAGGCACATTTTCACATACATTTTTATGTCTTTTTAACATCTGGAACAATGGACATGACAGGAAAGCTGCTTTCTGAGTGAGCTGTTTGTGTATAGAAGCAGCTTGTCTTGGTAGGGCATAAGCTCCAAGCATAAACTGATCTTGTGTCATTAAACTTTTCTGCTAAAACTCAACAGATGCTACAGTTCATGTTCCTTCCATCAGCTGATGCTTCCTGTTCCCCACAGGGAATGCAGTTTGTTGGCCAGGAAGCGCTGCTGGAACAGAAGCAGAATGGTGTATACAAGCGTTTTACCATGTTCATTCTTGAGGACCATGACACAGATGCAGACCTCTGGCCCTGGTGGGGGGAGCCCATCTTCCGCAATGGCCGCTATGTGGGCAAGACCACCAGCAGTGCCTACAGCTACACTCTGGAGCGCCATGTCTGCCTCGGCTTCGTGCACCACTTTGATGAGAAGACAGGAGAAGAGCTGGTGGTGACAACTGACTTCATCAACCAGGGCGAGTATGAGATCGACATTGCTGGGCACCGCTTCCAGGCCAAAGCCAAGCTTTACCCCTTCAGCTCCTTTTTCACACACCGTCGCCGCAAGGATGAGATGGAACTGAGTGGCTACCAGGGGGAGTAGTCCTGACTAGACTAACCTGCTCCTTTTCCCAGGCTGGTCTTCTCCCACCATCTTCCAGTCCTTTCTCCTCACCCATATATTTCTTTCTTTTCCTTTCTTGTGTTGCAACTTTTAAACTTTTTCCAGTGTGTTAAATTTTGTATATTTTAAAACTTTAATTTTCAAGCTTTCCCAATCCAGTCTGTCTCCATCCTTCAGCCCTCTGCTTGCCAGGCTCTCCTGTGCCCCAGTGGATGAAGCACAGTGGCACAGATGCATCCAGAAGTCCATAGTAAGCCTGTACAGGAGTGAACCCCACCAGAGGCCCTAACCCTGTGGTGATGGGAAGGGTTCAGGTGAACCTTCCTGAGGACTTAAACCCTTCCTATCTCTTGGGAAGTGCAAGTGCAGTGCAAGGCATGAGACAGCAGCTCTTTGCTGCCTGTAGTTCAAATGAATGCTGTGACTTCCCCCTGCTCTCCACATATCACACCGTAGAGGGGTCGCTGCGTCAATGCGCACAGCAGTAGAATGACCTGCTGCCTCACTGGCATGAGACATAGGTTGTGAGAGCAGCAGCCAAGAGTCAGGTTTTGGTAGATTCCAGTTTTAAAGTGTGTTGTTTGTTGTTGGGATTGGATTCTTTGCGTGGGGTCACTGAAGCTTAAATGGCCTTCTATAAATAGAATTGAAGATCAGTATGTGCATTTCACATGTGTAAAGGGATGGGATTTGGTGGGGGGGGGATGTTTTATTAGCAAAAATAGTGATTTCTAACAAGGACAGCTGTTAGTGTTTAATGTTAATAGCATTGTTGAAATGCTGCTTCTGTTTCAGCTGCACAGTGTACAATCAATATGGGGATTTTCTTTTTTCTGTTTATGTGACTTGGTTAAGCTTGTCTGGGAAGGTTCATGTAAAACTTGTGTTGGTTTGGGGAACTTGAGCAGCAGGATGGGACATCTTGTGGTTTTAGCTGCCTGTGGTTATTTTGAAAGTAGAGGGAAAGACCCAGCATTTGTCTCACTTGTGGTGCTAATTTGTAAGAAACCCCAAGAAACCCCAGGTTTTTTTCTGGTGGTGAGAAAGCATCTCAGCAGCTCCTGCTGAACTTGAGAAGTTGTCCTCTATTTGTCTCCTCAAATCTGTTGCGCTTCTTACTACTTTCTCTTGGTAGTACCTCAGCTGAAAGGATTGAACAGAGGGAGTTAAGGAAGTGCAGCAGTGAGATTAAAAATTGCTTTATTTCAGCAAAGGTCTTTGTGTCATGCCTCTTGTACAGATGCTTCGGACAGTGCAGCTGGGACTCACCCCTTCTTCTGGTGTCAAAATGTGCTGATTGAAGCCTGACAGTAAATGGTAGAGAAGTGGGGGGATGCTGAATTGTGTTGTGCACGTTTACATCTTCTCCTTCTTCCCATTGTGAGCACAATCAAAAGCAAGGATTCTTTTTACTTACTTGAAAAGATCTGTTAAACATTTCCTCTGCCACTTGTGAACTCATCATGGTCTTTCTGCTCCAGCATCTTCCTGTCTGAAGTTCAGACACAACCTTGCACTCAGACACAACACTTGCCCTGTCAGCCATGATGAACACTTCGTCTATGACCTAGAAGCTTTTTGGGGCACTTTATTTTCCAGTTAAATGGCATCAGTAGAGTAAGTATGAGCCCAAAACCTTCCCTGGTTCTTTTTTGAAGTTTGCTTGCTGCTACTTGAGTTGCTCCAGGTCATGCTGTCAGTTGAGTCTGTGGTCTGTCTGTTCATGATCTACATTTTCTCAGCATGCGGAAAGAGTCAGATGGCCCTAAGGCAGCAAAAGTGAAAGTCCAAAACCATTACACCTTAAAAACAGGTTGTCAGAGCAAGCTTTCCCATCCAGGGTGACAAATAAGGGTGGAGAGTTGGGAAGGGAATTAAGGGTTTGTTCACATGGTGTATGAGGTAGAACATAAGCGCCATCTCTTCAAGCATGTTCTCCTTTGTGACTGGTGAATTCCTCTGTAGTATGTGACCACTTCAAGGATTTCAAACTTCTTTTTGAATTTACATCCAAAAATTCACTGCTTTCTGAAATGTAGTGATCATAGTAGAACAGATCCTTGAGATCTTGCATCCAGGAATGCTCTGCTTGGCTACTGTAGGCAGAGATTCCACTCAGAATCATAGAATCATAGAATAGTTAGGGTTGGAAAGGACCTTAAGATCATCAAGTTCCAAACCCCCTTCCATGAGCAGGGACACCTCCCACTAAACCATATCACCCAAGGCCTCGTCCAACCTGGCCTTAAACACTGCCAGGGATGGAGCATTCATAACCTCCCTGGACAACCTATTCCAGTGCCTCACCACCCTAACAGGAAAGAATTTCCTCCTTGTATCCAATCTAAACTTCCCCTGTTTAAGTTTTAACCCATTACCCCTTGTCCGACCACTACAGTCCCTAATGAAGAGTGCATCCCCAGCATCCCTATATGCCCCCTTCCACTTGATTGTCATTCCTTCCAAATTCTGCTATTTCTGCTCTTGGCATTGAAATTGCCTGGTGTGTTAGAATTAAACGAAAGGTTCATAAAGCATCTAATAGCAGTTTAAAATCCAGTCACTTCTCACATGTCTTTCCCACATAGATACTGTGAACCCACTATTCCCACAACGGATATGCATACCAAGGAGGATAGTGGGCTCCCTGTTGGTTTTATGGGATGTTGCTGTGCCTTCCCTATCCAGGGAAACAGGTGTTCAACCAAAGAGTTTTATACGTGATGCTTGGGATGAGTCTTCAAGCAGCCTTTCTGACTAGAGTTGATTGACCATTTGCTGCTGCTGAGGCATGATACTTCTCCCAAAGAAGACTACGTACAGTCCTGAGGTGAGCTAAAGTACTCAGTGCAACTCCGGATGAGAGGTTCATTCAGTTTGTTCTCTGCAGAGTTAGAACTAGTTAAGACCAACCTGGAAAGTTACCATGTGTCCTCTACCAACCGCTAGTTCCTGAAGTAGCATTATTTAAGTTGCAGCCAGATTAGATTCCTCTCTGAGATTATTTTTTTCTTTTCCCTGATTTATGGGTGCTTGTTAGTTCCTCAGACAACTTTTGGTACAGGTGTCTCTTCCCCAGCAGTTCTAACCAGAAAAGTGTGGTTTGTGAGCTACTTTTGTCATTATGTCTGGTTAGGTTTATTTTCTGTCTCGATCTTTTGACTTTTCAACACCAAAAATAGAGAATGAAAACAGTTTCCTGCCACATTGATAGATATAGCAACGCGCTCTGAAATGCTGTGTTTGCATTGTGCTAGGTGGTTTGGTAATTGTCAGTCTTGCAGCTCATTAATGCCTGCTCTGGCTTTCCCTGCTTGGAATTCTGATTCTTGTTTTATATCAGAAGCTTTAGTCTTCAGCTGCTGTTCAAGCTTAATTGATTTAATTTCTGGCAGATATTTTTAACCTTACAATGTTAAAGAATTGTTTGCCTTCACCAACTTGAATACTTGAAGGGGACAGTTGGGTAGTGTCTTTTAAAACAGTGCTAGATACTGAGGCTGAGGAAGGTCCATCTAATGTAGTGTTTTCTTCCAGAGGTATTAAACAGTGATGTAAAGCTCTAATCCCTTTATCTGAGGACTAAAAGTAGAGTGCCTAAAAAAGGAACAAAAACAGTTGAAGAGTTACCAACTTTAGTACACCTTTGAAATAGAAATTGGATCTTGAGAGGTGCTGTGACACCATCTTAGCATCTAAGATGTTAAATAACATGGTCTGTAAAGTTACACATCATGATTCTTGCCCTTAAAATGGCCTTAAAATGTTTTCTGCTGAGAAAGGTGGTTTGTTATCATTGTGCATCGTAAGGCAAGGGACATTGGATGGGAAACACCAAAATAGCATCCCCCTCCTCCACAGTGACAGAGGCGATGCCCTCATACTGAACTGAGGCAGCAGCAGTCTGCCCTCGTTTAGGTGTCGTGGGGTTGATGGCAGTTCTTCAAGTCTTGTGATCCAGAATGGGAACAATCCCATAGGTTTTGTTCATGGGAAGTTAATGGAAGTTTAATATGAGAATTTTTTTTTTTTTTTTTTTTTGCTAAAATATCATAGGTTGAGCATCCCTGCTCATTGCAGGGGGGTTGGACTGGATGACCTTTGACAGTCCCTTCCAGCAGAAACCATTCTCTGATTCTATAACCTGTGTTAGGATAAACTTATTGCCCACCAGGGATAAAAGTTAAGGGAAGGTGACCCGGGGGGAGATAGGCCACGAGGGGTGATACGCATTTGGCATGTGTAGGCTTGTTTTTTCTTACCCCAGAAGTCAGCATCTGTGGGAGTTTGCTGGTGTGGCAGTGCTGAGTCCATCTAAATCTATGGCATTCTGATACACTAGGAAGGGCTTTCTTGCCCCAGTGTTACTTGTAGCGTGAGGAACTGTGTAAGAGTTAGCAGCGTCTTCCATTAAATTCCTTTTTCCAGAGGTATTACGTTGTTTTATACTTGTTACGTCTTTCCCTAAGCTCTCATGTTTTGTTAGCCCCTGAACGAGTACTGAGAGGCTTGAGTAAAAGTGCTGTTAAAGGAAGTTGTTCATACTTAATGATCTGGGGATAAAATTAAAGCAGTCTACTTCGGAATGTTTTCTGTTTCAGGAGGGTGTGTTAAAGGGATTTTCACATTTGTATTTGCCAGACTTAATTTCTTGTTTTCTCTGTGTTGACTCCAGTGTCCAAATTTGATATGCCTTGTTGGAAAGTTCCTTCTCATTTTGTGGCAAGGAGGGAAGGTCATGTGAAGCTTCCAGTGCATTTCCAAGTCTTGCTGTAAGCTTGGATTCCTTCTTTCCCCTGCATTCAAGCTGCTGCATATCGTGTTGCTGTGCCTGCAACATCTCCAAACTTAGCCTGTGCTGCTGTAAGATCTCTCATGTGTAGATTCTTCTCTCATTCCACCTGATGCTTCATCGTCTGGACCAGGTTGGCTCTAGCTCTGTCTTTCTGCATTGAATTAGGCTCTTCAGCTTTCAGATAGGGCAGATACCAACATCCAGACTCCCAGGCAGGTTTGTGGCTGCTCTGTGTTCCACCATTTAACACTCCTGATCCCTGTGCCAGGGTTTTCCCACTCTCCTTAATACTTCTGTAATCTCTTTCCTGAGGCAGCTGAGCACATTGGTTCTTTCTGCCCATCAGAGCACAATGCACGGCGAAATAAAAACAGGCAAGGGGGTAGATGGCAGAGTGGCTGAGCTGAGGTGGAAGGAGAGGCGTGATTACGGTTTGATCCTTTGCCAGTTACTCACCCACTTAAGCCCAGCCTTGGAGAGAGGATCAGTCCTGATTCCCAGTTCAGGGAGCATCTTCCTCTGCAGCCTTAGTGCTGGACAAGCTCTGAGAGGCTGCCATGGCCTGGGGCAGATGAGGGACAGTGATGTGAGGAACTGGGAGCAGTGACACAGTTCATTTTCCAGCACACGTTTCCCCCTCATATTTCTTGTGGCAATGAAAGGAATGGTGCTGCACAGGGAGGTAGGGAGTGTGTACCTTCGATTGCTGACAATGTTTGTCTCTCTGGCACATAGAATCATAGAATCAGCAAGGTTGGAAAAGACCTTTAAAATCAAGTCCAGCCATTACCCCAGGACTGCCAGGTAACTGGGAGGGCACAGTGCTGCCATCGCTGCCCCTATCCTTCCAGGGCACTTTAACAAAATGGTCACTTTTTGGGAAGAAATCTATGAAAACAAGGTAGAAGTTTCCACATTTGTGGGAGGGAGTTTGCTTACAGGGCAGAAGTTGTTTTTATTTCAGACAGAAGGCTTGACTGCTGAGAATCCTATAGAATACTGGACTGGTTTGGGTTGGAAGGGGCCCAGTTCAGCCAGTTCCAACCCCCTGCCATGGGCAGGGACACCTTCCACTAGAGCAGGTTGCTCCAAGGCCCATCTAAGCTGGCCTTGAACACTGGGGGGGATTGGGGCAGCCATGGCTTTTCTGGATTTGTCTTCCCAAGTGATTTTATTTCAGTGCTTGGTCAGGTTAATTTCTGCTAATTTCAGGATGCTTTCTGTTTTATACTACCTTTTCCTTAACTGATTGATTGGATCTTTATTTTTAAAAAGCATTCAGTCAGGGAACAGGGCTTTGGGAAGCAGGGGATTGGTGTCAGCAGATGACTTCAATCTGTCTTTAAAAAGCATTCATAAATTTTCTTTGCACTTTAAATTTCCCTTAAGTGTCATGATGGTAGCATGCTTATAGCTCTCAGCAAGCGGAGTCTTTGCATTTGAGAGAGGAAAACCAACTTTAAATATTTGTAGATGCCTTAAAGGTTGAGATTAGGTGTTTGGGCCCTGGTTGTGCCTGTTGTTTGATTTTCCTCCTGGATTGCTGTGTGCTGAGCATGCAGAGCAGGTCCAAACCTTGGCGGGTATTTCTGAGTGTTTGTGGAAGCTGCTGTTGCACTGTGCTGCTGATCTGAGCCTGGAATTCCTACTGAACTCAGCTGAAAGAGCTTGGAGCTCCCGTGCCTGTACAGCTGTCTGGGCTTACACCTTCTCTTTCTCCCCCTCCCCTAGAAATGGATTTATTCACTGTGTCTCTCCAGCTCTAATGGGTGTTCCTGGGGTGGTGTAGAGTACTCTGTGAGTGTCCCATTGCATTAAAGGAAACAGTTCCCTGCTTGAACGTTTCGCTTCTGAATCAGCTGATGTTCGTAGGAGAAGCAGGAGCAGAGGGATTTTCTGCCACCCATAAGGTTTGTGGAGATGGCCTGGAGACTTCCCATCTCCCATTTGTCTCAAAGCTCTGCTGGGCTCCTGATGTCAGACTGGCTCTGAGCTACAGCACAAAACAAAGCGCTGCTTTGCAGGTACGACACGCTACACTGCCAGAGAAGCCACCTAAGCCACGCTTAGGGGAAGGAGCACGTGTGTGCTGTGAGTGCAGCCAGTTCCAGATTGGTGGCAGGCTGATGGTAATGCTTCCAGCATCTTCAGCAGGAGTCAGGGAAAACTTTTTGGTCTAGATGAGCTCCACGCTGCTGCTCCTGAGACAAGACCTTTTCTTTCTGTCTCTTTCTGCTCTGTCCTAGCTGTGTATGTGTGATGGCTTTTGCATACACAGCTGTTACAGGAGCCCTGAATTCTGCAGGAGAAAGTCTCCCTGTTCTTGGAAAAACACCTAGTGCATGTCTCCTGAGAGGAAACTGCCATCTGCACCAGTACCTCCCTTCTCCAGCGTTGCTTGCGGGTATCAATATACCGGTATGTGTCCAAAGCTCCTTCCTGCTCTTACCAGTCTCCAGAGTTTAGAGGGCTTGGAGGACTCCTGAAGTCTGCTGCTGCTGAAGTTTTAAGAACAACTGAAGTTTGAACCTGTGAAAACATTTTCCTAGTGCCTTACGCTTGTGAGTGTTGAGCAATGGATGTAGCTGAGGTGGGACAGAACGAGGAACAACTTCAGTAGCGTCGTTCCCCATTCACTTCAGTCATCTCCCTTTCCCCTTGCAGTGTTGTGGCAGGCAGACAACCACAGATCACCTCTAGCAGCCTGGGGATGCTTTTTTATACTTTCGAGATGTGGGGTTGTAGAAACCTCACGCTGTGTGGTTGCATTTGAGAGGAGTTGTGGTCTCACTTCTGCCAGTCTTGGATTCAAAGGGGTTTGGGAGAGACAAAGCTGCTCTGATGGCTAAACCCCATGGTGGAGGACATGGGCAGCTGTTCCCCAAGCACACAAGTCAGGGTGAGTTTGCTGCTGTCCATTGAGGCCATGTTATATATGCTGTACTTATTTCATGCTTTATTTCATGTTTTGATTGGCCTAAATGTTGCTTGGTTTGTATATTAATAAAGAGGCATTTTAACTACTCCTGAAGTTGGTGGTTTGTTGCGCAGGAGCTTCATGTGTACTTCAGGATCCAAACCCCTGGTTATCTGGATGGGATCCTGCTGGGACTCTGGGCCTGTTGCAGGGTCCAGCCTTTGGGAGCTGAGAGCTGGAGCCTCTGTTTTAGGTTCCAGGGAGGGTCAGGAGAGCCATAGCAGACATGGGTGTAAGTTCTACATCACCTAATGGTGTGCTCTGGCTGGAGCAGTGGTGTCAGGCTCTGCTGCTGGGCAGCTCCTGCTTTGCTGCAAAAGTGTAAATCACAACTGGTGGCTCATGTCCAGGCCTAATGGAGAGGAGAGCAGAGCATCCTCCCAGCCCCACCAATCCTCCTGCTCCCTTTCCCTCCTTTCCTGAAATGAAAGGTGTCCCTGCCTGTGGCAGGGGGTTGGAACTGGATGAGCTTTAAGGTCCCTTCCAACTCAAGCCATCCTCGGATTGAAATGTGGAGTGTCTTGAGCTAAAACACATTTCTAAATCAGTGTCTTGCCTCCCCTCAAGGGTTCTGTTGGAGGTGCCATTGCAGGAATTGCTTCTTGCTGCCCTGTCTGGTATTTGAAGGCTAGTGGGTCCTCAGTCCCACTGTTCTCCACCCCAAACCCATTACCCTGGTACAGACAAAGCAGTGTGTTGGCCTGGCGAGAGCACAGGATACAGGGGACTGCTCTTCCCTCTGTAAATGTGACAATCCTCACAAAGCTGTTCTGTCTTTTTGCCTTTAGAAGATAGAACATGCGGAAAGGAAAGCAACAGAGGGAAGAAAACTGGCTTCGGTGTTGCAGGTTTGCAGGACTCCCGGGGTAACGGTCGGACTTGATGATCTTAAAGGTTTTTTCCAACCTGGTTGATTCTAGGGTTCTATGCAGCCGGCAGGGCTACCAGAAGGAAAACACAGCGCAGTTCTGATGCATGGTTTTTATTGTCTTTTCTTAAAAAAAAAAAAAAAAAAAAAAAAGAGTTGTTTTAAGGTTTTAAGACAGTTGTGTGCAGAAATATCCCATGTACACAGAGGCTACAGGCGAAGGCACCCCCCTGCTCCCAGCCCTATCTCAGAGCTCTGGTGTCTCTCCCCACAGGGTGGGAAGTGATGGGTGCTCCATCAGGCACTGTGTGATGAAGACCAAGCCTGGGCACCTCCTCTCTGCCCACAGCCTCTGCCTGACACCTCCTCTATGTACAGTACAGTGGTATTCATCACAACGGCTCCCTGCCAGCCGTGCAGCATCCTCCTCCTGTGCCTGGCCAGCAGCTGCTGTGCCAGAGAAACAGAAGGTGCAAGTCCTAGCGGGACAGCTTAAATAAACATAATAATTAAAACCCCAAAGGGGGTACGGGAATGAAATCAGCCCAATAAAAATACTGTCAGGGCAGCAAGGAGCCACAAGCAAGCCAGACGCTGGCACTGTGCTGCCAATGCATTTCGTACCTGGGTTTGGTACCCAGTGCCTCCGCTTGCCCTGTGATTGTCTGGCCTGGCCCTGGGCATGGTCAGCCTTGTCACGCTGGATTTGGCCTCTCCAAATGCCATTTGCCTCTCTGTCTGTATGCCCCAGCAGCACGTCCCAGCTGAGAGCCAGCCCTGCACAAGGAGGGAAGCAGTTCTGACTGCCGGATAACTCTGCCAAGCCCCCACCACAGGCAAGGGAGCATGCACAGCCTGGCGCAGCTGACAGGAGGTGGTCAAGGCACTCATTGTTGCTCGTGGTTTTGTGGGTTTGGTTTTCTTCCCCTAAAAAAGGGAGAAACGACCCAGGGAGGTGGAGACTGGGGCTCGCTGCAACCTGTCTCCATGTCACGGGGTTTGAAGCGGGGCTTGGGGCCAGCTCTGGTGGTCACAGGTCATGGATGGGCTGCTTGTGCTTGTGTGGCACCGTTTCTATCAAAACCCACCATGAAACTGAGGGGATCAAAGCCCTGTGGACAGAAAAGATGAATTTCCCCCAGCCCAGGGGATGCTCAGCGCCTGCTCCAGGTGACCCAAACCCTCCTGTTTCACGATTGCAGAGAGAAACCTCAGGAAAAAAAGAAAACTGACACAGAGAAGCAGGGAAGAGGCTGCTGCAGGAAAGCCTGATACAAAAGGGTAAAAAAGGGTAAAATCACAAAGGGTAAAACCCCTATGGTGATTGTTCCTCAAACAGCTATTGCAACCTGGGATCCAGCCCCACAACCCCTCCTCTGTGGGGCTTGTGTCATCACCATGCCAAGCATCAAGAGTGGTCACCAGCTGTGCAGATGGGTCCCTCTCTGTGGTACCTTTTCCATGGTTGCCTTTTTCGTTCCAGCATCTTCTAAAACCACACCAACCTAAACCCAACCCATCTGCCTGGCTGACCCGAATAAAGTGGTTTTGGTTGCATCTTTGGGGAGGCACTTCCCTTCTGCATCTGTCCCATGCCACAGGAAACCCTGGGGACCCTGAGGACAGTGGCTGGACCAGGCTGGTATCAACAAAGTCCCAACTTCATAAACAGAGCAAAGACTTTGGGATTTCAGCTTCTCACCGGAGCTGTCTGTAGCAATGCGAAAGCAAAAGCACAGTTTGTTCACCCACTAAAGCTATCTCTAATCTGTTATTTTTCCCAACCCAAAAGCCAAGGGAAAACTTGTCTCCTCCCCTCTGGTGGGACTGGAGCTGCTGCTGCATTCTGCATCCCTTGAGCATTCTGCAAGCGCTCGCAAAGCCCAGTCCAAGGGCCAGGGCTGCTGTTCCTTTGGGGTTCTTAGCTGCCTTTTGCATGGTCACCCCTGAAATCTGTCCTACCCTCCCTCAGTCCTCAGACAGAGGAGCAGGGGTGACCAGCCCTGGAGCCAGGATTCCTCTCTGTCTCCCAACCTGGCCATGCCAGCAGCCAAGAGCCTGCAGCAGAGCATTGGCTTCCCGTGGCCACCAGCTCCCCGTGGTGGGTCTGTACGATCCAGCTGCACCAGGACCTACTGGACATGTTGGGAGGGAGCCTTCCCTGGGGAAGCAACAGGGGCGGCTGCTCCAGGTGAGTAAAAAAAACCCATATCAAAATAAAGGAAGCAAGAAGCAGCTGTTCCACCAGTGAGGCTGCTGGGCAACCAGGTCTCCCTCAGCCCAGACGCGATGCTCGGGTGCTCCCCAAGGTCAGCCGGCTTTGGTGGTTGGGGTTGTCGTCTTGTTTTAAAAAGAGCAGCATTTGGTTTGACTGTAACGAGACGCAAGGCGGCGGCGGCCGCCATCAGTCACTGATTGTGTTCACAAATCCTTTCTCAGCTGGGTTTCTTAATAATAATAATTAAAAAAGCAGAGGGTCTCCTTTAGCTCTAAACCTGGCTGGCTGCTGAGGCACCGAGCAAGGCCAGGCTGGTTCCAGCAGTGCTCGGGAGAGAGCCGGGAGCCAGGCAGGCTCAGCTCCCCCGGTACACCTCGATCTTGCTGGTTTTGGACAGCATGTCGACGATGTGCGCCTCGAAGTCGGCGTCGTGCACTCCCGTCTTCCTGAACTCCCCGGCGTAGCGGTTGTTCTCCCAGTAATGGTGCCAGTTACCCCGGCTGTCAGCGCCAAACCCGAAGACGTTCACCTGCAGATGTGAGGAGGGGGATGAGCCAGCCATGACCCTCAGTGGGCTGGGGACCCCCCTTGGATAAGCATCCACAGTGCTGCTGGGGGGGGGTATCACACCATACATCCCTCTGTTTGGCCTTTGCACCCTTCAAAGGTGCCCATCAGCACGAGGGTGCCCATCACCGTAGTGTCAGGCAACTGAAGGTAGTGAAACTGCTGCAGTTGGACCCAAAGAAGTCACCTTCCTCCTTATCCCAGCAAGGTTCAGGGTCCCAGCAAACCCAGCCCATGCCAGCCAGGTCCCTGCAGCCCAGAGGAAGACCCCACACACCTCGTCACAGACGTGGAGGGCAAAGAAGAGCACCAGCATGCCGGTGGAGGGGTAGCGCCCGTGGTGCTCCGTCCAGCGGTCGTGGATGTACTTGAAGAAGGCAGGATTGTAGATCTGCACCTGGGAGGACACGCGGGGTTTACTGCTGGAGCCAGGGCTATATTCCCCTTGGCATCAGTACCCTGGGAAGGACCACCAAGGTGTGCACAGGGACCCCAGGAGAAGATGGGGTGAGGGGGGCCATGGCCAAACAGGTGTTCATCGCAGCATAGGAATGAGCCCTCCTTACCTTTTCTTTGTCCACCCGCAGAAAAGGCTTCACAGGTGCGTACGTGCTGGGAAGAAAATGGAGAGGCAGGTGAGCAACCGGAGGCCCCATGTCCTTCACCCCCGAGCTGAGCTACTGGCGGTTGGGATGCTCCGGGAGGAAGGAACCAAGGGAGGAACCCAGAGGAGATGCCCCAGTGGTAGGTGAGTGACCAGCTCAGTGCTGCGGGTGCCAGCCGTGTACTTACAACCTGATCTGGCCGGTGGAGAGGGCACTGGCGATCCAGAGCAGGTCCAGGGTTTTGAAGGGCACCAGCACGAAGCTGACATTAGCAGGCAGGTTCCTGGCACTCTCAGGGTACATGAAGTGGTGTGTGGTCCGACTGCCCACATCACCCTCGAAACCCACCGTGGGTGCCTGGTTCATCCTAGGGAAAGAGCAGGGAAGGTGACACCCCCTTCCCAGCCACCCTGCTCCCTTGCAGATGACATGGGTGTACCCTGTGACCTGCCAAAGGCTGCCAAGGGGCAGTTTCCCAGCCCGCTGATGCTCAGGGTGCTGGGATGAGCTGGTGGTCCCCCCAGCCAGCCCAGGGCAGGTGGCAGGGCTGGATCCACTCCAGCACCCAGCAGAACCCATGCATAACTGAGCAGCTGGAGCAGGGGGAACCCCTTGGAACCTGCAGACCAGGAAAGATGCCGCTGAGGTGCCCAATGGGAACTCAGCACCCACCAGTGCGGCTGGCATCACCTCATGCCTCTGTGCTGGCTGTGGGGCTGAGGGGGTCCCCTGCCCTCACCGCATGATGAAGTCATGCCCGTCGATCTCTGGCCCATAACCGGAGCCACGCAGGTTGCCTGAGTTGCCAACCACAGCGCAGCGACGGCAGTGGCGTGGGTCACGGGAGCGGTAGGGATCCTCGCCTGGCACAATCTGGAAGAGCTTGCTCAGGACCTCATGTGTGTTGTGGGACTTGAACTGGGGCTGCAGCATCTGCGAGGGGTGGAGAAGGGTGCGGGGTCACCAGCCCGTGTCAGACAAAACTCCCCGCGCAGGAGGTGTGGGACACAGATGTCTCCCTGCTCACCAGCCACCACCTCTGGACATCAGGTGGCAGGTCCATGTTGTCCTTGGTCCACACCGGGGACACGGCACCATCGAAGCGCGCATCAAACCAGTCAGCAGCCCCAGCCTCGTCGGCCGGGCAGCGACGGCAAGCGCAGCCCCGGGGGTATGGGCCCCCCTTGCTGAGCCGCTGCATGCCGGCGTAGCCAGGCACCAGCTTCACCCGGTGGATGCCGCCCAGCCCGCCGGGGTCCAGGTAGGCAATGCTGTGGTGGGAGTAGGTGAAGAGGAGGGACATGACGAAGACGAGCAGGAAGGCGGTCGAGAGGAAGCAGAAGCGCAACGAGCACTTCATGGTCAGCGAGCGGCTGAGCCGGGGAGGGCGCCCGCTCCGGCATAGGGCTGGGGCACAGGGTGCAGGATGGCGTCAGCCGGCCAGCTAGAGTCCCTGTGGGATACAGAGCTTCAGTTCACTGCGGCGGAACGGGGGGGACGTGGAGTCCCCAGCAGCCACCACGTTGGGCTCTTACCTGCTGGGCTGCAGCTTTCCATCCGCGTGGTGCAGCTGTGGGGAGAGTATGTGCTGCTGGGTGCGGGGTCCAGCACACTCAGCACACCGGGCTCAGCCACGGCACCATGCCTTGGTGGCAGCTCCAGCTCCAGGTCCTGGTCCTGGCTGGCTTTCAGCTGTGATAGTGCTCATTATTCCCTGCGTTCAGTTGATCTGCTGGCGCACTGCCCACCACCACCGGCTCAGGAACATGGCCACCACGATACCAGCCTGGAGTGGGAAGGAAGGGACGATGTGTCAGGCCTAGGGATGGCGATGCACATGGCGAAGCTGAGGGGTGCACTGAGCAGGAGGAGGGTGCTGGGGGGCCACGGGGTTTGCTAATTCCCATTGAGCTTCGCAAAATGCCACCCAGCCCATCCCCAGAGGAGACAAGCTGGTGTGAAGCGAACAGATGCTCCTCGCTAGCAGCACCGGGGGAGCTCCCAGGCTGTGCCCTCCCCCTCTCTGCCAGACAGAGGTTGAACCATGAGTTCACCTCTGGAGCTGTACAAGTGGCTCCTTGCTGAGGCTCAGTCCTTCTCCACCACCAGGCCACAAGCAGCCCCTCCAAACCCCTCTTCACCAGCTGCTGCTGCTGTCGACAGGCAACAGCCGTGTCACAGCCCCACGGGGGCCCTACGGGTACCAACACCACTGTCCGCTGTTCCCCCCATGTGGCAGTGTCCCTCGGGAAAGGTCACTGTGGAGGCTTGTGATCCCAACGGTTAAAAATAGCTGGGGCAGAGGTGCTGGTGCCTGCACCAGGGGAGGAGCGGGGGAGGCAGAGCCAGACCCTCCTCAGCCAGAAACCCACAAAATAGCTGAAAATCCCCTTTTAAGACAGCTGCTGAGCTGCGGCGGGGTCCATCACCCCGAAAAGGGGAGGAAGATGCCAGGGCAGGACCCCCCCATGGCAGCATCGCCTCCAAAGCTCAGCACTGGCCCCAGTTAGGACAGTGCAGAGGCCAGCAGCACCGATTAGGACCTAGCAGGCACCAGGATGCTTCTTTCCTATAAAAAGACATCCTATGCAAGATCACAGATTTCTTGTCAGGGTTGGAGGCTGCTGAGCACCCCCAAAAGCTCCTTGCTGGGATGGGCAAGACATAAGCATGGCCCAAAAAACCCAACCCCCCCAGCCCATCACACAGACAGCTCCTGCCCAGATCATTATGAACCCACAGTCAAGTGTCTGTCCAAGGGATGACAGCTTTTACAGAGACAGACAATAGGTGCGCGTCCCTGGCATGATTGTTGTCCAAGTCTCTTCCCTGTCTCCAGGGGTATTTAATGTCTCTGTGGGACACACACAGCGCACAAGTGACTGCAACGAGGTTTTGGGCTGCTGCCAGTGGAAAACGCAGGGGTGTTTGTTAACGGAGGGTTACATCAAGGGGCATTTGGGACAAAGCCAGTCAAAAGCTCTATATCCCCTGCAGATGCACCACGCTGGAAGGTTTTGGAGGCAAATGCCAATTTTGGGCTCTTTTTAGCTGTGCCATGGCAGGGACGCCAAGCAGGATGGGCTGATCCCCCTTCCCCTGCTGCCGCTGCTCTACATCCCATGGGGCTTCATAAAGGCTGAAGGAAATCAGCCATCACGTGCTTGTGGTATTTTTGTTCCTGGTGAAAGGGGGAAAACTCCCTTTCCGGCTCCTCAGCCCAGCTGCGTCCTGCCTGCCACATCCTGGCATCTGGAGCACGTTTTGTCTTGGGCCTCCCAGACCTGCCCCCAGTGGGAAACCATCCTCCAGCCCAGCACCCTGAAATCCCAGCGGCTTGTTTGAGTCATCCATTCCCCAGCAGGCGCTGGTGGCTGCTGCCATCTGCACCGGTCCTTACAGACCCCAGCAGGGACACAGCACCTACACATCCAGTCATACCCCAGCATTAACCGTACCACCGCTGCCAGCTCCCAAAACCCAACCCAACCTGTCACTGCCAAATGAAACCCCACTGACCAGGGGCAGTATTCTTAAGGGTATTCTTAAAATAACAGAGAATTTGGGGACTTGTTCTGTGGTGAGTGAGCCCAGCAGCTCAGCAATACCGCTAAATGTCCTCTCGCTCCCAAATTCATCCCCAGGTCTCCTTAAATGCCTCCTGAAGACCAAGGGCTCATCAAACACGAGTTTCTCTTTGATGGCAAGACATAATGAAGCAAGGCTATTAAAAGGGCCCGCTGCTTTTACAGTTGGATGATTTTTTCCCATCATATCATCTTTCCTTTTGGGATGTATAAGGCTTAATTTCAGGATGAATTCTGGAGAAAGGTGACTGACAGCCCAGGGGCCTGGAGGATGTCTTCCCCTTCCCCTCGGTTGTAACACCACTGAGCACATCCCCAAGCCGGCTTTCTTTTAGGTCTTTTCGTCTTTTTGTCTCATTTCTAAGATATCCTGAGGCTGTTGCACTGACTTCCTTGCTGGTAAGCGACAGGGTGGGCACAGGAAGGAGCTGTCCCCAGGAGACAGGGGTCACCCTGCCTGGGGCCGGTGAGAAGAGGCACAGAGGAGCAGAGGCAGCATTGCCCACACCGGCTGCTGCTCCACAAAGGCATGCTGGGGCTGGGAATTCCCTCCAGGAGTCATCAGGAAACACATCCCTGAGTATCCAGGTGCCACCCTTCCCACAGCCCCTTTGCAGGGATGTCACCTCTGCCACTGCCAAACCAGTGACCGGGTGCTGGAGCTGTGCCTGGCTTCTGTAGGTGGAAGAGGGGGCAGTGTGTGGGGATGGCTCCGCCTCGGACCAGCATTCCTTTTGCTGTCATGGATGGAAAAAATGAGATTTAGCGATTTTTTTACTTTAACAGGAAGGGAATTGAATCTTCTCCTTCAGCCCCAGGAGGAAATACAAAGTCATGATCCGTCCTTGTTCCAGGCCTGGCTTCAGCAAGCAGAATTACTACAAAAACTCAAAACCCCTCAAATTCACTTTTTTTCCACAGCCCAACTGGCTGCCCAAGGTCGCAGCCCCCCCCCCCCCTCGGCGCTGCTTTAGCTGGGGCCGTCAGCTCATGTTAGCTTGGAATGGTGACCAAGAATCTGCCGGAGGCAGCATGGGAAGGGGCAATGCTCCTGTCCTTCTGCATCAGTTGGCTTCCAAATCCAAACTGAGACCCAGCAAGAAAAGCATGGTTAATTAAATACGTCCTTTCCTGCACTGTTCACCCAGAGGGATCATAATTTTCCCCTTTATCCTTTTTTTTTTCCGCTCTGGAAGGTGGATGGGAAAGGAAGCAAGCCCAGTGTTGGTGCTTTTTCTCCCTGTTAAGTGATGCCACAAAGGGCTGATGGCACCAGGGATTAACAGGAGAAGCCAATTTCATGGGTTAAGCCATCGCCACCACCTGACAGCAGTAAGGACCAGGTAACTTATTCTTTATCCTTTTAATTAATCATACTCTTATCAGCCAGCTCAATCAGCTAATGGAGCCCAGTTAATTGGTTGCTGGCCGTGGCAGCAATTCCAGGGTTTCCTCGTGCCCAGCATCCGGAGAGGTTATTTCAGGCTCATCCCTCAGCACTGGGATGAGGCCAGGAAAGAGCCTGGGAGGCCAAATACTCTGCATGGAGCTGGGACAGAGCCAACTGCTGGTGAGGTCGTTTCCTATGGGATTTGGGGGTGCAGGGGAGGTGCCAGCAGTGGGAAAGCTCAGAAAGGGATGCTCCCACCCTTGTGGTTGGAAGGGGCTTGCAACATCCCTGCACTCCAGGGTGGTTGATAAGCCCAAGGCCGCGCTCTCCATGTGGCCTCATTATGCCCAGGTCGCTGCACTGGAGGCAGAGGACAGGAAGTCCCTGCTCAGTTTGATGCAGTGGAGAAACTGCCCTCCCCCGGCCTCGAATGCGTGCAGGGCCAGCCCTGCTGCCCTGCACCCCCAGGCACCTACTCCGGAGCCCCCGGTTTGCACCAGCTGCCTCACTGCTGGGTACTACCGACCTGGGTACCAGCAATCCACCAGGTCACATACCACCAGGTCGGGTACCACCAAGCCACCAGGTTGTGTACCACCACCACATCAGATACCACTGGTCTGGGCACCATCGAGCTGAGTCACACTGAGCACCCAGGCTCAGGCTGGCTAGCAGATGGGGTGGCCAGCGAGCCCCAGCAAGAGCAGAGGAGGCAGAGCCTGGTGCTCACCACCACCCACTGCTTCCTCTCCTTCATCCTCCCTCCAGCTCCCCATGCAAAGCACTCCAGAGACACCCCCAAATTGGTCTCCCCCTGTCCTCAGCCACCTGGAAGGATGTGGCACACTGCAGCAGGCATGGTCCCCAGCAAGGGCAGACTCCTGCTCCCCTTCATCACCAGCACCCAGCAGGGGGGAACTGCTCCCCCTCCACTGTTACAGCACATTTTCCCCAGCCATAAGGCTCATGATCCATGCCTCACCGGGAAAAAATGTGCAGGAGTGCAGGATGGGCCAACACCAGGCTGGGGAGCTGACTCCAGCCATGGCCTTTTGCCCAGGGAAGGCAAGCAGGGATGTGAGGCCCCCACTGCATCCCTCTCCCTGGAGCTCAGCAGCTCCAAGGATGGGAAGCGGTGGAAACCCGAAGGCTTTGAGGTCCGGTTGATGGGTGCTGTGACTGAAAGCTCCCTTTCTCCCGCAGGACACAGCCCAAGCAGAGAACTGCAACCTGCTTTGCTTGTGGGCAGGGCTGAGAGGACCTTGAACTTGTTAGTAAAATTGTACCTAGGAGATTTTATCACAAGGATGTTAGGAAAGGCTCCATCATCGATCCCAGGACAGACCAGCAACTGCCAGGGGCTCCCATTAGGTGTAAAATAAGAGCAGGACCCAGTGAGGGAACCCAGCTTCTCCTCCCTGCTAGCCAGGGCTCTGCTTGGATGCTTAGAAGAAGGAGCATTTGCATATGCCTAATTAGCCCAATTATGGCTGCAGATCAAAGGTCCTTTGCTGGGGACATGGTGGCACCCATGGCAAAGTGCCTGCCCCTTGCTCTGGTTTTCCAAGAGTTACTGTCACTGGCGTTACTTTAGAGCCCCATCACTGAAAGGAAAAAATACAGATTATATATATTTGTTATTAAACATGTTACATACGTTTACATGTATTCACCATTCATCCGTATGTGGTTTGGGGAGCATCTCTGGGGGCTCTGCCACAGACCCAAGGCCCACATTTCTTGCAATCTCCAAAAAAATCTTTCGGGACGTGCCAATGGCAAAGGGGAACTTGGAGCTGAGAGATCCCCTGGAGCCCAAGACGGAGCTTCACAGCCTCTCCCACTACATCCCAGGCCCTCAGGGACCAGCAGGCTCTGATAAATCACAGCTCATTGGGAAGCACTAAAGCCAGCCCAGCCACTGGAGAGCAATTAGCAGTTTGCACTCTTGCAAGAATTAAATGCAGCGGGAGGAGATGAAAGCCATTAAGCCGCTGGAACCTTGGCATGGGCCAAGCTGGGGCGGCATCTGAAGTGCCAAGAGCCGTCGGGAAAACCATTTCGCCCTTGAAGCCACCAGTGCCTTTGGCCAAAAAGTGCCAGTCTGGAGTTGTTTGGGCAAGAAAATTCAAGCCCAAGTCAGTTCACCCAGTGTGTGGTTGCCAGGGCTCTCCTCTCCTGCCTGTTCTCCTCTCCCTGCCTGACTCCAGCGCCAGTGAGACGTGGGCGAGCAAGCAGAGCGCGTCTTGCCATTCCCAAGAACCGCCATGAGCTCCTTGGAGGAGAGGGAAAGGCTTTTGACAGGCAGCTGCTGCAGGCAACCGGCAGCGGGGCTGCTGCTCACTGCCAGATGGGGACAGACAGACAGACAGACAGGCACGCGCATGGTGGGTTGCAGGGGACGGCAGCTTCCTCTTCCCGCCCCAAGCATCACTGCTGCAGACGCAACATCTGGCTCTAATAAAAGGGGAAGAAAAAGGCAAACCAAGCCCAAAGCGCTGAGCAACTTCCTGTCACAGCTCACTGCCTCGGGATGGCTGGGATGTAGCCAGTGCTGCTGCTCAGGGCCATGCTGGAAAAGGGGAGATCCGCAGATAACGGAGAGCAAAACTACCTCCACCAGCATGGAGCCCACACATCCTCCTGGAGGGAAACACTGCAAGTTTGGGGGCTCTGAGGTTATTTGGTTTCACTCAGCCATGTTTTTCCCTTATTCACAGAAAGAGGGGACGTGGCCCTTTGTCCAGTCCAAGCTTCCTCACTGCCCAAGCACCCTCCTCATACCCCAAAATCCTCCTGCTGGCATGGGGAGTCCTCGCTCTGGGGAAATATCTGGGAACTTTGTAATAAACGCTCTGGCTTCACAGCTGGAGCCCCAGCAAAACCTCACCTTCTCAGCAGCACCCAAGCCCCCAGCGTGCATGGGGACCCCTTGCATCCCCAGGCCCTGAAAGCTCAGCTCCAGCGCCCCAAGAGCCGTCCTTTGGCCGGGGAGACATCTCTAACCCCGGCGGGTTGGAGGCTGACCGGCTCCCAGCCTGGCACCGCCACCCCGCAGACACAGCCGCAAGCAGGGGACATGTTCCTGCTCGGTGACATAGTTTCCAACCCTGTCCCCAGGGCCGCTCGCGCTGTGTTTGTGAAATACTGGCTGCCACTACCCCGGCGAGGACGCCGTATGTCACGCAGCCATGTGTCACCCTGCTGCTGAGGGACCTCACATGCACACTGTCACTGCTGGGGACTGGGGGCACCCTCAGACAGCCTCCCCCCTTACTCCGGTCCCCGCTGTAGCCACCCCAGCTCTGCCCCCAGCACCCCCCACCGGGGTGCGTGCCCTGCGCAGCACCCCAGGACACTCGGCTGGAGAGGGCCAGCTCCCCGGGGAGCACCCCCAGCCCCGACCCCCCATTCCAGGGCCAAGCATCCTCCGCGGGGCTGGCACCGCGGGGCCCGGGCCAGCACATCCTCGCCGGGGCCGATCCCAGTACATCCCGGGTGCGTGCTCCCCAGCAACGGGGCAGCTCCCGGCCACCCCTCCCCGGCGCACCCCGCGATTCCCCGGGCCCGCTCTCCGCCGCTGTACCTGGCTCGGCTCCTGCACGGCCCCGACTCCGGGCGCACCCGGGCCCCTCCGCCGCCGCTACAGACGCTGCTGCCGGCCCCTCGTTCGGCGCCGCACCCTCCGCGCCGCGAGGGGCCGTGCGGGGCCGGGCCGTGCGGGGCCGGGCCGGGCCGTGCCGTGCCGCGCCGTGCGGGGCGGGGGATCTGGCCCGGCAGCCTGGGAGATGTAGTCCGCGGCCGCCCGGGGGGCTTGTGGGACTTGTAGGAGGAGAGCCCACCCGGCCCACCGGCACCTCTGGTGTCTGTCCCGGTGCACTGCCCGGCGCATCGGCAACCCCCGGTATAACCTCCCGGTACCCACCGGCGCATCGCAACCCCCCCGGCATCCATCCTGGTATCCACCCGGCTCGTCGGCGTCCGTGGACGCCCTGTACCCCTCCCTGGTACCCACCCCCGTACCCACCCCGACACATCAGCACCTCCTGGTACCCACCCCCGCACATCGGCACCCCTCGGTGTCCATCCCGCTACCATTCCCCCATCCCCATGCCAGTACCCACCCGACACATCAGCACTCCCCAGTACCCACGCCTGCACACACGGGGCACCCACCAGCAGCGCACCCCCCCACCCCACCCCCCCCAATACCCTAGGGCATCCACCCCGGGGCGCTCATCAGCACCCACTGCTGGTACCCTGCTCGCCACAGGGGAGCCGAGCTGAGTCCGGGCGCGCTCGTGACCCAGGTGACACAGGGCACTTAGGGGTGCGAGCCGCCGCCGGCTGAGGGGGCCTTTTTGGGGCAGAAAACGTAAAAACCCCCATGATCCCTCTGAAACCCCCCTAGGGGCGGGGGGGAGACACTACAGCGCCGGGGCAGGGGTACACTGTACCTTTAAGTAGCCAGGGCCTGTCCCTGCGCGCAGTGCACGCTGGAAGATGTAGTCTCTCACCGCTGGCCTTCCGCAGAGAGTGTTGGCGTCCTGGACTACATCTCCCAGCGTGCACCGCGGAGCAGCGCAAGGTGCGGTGCAGCCATGGCGGTGGAGTGGAGCGTCCTCGTCCTCACCTGTCAGCGCGGCGGCTGTGTGTCGGCTTTCCAGCGAGGCAAGCGGCGGGGTTGGCGCTCGTCCTCTCCCCGCGGGCCGAGCGGGGAGGAGCGGGAGGTGCCAGCTCTCAGCGCCGCCCGCCTCTCGGTTGGCAGAGCTGGAGATACGCCGACTGAGGGGCGGCCTGGGTCCGCGGCCCCCGCCGCTGCTCCTGGCCGTGGAGGACCCATGGGCCCGCCTGGGCAGCGGCGGGGCCACCCTCAATGCCTTGCTGGTGGCGGCCGAGCACCTCAGCGCCCGGGCGGGCTGCACGGTGAGGGGCGTTCCCCGGCAGGGGGAGCGGGGTGCAGCCTTTGGAGGGGCCGGGGAGGCTGCAGCAGGGTGGGGAAATGGGTGGCTTTCCTGTCCCCAGTGACTGTTCTCTGCACTGGTCTCCCAGGTGGTGACCTCCGATGTCCTGAAGGAAGCCCACATCCTCATTCTGCACACGGTGAGAGCCGGCCTGCAGCCCAACTTGAAACGCTCCATAGCACCCTCTTCCTCCCTGTCACAACCACTGCGTTCCCCTTCCCACCAGGGCCGTGACTTCTCCTTCGATGACTGTGGCCGGGCCTTCACCTGCCTGCCTGTGGAGGAGCCCGGTGCTGCGGTTGAAGCTCTTACTTGCAACCTGGACAGCCTGCTGGGGACCATGACACACCGGGTCTGTGTGGCCTGTGGAACGGGGTTCTGGGCTAGTGCTGTGCAATGCTAGGCACCCGGGTGTGGGGGCTGAAGCCTTCGGGGTGCCTTCAGCTGGCTCCCAGCAGGGTGGGAAGGGTGTGAGGGTCGAGCCCCTTCCCTGCTCTCCCTGGGCATGTGGCCCTTGTCTCAGCAGCTCTGTGTGGGCTCCCCGCCCGGCGTGTGGGTCTGCAGCACCGACATGCTCCTCACCGTGCCCTCAGCACCAGGTAAGTGGTGCCAGCCTTTCCTCCAGCACGCGCTTTGCTTTGGGACAGGGGGCAGAGCCTGTAGCACAGCTGGTCCAGCCTGCAGTATGCTCCCATGAGTGTGTGGATGCTTGGGCATTGCAAACGCATGTACAGTTGGAGCATCTGTCATGCCCAAAGCAAGGTGGCCAAGGCTGAACACTGCTTTCATCTTCTCTGCCATACGCCCTGTTTTCAGGCAGTTGGGCCTCGGGCAGGTATGTGTGCTGCCCCAGTGGATGCTGCTCTGTGTCCCTCTCCTCAGGGATCGACTGGGATGGCCTCCAGGGTGTCAGAGTAATTGCAGTGCCCGGGAGCCAGGCATATGCCAGGAACCATGGGGTCTACCTCACTGATGAGCAGGTCAGTAGCAGCTCTTCCTCCAAAGGGTGCCCTTGGAGGCACAGGGGTCCCTACCCTTCCAGTGCCTTGGGTGCTGAGGTCCCAGCCCTGCTGTGGCTGCTTAGCTTGGGGCTCCCTGAAAAGCTCATTGTGGTAGTCTCATTCCCAGGGGCTGGTGCACAACATCATCTACAAAGGCACAGAGGCCCAGATCCAGCAGTGTGCAGGGCCTGACGGCACTGTCCCACTGGTAGGGCATGACTTGGGCATTGGTGGCCTTGCCAGCCTTGTCCCTTGTGTCACCATGGCTGCAGCCTCAGCCCTGCTGTGCCCTCGCAGGTGTGCGGGGTGGTTTTCTTCTCCTCAGATGCTGCCGAGCAACTTCTGGCCACCCATGTCATCCCTCCTCTGGATGCCTGCACGTACATGGGACTGGACTCGGGGGCACCACCCATCCAGGTGACAGCCCCTCTGCGGAGGACAGGACTCCTTACCCCATGGGTGCTGCTGCTGGGCATCTCTTTAGGGTACTTTGCCCTCTAGGGCTTCTGCCCCCCACACCACACCAAATTTGGGTGGGAGAGGTGGTAGGAGGGGAGCACCCAGCAGCAGGGTGGGGGTCAGGGTGGCTGCACCCAACAGGTCCCTTCTCTCCCCAGCTCTCCCTCTTCTTTGACATTGTGCTGTGCATGGCAAGGGGGGTGACAGAGCAGGATTTTGTGAAGGGTGGTGGTGACACCAGTGTGAGGAATGCCCGCGCCGTGCTGTGGGCAGCTCTCCATGCCTTCCCACTTAGCATGGGTAAGTGATGCTGCAGTGGTGCACTGACATGACCCATACCTGACCCCCCTTCCCCTCTGTGGGGAGAAATGGCATGGTCAGGGCCTGGCTCTTTCTCCCCACAGCTGCAGGTCCCTGGGTCTTTTCTGTCCCCCTTTGACTGGGGGTATGTTCAGCCTGGCTGTCCTTGGCTCACACGGGTGTTGGGCACAGCCACATTTGCTGTTGGTGTGCTGAGAGCTTTCCTGTCCCTCACAGCCTGCATTCCCAATGCGTCCTATGACTACATGACCACCTCTGCGAGCGACCACATCCGCAGCCTGACGCTCCTGCCCAGCTCTGCCAGCCACCTCTGCTTCTGCAAAACAGCCCATTCCCATGTGGATGTATGTCCTTCCACCCCCATCCTTGCTCACACATGTTCTGGTGGTTGCTCTGGGCTAGGACCCGGTCCCACGTGCCTCTGTGTCCTTGGCAGCAGCCCTGTCTCCTGGAGGATGGCTCTTCGGTCACCAACTGCTTGCTGGAAGGAGCCGTGCGGCTGGCAGCTGGCAGCGTCATCCAGCACTGTCACCTCCAGGTACATGGCTACGATGGGAGTGACTCCCAAGTTCTCAGTACACTGGATGGGCAGCAGAGTGAGGTGGCCCTGGCTGGGGTGTGGGACCCACAGCTATGAGATTTGGGGTGCCCTTTGTCTTTGGGGCTGCCTTTCAGGTGGTGCTTGGGACCCTGGTGGTTGTTGCCCTCCCCAGGCACAGGGACCAGGTCACCCCTGGCCTGTCCCTCCCTAGGAACCAGGGCAAATCCTCTGTCATGGCTGCAAGCCTTGGCCTGAGCTTCTGCAGTTCGTGTCCCTGCAGCCCCACAAGAAAGCAAACTGTGTCCCTCTGGCACCTAGCTCCTGCTGGCCCCAGCTTATCTCCCAGGGTGTTTTCCCCTTTGATGTTGGGATCTGGCTCCAGTTTGGGGTCTCAGGGCCCTGCTGCCTCTTCACAGGGTCCCCTGGAGATTGGTCCTGGCTGCCTGCTTTCTGGCCTCGCTGTAGGCTCCTCGCCAGCCCTGCAGGGCTTTCCCCTACGTGACGTCGTTCTGCAGGGCCACCATGTGCAGCTGCGTGATCTGTCCTGCTGCGTGTTTACTCTCACTGGCCGCCTTGATGACTGGCAGGTACAAGGGTGTCAAGGTGGTGAGAGTCTCCCCTCAAAGCCAGTGTGTAACCAGCTGCTCCATCCCTCTGCAGAGCCCGGCTGAAAGGGCCACCTACCTGAACATGCCCTGGGCTGAGTTTTTCCATCGGACAGGCATACGGTAGGTGCCATGTGCCAGGATGGGACAGAAGACCTGGCTCCCCTGGGGGTGGCTGCAATGGGGAGGTGTCACGGCCACCTCAACCCATCCTGCATTCTGGCTGCCCTCTGGAAGCTATCCTCGAGGCCCAGGGTGGTGCTGATGGGCTCTCCCTCCATCAGGGAAGGGGACCTTTGGGATGCTGAGACGCCACAGGGGAGCCGCTGCCTGCTGAACGCCCGTCTCTTCCCAGTGCTGCATGCCCACGAGGCACTGGGGCTGGAGGACGTGCTGTGGCTGCTGGCCCCAGTGGCTGGCGAGCGGCTGGCACGCTGGCGGGCGGCCTGGCGCATGTCCTGGCAGGAGCTGCTGCCCTGCCTGGACAAGGCAGCCGAGCTGGGTGCCCGCCAGGCCCTCTTCTTCCTGCAGGGCCAGCACAAGGTGCGGCGCGTGCTGCTGGGACGCAAGGACAGCAGCCTCTTGCCCCTAGCCCGCAGTGCTGTCCATGAGGGCTACCATGAGGCTGTGCTGGGCACGCTGGATGAGGGTGAGCTGGACTCACATGAGCTGTGTATTGCATCTCTGGGTGTCATGGCTGTTTGGTGCTCCCCACCCTCTCCAGTGACACTGACACCCATGTCATTGCCATGGCATCAACAAACCAGGATGGGTGCAAGCCATGCAAGTCCTTCTTCCCTGGAGCCAACTCACTGCACAAGTGGGGTAGTAAGACACTGCAGCAGGGTGCCCAGAGGAGCTATGGCTGCCCCATCCCTGGCAATGTTCAAGGCCAGCTTGGATGGGGCTTGGAGCAACCTGGTCTAGTGGAAGGTGCCCCTGCCTGTGGCAGGGGTTGGAACTGGATGAGCTTTAAGGTCTCTTCCAACCCAAACCAGTCTAAGGCTCTATGATTCTATGGCCTGCAGCCTGCCTGTGGCTTTGCAGCTTCCTTTTATTTTCTAGTTGCCTCCACGGCCGGCGATGCTGGCATTGCAGCACGGGCACTCGCCTGCATCGCTGAGGTGCTGGGCTGCATGGCACGAGGGGAAGGGGGCTTGCGGAGTGGTCCCGCTGCCAACAGGGAGTGGGCCTCAGCTTTTGGGCGTCTGGAGAGTGGGGACATCGCCGGCGGTGTCCGGGAGCTGGCTGCTGAGCGGCAGAAGTGGATGAGCAGGTGAGGCTGGGGCTGGTGAGCTGCCCTATCTCTGGCACCAGCGGAGTCATGGAGCTGCAGTGGTGGGCTCAGCATAGAATTGTAGAATGGTTTGGGTTGGAAAGGACCTTAAGATTGTCTAGTTCCATCCCCTGCCATGGCTAGGGATGCCTCACACTAGACCATGTCACCCAAGGCTGCGTTCAGCTTGACATTCAACACTGCCAGGGATGGGGCATTCACCACTTCTCCGGGCAACCTATTCCAGTGCCTCACCACCCTCACAGTAAAAAACTTCTTCCTTGTATCTAATACGAACTTCCTGTTTCAGTAAACCTGTTGCCCCTACAGTCCCTAATGAAAAGTCCCTCTCCAGCATCCTTGTAGACCCCTTTCAGACACTGGAAGGCTGCTATGAGGTCTCCACACATCCTTCTCTTCCCAGGCCAGCTCTGCTTGTGAGAGCAGCTCGGCACTATGAGGGGGCTGAGCAGATCCTCATCCGGCAGGCAGTGATGTCCTCGTGCCAGTTTGTCACTGTGGGACAGGCAGAGCTGCCACCCCTGGGGCACTGGGTGCAAGTGGCATGTCCAGCCCGCCTGGACCTCTCTGGTGAGTGTGTCCCCTGCCCCAGGCATGATCCTTGTCTCACCCCTGTGGTGCAGGGAGCTGACGGTGAGCATCCGCAGGCGGCTGGAGCGACACCCCCCCCATCACATATGAGCACGGTGGAGCTGTGGTAGATGTAGCAGTGCTGGTGGATGGGTGCTGGCCCATTGGTGCGCGGGTACGGCGCATCAGCGAGCCGGAGCTGCGCCTGGTCAGCCTTGGTGGGACACCGCGGAGCGAGGCCTTGGCGGAGCTGGTGTGCCGGGAGCTGGAGCACTTGCAGGATTACTGCCAGCCACATGCACCAGGTGAGGTGCCACCAGCCACACAGACCAGTTCCATACCTGTGATGTCCCCCTGGGTGTCGTGACCCCCTGCTGCCAGGGTGTCCCTTTTGAGGGATGATGGGGTGAGGGAGCAGGTGTCAGCTTTGCTTTTTGTTTTCAGGAGCCCTCCTCAAAGCTGCCTTCATCTGCAGCCAAGTTGTCCAGTTCCCTTCACAGAAACCCTTGCAGGCCCAGCTGATGGAGAACTTCAGGGGTGGGTTTGAGGTGCACACCTGGTCCACGCTGCCCCATGGGTCTGGCCTTGGTAAGTCTGCACGGACAGGGCTGGGGAGTCCCTCCTGCTGCCAGCATGGTGATGGGGCATCTCCCTCACTGCTCCCAGGCTCTCACCAGCATGTGTCCTGCCTGTGCTCCCTGCAGGCACCAGCAGCATCCTGGCAGGAGCGGTGATGGCGTCACTGTACCGGGCAGCTGGGAAGGCTGCCAGCACGGAGTCTCTCATCCACGCCGTGCTGCATCTGGAGCAGAGGCTCACAACAGGTAGGCACCAGTGTAAGCTGTCAGCCCATAGGGTGAGGGCCTGGCAGTGGCTGAGGCCCCTCTGCCGTTGCAGGTGGCGGTTGGCAGGATCAGGTTGGTGGGCTCGTACCGGGCATCAAAATTGGGAGGTCAAAGGCCCAGCTCCCACTCAGGGTGGAGGTGGAGGAGATCCAGGTGCCCAGTGGCTTTACTCAGACCCTCAACGATCACTTGCTGCTGGTGTACACGGGGAAGACGCGCCTGGCTCGCAACCTGCTCCAGGTAACGCCAGGGTGCCCCCGGGTGCTGCAGCCTCCAGCCTCTGCTCTCCCCATGGGCTGTGGTGCCTGTCCCCTTCTCTGGTACAAAGCTTTGCCACCCCAACAGGAACTGGCACTGAAGGCTGCGTGTGCAGCACTGTCTCCCTGGGTGCTGCTGGACCCAAGAGAATGGTGACAGGGACATTGTGGCCTCTTTCAGGATGTGGTGAGGAACTGGTATGCCAGGGTGCCCTCAGCTGTGCAAAATGCTGATGCGCTGGTGAGCAACGCGGAGGAGTGTGCCCAGGCCTTGAGGCAAGGTGTGAGCCCCATCTCCTGGGCCAGGCTGGCCTTTCTAACAACTGAAGGAACACAAACCTCCCTGGGGAGAGTCTGTGCAGCCCTGGGGAGACAAAATTCCTCCCCCAGGACCACCCTCATGTTACAGGCAATGTCCCAAAATTCAGGCTTGAAAAACAGACTTTAAGGAAGGGAGGATGAGACACATCAAGGCTGGCTGGTGTTCTGCAAGTCATTCATGATGGGACTGGGGGCCATGCCTGTCCTTTGCTGTGGAGTTATTTGGCCTTTGGCTGATGGGATGCTGTGGAGGAGAAGCTGGAGCATTAGAGCAAGCAAATTCTCCACCTGTGGAGGATTAGAAACAAACAGCAACGTGACAGGGCTAGGTTTTCTTGCTCTACAGGCAGGGCTGATGAGAAGGCAGAATTTAGCTTGTGCTGAGCAGGAGAGGCAGAGACCTGCCTCTTGGATGAGAAACAAAGGCAGATAGTTTGCAATATCCTCTCCTGCAGGTAACCTGCCACTCATTGGAAAGTGTCTGGACTGCTACTGGCAGCAGAAGAAATTCATGGCACCTGGGTGTGAGCCGCTGGCCGTTGGGCGCATGATGGATGCTCTCCGGCCCTACGTTTATGGGCAGTGCTTGGCTGGGGCTGGCGGTGGTGGCTTCCTTTACGTCTTAACCAGAGCCCCGAGGCAGAAAGAGGTCTTGCACCAAATTCTAGCCAAAACTGAGGTGAGACATGAGCTCCCAGGCAGTTCAGTGGCCCAGGTGAATGAGATGGGACAGTGGGATGAGATTGATTGTTGTCCCTGTAGCTCTTCCCAGTCTGTGGAGGGCAGGTCCGTTGCTGGTTTCAGCGCCAGCTGCATCCCCGTTCTTTGTTTCCTAGGGGCTGGGCAATTTCAGCATCCACAGCGTCGAAGTGGACACGGGCGGCTTCTCGCTGAAGGTTGTGGGATGTGATACAGAAGACAGTGCTTGCCCTGGGGACCATATGGCTGTGTGAAGGCCTTTGCTCTGACCTGTTCCTGGCAGGCAGGCAGGGCAGGAGAGGCAGCAGCCGGCAGGGACATCTCTGCTGATTTAGAGCCTTCCAAAGCAGGGACATTTCTGCTGATCTAGAGGCTGCTGCTTCAGTCGGCTCCAGTAGGTGCCTTAGGTCTTTATGTGGCCTTTTTGTGCCGCTACATGCTCCAAAAGCCACAGAGGCTGGAAAGCTGTCACAAGTGGCACAGGCAAAACCATCCCTAGAAAGAAAGCTTAGCCAGAAAGACAGCTTGCTAGGGCCTCCAGGCTGATTTGAGGCTTTCACTCCAGCTTTCATAGTTCTCCAAAGGGAAAAGAATGGGCAGTTGTGATGCTGCTTCTAGCAGGGACCTTCCTGCAGCAGAGACTGCCCAACTGGCACACAATGTTCCTGCACCAAGAATGTTACCTGGATGTAGAATCAAGTCCTGCCCATGCTCAGAGACTTATTTCTGCAGTGAGTTATTTGTCCCTGTACTCCCTTTGAATAAAGCAGGTTGTTTCCAGCAGGTGTTCGTTTCCCCTCTCTCCCCAGCAGAGCTCCAACCTCCCAACGGGTTCTCAAGAGTCTCAGTACTGCGCAAGCAAAGCTCTCCTTGTGTAGTAGGTACAGCATGTTCTGGTTGCTGGCCTCCATAGCCCTGGATGTCAGAGGTGGAAATGCTGCTGCAGGAGGCAGCCACACCTGGCAGGAGGCTGGTTCCTAGTGTTAGCTCTGGGGTATTTGTAGCTGTGCTATGCCAATGCCAGCTGGGGGCAGGAAGGAAGATCCTCTTGGTGCCACAGCACAGGATGGAAGAAGAGAACTGGTGCCCAGCTCTTGTCCTGCATCACACCAGCTCTCTCCAGGCCCACAGACACACACATACACACACACATCACCTGAGGTTGCTGCTCAGCCAGGTGAGGTTTATTTACAGAGTAGCTGTCCAGGGCACAAGAAGCTAGCACTGACACAGCTGTGCTTCCTACAGTGGCTTTCTATGGATTTTCTGAGAACCCTCACAGTAAGGAAATCATTCCAGAATGGTTCCCATCACCACCAGGAGAGAGCCAGGGCTCAAGATGTGCAGGACTTCAGTAGCTGACCCTTCAACTGGTGGCATGGAAGAAACCCAGCTGTGGCCAGCAGCACAGGCAGAGCATTCTCTGCAGCCCCATGTCTGAGCCACGCCACAACAGCCCCAAATTCCCTGACCTGGGTCCTCCCACAGGGCAGCATAAAGGAGTTACGAGCTGGCACATGCTGGTCCTTCCAACTAGCGCATGTCTTGAGAAACAGTGTCACGCTGCTCTTCACGTAAGAGACTGCTGCCTTGTTTCTGCTCCCACAGAACGATGGTGGCTGTTCTTGCCCAGCCCAGGAAAGCCCTTTGCTCCAAGGAACACAAGCAGAAGGGCAGACAGCACCCCATCCCCACACTGTCCATCAGCCTGGCAGCATCCTTCTTGCTGTTACCCCCTGCCCAGCTACAGGCGCAGGCGCTTGATGTCCTCACTGCGGAAGTCAATCCGGAGAGCCAGCACCTGCCGGACCTCGGCAGGAGTGAGGCGCCAGGTCAGCGGGCCTGAGTTTGGGCCCCAGTAATCCAGGATCTCCATCACCTGGAGAGGAGAGATGAGAGCTGCAGGAGCCACTTCAGCACTGAGCACCCTCACAGGGGAGTTCAAATGCAGTCACGTTATTTCTTGCCACTAACAAACACCCATCAGGCATGGGGCAACTTCTCCATACCTTATAAATGTGACAGTGTCAGGATGAGCCCGGTAAATCCATGTGGAGTCCAGCCAGGGCTCCCACAATCCCTCAGTAAAAGCAGGCAAAGCACAGCTCACCCTTTCCAGGTTGAGGATGGTGGCCATCTGGGAAAGTCGGGCAAACTTGTCTCGTATAGTCCAGGTGGTGACTGTGGTAAGATAGGCTATGAGGGACCTCAGCTCCTTGTCAAACTGCAAACCGCCAAGCTGTGGAGTGAAGGGAGCACTGTTAACTCTGCAAACAGGCCCAGGTGGTGTGCCAGATACACAATGAACAAATACAAGGGCAGGAGAGGGAGGTCCCCGAGCAGGAGGGCTCCAGTTAGACCATTTATTGCTGGTTAAACCAGCTTATGTTTACACCCACCTTAAAAGCCAGCCCCCTTTTTGATGCAAGCTCTTCCCAGTCCCACCACATTTTCTGCCTGTGTGCACTAACACAAGCTCTGCCTGAGCTGGCTACCAGTGGTGGCAGAGCTTCAGAGAGTAACATTTGCCTCTGCCCTGCCCCATCCCTTCACTAAGGGCTTATTTCCTAGCAGAGGGTTTGCAATCAAGCCAGACTACAAGGCAGATGAGTTTTGCTTACCCTGCTGAAAGTGGATTTGAGCAGCACTTTCTCCAGTTCAATAGCTATGAGACTGGTCATAAGACCAGTGAGGGTATCATAAATCACTGGAGACAGTCCAGCCTGGAAGCAGAAACCTGTGTCATTCTTGTGAGCAGAGATCCATAAAAGCCAAGCCTAGCTTTCACATAGAGTCATTACTTGCACACTCAGCAAGTGGGGGATCCAGGGATGTGGGGCTTGCAAGGAAGCCCTGAGAACTGCAGGAGGAGGGGGTAACTGAATCCCTAAGAGCTCTGCCGGTCACTGCAGGGCATCTGTGTCCATCCTTCCCCGGTGCAAGGGAACAATTAGAAGATGCTGTGTTGAAGTCTGGCCAAAGCCTAGCAGGCTGCCTCATCGTTCTCACCTTGAACTCTGTCATCTGCTGTTCCAGATTCAGGATGAACTGCTGGACCCAGGGATCATTAGCCTCATAGTCGCTGAACTCCTCCTGACATTGAAATACAGAAAGGACTGTTTACGTGGCTTGCCCTGAACAGCAGCAAACAACCCACGGGACAGGAAGGCAGGGGGCTACTGGAGCAGCACTGCACCCTTCCATTTTCTCAAGCTCCTCTCTAGCCAAATGCTCCTTTCCCGGCTTTCATAAGGAACAAGTTGTGGGTATTTTACTGTTGCTCTGTGCTGAGGAAAGAGCAGAGAACTAAGGGGAATGAGACAGCGTTTACTCTGACTGTGCTGCCTAGCAGAGGATGCAGAGTGCAGAAGCACAGCTGAAAGCAGAGAATGTTGAGCCTTACCTCCTCAATGTTGTGGGAGACAGAGAGGAACAGGTTGATCCAGGGCTTCACCTGGGGTTTGATGGCTGTGCTGTTCAGCTCACTCAGACCTTCCTGAGAGTGACAGGAAAAAGAGAGAAGAGTGACAGAACACAGTAAACAGCTGACTGAGCACAGCAGCACACAACCTTTATAGTTACACTGACTTGACGCTGCCTCCAATCCCCACTACAAGCTGAGGAAACTGACCCACAGGCTTGCATGGGAAGCTGAGCACAGAAGCCCCCAGTCCCAAACTCTTTCGGTGCTGAAGTACACCACAAGAAGAAGAGGAAGGACACTGGCCCAAAAGCTGCCATTGTGCTGACTTGCAGCCTTGTCTGAAGGGCTCATGCTTCTCCCACCTCTTTTCAGAGGGCTACAGAGGTTTTCTGGCAGGAAAAAAGCATTCAGTTCACATCCCTACAGGGAGGAAAGGACACAAACACCAGCTTTTCCACTCAGCAACAGCCAGGACGCCACTGTGAGTGGGCTTGACTGATGCCTCCCACCTCCAGTGCAGCTTAACTCAGTACGAGAAGCTAAAGGAAGGATAAAAGCTGTAACCACAGCTAGTTCCCTGAATTAATCATAACCCCAGCTCACGCCATCTCCCCCGAGCAGCAGGTTGTCAGCAAAGGCTGTTCTGTCTGCTCTGGTGCTAAAGAGCTCTCTGAAAGCTCCCTCCTGCCAACCACCCTCATTTAGCTCAGCAAGATGTCAAAAAATCTCACCCAGCATGAAACTACTCAGGTATCAATACAGCCTGGCACTTGCTGGAACTTTTTAACTAAAACTGGCATTTCTGAGCAGGCCCTGCTGGCAATTGTCCCTTTTCCAAGGCAAATTCAATGTGTGTGTGAGTTAGGCAGCGCAGGAGCTTGCTGCTCAGACTCTTTGATTGCTTTGCAGCCAGTTTTAATCCTGCACTAGAACTAGACTGGAGTTTTACTCCTTACTGATGAGCTCTTTTGTTTCCATACTGACCACAAACCTCAACAGGATTTGCAGGCAATATTGGTCCGAAGGCATCTGGCTGCAGAGAACTGCAAAACCAGATGAGAAATAACTTGGCTCCTCTGTGAAGTATAAAGCTGATGGCAAACCTGGCTCTAAACACTCTCAAAAGGTCTTTCTGCTTCTCTCCCTGCCAGAGACCACTGTGAAATTTTAGGGCAAGAGGCCCCAGCATGTGGATTTAGCTCCCTCTCCCAGGGATTATTTCCATTTGGAAAAAGGAGGAGAAACCTGAGAGAAGAACAGCTCTTCTCTATGAATAGCCCATCTTCAGCATTATCTAGGAGGCTCTGCACAACTGACAGTGTTCTGTGCCATAAGGGCAAATGGAAGAGATGGAAATGCTATACATATTAATTCTTTTGAAAATGCTGAACCAAATGCAACTCTGTGCTGAATGAAGACAAATGGAGCAATATTCTTTCTGGCTCTGCAGCTGCTTCCAGTGCTTTTGACACAGCCACCAGCTGGTGTGGCTCTGCAAACAAGCTGGATCTGTTTCCATGCCTGGAAGATACTTACTCCCTCCTACCCCCTATCAGCACTCCTGGAGCTAGATGTTGCCCAGGCCTTGGGTTGAAATGATTCCTGCCTGAGGAGGCCAGCAGTGACTCAGCAAGACACTCACCTGCAGCAGGTCACGGAACTTGTTGGAGACAGCAGCCATATCAGAGAGGCAGCTGTCAATCTTGGCCTGCGCTTGCTCACCCCCAAAGCCTTGGCTAAGCAGTTTGCTGCAGTCACTCTGCAGGAAAGAGATCCATGAGCAAGTTGAGGTTTAATAGCTTGGGCAGTTTCTATTCCTTCATGTTGTTGAGCTCTGGTGCCCACCAGCATGGTAGCAAGCTAGGACAGGCATCAGACTTGCCCCTTTGAAGAAGCAGGAGAAGACAGCAAGAAAGGACACCATAGGCTATTAGCCCAGCACCAGACAACCACAACCTCCCAGACATGTGCCAGATAGGTTAGGCTGGAGGAACTAATATTTCCAGCTGATACTATCCACTGGGAGATTGCTCTGCCAGCTCAAAATTGCATTCCTAAGGCTGGAGGGCAAAGACCTGAAGAATTTGGGCACAGCAGAAGTCCAGATGCTATAAATGACCCCCCCCCAAGGGAGGCTATTATAAATTTGATTAAGGAAAAAAGCAGTAAAGAATCCACACCTCACCTCCAAAGTCTTCTTTAGGGTCATGATGTTTTCACTGCAGACTTCCACGTTGTTTAAGGTCACCTGGGAAAAAAAGCCCACAAACCTAAGCTGAATTCATGGGAATTTCTCAGCCCCTCAGCCCCCGTCCATACATTTTCTCCATTCCCTGTTCACAGTACAGGCTGAAAGGTAAACATTTAAGGGACAGAGTAGTTACTGTGATCAAAGCCTTGCAAATTCCTGGAGCTGCATGAAGCTGAGCTATAGTAACTGAGCATGTCTGCTGAACCTGCAGCAAGTAAAAAGTTTGACACACTTTACTCCTCTTTCTCATCAGTCTATTCACAATGTTGCAGCAAAGCTGCACTTGTGGGTGGAAGACAGGATGCATCCCAACTTCTGGGAAAGTGTCATGAAGAACAGACTCTGAGTGGCTAGAGGTGATGGTTTATACACTGTGTTCACAGAAGCAGGGGAGGCAGGAACGCATTTGTACCTGGGCAGGAGAAACTGGCACCCCTCCTGCCTGGTAAGTATCTGTTTTTCACTGAACAAACTGTTCTCTGCCTGCTGAAGCTGAACTAAATGTCACTATGACGCTGGAGTTTGTGCAGACAGGGAAATGAGGCAAACTGACAGGTGAGTGAGAAATTCCAGTGGGAGAACTGACATTTTAAGCACTTCAAGAAGTGCAGAAACCCATAATGAATTTAATGAAAATGGAAGAGGTCAGTCCTTTCTGCTCTCTTTGTTGCCTTTTCTCCTTGTACAGTGAAAGCCACAAGGAATGTTTTCAGCAGTCGGTGCTCACAGCAATTTGCAGAGAGGGAAACAAGTCAGGCTGAGCCAAGCCCCCTCCCCAGTGCTCTCAGAGTCTCTGCCCACAGGTCTGCTCAAACAGCAGGGCTGGTCAAGAGAAGTGAGCAGATCCAGTTGCTCTTCCAGCGAAGTCTTTTCCACAATGCAAGGTCTGTACAGCATCCCACCATGGGGAAGGATCTGATACACTGCAGAAAGCTGGAAGAATGGGCCCTCAAATGCTGCCCAAGGGGTCTCTAATGCTCACTGAATGTTCTGGCCTGCTGAAGCACACAGAGAGTTGCAGCGCTGCTTATGTGGCGAAGGCAACAGGAGGATCTTGCAGGCCAAGCAGAGAAGACAATCCTGCTCTAATGGGAACTCTGATCTGAGTGAGAATGAAGGAGCCCCGAGCCTGGGCCATGAAAACTTTTTCATGTAGAGAGCAAGTGTGCTGAACCTGCAGCAAGTACAGCACACTCGGAACAAGATGCTCTCCCACCACCACTTTTGTGCAGAACCTGTGAGCAACAGGACTGCTGGACACCTCAAAAGAGCACAGACTCCTCCCCAGCCTGGAGGCAATCAGCACTGCAGCAGCCCTAGAGGCTGTCGCAGGATCATACTTGCACAGGCCCTTTGTGGAAGCCCTACAAATACGAGGTGATGTTACAGAATGTACCAGACATGCAAAGTCAGGCCACCCACTACAGCTGAACAGGCTTTCAGGTTCTCTGAACATGTGATAGTCACAGCAATCCTGTTCCCAAGAGTTCCCCATTGTTTTTCCCGTCACCCTAACTCACTCTCCACCAGCCACCATACCCACCAGAAAGGACTGCTTTGCCTCATCGGTGCTTTCAATGCCTTTGGTATCAAACTTGCCCTGCTGCAAGCTGCTGTGCATGATGTTCACGGCACTGGTCACCCCCCTCTGGAAATCCTGGAAGGTCGTGGCTGGAAAGCCCTGCTTCAGCTTGTTATACAGAACCTCCCTATGGGGCAAGCAAAACACACCATGGCTTAGAGCAATTACTGTGCCCTGTGCCAGGCGACAGCACTCTCTCTGGGCCGTGACTTGAACAAGGTAAGCGGAACTTCAGAAGGGACAGAAGAGAGCTGGCATATATCTCCTGACCGTATCTAAGAGACACAATGCTGAAAGAAAAACACAACCACCCAGTGTCTGATCTTTCCCCAAAATCCTGCCTGCAGCTGTCTGCAGTCTTCAGTCAGTTCCCCACTCCCACGTTAGGATGAGAAAGAGAAGCCAGATAATCTCTGCAGGCTCACCCCAAGTTCATGCTACTATGCAAGCTCAAAGGCAGCACAGAGAAAATTAGGGATGACTGTGTACCATCAAGCAGGGTAGCCTCCAATGCTATGAGGTGACCCGGTCTCATTGGTATTCTGAGGCATGAGGTTCATCCTTCTGTTTCTTCTACAGGTGACCATGACTACTGTGAGAAAAGCATGCCCAGTTCCAGCTTCCTACACTACACCCAACACTGCCTCCTCTAAGCATCTTCCATGGAGATGACAAACCGGAGGTTCAAAGGCAAAGAACACAGGTAAGACCATCTGACAGTAAGCACTATTTGCAGAACGTGAGGTGGAGGCAAGTCACAATGAACCTGGTGTATTTTCATTACCTGAAGTCAGACTCCAGTTCGGTGGTGGAGTGGTTGATCATGGCACAAAGACAGTCTATGCTGGAGCTGGACAGAGCACGCCCAATGCATTTCTTCACTATATAAAACACATCATCCACCATGCTGGAGGTGAGCTGGCCCTTCTCGTAGCTGTCCATGGCAACAGCCTGCAAAGAAAGCTGTCTCAGTGCCTTCAGCTCAGCTAGTAAAGGTGCTCTCTCAAAAAGCAGTGCTGTGAGACCAAACCTCTAGCCTGCCCATTCCAACCTGAGCTGAAGTGTACCATGAGTGGGGCATGGTAGCGGCAGCGCCGGTAGCACCCCCCTCTTGACAGCTTGATGGCATCAGGGTACACTGTGCACTGGTATCCACTACAGCCTCATACTTCTGTGGGACCGATGTGCCAGGCCATCAAATCAGGGGAGAGCACGAACACAGTCCCCCATACCACAAATTATGCAGTCAAGTTTCCTGCATTTGGGGAAATCTCAGGGGTCAGCACATCCAGAGTGCAGAGGATAAGCCTCACTCTGGGAAAGCCACCTGCCTGATCATGGTGTCTCCTCTGCCAGCACACAACTCATTCCAGTTTTCAGTACCCCATAGTGCCGGAAGACCTGTGTCTGGAGGATACTCAGGGGTATGTTTGGAGTCAAAGTTCAGAAACAACCAATTGCTTTTCAAGGAAAACAAAAGACCTTCCCAACGACTGCAGACCTGCCATGTACTCATCTTTCTCCCTAGGGTAGCCCAGGAGAGGACTGAGCTAAGATCTCAGCTGCTGGCAGAGAGTGCAGCTATTGCAAGCAGCATGCTGAGCCCTACCTTGTTGACTGTCTCTCTCATGAAGTATTCCTCCATGGTGATGTAGTAGCCAATGAGCTCTTGCATGGTGCGGCTCAACAGACAGTTGTTGAGGAGCTTGTCCAGGTATTTCTGATGCTCTACAGAACACAAGAAAAGAACCATCAGCAAGGACCTAGTGCCAGAAAGCAGTTTCACCTAATCCCCTTGCTGCCGCCTGTCTCACGGACACCTAAAGGACACACCTGCAAAGCCCAACCTACAATAAGTCATGGGCCTCAACTGTGGAGCTGAAATTGCTGAGCTGACTTTTGCAGACAACAAAACTGATTTCCAGAGCTCCACAGAGTACCAAACCCTTGAGCCTCTTTTCCATATGGCCTCTACCTTTAGGATCTGTGCCTGTAGTGACCAAAGGGCTCTCCCTCTCTATGGGCACCTTGTTTACTATACTCTGCAGTTATTCCTATTGTTGGTTTCCCCACTAGAAAGGACAACCAGTACTTAAAATGGGTTCGGGGAGGCCAGGCTACACAATCCTCTTCCAGAGAGTGCTCCCTTTGCAGATCCTGTCTCACTCTGCTCTGCCACTAGCTCAGCTGTATCTCCACTGCTGGCTGAAGGAGAAGAGAGCCTGCAAGCACTGGTATTCAAGGTGTTACCTTGCTTTACCTCCTCTGAGGCCATGGAGTCTCCCACCTCAAAATCAGCTATTATTCGTCTCTTGATGAACCTCAAGTAGAGCTCACTGCGGGCATTCATCAGAGTGACTTCTGTTAAAATAGGGTCAAGTTCCCTAGAAGGAGCATAGCAAGAATCAAGGTAGCAAGACTACAAAAGGAAATTTACTAATTTAAGTGAGTAGTGTGTTCTCTGCTCTCTTACTATGAGATCAATACCACCCCTTCCCATCTGTGCCATTGAGTGACAAAGCTCAGCAGAATAACCAGTATGTGCAAAGAATGCACACACAGTCAAAACAGGAAAAATCATTACAGAGCAGCCTCTTTTTTCATCACAGATGCGAGAACAGAGTGAAATCACAGCAGTAAGGACTGCAAGATGAAGCAATCTGATATAACTTCAAAATTAGCCCCACTTTGAATGGGAGGGTGGGCTAGAGATCTTTGGCAGTCCTTTCCTACCTCAGTTTTGCTATGATTTTGTGAGCCTTGTGGCCAGTGTTAGAAAAGCCTGGTCCCTGCCACCTCCATCTATGTGCTTTTATGCACAGATTCATGTGTTTCTCTGAAAATGATGAAGAATCTGTTAAAGCTCAACAGCTCAGGAAACATGAGAACAAAAAAAGCACACGGCAATGCAGAATGCAGTGTTCAGATCAGGGATGACTATGAAAAAAGAAAAACCAGACTGTCACATCAGCAGCCTTTTCATGAGTGTGCACAGAACTTTACAAATCCTGCTCAAAGTCTCACAATCCACAAGTGGGGCAAAGATCCATTATCTTTATTTTACAGATGAAAAAGCAAAAGCTCAGAAACAAAACTCTGACCACCAAAAGGTTGTGGGCACAGGTAATTAAAATCTCAAGTCATTTGTGTTCAGTGATACTGCCAGCCCTTCAGCAATGTTCAGGCCTGAGGCTTGAAAGTAATGCGTAAGCAAAATAAAACACCACCACAGAAGCTGACTTTATAAAAGGGCACCTAATAATTGGATTTTATGCTTTAGTGGCCACAATGCCTCTAGAAGACCAGAATAGTTGTCTAAATGCTAAGTAGTATTAATAACAGCTCAAGAGTGGAAGGTAGAGAGAAAAACGAGGGTTTGTTTGTACCTTGGTTCAATCTTCTCTGCAGAAGAACTTCTCATCATGCTATTCTGAACTTGCTGGAACTGCAATCACAAAAAAGGAGACTCATTAAAGCCTTTGCTGATGATTTGGTGTTAACCACTTCTCCTGCTGTTGTCTAAGGAGATGGTTACTCAGGGTGGGTGACAGGAATGCACTGCAGGAAGCACTGTCAGAGAAGGGAATCACATCATTTAACCCCCTCCTCCAAGACAGAGCTCAGCCTGCCAGGAAGAGTGGTAGGATGGGAATACCAACAGAGGCCCCAAGGTATGTGGTCATGAGACAGCCCTGCAGCAGACAGAAGCCAGAACACCACAGTGGGGAAAGGGTACTGAAAGCACCCTACAGACCTGCACAGTGAAGAATCCTGTCCCCAGGGCCCATTTACCATGGTCCCAGTGAATCCTTCTCTGCAGCAGAAGGGATAGCTACAGGCTGGACCCCTTCAGCCATCAGTGCAAATGTGGAGCAAAGCAAGCTTTCTCTCAATACACGAGGTCAAACTTTGCCACCTCAATGGCAGTCAGAGCTTCATGGAGCCGGAGGAGGCCACTGTTGGCTGCATCAAGCAGCATCATGCTCCTCTTACCTGCCTGTGATAGTCCCTCTCTTTGATGAATTTGTCCACCACTTTCTCAACCTGCCTGTCACACTCCACTTGCAGGTGCTTGATGAGGGTGTACAGCCTCCCAGGCCCGTAGTAGGTCTCCACAATTGGCTGGTGTGTCTCCACAATACGAGCAATCCCTGCAGGAAGAGGGGAAGAGTAAAAGGAAGACCCAAGCAGGAGTTCCCATTCAGTCTGGACCCAGAGCAGAGTTACACAGTTCCACAGACAGGACTTAACAAGAGATCTTTCACACCCAGATTAGCAGTTTAGATTGTCCAGCCACTATCTGGCACTTCACTGAAGGCCTGTTATTACAACCCCTCATTTCATGGTGTCTTCCCTCTGATAAGACGCCTTCTGTGCTTTCTGCTGTTTACTGCAAGACCACACTGCAAACCTGGAGCACAAGGCATCTCTTTTCCTGCAGAGAGCTCCTGCCACGCAATGTGTCAACCACCCTCCCATAGGGGCGGTATAGATAAAACGTATGGAGCTTCCACAGGAGAAAGCTGCGTGAGCTAAACCTGGCAGGGGACACAACTACCACCCAAACCTTGCCTCGGCTTTCAGCATCTGCCAGGTTACAGGAGAAGAGCAGTGTAAGGAAAATCAGCTTAGGGAAAGCTCTGTTCTTATCTGTCACACAGGTGCCCAAGAAAGCAAGAGTTAGTGATGGCAAGGCCTCCTTGGAGAAAAAAAGCTCATCTCCAAGAACGTATCTCTACAATATTGCTTTTTTCTCACAAACTCCCTACTCCAAGAGTTAGCAACACTCCCCCTATTTTGAAGCAACTGCCAAGAAAGCCTCAGGAGTTCTAAGGACCTTCAATAGCAGCACGGGTGCCACGCTCGGAGAATGACCTGGCAGTGGTGCAGCCTGGAATTATAGCAGACTTAACAGAGAAGATGGCTAATCACCATGGATCTCAATTACTGTCTTTGGCAACATTTCCACAGAGCATTTGTATTCCCTTCTCTCCTTTCCCTTTCTGCTTACAAGTTCCCACGGTCCTCTGTGAAGAACCAGGCCTGGAGGCATCAACAGATGCTCAGTCTTAAGGGATCTGTTTGTCTGGAGAGCTGCATATCTGAAGAAATCTTCAGGGAATACCCACTTGTTTTGAGGATATAGAGAACAGGAAAAGTCTGCTTCCTGGAAGAAGCCAACAATCCTTTGCGAATCCACTCTGTGCCTGAGCAAGCTGTATGTCCACAAACTTGCTTATTGTAATGCCCTCTCCTGGCTGGGAATCATCTATTAGTTGTGTCCATCTAGTATGACACTTTCATATTTGAAAGAGGAAGGACACATTCCATGCTCTCCCAAAGCTATAATGAAAAGCATTTAAACTGGTGGACAATCATATCACAGATTATTTTCAGTTCATCAACAAAGAGGAAAGGAAAATTACCTTCAAAGAGGAGCGTCAGCGTGTCCGCAAAGATGACAGCAGCCCGACGGTCACTCATGTCTGTCCCCATCACCAGCTGCAGGTTCTCTTCTGCTTTGTTGGCCACCTGCATGACAACAGGACAAGTCAGCTCATGACAATCAAAGATACTCTTCTTCCCATTGGGTGATCCTCTGTCCCTTGACCTGTAGAGCTTTTGGTGGCCTTCCCATTGCAAAAGCTATTGCTCTTGTTTCTCTTTTGAATAGGGATCCTTTCCTCTCTTGTGGAAAACTGAAGGGTCAAGGAGAGGCAGAAACCTGTTCCCTTTCCAGGCTCCCTTGCATGAGGTTTAAGCAAGGACAAATGTAAGACACAGAAGGAGAAGCCATCTAGCCATTGGGGCGTGTATTCAGACACCAGAAAGCCCATCCCAGGATGCAAAATGCAGGGAGATAAATGAAATAAGGCTAGTGATGGCTTCTAAGATTAGCAACCCAGAGCTAAGACCTTCTTCCACTACATCTGTTGACAGAGACTGGGTTTTGCTTTCCCCCTAGGAGACCAGCCAGGTCACAGTATGTTTTGCGGAACATGTTACCTGCTTGCAGAGGTACTCTGAGAACTTGCTCAGCCCCTCTTCGTGTAAGCCTAGCAGAGGAAAGATCTTGAAGAACCGTTCCACCTGGGGCAGGTCTCCCTGCTTCATTGCTGTGTCGAACTTCTCTGTGACAATTGTCTTCAGGCACTGTTCTGCTTCCTGCAGGAGCTTCAGGTTGGCATCAATTATGCCCCCTGACCAAAAGGACAGAAAAGAAAGGGAGGAGTAACAGCACAATGTCAGTATCATATCAAGAGCTACTTCTCTTTCCCTAGGAGAGATACCAACAGCCCCAGGGTGAGAAGGCAGAAAACATACTGGAATTCCACTACAGGCAAATTAAAAAAGGTACATGTGTGATGTACATGCAGCTAATCTCATGATCTTGCATGGAAGATGCGAACACATCAACTGACATTTCTTTAGGGATCAGGCAATTTACTCATTCATTTCCAGTTGCTCTGCTTGGTAGCATACCGTAACACTGCCACAGTTCTCCCTGACAAAGCCTTCTCCCTTACTTGTTTTGATCTGAACATTTTGTCCTTCACTGAGTTAGTACCTGAAACAATATTAAAGCTGTGTGCCAGGAACTCTCCTTTCAGTTAATGATAATTCAAGCCTAGTAACACTTCATAAATGTTCACATCTATGTTACTCTATAACATAAAGAGTTACTAAGATCTTTGGCTAGCATTAAATCTTCTGCTTTGTCTACTGGGCTACGGCTATCTGCCATAGGAAATTATGCAGCCTCTGGTTATCTACTGGAAAGGTTATTCTCAGCTTCACCTCATAAACAGCACTTACCTTCCTTGCCCTGACGACTGAGCTCAATCACTGATTTGTCCAGAGACAGATAACGATGGATATGAGCTGCTGCTTGTTCGTAATCTTCATTTCGCAGGGCTGTTTGAACTCCATCCATGCAGAACTTCAGATCAAGGATGTCATCAGCTCTTTGAATGGCCTGATAGAGTCGATTCTGCAAGAAAGGCAACGCGTAAGGCTTCCTGCTGCAGGATGGAGCAGGAACGAGAACAGTAAGACAGTGTGTGTGTATGGGAAAGAAACAGACTGAAGTGATACTTCTCTGAATAATAAACAACTATGTAAGCAGAAATGCCACACTACTTAAAAAGTCATAAAACCAATGGCTCCAAGAGAGGAACAGCATTTATCAAAACTCAGACTGAACTCGGAGGCCACATTCCACAGGCAGAGACAAAACTACATTATCTGTTTTGATTTGAACAGCTGTCCTGAGCACTGGGACTTGAAACCTCTTCGCCTGTATCTGCAGAAAGAATATAACACCCTGGATTCCTGACCAGTCTTGGGTGACAACAAGTAACTCCCCTGTCTTCAGCACTGAAGTAACTGATAAAGAGTTCTAATGAAGATTAACCTCAGCTTATTCACCATATTCTACAAGGAGCTGCATGGACAGGACAGGATGCTGGAGAACCAGCTGCTCTATGGAATAGCATATACTTTTACTCTTGTATGTACCCTGCAATATCCAGGAACCCAGCATGGTACCATTCCCTAACAACACTATATACTGCTAAAATGAAGAACAAAGCCACTTCCACTCCACCTGCCCACTACAGAGGACAGCATGTTTCCCTATTGTGCTGTAAGCACACAAGCAGATAAATTAGGGCTTGCTGGTGACAAGTTCCAGACACCTCCTCAGTCCCGTTACCTTGGCCAGGTCGAGCTGGCGGACTTTACTGCTGACATTCTCGGCAAGGTTACAGGTGAAGGTGATCATCCCTGCTAACTGCTGGGCATCCCCCTCGATGAGCTGCAAGTTAGGACTGGAACACATGCAAATTGAACATGAAATGCAAATATTAAATAGTTCAATGGTCTACAACAGCAGGAAGGTTCTTCCTCCAAACCCAATTGCTCCTGAGTTGTGGTTTAAGCCCAGCTGGTAACTCAGAACCATGCAGCTGCTCACTCCCCTGGTTACCCCCCCTGCCAGCAGGATGGAGAAGAGAATCAAAAGAATATAAATCCCACAGATTGAGATAAAAACAGTCCAGTAACTAAGGTATAATAAAAAAACTACTACCACTAATAATAATGATAAGGTAAATAATAAAGAGAGAAAATATAAAACTAAAAGGGGAAAGGGAAAAAAACAATGAACACAAGTGATGCACAACACAATTGTTCAGCATCAGCTGACATACCCAGCCTGACCCGAGCAGCAATCTGGGCCTTCTGTGTGACTCCCCTCAGTTTCTATACTGGGCACTATGTGCTGTGGTATGGAATACCCCTTTGGCTAGTTTGGGTCAGGTGTCCTGTCTCTGCTTCCTCCCAGCTTCCTGTGCCCCTCCTCACTGGCAGAGCATCAGACTGAAAAGTCCTTGATCAGAGTAAGCAATACTGAGCAACAACGAAAACATCGGTGTGTTACCAGCATTGTTCTCTGACTGAAGTCAAAACCACAGCACTGCACCAGCTACTAGGAAGGAGTAAAATAACACTGCTGAACCCAAGACATCCTGTCAGCAGGTGTATCTCTGAATTCACACCCCTCCTCCAGAAGGAAAGCATCAAAATCAGAGTGCCTTGCTACCAGACAGGGGATGAACAAGCCACTGAGGCTTTATGATATTCTCTGCTTGTGAAGGGGAAGATGAAGTCTGTAAACCTGGTGCTCCAAACTTCTATTGAACATAAGGCCACTTGAAATGGCTTTCCAGACTGCACACACAAACTCACCACAAAGAGGCAGTAAAATTTGTCCATACCTGTAAACAGCCTGACACAAAACATCTGATCCAAGCATCAATGCTGAAACCTGACAATCTCTGGGGTGAGACCTTCAGCCTACACCAGAATGGGTCAGTCTGTGTGAGGGTGCAATACTTCCCTCTGTTACTGCTGCTGAGAAGAACCAGCTGCCTAGGAATAAGAATCTAGCTACTGTTCCCTACTGCAAACTGATTTAAAGTCTGACATTTTCTGAGAATGCATATGCTTCCCTTGCAACCCTAAAATGAATTTTCAGGTCACACAGTAAGCAGGGAGGTACTGAACAGTGCGCAGCAGCAGAAAGAAGGGAAGATGGTAGGGATCACTAACCCCATGCGATGAAGTACAACCATCTTGTTCTCTATAGTGCTTTGCTGCTCCAGGAGGGCATCCAGTTCTTCCTGCACAACTTTCTGAAAGGAAAGGATGAAGTCTTGTTTGACTTAAGCTCTCCTTCAGGCCCGCCACTTATCACAGACAAGTCAGGAACACCCATCTAGGAAGGTGTCAGCACTTCGAAGAGCTCGTATGACAACCTTCCTAATCTCTCGTTTTAATCCTCAGCATTTTTAGATTTGCCATTTGAAAGCATCAGTTACGGAAATTTCATCACACTTTTAAGGCAGACAACCCGCAAGCTCCGCCCCCCCCCCCGTTGCAGGGAGCCCCAGCCCGGGGGCTACTCACGATCCGAGGACACCAGCTCCGCGGAGGCAACATCACCCCCATAAACCGTCCCTGACAACGGTCGAGGTCGTATTTGACTCCTCCGAAAATAATCCGGACGAGAGGGGTAGGCCTGACAGCGAGGCAACCGCTCTCGCACCCCAAGGCCACCCGGGCCCGCGCCCCACACACCTCCTCCTCACAGAGCCGGCTGTAGGCGGCCTCCAGCTCTGCCAGGTCGGTGAGCGACTGAATCCGTTCCATGGTCAGGGCTGAGGCGGCCGCAATACCTCCCTCCCCCCTGAGGCCCGACGCCGTGGCCGCCGCCATCTTAGGATACAGCTAACGCGGTCCATGCCGCATCAGGCTCAGCAGGGGCTACCCTTAGCGGTGCCTGAACGCTTAGAGCAGTTCGTATCCGCCTGGCAACGCGACAGGATCACGCTATCCGCTTTCTTTATACAAGATTTGGGGGGGGGAGGCTCTTGATACAGATAGCTGCTGCTATCGCCACGGGAACATTCAGGCGCCGCCACAGGCAGCCACGCAGCGCGCGCGCGCCGGACTTGACGGAAAGCCCCGTCGAGGAGACGCGGGAGGGGATTGCGCAGGCGCGGAGCTCATGGCGGAGGGGTTCAGAGGCGCGCCCGTGTAGGCAGGACTAGCATCTTTCGCCATCCGCCTCCATCTGCACGGTAAGGGCCGCCCTGGCGAGTCGCGCCCGCGCAATCACGTCCCTTCTGCTTGGGGGGGCGCGATATGAGCCGCGATCTTGCCAGGGGAGAGGCCGCGGCACCGAGCTCTTTGGGCTCCTCGGTGCCTGTCCTGTGGGGGGCGGCCAGGCCGGTGGATCCGTGGCCCGTTCCCGGAACACGGCTTGAAAGTTCGGGGCGGTACTGGGCTGCGAGTCCAGCCTGGGCTTCGGCGAGGTTCGGGGCGGTGAGGGCCGATTCCCCTTCCCTGCCGCAAGCGTGCAGCCGCCAGTCCCTCCCGCGTTAGCCCCGGGGCACGGGATCGATTCAGACGCTCGACCTAAGTCGTTGTGGGTAGGCTTGGTTCGTATTTAATGAAGAGACGACATAAGCGATGTGTAATAGCGTAGGGCATCCCTAGAGATGTTATTCCCTAACTTTGTTTGATCTGTGAACAACTGAAACCGCAAGAGAAGTCATTAGCTGGACGTCGTGCTGAGGCACACTGCAGTAAGGAGCTCAGTAGCCTGGTCTTCACTCGGAGAGCCATTTGCCTCGTAATAAATGCCACGTAACTTCAGTTGAGTGGCAGACAGTGTTCCAATGTGAGGTGCTAAACTCAGACAAGCAGGGGGACAGCGGTTCTCTGTGCCTTATGGAAGGCTTTGGCTTTGCAAAGTACGTTTTTTTCTCTCTACTTGTTGCAGACTCGGTGGAGCTACGATAAGGTGACAAACTCATTGCCAACATGTTTCTCTACAACCTGACGTTGCAGCGTGCCACTGGTATTAGCTATGCTATCCATGGCAATTTTTCAGGTAATTTTCACCTCCCTTCATGCATCTAGGCTTGAGCTTTTGGGGGTCATAGTGGAAAAAAGGTGGGTTTTATTTGGTTTAGTTGCTGAAGTTAGTTTGCTTCAGTGTGCCTTTTTTTTCCAGTGGTATGTTGTTATTTGCTCTTGAGTTGTTGTAACTTATGGAAGCATCAAGAGAAGTTTGGGTCGATTATCTGTAGATTTAATTTAGTAGTTATTTTAGGTTAGTTTTCCTGGTCTGTTAAGAAATACTCAATAGTGGCACTGAATGTAGTTGTTTCCAATTCTTCCATAGAAATCATAGAACTCTTTAGCATTTACTAGTAATGAAATTTTATTTTATTTCTTGTAGTGCTTCTTAAAGTTGCATGTTCTGCTACATTTTTGCCAACTCTTTGTCACATTTTGGGTTCTCTAGGAACCAAGCAACAAGAAATTGTTGTTTCCCGTGGCAAGATCCTGGAGTTACTGCGCCCCGATCCCAACACAGGGAAGGTTCACACCCTGCTGACTGTGGAAGTGTTTGGAGTCATTCGGTCCCTCATGGCCTTCAGGCTGACAGGTGGCACCAAAGACTATATTGTTGTAGGCAGTGATTCGGGGCGCATTGTTATTCTGGAGTACCAGCCCTCAAAGAACGTGTTTGAGAAGATTCATCAGGAAACCTTTGGCAAGAGTGGATGTCGCAGAATCGTTCCAGGCCAGTACTTGGCTGTAGACCCAAAGGGCCGAGCAGTCATGATCAGTAAGTCAGTATATCAGCTTGGTTTCACTTTATCTTTCTTCCTTTTGTCTTGTGGGTATTTATTTTGGAGTGAGTTTCTGCCAGCTGTAATTGGAAGTGTTTCTCGGGTAGTTTGCTAAGCTGTGAGACATGTTGGAGAGAATGCAGGCATTCAGAATAGTTCCTTGGTGCTGATGGAATTGTACAAATGAATTCTAACGCTGGAAAGAGGCCAGCTTGCTTAATGGTGCACAGATCCCCAGAGTGCCATGTCTGGGAGAGAAACTGGGGTTGCATGCATCAGTACTACCGTGTAGTCAGTCAGCTGCCATAGCCTGAAATGACATTATGAGTTCCTCAGTCTTCTCTGAGATGTATCATGGAGGCAGCTAGATGCACTTCAGATGCAGCTTCACCAGTAGAAGGACACTTGGGTGATGTTTGGGGGTTTTTATAAGATTTGCCACAAGGTGTCTTAGTGAGTTGGTACTTTTTGGCAACTTTCTGAGTTGCCAAAGCCACCTTTGTACAATGCTGCTTTCCTACACACTAAGAGCTTGAAGCGATAGTACTTTAATAGTGTGGGGGTTTTTTATATCAGGAATATCGACAAATAATGTTTTCTTTCTAACAAGTCTTGTTTTCATGAGTGCAGAGGTAGCCAGTTACAGTTGTGCCATTCATGCTCACAGTGAGCGTTTGTTATGATGTGGATACTGTGCATATCGCTTAACTTAAGAATGGATTTTCTTAGTTACAGTATTTCTGAGGAGATGTTACTGCCAAGTGGCTTTAAATAGTCGAATATCTGCCTGCTCAGTTTGGTTTTCCTTCCCTGCAATCTGTTATCTCTTGTGTGGTGAAATGAGTGAGTAGAGCAGCCTGTAGCCATTGTAGGTTGGCTGTTCTAGATGAACATAGCTCAAAGGGTCAAATTTTGTCTTTAAAGAGCTGGAGTTGGCATTTTTGCTTGCAGCCCAAAACATTTAAAATGGGGCATTTAAAGTTAATTGGTGGCACAGAGATAAATACTGATGGTGAGCTTCAGCAGAAGTATCAGGCATTCTCTTGCAAGGCTGTGTATTGATACTGGACTGCAGATACGGTCAGATTTGATCAGCAGGAGCTGTGCTTCAGATAGTGTCGTCCTTGCTTTTGCAGGTGCTATTGAAAAGCAGAAGCTGGTGTATATCTTGAACAGAGATGCTGCTGCTCGTCTCACCATTTCCTCCCCACTGGAAGCCCACAAGGCCAATACTTTGGTCTACCATGTGGTGGGAGTCGACGTGGGATTTGAAAACCCAATGTTTGCTTGTCTGGAAATGGATTATGAGGTGAGAAGAGCTTGATCTCCCTTTGTTGTCTTTGAGCTTTGTCATGTCTCTTCTGTTCTTAATCTGTCTGTGGAGGCAGGGAATGTTGACTGCTTTTGCTGTCTGAGGCAGTTTTCAGTTGTTGTGAGCTTGTTTTTTGTCTTGCCTTCAATCAGAATAGGCAAGTCTGTTCTTTCTAGGTGATGATTCTTAAAATTCTTGCTTTTCAACTGGAGATGTGTGCATTTTTTATCTCTGTACCTTTTGTGGTGCATCTTCCAGAAAGTTTTCGTTTGGATTTCATTCTAATGCTCCTCAAAACTGTTTCCCATTTGTTAGCTTTGTTTTTTCTTTAATACCTTTCTTGAAAGACTCCTTTATGTGTTTTGTTTTAGGAAGCAGACAATGATCCAACAGGAGAAGCAGCAGCCAACACACAACAGACATTGACATTTTACGAACTGGACTTGGGTTTGAACCATGTTGTTAGGAAATACAGTGAGCCCTTGGAAGAGCACGGCAACTTCCTCATAACAGGTACTGCCAACTTCACCACAAAGTCATTTTCTCAGGGATGTACTTGGTTCCCATTCTCCCAGGAAACACAGTCAATACTCCACATTTTGGGAGTTGTGTTGATGGTAGCTGGCACCATTAGTGTAAATTAATTGACTTTGAAGTCGGGTAATGAGTGATGGTTCACACATGGAGAAGTCCAAGAATTCCTAGATACAGCTGTGATGTGAAAGTGCTCCTCATCTCTTCTTTTGGATGTATTCTGGATATTCTTTGGATTCCAAAGCTAAGAGATATTAACTAGATTGCATCTAGCTGGGAGCAGATGCAAAACTGTGTATTTTTTAGGTAATATAGGAGTACTTGTATTCTCACATAGGATTCCATTAGTTAATAAACATTTGAAAAACAGTATATGAATCCATATGCCAAGGTGATATACAAAGTAGCCTAATGCCTTCAATCTGGGAAACCACTGGAGTGCTGCCGATTCCTCTTGCAAGTATGAAGGAAGCTAAACTAGTTGAACATCCTTGTGTGCTTGCCCTGTTGTGGCAGGTTCTGTAGTCAGCTGTTGGGACAACCAGTACTGGGCTGGATCTGATGACTACAGCTATTTTGAGCATATTTTTTGTTATGCTGGCACCTCAATAGAAGCATTTTAAAAAACATACTCTAAAATTGAGAGATACATCAGGAAACCATCTGATGGAATTACTTTTTTTTGACAGCAAGCAAAGATGCCAGTAAGCCCAGGGTTGTGTTTAACTGACAAGTTGCTAATACAGTGTTTTGCACCTGTGACTTCCTAGACAAGAATAAGCCAGGAAGGGTAAAACATAAGCCATTTGAAGCTACATCCTTTCTTTTTCTCCTTCCTGGTCCCCTAGTTTCGTCTGCCATCTTGTTGTGCTGACACAGGCAGCTGTACTTGGTTCTTTGTCTTACTCTTTAATAAGAGCAGATTATGTAGGGTGATGGGGAGGACTGAAAGCTCTGGCACTTTAAAGAAAGCCTAAAGAAATGTTCTGCAGGCAGCAAATCAGATCTGTGGTAAGGGCTTTTCTCATCATATTTCTTCTTTGGTTCTCAGTTCCTGGTGGTTCTGATGGACCTAGTGGGGTGCTGATCTGTTCTGAAAACTATATTACTTACAAAAACTTCGGTGACCAGCCTGATATCAGATGCCCAATTCCCAGAAGACGGGTGAGAATTTTGTAATTCCTATCCTTTTTTGTTAGTTATCTTTGTCAGTGCTCAGTGAAAGCTTTGTATTTTCCTTTTGAGATTAAAAGTGTCAGGGAGGCTTTAAAATAAGAAAAAATGAGTTAAGTGTGTCAGCCTCTCACCTACCTTACTGGATGCATGTTACCTAGGAGGGAAGATGGAGGTGGGCATAGCCTGAAGTGATGAGCTTGGTTCATGTCTCTTCTCTGAGATTTATGCTGGAGATACTTCAAAGACTCTGATCAGGCAAGCGCTGTCTGTGTACAGTGGCATTACGTGAGGTGGTGAGTCATGGTTGCTGTTGTGTGAACAGGTAAATTCAAGAGCTGCTTTGTTGCATCTAAGGCTGCTTCCTCCACCTTTGGTGTTGCAAATTGTGTGCTTTGAACACCTGCCAGGGTTCAGATGCTCACGAAGGGCCACATGTGGATTACAGCCCTTTCCTCGATGTTTGGTTTTGGTATGTGACAAGTTGTCTGGAGAGCAGAGCAAAAAAGATAGGAGGGGTGATGTTTTGGCACAGTGTCTTAGAAATTTATTGCCTTCTGGGGCAGAGATGTACCAAGGGTAACTATGGGTACAACGGAGGAGATGTGCTTTGTGTTTAAAGCCTCCTCGCATGCTCTTCAGGCACCCGTGAAATAGAAAATCAGTTGGAGAAATCACATCGGCACTTGCCAGGTAGTTCCACCAATGACATCTCTTTCTTGCAGAATGATTTGGATGACCCAGAGAGGGGTATGATTTTTGTTTGCTCTGCTACACATAAGACCAAGTCCATGTTCTTCTTCCTGGCCCAGACAGAGCAAGGAGACATCTTCAAAATTACTTTGGAGACTGATGAAGACATGGTAAGCATTATGTGAAGAGCATCAAAGGCATTAACTGAGAAATGTTCTTAGACAATTACTTTGATGCTCTGAAGTGAAAAATACTTAGTACTGTGGGCTTAGCTATGTAATGGCACATGGTTTGTGCAATTTGTAATACTGTTACATCTGCAGTTGTAACTGATGTTCACTCATGCAGAGATGCAGCACCAGGTTTGCAAAATCCTGTGAGAATTGCGCTGCAGAGTCACTTGGGTATGCTTCAGATGTTCTGCAGGCAGTTCTCTCTTCAGAAGATGTAGGGTTTGGTCCATGAACCCGCAAAAGGAGGTATTCCAGAAACTGATTCTGGGGGACTTAAGTTTCTCTTGATCACAGTAGGTGCTCTCTGTTTCATCTCTTGATTGAATATTTATATGCTGTTATTTTTTTATTTAAATTGAGGTAGAGTTGATCCATGAGTTTGAATCAGAGGCTTGCAGTGGCATGCCACTGGTTGTCCTAGTATTTTGCGATGAAACTATTTGTGCTGCAGTGAATCAGTTGGGGGTTTTGAGTAAATGTCAAATCAGTTCTTCCTTCATCTAAACATGTCAGTTTAGCGATGATTATGTTCCATCTTTAAGTGGCTTCAGGTCACTCTTGAATGTTTCAGCAAGAGCTGTTGTGACCATATGAAATGTAGAAATATGCTCAAGACAGTTGTTTCTTCACATGCTGGGGAATGGCTGGTGCTCAGTGAAGCAGATTTCTTCTTTCTGTTCAACAGCTTGCTATTTTTGCAGCTGCCTTCAAAGACCAAAAGTCTTCGAATAAAACATCCTGTCTTCTGTGTTCAAAGTTGTCTGCTGTGTTTTGTGATTCATAACTTGCTGGCCCAAACTACTGATGTGGTTAGGCCTGGCCCACTCTCCTGCTTCCTTTTTTTGGAGAGGATAGCTAAGCAGCTGCTTTTAATTGAGCCACACATGTACAGCTCTAGCCCTGTACTAGTACAGTCACATCTTCCTCTGTTTTCAGGTTACAGAGATTCGTCTGAAGTACTTTGACACTGTTCCTGTTGCTGCTGCCATGTGTGTGCTGAAAACAGGGTTTCTCTTTGTGGCATCTGAATTTGGAAACCAGTGAGTAAAAAATTTGATGGCAGCATTTTCCCCTTGGAAAACAGACTGTTTCTGTTCAGGGTTGCAAACTGGCACCTGAACCTAATGAATGTAGAAAGACAGCACTTCTGTTTTAGTTGGTACATGAATGCTCTGTTCACATGGCTTGAGCAGAGCAGTTGGCTTAGGATATGACTGAATGGAGGGACTTTATTGTTTGAACCCAAATAAGATATTGCAGAGCACAGAGCAAGAGATTATATTCTGTTGCAGAAGGTTTTGGAAGAATTGAGCACTTGGAGTTCTTATGGCATCCATCGTATATCCAGATGAATTGTCTTTTAGTTTGATAGTTTTCATTGAACTTCCGTGTGTTGTGAAGTAGATAGACCACAGGAATTATGGTCCTTTCCTTACCAGATGTGTATTTGAGGACTTTCTCAATTCATAGTTGGGGTTCCAGGCTATTCTAAAGACTCAAAGACTTTACAGGCCTTTCAAGATGGTTTAACAGTGTCCGAGTCAGGAATTCACAGGAGTGAAGACAGGTACGTTTTTTTTTACTTTTTTTTTTTCTGGCTATATCTGCAGTCAGCCACCTGAGGGAGCTCCCGCCAGTTTACTGCAGTGACTGAGCTAGGTTGTATAAACCAGGCACTTGAGGAAGCCATATTCATTTGAACTTCATTAAAACCAGGAAGTAAATCAGTCTGTATCTGGGGTTGTGGGGGTTTTGTTGTTGTTGTTTTATTTCCCCCTCTCATCTCCTCTGAAATTTAACTTGTTTATTGTAATATTTACGTTCATAAAATGGAATAGGGAATACAGATTAAAATAGTCAGAAGAGAGTATTCCACTGAAAAAAGATAACTGTGGAGTTGCAGTCTTAGCCATTGTCCTTGCGTTTGGCCTCAGCTGTCAGTTGCTGCTTTGGCTCTAATACAAGAATATCTGAAAGGCTAGTGGGTAAATGGAGAGAACACTGGGACTCTGGGACACCCTGCCAGTGACAGCTACAAAGGTTTGAGGGGGAGGTTGTGGATATTTTTGTTTGGAGTTTGTCTTGAAGGTTTCTGATTCCCTTTAAAGATTTTGTCACCAAGATGGCAATCCTTAAGGCTAAACTTTGGTAGCTGTATAATGTAAGGAAGGATTTCCCTCTGCTGCCTGAGTCTCTGTCTATGCCTTGCTTAGAGAGAAGTCTACATGACCTTCACATTGAACATGCTGTTGCTCTTGCTCTCTTGTCTCAAGTTACCTGTACCAAATTGCTCACCTGGGTGACGATGATGAGGAGCCAGAGTTCTCTTCTGCTATGCCTCTTGAGGAAGGAGATACATTCTTTTTCCAGCCACGACCTCTCAAGAACCTGGTGCTGGTGGATGAGTTGGACAGTTTATCTCCTATTCTGTGTTGTCAGGTATGTTGCCATCAGCAGGCTTACATTCACCATTTAAGTCTTTCTCATTTGCAGATGAGTTGATCATAGATGAATTATTTTTTTCTTCAGAGTATTTGTGTGTAAGTGGAGTCCCAAAGCTGCATTATCCTAGGTTTCCAGAAATACTGCTCTATAGTAAGTTGTGGTAGAAAAGCAAGCCTGCTAAATTCTTGAGCAGCTGCTTAAGACTGGTATCTGGCCTGGCAGCCTTTGATTCCTGGGGTGATAAGTATATATCTGGACATGATGTCAGTGGCAGTTCTGTGCTGCCCCTCTGCTGACCATCAGACCAGTTCTCCCCACTCTGCAGAGAGTTTGCTTAAAACCTGATACTATTTCAGGGCAGCAGGTAGTACACGCTACGGCATCTTCACTGCTTTCGCTGTTTGAAAAAAAAACATTCTTAAAGCAGTGGTGTGGCATGTATAGTTTAATTCTTTCTTCCTTTGGGTATTGACACTTATTTCTCCATACAGATAGCAGATTTGGCCAATGAAGACACGCCACAGCTGTATGTGGCTTGTGGTCGGGGACCCAGGTCATCTCTGAGAGTTCTAAGACATGGACTTGAGGTAAGACTTCAACACTTCAGAAGAGAAGCTTTGGAGGGAAGGACAGCGGGAGAAAATCTTTTCAACAGGGGAACTGAAATGAAGGGATTCTCCTTCTCCCATTGGTCTGGAGAGCAGCTTTCTCTAGGCTTGCTTCTTGGAAGTAGATTTGTTTACTTTTACAGTTGCAGAGGCTTTTTGTTCAGTTGACTCCAGCCACATGCATTTTGTGTCTTCTAATACTTGAGTTTATTGAGCCAGAACATCCCGTTGTCTCTGCCAGCTGCTGCTGTTCTCTTTGGTGGGGATGAGTGACCTTCTTCTAAAGCTGATCATCCAGAGCTCTGATGTTGCTGTATCAGTGCTGAATGTATTCTACCCTGCAGCACAGGGAGAGAGCATAAGAATTAGGAATTACTAGCTTCCTACCCCATTGTAGGAAGGCTTAAGAGCTGTTGGTGGTTAGGTGGCTTGCTGTAGTTAAGTCTAAACATCTGTTTGCAAAAGAACCTTCTTTCTGTTTACTCTTAGGTATCTGAAATGGCTGTCTCAGAGCTGCCCGGTAACCCTAATGCTGTATGGACAGTGAGGAGACATGTTGAAGGTATGCAGTATTTTCCTAAGGCACAAGGAGGTGATAATGTTTTTTGTTGTATTTTGCTGTTTTGTCCAAGGAGATAGGAAAGGTGTTGCATGATGCTTGTGTGCCATCCGTGAAAGCCAGGTTTTGAATCAGCAGCCGCCTGTTTGTACTTAGAAGCCACCCTCTGATCCCCTAGAATTGTCACACTTCTGAATGACAAGTACCTGCCCACAGCTACATCCATCACCCAATATGCTGTGTCAGCTGTACATTTGCAGCCTGAAGCTGTTGGCCTCCTCATCCTTTCCCACTTCCCATAAGCTCTTGCTCTGACATCAGCAGGCATTGATTATGCTTTTTATTGGAGCATCTCATGTTGACAACTACAGTACTCAGCTTTTCATGAGAGTGGGATACAAATGACAGATCAAAGAAAATAAATCAGCAACAGTATTTGTGTTTTTTTACTTCCCTCTATGCATTATCTGCAAAGAAAATGGTCTATTTGGGCTAGGACACACTTCCTCTTGAAAAACTCAGCAGTGTATAGAGTTCTGCTGATTCCAGAAAAGTCAAGATTTGAAATCGGTAGAATATATGGAACTGTGGGCTTGGTTTGACTGGTTGGGTTTGGTTATTAAAGTACAAGAGGAAAGTACAGTCCCTTGTGCTGCCTTTCTCTTGAGGGTGAGATCAGAGTCAAGAGTTTTGTGTTTCCTCAGAAACACCTAAACCCCCTGAAACAGATCTGTTCTGGGTGCTAGCAGCCTCAGTGGTTATTTTCTGGGGAGAGCTTTGTATAAATCTCACAAAGATCTGTTGTTCAGGTACTGGATATGGAAATGACAGGTTGTTGCAGTGGAGACCTCATCCTGCTGTGGTGACATTGTATCTTGTTTTTAAGCAGTCACAGGGTAGTGTTTTTTCCAAGGAAACCAGTAACCCTGTGGGAATTTTAAACACTGCTGTGGGATTTACCTTGCCATCCAAGACATGCCATAATTTCCCGTACTCATGTGGACATGCTTGAGCGAGTCCTGTGGAGGCCACACAGATGCTACGAGGGCTGGAGCACCTCTTCTTGGAGACAGGCTGGGAGAGCTGTACTTGTTTAGCCTGGAGAAGGGAAGGCTCTGGGAAGACCTTAGAGCAGCCCCAGTGCCTAAATGGGCTACAGAAAACCTGGAGAGGGGCTTTGGACAAGGGCCTGTAGGGACAGGACAAGGGCGAATGGCTTTAAGCTGACAGAGAAGAGTCTGAGATGAGAGCAGGAAGTTCCTCTCTGTGAGGGTGGTGAGGCCCTGGCACAGGTTGCCCAGAAAACTTTTGGCTGCCCCATCCCTGGAAATGTTCAAGGCCAGGTTGGACAGGGTGTAGAGCAGCCTGGTCTAGTGGAAGGTGTTCCTGCCTGTCGCAGGGGGTTGGAACTGGGTGAACTTTCCAGTTTCTTCCAGCCTAAACAATTCTGTGATTGTCTGTGATTCTAAGACTCATGTACTGCCTAAGCAGTATGGAAAGAACTTTGAGCACAGAGTGCCGTCATTTTCCCCAGGAATAAAAGGGTCAGAGGAAAAGTATTTCCACAGTTCATGTCAAAAATTATGTGCTTTTCTTGAAAGAGGCATTCCAGTTTGATAGAGACAAACCTTTGCACCTGCTTTCTGGAAAAGGAGTTGGTAACTTTTGTTCCTCTGAGAGATGGAGGCTTCTTGCATCACCTTGTAGTCTGAAAACCTTTTCCCTTGGGGTTCCAGAGAATGCCTTTGACTTTTCAGGAGATGGAGGACTGTTGATAACGTACATAAACCAGACCAGTTTTGCAGGCTCTTTTTCCTCCTTGCAAATTCTCCAGGCTGCAGCATGAAGATCATCTCCATGATTCCAGAAGGCTGGAAGCTGTGGCTGTTATGAGCCATGATACTTTCTGAATACAGTTTAAAGTTACATGAAACCAATCCCTAAGTTACAACCCTTTGAATTCAGGAACAGTTTGACTGGGTTTAAAATAAAAAAGCCTACAGAATCATTTCAAACATGTATCTAATCTTGAAGTTGTGCAGGTGCTGGTTTTTGTGCATTCCATTTGCAGTGCTGGATTGCCTGGTTCTGCCTCACTGCCACAGTGTCTCTGTGCTGTAAGGCCTCTGTAAGATACAGGTTTGCAGCCTTCAGAGCAAATACTAACCTTGGCTGGTATGTGGTGATACTACCAATACCAAGCCTTTTTTTTTCTTCCACAGGTTGCTGGTGGTGGAGGTGCTGATCACCACAGGTGTGTACTCACTGCTAGGGGCTACTATATTGCCCCACAGCTTAACCACAGGGAATCCCAAAATCATGGGGCTAAGCTTTTCAGTAAACAAATTCTAGGAGCTGTTGGGTAGTTGAAGATTGTTGCCTTTGCTGCCTTCGGTAGCTGAGGGGTAGAAAACAACTGCCATCTTCCAGTCTTTGGGGGAACAAGATAATCAACTGTGTGTCTGCAGAATGGCCAGTCCTTGTTAAAATCAGAGGTGTTTTTTATGGGTGTTTTCAGCTCCCTTCTAGACTGAGGATTGGCTCCAAGCTGCTTTGTAGAGACCTTGAAGAGAAAATGATCATGTGTGCTTGCTGGCATGGGAATGCCCTATGGTTATGGAATGCTGTTGTGATTTAAGCCCAGCTGTAACTCAGGCCATGGAGCTGCTTGCTCACTCCCCTTTTTCCCTGCCCACTCCTGGTGGGATGGAGAAGAGAATTGAAAGAGTGTAAACCTCATGGATTGAGATAAGAACAATCCAGTAACTTAAAGTATAATATAAAATTACTATCACTAACAATAATGATAAGGGAAGTAACAAGGGCAGAGAATATAAGCTAAAAAGGGAAAAAAAAAACCCCAAGAAACCTCAATGATGCACAGTACGCTTGCTCAGCACCTGCCAGCCAATACCCAGCTTGACCTGAGCAGAGATGGGTCCCTTCCAAGTGACTCCCTCCAGTTTCTCTACTAGGCATGATGTGCTGTGGTATGGAATACCCCTTTAGCTAGTTTTAGTCAGGTGTCCTGTCTCTGCTTCCTCGTGGTTTCTTGCGCCCCTCCTCTCTGGCAGAGCATGAGAGACTGTAAAGTCCTTGATTGGGATAAGCATTGCTTAGCAATAACTAAAACATCAGTGTGTTCCCAGCATTGTTCTCAAGACTAAAGCTGAAACACAGCACTGCACCAGCTACTAGGAAGGAGAAAAATAACATGGCTGAACCCAGGACAGATGCATCTGCCCATCAGACAAGTAGATGGGGTTTGGACCAAATCCTCTTGCAGTTGAATATTAGGGTGTGAGAAGCTAGATGGCTGGGTGCTCCGCTCTTGAGGTAGCGTGCAAAACCGAGAGCTGACAGCTTGCCTTCCCTACCTCGTGCTCCTGCCTGAAAAGCAATGTGCAGTGACTCCCAGGTGCAAAGCCTCCATTCAGTAGTCAACAGAAACACAGGAAAATATGCTGTCTTCCCGTTAGTGTCTTTTAAGTGAGAATAATCCCCACCTTTGTTGCTCCTCATCTCTCTCTTCACTGAACAAGTCTGAGCTAGTGGTGTCTGCATTTGTGTTGGTTCAAATTCACATGCTGCAGAGCATGAATAAACTGTACCAGGCGTGGGCTGGTGCATAGGAGTGGAATTCTCATGGAGTAACTGAAACTGAATCCATAACAAATAACAAAAAGCATGGTAGGATAGAGTTGATGGACTGAAATGTGTATATTCATAACTGTTGTGTGGATGAAGCTTTAGAAAACTTGTAATGAATGCATAGGAAAATTAGTCCAGCTGTGGTTCTCCAGAGTCATTAAAATGTCTCTGTTACTTGCTGAAAGGACCTAACAGGAGCAATTAGAACAGTACTAAGTATCTCTGAAGTCTTGTGTCTTTGTATTTTGCATACAAAATAATGTGTATCAGTTCAGAACTCTGGAGAGCTTGATGTTATGCTTGAGATTATGCTGAGCTAAGTAGATAACTTTTCATATTAAAGTCTATAGATCTTTTAGCTTTATGAGAATACTTCTTAGTGTGCTACAGGGGTTTACTCTTCTTAATCTCAACTAGGCTGCTATATTTTCTAGACCAAAATTGTATTGTTTTGGATCTGGATGAATGCATCTTATTCACTGACTTAATTCTGGTAAATCAAACCCTTTATTTCAAAAGCTTCAGCCAAGAGGCATTAAGTAACACTACTGGACTTCAAGCAAAAATGCAGTGGTCACTGTTATTGACACAAACTTAAAGGCATGCTCTGATATAACTGTAAGCCAGTGGAAAAAAAAAGAGCCTCAGAACTATAAAGAGGTAGGAATGCGTTTTCATTTGGAGTAAGACTAAGGGAATCTGTTTTGCTTTCGAATGGGAGTTCTTTGTCCTGCTCCAAGTCACATGGTTAAGCCTCCAGCTGGGACATGGTGGTTTATCATGAGAATGACAGCCCCCAGGGAGGAAGGCAGCAGCTCTCAAGAAGTTAGGAAGGCAGTGATGGTCTTTGAAATGGAATTTTTAGAACATCCTGTCTACAGGATATTTATTAATTAAATGCTTAGCCTGTGAACTGCTAGAACCTCTATTTAAAGCAGTTCAGGAATTCTTTTAGACTTCTGGTGTTGAAAAATTCAGGCAGGTTTGTAGGAGCAGCTGCTATTTAGTGTGGACAATAATGAGTGTGTAATAGTGCATGTCTTGCTGAACTCTTACCATCGGCTGTTAACATTAAGAGAAATTCTCCTGTTAAGCTGTGTTTTAAGTAGTAACTGATTGGTTTCTGTGTGCAGGTTCAGTTCTTATGCTCTGATTTCCACAAGTGGGATTTGTTCCTGTTTGTGAGCTTTAGGAGCGTGTTAGAAGTTTATGCCACAGACCACTGTTAGAATTGCTTTAATGGCACAGAGCTCTTCAGTTTGATCATAGCTGTGGTCTGTATACCAGATGAGGGAGAGAGGAATGATGGGATTTTTTCACTTGCATATTTTCAGCTGTATGTAAGACCTTTCTGTTACAAACATGACGCAGCATGTTTGGCAGAGCCTCCATACAAACAGGGTGGATAAGAAAAGTATCCATTCCTTGAGCATTTGTTTCATTTGGCCCAGTTCTGTTTCTTTAAGCTGGTGCATGGTGTTTGCTGGCATCTTGTATTCAACCTAGTGAGAGTTCCCTGTTTTCTTTCTCTACTTTAGGAATCTTTACCCACTTCTCCATATCTCCCACATGTGCAGATGATAGAGAAACTCTGCTCAAGGACAAAAACTGTGACAGCTCTCTTACACACTGACCTTTGCTGATTGTCTTGTGCTGTGGTGCATAGGTCTGAGCTTTGGGTTGAGTTACATTAAAATGGGGAATTTTTTCTTTTTAAGAAATAGCACTTGCATGACAACAGCAGCAGAAGTGGAGTTGCTTCTAAAGGAGTCTTACTCCACTGAGGCTTCTGCCTCCATTTCCCAGCAGACTTCATTGTTTCTTTTGCTTTTGTTACTGTTTTAATGAGATTCCTCTCCCCCTCTTTAATGCCTGTCATCTTCTGCAGAATGAAAATGGACAGCAGTAAATCAGGGCATTCCTTTTACCTACTGACATTGTTTCCCACAAAATTTCCTTATTTCAAACTGAGCTCTTATGACTATTTTAATTAGCATAGCTCTTCCACATGCAAGCTACTGGACTCTCTCAAGCTGTTCCTCTTGGAAGAAGCCAGTACTAGAGATAGTAGTTGCAATACTGTCACTTGTTCCAGTAGAAGTAGAGGTCAGTGTTTGCTCTATCTTAAAAACATAATTGTTTCTCATCCCAGAAGACTGTAGGGCTGGCTGTGTGATGAATGTAAGCTAGCTGAGCTTGTAGATGAGGATAGAGCACGCTAACCCAGAGCTCCTGTATTGCACTGCATCGGAATTGTTCTCTGCAGCCTTTTATTATGTGGATACTGGATTAGGTACAAGGTCCTGCAACCTGCTGTTCGCAGCATCCATGGTGTGGTTTCTGCAGATGATTGCCATGTGTCCAGGTTATTGAGGTATTCAATTTGGTGTCATTGGGTGTTAAATCTGGATTCAGCTCCTGGTGTGACATGGATCGAGTGCTAAAGACTTCTAGACTTGAACTGTCTTTGAAGAATGTAGGCTGGAGTCTTGCATGCCAGAATCCAGAGTATGGTGAATTGACTCTGTATCAGGATCGTGATTTGACCCCGTGGTTCAGTCTTGCATTGTTTAGAGTCTAGCAGTGGCCGGCTCTCAGACAGTGTGTCCTAGAATGAACTTGCACAATACTGCCAGCAGATGCAATTATCACAGGAATTCTGAGTAACTGCTGGACATCTGTCAGGCTGCTAATTTTGTTGGGAAGCCTTGCATTTACTTAATCAACACCCTTTTTTCCCTGTCTCCCTTAACCAGATGAATTTGATGCCTATATCATTGTGTCCTTCGTGAATGCCACACTGGTGCTGTCTATCGGAGAGACTGTAGAAGAAGTGACTGACTCGGGATTCCTGGGTACTACACCCACCTTATCCTGCTCTCTTCTTGGTGACGATGCTTTGGTACAGGTAATGGAAAGCTGCTTCTGATGTGCCTGATTACATATGCCACTTTCTGCTTGTGGCATGGCCACAGTTTCTACGTTAGTGCAGCGTATGTTGTGTTTAAAGGTGTGGATTGGCGAAGAGTGACATGATTCATTCCGTTTCCCATTTTACATTGTGCTAAGTGAAACGGACCAGCTGAAGATGGTTCTAATCTCCTTCGTTGTGTGCCCAGTAGTTCCTTGCTGTAGCTCAAAGGTGCAGTGCTTCCAGCTGGCAGGTGATTTCTTGCTAGTTCAGCCTGTTGCATAGCCAGTAGATCACCACTGCCAGGAGAAGTGCTTCCTATGGCTTTTCTGTGTCAGAACCACCAGTGAGAGTTGTGAAGGGTGATAAATACAAAACTGCTGTGACCTTTTTTTTTTTTTTTTTTCCTGTCAGGTTTATCCAGATGGGATCCGGCACATCAGGGCAGATAAGAGAGTAAATGAATGGAAGACGCCAGGGAAGAAAACCATTGTAAAATGTGCTGTGAACCAGAGACAAGTCGTGATAGCACTGACTGGAGGAGAACTGGTTTATTTTGAGATGGACCCAGTATGTGTATTAATGTTGGGAATGAGTTTTGGTAGAGCAAGATGAACTATGGGGCATGCCAGAGACTGATCCTTGATGTGACCTGCAGACAGGGATTCCGTAGTGAAGCCTCCTTCTTGAATGGATAGATAAAAGCCCTACAGAGCTGGACTCTGTTTGTCTGAGATTATTTAATGGATAATTAGACTGGGGCTGGAAATTGTATACTTACCCTACTGCTGTTCTGGTTCTTCCAACTGTAGCTGAAATAGCGCTGTAAATAAATGTTTTTTAAAAAATTCAGACAATCCAAAGCACTGGCCTAAAAAAAATAGTGGTGGGGGAAAGTGTGGAGAGACATTTTGGTGCTGGTTCACTCCATTGGGCAGTCAGTAAGTGTCTTTTGTGCTTTTTTTTCTCAGTCAGGACAGCTGAATGAGTACACAGAAAGAAAGGAGATGTCAGCTGATGTCGTTTGCATGAGCCTGGCCAATGTTCCTCCTGGGGAGCAGCGTTCCCGCTTCCTTGCTGTTGGGCTGGTGGACAACACTGTCAGAATTATTTCCCTTGACCCTTCAGTGAGTAGCTGTGCTGTTGCTATCTCTTCCATTGGCTTGAAATTTTCAGAAGGGTATTCCAGAGGTAGGCTGTGTCCATCCAAGCTGTCTCTCCATGTTCAGGTGGATGACCAGGAATGAATAGCTTGTGTGGCTTTTCTGTAGGAGGAAGCATGGCTCCTTATCCTAACCTGTAACAATTTCCTTGTTTTATCTAGCCTTGCCCTTGCCTGGAGGTTCAGCTGATGAGAAATTAAAGTATTGCTTCATTGTTTTTTTTTTTAGATTTTAGTTTTGTGTGTTTTGGGGGGTTTTTTGTTTGTTTTTCTTGTCTTACTGTTTAAACCTGTACTGAAGCAGACTCATTCTGCAAGCAGGTCAGCACCAAACCACCATTAATTTCTCTGCAACAGAGAAGTTTTCAGAAGATGACTGAAGTAACAAACTTTGCTTAGCTCGCTCCATTGCTAAACAGTGGCAAACTGCTAGAACAGTTTTGAAGGATCTAGTTTATCTTTTCCAAACCACAGGGCTGCTACCACTCTTGCTTGCCAAAATCCACAGAGCCAGTGTTTATTTGGACTTTTTCCTCTTTTCTGTGCTGAATATTCTTTCTGGAGATTTAAAAGGGCATCTCAAAGTTTCTTAGGTATAGCTTGAATCCCCTCTTGCCATGCCAAGCCTTGCTGACTGGTGTGTTACCTCTGTCCTGTCTCCCACAGGATTGCTTACAGCCGCTGAGTATGCAGGCCCTCCCTGCTCAGCCTGAGTCATTGTGTATCGTGGAGATGGGTGGCACGGAGAAGCAGGATGAGCTGGGGGAGAGAGGCTCCATTGGCTTTCTGTACCTGAACATTGGACTGCAGGTGAGAGGTGCCTGCCTGGTTCTGACAGACGTGTCTTGGTGAGCCGTCACTTGAAAAATGGATTGTGAAAGTAGCTTTGTCATCGTGCAGCCCAACACAAAGCCTGGCTGTTCCCTCTTTGTTACAACAGGCTTAACAACTGAGATTGGGGAATTCACTGTGTGACTAGGGGTGCAAGTTTCACCATGCATTCATGGACTTAAGATTCATCAAAAGAGAGTGTATTGTCCTGGGGGTCTTGCAGATCAAAATGTGCTTTTCCCCTTCCAGAAAGAGGGCATATTCTTAAGAAAAAAAAAAATATAAAAAAAATCTCTGGGTGAAATGTTGGGCAGTTCTTTAGAAACTGCCTGTAGGGCAGAGTATACAAAGAGTAACTGCCCATAACCACAGGCTCTGCCCTAATAACTCTACTGTTACACAGCTTTTTGTTGCATCTGATGCTGTTTCTGTGATCTTCAACCAAAACGTTCTGGCAATTCAACATGTAGTAAAAACAGTCAGAGCAGCCTAGGTTCTTTCACATGCTTCAAGCTTGATGTAAGAAGCTCTTTGTAAGTAGCATGATGTTTTGGATAAATACTTTGTACCAAGAGGGATTCGGATCTGGAATTAGCCTCAGGTTTTCATGGCTTACGGGATGTACTCATAAGCCATTGGTCTGCTTTTTGGTTTTTCCTGTTTGGTTTGCATGTGTTTTACAAGTAATTCCTTTTGGAATAGGAGTGTGCAGGAGCTATGCTTTTTCGTATTAAGAGCCAATTTGGATATAGCTGTAGAAGAGAGTTGTACCAGAAGCTAGGAAACCTAGGAATAGACACTCAGTTCTTCAGAAGTTTCCTCTCTGTTTTGAATAATGGCTGTTACTTCTTGTCTGTAATCTTGATCTAACTATTTGGTTTGCTGATATCAAGAATGGTGTGCTGCTGCGAACTGTCCTGGATCCTGTTACCGGTGATCTTTCTGATACCAGGACCAGATACCTTGGCTCCCGGCCTGTGAAACTCTTCCGAGTCCGAATGCAAGGCCAAGAGGCGGTAAGTGAGGCAGGCTCAGAGGGATACAGATCCATTCTCCAGACACAGCATCCCGTGTTTCCTTATTGGTGGGCAGAGTGGGAAACTGTCCTTGCAGTACATCAAGACCCTCTGGGTAGGGGTGGGAAGTAGAACGACTTAGAATGACTTCATTATGGAACTGCCTGGCTGGCAGTTTGCTCTTTCACAAACAGCCTTGTTCATGTTGGTATTCCCCTTACTTGTTATGAAGTAATGTGTAGTGCTGCCCTGCGTGTTTGGAAATGGGACTTATTTGACCCATAGGCTGTGTTTGCAGCATGTCTGAAAGCTCTGAGCAGATTCTTAGGCTTAGAGACACTGAAAAACCTCACCTTGCCTGTGTTAGTGCACAGCGGCAGAAAGAGCCCTGTGCAGAAATCTTCCCCTTGACTGCTTGATGCAGTGATGGTTGTTTCCTGTGCCTGTTTAGAATGGCTCAGCTGGGGGCAGGACAGCTGCCATGCATGGTTCAGGGAAAACATTTGCAGAATTTGGCACAGAGGGACGAAAGTGTTTCATCAGAAGTGCCATTTCCAGCCCTTGTGATATAGCACTGGGGAGATCAGCCACCCCCTGCTTGACTCATTTTTGGATGACCCCTTCAGAGTTGGGAAATACTGCTGGTCAGTGCAAGGGGCTGGATCAGGAAATGTGTGAGCACTGCTTCAGTGTTATGGTACACTGGGTAAATCTCTTCAACTTGCTCCTGCCAAGTGTACCTTTGGAGGTGAGCTGCTTTTGCAGCTTGGGCAGAGGATGCTGTAGCAGAGTAATAGATGATTGCTTTTCTGCTTTGAGTCCATTCTTGATTCCTTCTGTCACAATATGGGGAGAAAAAACATAGTGTTTATGGCCAGTCAGTGATAGGTGGGGGGTACCCTATGAGAGATTCAGTGTAATTCCAGCTGTTATTGCTGGGGCAGAAAATAATGTGCTGAAGTTGAGTTAGTCGCATGTATAAAGCTGAAGGGCTTAGAGGTCCATCTTCTTCCTTAGTTTCCCTTAACTTGAAAATAGGCTACTGATGATTTTAAGATGATTTCACTTGTGTGCTACCATATTTGGATGGTGACAAAGTAAATGCTTATTTTAAAAGATCTGTTCCCATTAGAACAGGCTGTTGTTAAAAGAAAAAAAACCGACTGTGAGAGTATTCATTATCATGGCTTTTACAGATAACGGTTTTTATTGCACCTCAGTTTGAATATTTATTGTCTTAATAGTGTTTAAAATTCCTCTTCATGTCATACACAGTTTCTAGATAAAACTCTTTTCTTGAAAGCAGGCAGAATCTCTGAGGGTGTGCCCTGAGCTGGGTGGAGTCCACCCCCAAGAATTTAGGTGTTAAGTGGGTAAGAGCCTGGCACTGTACATCCCTTCATATTTGCAAGGAGTGAGCTTGTTTCCATCCCCAGAACTAATAAATTTGTTGTCTGTCTTCCCCAGGTGCTGGCCATGTCAAGCCGATCCTGGCTCAGTTACTCCTATCAGTCACGCTTCCACCTGACTCCACTGTCTTATGAGACACTGGAGTTTGCATCTGGTTTTGCTTCTGAGCAGTGCCCAGAGGGCATTGTAGCCATCTCCACAAACACACTGAGGTAAGAACTGATGGGGAAACACACTTCTAGGCTGGGATGCAAGGCAGACGGGGAGGGTGGTGAATTCTCACTAGACATTCAAAAGGAAAGAGGTAAAGTGACTTAACTAAAGAATTGAGGTCTTTTTGAGGTTATTTGATTATGGGTAGTGATTTGATGGAAACACTGGTGGATTTCAGAAAACAAATGGAATACAAGGACAATTGTGCTGTTAAAAAGATATAGGGTGTGCTTCTCTGACTCATATTTTTCAGCTTTTTAAAGTAAGTTTAATTCAGGTTATCCTTAAATTCTCTGGTCCTTAGAGGGAAGCTTTTAGTAACTATGAACCTATTGTGTATTGGGATCTTGTGGCTGGTGATTTGAATTGGCTACTTTGCAGAAAAAAAAAACAGTTAATTCAAGAAATCAGAGGCATGACAGGGGTGTATTTGTTGCCTTTTTTTAAAAATTCAGCTTAGATGCTAAAAACATAAATGAAAATAATGGACCACAAATTCAGGACCTTTGCTGTATGGACTTGAACAGGCACTTTTTTCATATCTGTCTTTACTGATGTATTACAGCATTCATTGCTTTTAAAGGAGTCATTCTTTCTGGAGAGACTTGTGCTTTTTAGTCACCGAATGCCAGAAGAACTGGCATTTCAGCTGGCAAGTCACAGGAAGAAAGAGTTGGCATTGCCTTTCTCACACTGTTTTAACTAAAGTGCCTCTGAGAACCATTTGATTACTTGTCGAAGTCTGTGTCACATTTAGATTCAGATGATGTTTCCCCAGACTTCCCCTCTTCCATGTGCTCTTTGTTCCTTTTGGGATAGACTTGCTTCAGCACCACTGAGGATGCACCCTGGGACAGATAGCCCTCACGTCAAGGACCTTGAGCTGCAGAGCACTCCTTGTCCCACAGCATCATCTCCCATATAGGATGCTAGTTCTGCTCTGCTCTCTGGAGCTGTTGGCTGGTTACGCACTGGCCTGAGAAAAGTGCTGCTTTCTCCAGCACTAGGCAGTTTCACAGACATAAAGCTCAAGTCCAGTTTTGTTCTCTTAGCTGCTTTTGGACCTTGTTCAACTTGTGTCACATCTCTCTTCCCCAGGATTTTGGCACTGGAGAAGCTGGGGGCAGTCTTCAACCAGGTTTCCTTCCCATTGCAGTACACACCCCGAAAATTTGTCATTCACCCAGAGAGCAACAACCTGATTGTTATTGAGACAGACCACAATGCTTACACTGAGGCCACCAAGGCACAGAGGAAGCAGCAAATGGCTGAGGTAATAGGGCAGGGGACAGGTATACTGTTGCCTGGAAAGAATTTCTGCAGCTGGAAATCCTGCCTGCTTACCAGTTCCCAGCTGCTGTTGCCTGCACGTTTTTGTGCCCTATGTGAATGCAGCGGCTGAAAGGAGTGAAGATCTGCCTCAAAGCACCCATATTATCAGCATAACACTGCTTCCTGTTGGTCCTTTTTCTTTGCATGTTATTGTAACAGGCATAATGTATACTGGAGGACAGTCATGCTTGTGTAGCGCCATTCTCTGGTTTTTCTGTGACTGAGAATGTTTGGATTTAGTGGATTATTTTCTTCTCTGTTATTTCTAGAGTTGTAGAATTAAAGAACCAGCTCCGCAGTTAACTGCCCTTTGAGCAGGGCAGAGCTGACCCTGCTGTGCTCTGAGCTGCAGAGGCTCACTTGGGAATAAGCTCAGGGTGGATGGAAGCTTTGGGATTTGGTGTGTTTTATGTTTTCGCAGACAGTACCTTGCCCTGGAATACATGGGCTTATAGGAAACAGGAAGGCTATATTCAGAATATCAGCATGTCTGGTAAGGAGATCCACTGAGCTGTTCTTTTCTCCTGTCCCATAACGTGCTATAGGAAATGGTGGAGGCTGCAGGTGAAGATGAGAGGGAGCTAGCTGCTGAGATGGCTGCAGCCTTTCTGAACGAGAATCTTCCCGAGTCCATCTTTGGTGCTCCCAAGGCAGGGAATGGACAGTGGGCCTCCGTTATCAGGGTGATGAACCCCATCCAGGGAAATACATTAGATCTGGTGCAGCTAGAGCAGAATGAAGCTGCTTTCAGGTAAGAAGCATTGCCAGGTGCATCAGGGATCTGCTTGTCATGAGTCTTCTATGTTTTTTCCTTTTTTCACTTAACTGTTACAGAGTTGAAATCCAGATACAGGCTGTTATCAAAAGACTGGCTTGAAATCCCAGAAGTGATTGCCACATGCTTAAAGCTTTTGTCTTGCCTTTCCTTCCTTTCCCCTGATCTCTCTGCACATGGCAGCGGCAGCTGGTACTCCAGATGCATTTGCTGCTCTCCAGTGCTTGAAGAACAACATTGGGATGTAAATGGCAGATAAAAGATGTAAATGACAGATAGGAGAGCTGGGAACAAGAGAATGTGCTGCTGTTTCTCACTTCCCCTTCTCATCCAGATAAACTGAGCATATATTCAATGGAAAGAAAGTGTTGGCGGGAAGGGAGGGGAAAACCAACACAGTAACTACAAAAAATAGCAAATGCCTCAGCAGGTGAAGTGGAGTTAGGTCATGTTAGTCCAAAAGGTTGATTCTGCCCTGTTCTTTCCAGCTATTCCCAACCTGGCTAAGCTAAGCAGGAAATAACACTGGAAGATGGGGAGAGTGTTATGTACATGGCCAAATTGGAACAGCCTTTCAAAAACGGCTTCTTGTGGAGCTTTGTACATTGCAAGGCAGTGTCCAGCCTGTGAAAGCATGAAAGTACTGCTTTGAACATATGTGACACCTGGGCACATCTTTTTATATGGAGAGTGTGAAAAAATGAAGGAATCTGCATTAAACGTTTTTGCGGGGATGAAGAATGACCTCTGAAAGCAAAATGTCAGTGTTGGAAGGTTGGGTTTTCATCTCTGCTTGGCTAGGTGCAGTTGTGCTTTCAAGGAGCTGAGTCCATGCATGCAGTGTTAGTGTCGTATCATGCTGGTCTGCTGACATGTCCTGTCATCCCCAGTGTGGCGGTGTGCCGGTTCTCCAATACTGGTGATGAGTGGTACGTGCTGGTGGGAGTTGCCAAGGACCTGATCTTGAACCCACGCTCAGTTGCTGGGGGATTTGTCTACACGTACAAGCTGGTGAATAGTGGTGAGAAGCTGGAGTTTCTGCACAAGGTGAGAGGGTCATTCACAGGCAAGGTGCTGCAATAGCTGTTACTTCACCCTGAATGCTACAGTAATAGTGCAGTACTCAAATCTGGGCAAGAACATCATGCTGATGGTACACATTGGAAGCAGCCTTGGAGAAAATACACTGCCTCCTACAGAATCATTTGGGACATCTTTTGCAAGGTTGAAGATTGAACACAGATCTCCCGAGAGACTTACGCATCTAATTGGGTAAATGGGAAAGGAGCTGTGTTTTTCATGCCCCTGTTAGGGAGGGGAAGGGACACAGCGCTGTTTCGTTTTCAGAATATGAGCTCAGGGAGCTTCTCTGAGCACTTGTTTACAAAGCAAATTTCATGGGTCACTGGAGCCCTGGTGCTAAGGCTCTCAGTCCTTGGCTGGCCACATGAAGGAAGGTAGTGTGAGCTGTCTCTCTGTTTCCTCTGTTGCTGTTTTGGTTGAGTGTTGAAACTGTCAGTTGTTGCGTGACCAGCTCACTTGACAGGTCTCTGGGGCTTGAGCGAGTGTTTCAGCAGAACGCTGTTAATCCAAATTCTGTTCTCCTTCTCATGTACTTCCAGCATGGCTGAGATTTGAGCAGATAAACATGTGGAAAGGAATGTTGTGGCTTGTGCACTTCCTATGGTCCTGATGCAATGAGTGGGTTCTTGTCCTGGACCAAGGCCTCTTCTGGTGCTGCTGAGCACCCACTTGGAAGTTGGCAGAGCTGATGATATGAAATAACTTCTCTCAGCCAGTGTAGACAGGCTAGGAATACTGTAACTGGAGAAACTACATGTTCCCGTTCTCTGCCGTGGCTGGTCCTTTTGGATTGATCAGTGGTGGATAATTTTTCATCTCCAAGTTACTGGAATTGTGGGCATGCTGTAGTTGTTCATATTTAACACTTAAGTGGTAGCCTCAGAGCAGGAGATGGCTGAATTAGATTCATACCTTTGTTTTAAAACAGACAGTCTGAATGGATTTAGGCAAAATATAAAAGTCCTTCTGTTGAGTATAAAACAAAACTAAGAACTGAGGCAAGAGGATCCTTGTCTTCTTTTGCTTCCTGCCCAGGATGGCATTCTTACGGCAGTCTTGACACTTCAGTGAAGGTGCGCTGCCAGCAGTGTGTGGTCTGTACAGAGCTCTGCTAGCACCACGTGTGGTGTGTGCTGCTCTCAAAAGACCTTTTGCCACTCCTCTAAAAAAGACTGTGATTAACCTTTTATGTTGAAAGCCTTGCCACAGGCCAACAACCTTCAGCTGAATGCTTAGGTGAATCCATTCTGAAGCTTGGTGTCAGGTTAGCTCTGTTAATGGGGGTCACTGGTGTTCCTTTTCTCTCCCTAGACCCCTGTGGAGGAGGTTCCTGCAGCCATTGCTCCGTTCCAAGGCAGAGTCTTAATTGGAGTTGGAAAGCTCTTGCGTGTATATGACCTGGGCAAGAAAAAACTGCTTCGCAAGTGTGAGAATAAGGTACTGGTTTTTGTTCTTGACCAGAGTTTGTTAATCTGGAGTGATGCTTTGCAGCAGGAGCAAAACAGAGTGTTAGCTGCTACTCCAATCCAAGTGTGTCTGTGCCCCAGGACCTCAGAGCTGCGTCTGTGCCTTCTGGTGTACAGTGGGTGCGTGCAGCTGGAGCAGTGTTTGCAGCTCTGGCCTGGCTGGGTTCTCATGCTGCCTTTCTGCACCCTGAGCACACATTGCTTTCCTGTTGCTGTTCACGCAGTTGTATTGCGGGTTTCTTTCTGTAGCAGCTCAGTGCAGGCTGTTCCTGGCCACGTGCAGGAGCTTCAGAAGGCTGCACAGACCATACCTTTGGCTAGCTGCTGCAAATACAAGAAGTTTTGTCCAAATATGAAACGACAACTGATGGAAATCCTTAGGTTAGGTGGTCAGCAGGCTGGGGACAGAAGTTGCAGGATCCTCAGAACCTTATAAAGGGAATTTTGTCCTTGAAGTAGGTGGTCTTTCTTGCTGAGCGTATCTGATACTTTAGGAAATGAAACTGCAGAGCATAGTTCTCTAAATGTTGATTACGGGCTCCTTCCTTTCTTGTGCAAGCTGCAGAACCTGTTCCAGTTGCTCATTACTGCATAAAGAAACTCGAGCAAGCTCACAGGCAGACTGGGAACTTGTAGGGAAACATTTTTTGGTGTGTGTTGGGTGGTTTTGGGTAAGGGGACACTGAAGCAATGTCTGCTTGCAGGACTGTCCCTGGCATTTCAGTTCACAGGCTCACCAGCATTGCTTGTTCACTCATATTCAGCAGGCTGAGAGTGGTGGGTGGTGGATGTTGGGTTGCAACATCCACCTTGTATTGACAATGTATACTCAAGGCAGTAGTATACCAGAAATGAGAGGTAGTTTTGGAGGGAAAGATGGGAAATGGAGAGTGACCCTAGCTCCTAGAGGGAAATAGCGTTTCAGTTGGTGTAGGATAGTTTATGGGTTATACTTAAATGCTTTGAAGCGCTTGGGTTTTGTCCTTTCTCTCTCAAAAGCACATTGCCAACTACATTTGTGGGATCCAGACCATTGGGCACAGAGTGATTGTTTCAGATGTTCAGGAAAGTTTCATCTGGGTGCGCTACAAAAGGAATGAGAACCAGCTCATCATCTTTGCTGATGACACTTATCCCCGGTGGGTCACTACAGCCACTCTTCTGGATTATGACACCGTGGCTGGAGCAGACAAGTTTGGCAACATCTGTGTGGTGAGTGTGCCTTGGAGAAGTCGGGGCTTCTTGGATAGGACATATTTTTCCTTAAAACACCCATGATTTGTCTTAAAAGAATGAGGATCCTTACGTTGCTGCAGACAACGCCCTGTAGCAGTAACTTGTTTTTATGGGGCAAGTAGCCATTGTCGTAGTGGACAGCTGCAGTTTATCTGTTCGTGAGATAAAGCAAACAAGTTAAAGCCATGAGTGGGTCAAAAAACCTGTTTCTGAAGCAGTGTGTGTCGAAAATGCCCCAAAACTTGCTGTGAATAATCCTGGAAACAGAGCTTGTGACTGTGAAAGGGCACATGAGAGCTTTGGTCAGGGTTATCACTCTTACAGTTTCCCTGGTTAAACCTCATCGTTGGCACTTAACTTCCTCTCTCCCTTCTTCTTAAAAGCTGGCTTTGTCAGTGCTGACACTGCCCCACTTGGCTGGATTTCAGCAGGGAAGGAGGGAAAGAATAGATGGTCTTTCTGCCAGAGCTTTGATCTCCTTCTGAAGGGTGCTGGAGTGCTTTGGAGTGCAGAATTCAGCAAGTGTCAGCCACTGCACCTATGGTATTTGGCAGATGCACACAATCCTCTTTGGTTGTCCTGCCGTACATGCATCAAACTGTTGCCTCAGCAGGAACCACCCTCAGGCCATTTTGACCGACACTCCCGGGGTGATCTGCGAGTGCCAGGCCAGGCAGAGGCTGGTCATGAGGCCCTGCCCATGTTTTTGAGTGGTAGGCCATCAGTCTTGACAACATGGTTGTCATTTAACTTTGAACGGCTTGTTGGAAGGGCAGGTGGATGGTTTTACTCTAAGTGTAAAAGTGACTTTTTTGTAGAATCCACCATAGCAGCCTTTCAACGACCACAGGGATTCTTCAGAGATGGTGTGCTGCTTCTCTGCAGCTTGTTGACTCTTTCTTTCTCTTTGAACACAGGTGAGATTGCCTCCCAACACCAATGATGAGGTAGATGAGGATCCCACAGGCAACAAAGCTCTCTGGGACAGGGGGCTTCTTAATGGAGCATCACAGAAGGTAATGCTTCATGGGAAGCGTGTAGTTATGGGAGAACATGCTGCGTTTCTGTGAAGTCCTCTGCAGTCTTGTCCAGGAGATGTAGTAGTAGTTCAGTTTCTGAAGTCACAGTTGCTGGCTATTTGGCAGTGTTTGATTGAAATAGCAAGCTTGTTTTCTTGTCCTGCTTTACCTCATAACTTGCATCCACTTGTCCAGATCAAGAGGGTAGGTAGTTCAGCAGCATGCTGTTTTGCCATCTGGTCACAGGTGGAAGGCAGCTACTCTTTAGAAAGGTGTTTCAGAGCTAGCAAGTGGCCAGATTTATTCTGCTTTCTGTTCTTTAGCCTTTTGATGCTTTTATATAAACTAAAGAAAAAACATGCTTCTGTGGTTGATTTTCAGGCTGAAGTGATTATGAATTACCATGTGGGAGAGACAGTGCTTTCCTTACAGAAGACCACGCTGATCCCAGGAGGGTCTGAATCGCTGGTTTATACCACGCTCTCTGGAGGGATAGGAATCTTGGTCCCTTTTACTTCTCATGAGGTAAGCAAGCCCCATCATCAAGCTGCAGACTCACTGCTTCCCTGTGCCCTCACCTCCAACCAGTATATTAATATGCTGCATCCCTTGAGGGTAGCCCCAGGGTTCTGTAGTGTGTGAAAACCTGGGCTGAAGGAGAGCCTGTGGCTGTGGGACAGGCTTCGATGTGAAGGGAAAGAGGAGAAGCTTGTTAGCTCCTCCTCCTGCACTGGCTGAGTGAAGAATTGAGAGCTTTCCTTGTTGCACTGCCATTGTAAACCTGTTTGTGCTGCAGAGGGGCTCTTGGGCGATTTAGTGACTGAGGAGGACTCCTTTGGCATGCTTTGGGTGGCCTGTACACTGGAGTGATCGGGCACTGATGCTTCAGGTGCTGAGGATGGTTTTCTCCTCTGTTTGCTGTCGCCTCCTGAAGCAGTGGATGCCAAGACATTCACTCTTACAGCTGCACCTCAGTACCTGCGTTTCTCCCCTTTGAGAGTTTTAGGATGTACATGTATCATATACCATACAGCTGCTGTATGCTCGAATTCCAGGGCGGTAGATTCCAGCCAAGGTGGCACAGTTGGCTGCCTGCCGCTGCTGTGGGTGCTCCCAGGGTAGAACTGGTGAGGGGTGACAGTGGCTGCTGTGTGCAGGGCCACTCTAAGCACATCCTGGTCATGGCAGTGTTCCAACCCTGGTGGGTGTTGCCTTGCCAGTGTCACTGATGTATAGCAAACTGTTCTCTTACTGATTGTTCATCTCCCCAGGACCATGACTTCTTCCAGCATGTGGAAATGCACTTAAGGTCTGAGCACCCTCCTCTCTGTGGACGAGACCACCTCAGTTTCCGCTCCTACTACTTCCCTGTGAAGGTCAGTCTGAGTATTTAGGATCAGGTCATGAGGGTGGAGAGGCTTGCCTTGGGACACAGAGCAGGTCTGAGGCCTGGCAGAAGCAAGTCAGGGTTATTGTTCAGCAGGGAAGACTGGGGCAGTGTAAGCCATAGCTTCTGTGGCAAGAACTGAAACTAGCTCGTGAACAGCACTCTGTGAGAACAGTACTTAGCACTTAATACCATGTCTGTTTTGGTTTCTTAAGCCTTGTAGTAAGCCTTGTGAGGGTTGGTTTCGAGACCCAAGCCCAGAGGTGCTGCTGTTGTACTTCTCTACTTGCCACAGCATCTCTTTTCTCCGTCAGAACAAGCGGCACTGGGTAGCTGTTTGCCTGCTAGGTCAGACTGGGTGCTGCTTTGGGCATGCGTTTTTCCATCACCACTGAAAAGGGGAGTCTTGTAAGAAACAGCTGTTCTACCTGTTTCTGCTTTTGAGGAGGTGTGTTTGAGCTGTCAGCTACTAAATGCTGTGATGAGAAGAGTCCAGAGTACTGAACCAGAGGAACTGTGTGGTAACTACTACCAGGGTAATCTGTAGTAGTGGTCAGAAAGCTGTGCAGCTGCAGAGGGTGTTCTTGTTCTTGAGCTTGAGACTGATTTGCAGCATGGCCAGTCTCAAAGATGCCTCGCATGTGGCTGCAGCTGCCTTACAGTCATCTTTTACAGCCTTCCCAGCAAGCACTCAGACCTGAGCTGCACACAGGTTTTGGGGGTTTCTCCTTTGTTAATCAAGCTGGCCAGTAATGAATTTGTTGCTAACTGCTGCTATTCAGCAGATGAAGTCACCGAGCATGATCTTGTTTCCAGGACAGGATTAAGAAGCTCCTGGGAACAAACTGTTGCCATTTTTCCCTGCTTAAGCAGGGTTCAGTTCCTCTGTGTGGTGTGGATTCAGTGCTCTCCTTTTTGGTCCTCCAGAATGTGATCGATGGGGACCTGTGTGAGCAGTTCAACTCCATGGAGCCGAACAAACAAAAGAATGTGGCTGAAGAGCTGGACCGGACACCACCTGAGGTGTCCAAGAAGCTGGAAGACGTCCGCACACGCTATGCTTTCTGAGCAGCCACTGGCAGGAGCGGAGCTTCTTCCCGGGCTCCTGTGGATGCTCTTCCAAGCACAGTTGTGAAGAGGAATGTGTGGTTTGCTTCCTTTTTTAAATACTGGTTTGCTCCTCTTGTTTTATGTTTCAGAGTAACGTGACTCTAGTAAATACAGTATCAGATAAGATATTAGGTCTCCCAGCTCATCCCACTGCTTCTGTGAAAGCTCCCGACATGGCTTTCAGCAAAAGAGATCCCCTCTTGGGAAGTGCCCAAGGAAGGGGTGCAGCGACCCTCACCCTTGTCTCCTTGGCCTCTCTTTAGGATGGGAAGCACAAGGGTGTCTTGTGCTGGCCTCACAGAAAGCCCTGTAGGACAGATCTAGCTGAGTCTTTATAGGATCAAGTGGGTTTTGCAGTTTCCCAGCTTTCTGAGCTGTGGGATGACTCAGGATTGCCAGGCTCTGCTCAGTAGTTGGTGGCGAGAAGCTCTGTGCTTCCAGCCAGCCCTGGGAGTGGTAAGTAAGCCTGGCTGTACGGAGGGTGTAACTGTCACACTTGAGCATTCTCTTCTGAATTGGCGAGGGGTTTTTTTTTACTCGCCATTTCTGACTGTTTTCCCTGTAAATAGAGTTTTGTACTATGTTGACTCTCTTGGGGGTGGGGAAGAGCGAGGCCTGTGTCTGGGACTTGATTTGTTTCGTAATAACTTTGGCAAGAGCAGTGTCTCCAAGCTGTGACTGTGAGCAGCACATGAAGAATAAAAGCCTGGGTTTTAACAAGCCCAACTCTGTGGTTCTCCTTTCCTTTGCAGCAACAGTCCTGGCCTGGTGGGAGCTGAAGGGGTGCAGGAGGAGTACAGAAACATCTGTATCCTCAGCCCTGTGCCCTTCCTGCATGTTGGAGCTGTGCTGCAGCCCTGCAGATGTTGGACCATGAGCCCTGATCCCCTTCCCTGCCTGCTCTGCCTGGAGCTGGTCCTGCAGCCGTAGCTGCTGCTGTCCAGCACCAGTCTGGACACTCACAAAGCAGGGTGCCTAGAGAAAGGATGGGAGGGAGGAGTCTTGTCCCCCAGCTTCTGTTAGTCTAGAGGGCATTGCTGCTACTCTGGCAGGAGCAGCTGGTTGCCAGGATGGCAAGGGAAGGCATTTCTCCCTGCCATGCACTAGCCACACAGCATACAGCAGGTGCTTCCCAGTCTTGTTCCCAGTCTGGGCTTTAGCCTGCTTACTGTCTTACTCCTGCCAATGGGCCTGTCTCCGAGGAGTCAGAATGCTCCCACAGCGCATGGCATCCTGTGAATGAGCCCCAGTCTTCTCCCACTTGGAAAGATGGGCAGTGCCGTACTCAACATTGAACAGCATTCTGTTTCTCCTCTGCTGCATGTGCTGTGAGGTGAGGGCAAACCCACACCCTCCTGCCCTGTCCTTTGCACCGTCCTTTCCCCTTCCCTGCTTTGGGTTGTGGCTACAGGCTTGCGTTGGCAGGGGCTTCACACAGGGCAGTGTGCTTCGGCTGTATTGTGGCACCCAGCCTCTGCCCGGTCCTGAAGGTCTTTGTGCTTTCCTTCACTGTACCTTACAGGAAAGGCTGCATAAGTCAGGAAGCTGTAGACACCTGAGCAGAACTTGGTGGGTGTCCAGCCTCTTGCTCATCACGCACATGGGGTGCCCACCCTGGGGTACCTGCATTCCCCATCTGTTTGTCCTCTTCCACAGCGTGATGCCTGCTTTGGATGAGGGAGCACTCCAGCAGAACTTAGCCTTCACTGTATCATTAGTCCTAAGCATGAAATCACATCTGGAGGCTCAGGATGTTTCCAAATTGGTTTGCTCCCTTGGCTGGGCCTGCCTGAGCAAATAACCTGCCTCTGAAGCGAGGCAAAGCCTGGAGAAGCAAGTAGGAGACTGGGAGCTGGCTGAGCCTCAGCCCCCATTTGTGCTGAGGCTGCCAAGATGGGATCCCATTGGCCTCTCTGGGGAGAGGTGGGCTTCTCCCTGCAAGGGCTCCCTTCCATACCCAGGCTCCTGCAGCTGCAGGGTGCTGGGTGATGAGGTGGGTTGAAGCTCCTGGAGCCATGTGCCAGGGGCTGTTTTTCTTGGGCTTGCACCAGCAGTGTTTTCCAGCACGGCACAGCCAAGGAGGGCAAACCACCTCCAGCAGCATGTTGCAGAGGTCTGGGTGCTTCCTTCTCTTCCTCATCCCATCCTGGCTGCCAAGCTGATGACTCCATGGGTGTGGAATGCTATTAAATTGCTTCCTCTATCACCTGCAGCAGATGGAGGCAGAATCCCTGTGGACACCAAGGTGAGGAGCTGGACCAGCTCCTTCCCTGCCAGAGCTGAGCATCTTGCCCCCAGTGCAAAGGTGGGAGGGAGCAAGGGCCATGCCTAAGTGCCAGGTGGGCCCCAGGGACACTTGGCAGGAACGTGGTCATGCTGGCCTGACTCGGTGCCAGGGGAATCCCAGTGCGTTCTCCTCGCCTGCAGAAGTGCATTCCTTCCCACGCGTTTCCCTGGGAGCGCTGACCTCCTCTTTGATAGCTGGTTTCTCTTTCCCACCCCCCTGGATGCCTGTCAGCTCCCAAGCTCCCAAGGGCTTCGGTGTTCCATGTCCCCTGTCCCCTGTTCCTAGCATCCTGAGAAGACAAGGGTGGGCATGGGCCAGGGGGGTACGGGAGTCCTGCTGGCCTGGAGACAGCTGGGGAGCCCGCAGGCCCTCTCCCATTGGTCTAATCCATGTGATGTGACCCTCACCCTGGACTGATGCCCACTTCAGTGCTCCAAAACACACCCATGGGTGCCCAGCCGAGTGAGCACTCTGGAACATAGTGAGCAGCAGAGTGTCTTCAGGAGGTGGTGGATCAGAGCAGCCTGAGAGCATGTGGGCACCCAGCTGGGTTGGGTGAGCACCTTGGGGATGCACTGCAGGGCTGGCCAGCACCCTGAGGAGCAGAGGGGCCTGTTAGGCAAGTACCCCAGCTTGTCAGCCAAGCACCCTGGGGACACTCGGGTAGGTTAACTGAGCCCTCCAGGGACACCCAGCCGGGCAGGCAAGCACCCCGAAGAGCAGGGAAGGAGTCAGCAGACCTGGCTGAGCACACTGGAGACACCCGCCTGGGTGCACCCCAGGACCACCCAGCAGGGTGGCCGAGCACCTCAAAGAGCAGAGGGGGACCCACAAGGGTTGGCTGAGCCTCCCAGGGACACCTGGCTGAGTCAACCAAGCCCCAGGGCCACTCAGCAGGGCAGCCCAGCCCCGAAAGGATCATGAAGGGACCTAGGAGGGTTGGCTGAGCACCCTGGGGACACCAACCTGCGTTAGTCAAGGCTCCCCAGGGGCACTCAGAAGGGAGCCAAGCACCTGGGAAGCCCCACGCTGGGGTGCAGTTGGTCTCTCCCCACGGCGCAGGGAGGTACCCGTGAAGCTCGTCGGACCCCTTCCGCGTGCACCCACCCGGTCTGGCCGCAACCCCCGGGCACCCCCCGTGACCAGGGCCGGGCCGCGGTGTGCGAGTCCCTGTGCGGGCGGTGCGGGGCGGTCGCTCGGTCCCCGCTTCCCGCCCGCCGGCCCCCGGCAGCCGCCCCGCCCGCTCCCGGCGCCACCGCCCCCCGCCCGCCTCCCGAGAAGCTCGGGCACGGCCCCGCCGCCACCGCCCGCCGGGAGACGCGTCCCGCGCCCGGCGCCCCCCGCGCCGCGCCAGGTGGGTGTGCGGGGACCCCGCTGCCCGGGGGCGCGGGGGGTGGAGCGCGGGGGGGTGGCCTTTGTGCGGAGACACGGCAGGGGCCTCCGGCTCGGGGCGCGCTGCGCGGGGACACAGCACCCCCTCCGCGTGGGGCTGCGCTGCCGGGGTGCGGGACACGCTGTGGGGTGACAGCGTGGGGATGCGACATGTGCCCCCCGTCCCTGCGTGGGGACACAGCGTGAGGTGGCTGCTTCGGGCACCGTCCTTCAGCGCTCCCCCGCTGAGCATCTGCTGAGGCCGGAGGAACTCATTGCTGGGATAACGGGGCTCGGCTGTGCGTGTGTCCCTCCAGGGGGTGGCACCGGGGACAGCCCTGCCCCGGGCGGTGGGACACAGGCAAGCAGGGCTCCACGGGCACCGGAGCCGGTGCCCTCCGTGGGGCTGCAGCCGGGGCTCTCTCCCCCCAGATCCCCTCTTGCAGTGTAGGGGGTATCCTGCAAATCCCCCCGGAGCGCATCCCTGCCGGCACCCTGCGATGGCCCTGGGACCTGCTGCCTTCCCGCAGCCAGCCAGAGAGGAGAAGCCAGCGGGGACGGCCGGGAAGGGGAACTAACCCCCCATCCATGGCAGGGGGCAACCGGCCGGGGCTACCGGAGAGCAGCCCAGCACCCGGGGCCTGCAGCCGTCCCTCCTGCCCCCGCCACGTACAGCGCTGCCTAGGAGGCTCCCGATGAGCCCCGGCCATGTAGGCGCAGCCCAGGGCTCCGCCGATGGCCACTGTCGACATGCAGCAGGGCTACGCGTCCGTCCTGTGTGAGTACAGCTTGGGGACAGGGATAGGGGTGGCCTCAGGGGTCACAGCAGGGGGTGTCCCCAGGGTGGGGGGCTGACACTGCTTGTTTTCGGCTGCGCAGGGATCCTGGCTGTGCTGGGAATGGAGGCCACTGCTCTGGGCGAATGTGAGCTCACCCACCTGCTCCAGGACAAGCTGCAGTATGAGATGCGCCTGCAGTACATGGTAACCCCCAGTTTTGCAGGGATGGAGTGGACACATGGCATTGCAGGATCCCGGGTCACTCCAGGGATGTGGGGACATGGGACGCAGCACCCACTGCTACAGTGACTGGGTGCTGGGGTGACTTTTCTGTCAGGAGCTACATGTGCCCAATAGCGCCCAAAGGTGCATCCGCTGATGCATCTCCAGGGTTGACCATGTCAAGGGGCTTTTGCACCAGTTCCCTAGTGTCACGCTGGGGCTGGCAGGGGCATCCCTGTCAGCCTGCCAGCCACCAAGCTCTTCTCTGCCTTTCCAGAAGTACTACTTCCCCATCAACTACGTGGTCCAGGTCCAGTATGAGGAGGTGCTGCGGCCATCCAACATCACCCGCTTGGTAAGAGGTGGCAGGGGATAGCCCCATGATGGGGACATTCTGGGGGCCACACGAACCACCTGGGTCTCACCTGGGCCACCCTCTCTCCCCCAGCGCAATAGGACAGTGTCGGAGGTGGCACTGCGGTACCTCTGGTTCCATGTGAGCTCCCAGGCTGTGCTGCGGATCCACGAGGTGCTGCCAGAGAAGCACCCGTCCTGGAAGTACACACAGGAGCTCTGCCAGCTCTTTGATGCCCTAGGCAAGGAGTACAGCAAGTACCGGCAGGTGGGGAGACTCTAGGCCCCCTGTGGCACCCCAGCGCCAGACACACATTCATATGTGGCCTTGCATACCCCTTGCAGGGGTGCTGTGAGCAGCCAGTGCCTGTGCATGCAGACACACATGCCATGGGCACGAATGTGGGGTACATGCACACACAGTGCATGTCTGCACTGCGGGGACATGCGCCCACGGGTGTGTAAACTCAGGAGGGCATGCATAGCCCCCTCCTGCAGAATGGTGTTGTAGGAGGGCTGGCATAAGATGGGCTGCTGGAGGCAGAGGTTGGCACCCTGGATAGAAGGCCGTGGAACGGCGCTCCAGCGCTCTCCACATCTGGCATTGGTGGTTCAGTGGTAGAATTCTCGCCTGCCACGCGGGAGGCCCGGGTTCGATTCCCGGCCAATGCAACGGGTGTAGCTTTTGTACCGCGGTGTCCCTCGGGGGGACCTTTGGAGTGTCCATAGTGTTTTTCCTGGGCCACATCTGCTGGCCTACAGGGGCACCCGTGGCACTGCCCGTGTGCTCCCCTGTTCGTTGGTGTAGGCTGGTGACATGTTTTTTCTTGACTCCTGTGGTGATGTCTCAGGGAGCTTAGTGCATGGATGGGCCCTTGTCAGGGGCATTGGAAGACACAGGGCTGGTGGCACTTTGCATCCCTGGCTCGATGACAGTGAGTGTCCCTGGTCTGGTGGCAATAACAGGGTACTGCTGGGTGGCAGTGAGTCACCCTGGCTCAGCGGCAGTCTGTGTGTCCCCAGCTTGGTGGCACTGAGGGGCCCTGTCCCAGGGTGATGGGGGCTGCTTGGGGCTGGGAGTGGTCCTGCACCCTGGAGGCAGCTGTCTTTGTGTGATGGGTGGCTGTGGCCTGTCACAGGTGGGTCACCTGCATGAGCCTGAAGTGTATCTGAGCTGCCCTGTGCAATGGCACAGGTTCTGCAGCCCCTCCAAGGTCTTCCTATTCTGCTGTTAACTCTGAAGGCTACTGGCAGCCTCTCCTTGGTGGTGGTGATGTGTGAAGCAGCAGAAGAGATGGTCCCATGGCTGAAGCCCAGGCAGCAACTGAGCTGTCTGTGAATGGAGGTGTCCCAGCAGCAATGCCTATCCCTGCTGCAGCCACCAGTGCTGGGTTTGGCGGATCCGTGGAGCAAGTGTGTGTGCGTAGGAAGTCACATCTGGCATTGGTGGTTCAGTGGTAGAATTCTCGCCTGCCACGCGGGAGGCCCGGGTTCGATTCCCGGCCAATGCAACGGGTGTAGCTTTTGTACCCCGGTGTCCCTGTGGGGGAACCTTGGAGACGGCCGGGGTGCCCTGCCCGGAGGTTTCCCTGAGTTGCACCCGGAATGGAACTAGGGGCACCCCCTCTCACAGCCCGAATGCTCCTGTGTGTGTGCACGGTGCTGACAGAGCTCTTTTTGACTCCTGTGGCAGGGAGATGCTCAGGGCTTGGTGTCAGTGAGGGGCCCTGGGATGGCAGCAGTGGGTGCCCCTGGCTCAGGGCAGTGATGGCTTGGTGGGTTGGGGGCCCCAGGGCGACGGGTACTGCTTTGGGTTGCTTTGTCCTGTGCCATAGAGCAGGTTCTGCAGCCCCTCCAAGGTCTTCCCATTCTGCTTTTGACTCTGAAGGTTGGTGACACCCTTCCCTTGGTGGAGTAGGTCCGAGAGGAACAGAAGAGGGAGTTCCGTGGCTGGAGCCCCGGCAATATCCGAGGTGTCTGTTGTGTCTCCTTCCTATGGAGTGGATGTCCTAACAGCAGTGCCTGGCCCTGCTGCAACCACTGGGTTTAGCGGGTCTCGTGGGTCAGGTGTCGGGGCTGGCCCACATCTGGCATTGGTGGTTCAGTGGTAGAATTCTCGCCTGCCACGCGGGAGGCCCGGGTTCGATTCCCGGCCAATGCAACAGCTGCAGCTTTTGTATCCCGATGTCCCTGTGGTGGAACCATGGTTATATCCCGGTCCTGTTCCTGCAGTCAGATGTGGAAGCAGTGGTGGCCGACCTGGTGAAGCTGATCCACAGTGCAGGCGTGGAGAGCCGGAAGAAAGCCGTGCGCCCCAAGGCACTGCTGGACAACTGCCTCAAGGTCATGCGGATGCTTTATGGGGCACCCTGTGAGTGGGGACTGGGGAGACACAGACCTTGGGGAATGGAGGTTGTGTGTATTGAGGTCCCGTCCCATGTTTTGATACCTGTCCTCTCTGCCTAGGTCAGTGGGAGTCCACCTAATGCTGCAGAAGACCCCTTGCTTGATGCCTTCTCCTTGCCCTAGAGCTTGGGATGCTGCTTCTGCTCTGCCTCCCCAGCAGATCCTCATTGGGTTCACGAAGAAGGATAAAAGGGGGGAAAAACACCACCCCTTCCAGGACTGTGGGACTGTGCACACAGCCATGGGGTTGACCCCATCCAAAATGCCAGGCACCTTCTGTAGGGGTGTGGACTGGGGGGGCAGTGGGGGGGGGGGCTGTTGGACATCACCCCGTTTCTCTCGGTTTGTGTTTTTCCCTCAGCTTTCATTAAACACCAGTTAATTCTCTAGTGTTACAGCTTCCAACCAGGTCCCAGGATCCTCCAATCTTACTCAAAATAAAGGACCAGCAGAGAACAACACCAGCTGCCTCCGCTGCCTCCTCTTTTGGGGTGTTAGCCCCCTCCTTGGCTTTGCAGAGGAGATATTCCCCTGATACAGGGACCTCCAGAGCTATCGCCCGCAGAGCTGTCTCCTTCAGCCCCGACCACTTCCCTGGAACAAAACATCTGGATTTGTTTGTTGTCCTTGGCAGCACAGTGCAGGCAGTGTGCCGGAGGGGCTGAGGGCCGGCCGGCTGCCTTCCCCTTCCCAGCTTCATTAATTACCTTAATCAGCTATTAGAGCCCTTAACTGGTGTATTCCTGGCTGTGGGCCACTTAGGCTTACAGGTCTATGAGAGCATGCAAATGAGGCTGTGGGCACTGCAGCATGAGTGGATGCAATGCCTTCCTTCTCCTCCTCCTCATCCCCCTCTTCATGCTGGTTCATGTTTATATAAAACCCATGCAGAGCTCATATAAACCCCACCAACTATAATCCACTGCTTGATAAAGGGCTATAATTACACGGATCCACTCGCCCAGTCCTGCTGGCCTTAACAAGTATCTCCCAGGTGGTCCAGGGATCCCAAGCCTCCAGGCCTGAGCTCCCATCTTGTGCTCATTCCCATCAAGCATGGGAACGGATCCTCCATCGTGGGAAAGCTGAAACTGCCCCAGCAAAATGACCCCAGCCAGGCTTCTCAGAGCATCCGTATGGCAAGCGGCTGGGCTCGAGGCTTGCCAAAGCCCTGCGTGTCCAGCCTGCTTGAGATGTTGCGACACTATTTTTCCAGTCCCTCTTTCAAGGGATGTCTTCAAATGTGTCAAATGAGACCCACCATGGAAATGCACTCACACAATGAGGCATCAGAGCCTGTTTGCAATGTCTCATGACGTACCATGAGATGGGAGGGGTGCAGAGAGGGTCATCTCAGGGTGAGGTCCCAAAGGACATCCCCAGAGACATGGGAGATGCTCCTGCTGTGAAATCCACAGCTGCTGGAAAAGGAAGAGCTTTTGCTGGGCTTGAGCCAGGAGGAAAATAAAGCCCTCAGCATCCTCATGGTGGGTACAGAAATGCCACCCGGTTTTGGGGAAGCCAGGCTCAGCAGGGAGAGACCCAGGCTCCAGTAACGCTGCCCCATGACTGTGGTTTTGGGGCTCTCTGGGATGCCCTCAGGCCACCAGTGAGTGTGGCTTATGGGCTATTAGAATGGGGCTGCAGTGTGAACATGCCCAAGGGGATCCTTTGGCCTCAGGGCTGTCCCAGCAGAGCCTGACACCAGCATGCAGGACCAATCCTGGAGCATCCTTCCCTCTGCTTCCCTGGTCCAGCTCTGCATCCCTGGAGGTGCAGCAACCTCAGCTCCCACCCCCAAGTAGGGGATCCCTGTTCTCACCCTATACAGGCAGAGAGAGCCTGGAAATGGCAATTAATTCACTTTATTGACATCAGTGGCCACCAAGACAGGGTGCTGCTCTCACCACGGCAGGCTCTGCCCCCTCCAGTCCCAGAAGGTGCCATTGCTGGTGCCTGAGAGCCGTGCCAGCAGCCGCAGGACACCCTGCACGCTCTCCTCCATCGTCACTGGGCCCTATGGAGTCAAGGGCATAGGATAAAAAATGATCCCAAGCCGCCCTCCTGGCACCCCTAACTGCATCATGCGTTGCAGTGGGATGCCAGTTGGGGCAGGTTGGGAAAGGCTGGAGATGCTCCAGTAGCCAAGGGATGCAGCTTTGCACAAATTAAGCATCCCTATAATTTCGGTGTTATAAGGATGCAGGTCAATCTTACAGTTCCTAATAAAAAGTGGTTCATTCATTCTCTCTTTAAACTCTTCTTAGCTCCAGCCTCCCCTTGGTACTGTCAGAGGGGAAGAGGTATCTGGGGTGCTGGGGAGGCAGCACCCCTTGTGCATTGCCCTCACGAGAGCTGAGTGCAGGGCTGGGGTGCCCTCTGCTGACTTCAGATTGGGATGGGAAATCAAGTGAAAAATACGGAAGAAACTCTCTTGTTTAGGGGGAAGAGCCTGAAATTCTCCCTTTTGCTTCAGTTGTGCAGTTCCCCTGGGACTGAGGGTCTGTGCAGGGGTGGGTGCCCCCGGGAAGAGGTGCCAGTGGGAAGGGATGCCCTGGGAAGGGATGCCCCAGGAAGGGATGATGCCCATGGGAAGGGATGCCCCGGCAATAGATACATATCAGAAGGGATACCCATGGGAAGGGATGAACGTGGGAAGGGATGCCTGAGGAAGAGAGGCCCTGGGAAAGGATGCCTCAGGAAGGGATTCCCGTGGGACTCTGCTGAGCCAGGGTAGTGATGTACCTCCTGTCACTCACCATCCCCTGTCCCAAGGGAGGCGTCACACAACCAGGGTCCACGGACACACAGAGGATCCCTCTGCCCCCGTACTCCAGGGCCAGGCACTTTGTGAGCATGTTCAGAGCAGCCTGGCAGGAACAACCGCACCACCATCATTAAGGGCCGGCAGTGCCATGGCCAGTGTGTGTGTGTGGGGGGGGGGAATTCCACAGGAAGTGACCTCCAAATTTGTCCCCATTCCCACAGCAGTGGTACCTTGCTGCAGCGGTAGCAGATGTCTTGCCTCTCCTCCCAGGCCTCCCCTGCCTCGATGGAGCCCAGGATGCTGGAGATGTTGATGATGGCAGCTCTGCTGCAGCTCATCTCATGTTGCCCTTCAGCCTCAGCCGCCTCCTTCAGCAGGGGCAGGAATGCCTGCAGGGGATGGGTGCTTGGGCATCACCATCCTCTTCCTCCCCACTCCCAGCATCTGGGGCAGTGGTTACCTGTAGCCTCACCTGGCTTGTCTGCAGGGGGCCGATGGTGTTGGTGGTGTAGACAAGGGCCATGTTCTCTGCCGTCTCAGTGGCCAGCGTGCTGCGGCGTGTGGTGCCGGCGTTGTTGATCAGGAGGTTGAGGCCGGTGCTTCCCACCTTCTCCTGCACCTTCCTGACAGCTGCCTTGATGCTGTTGGGATCTGTCACGTCTGCAAGGGGACAGGGATGAGCCAGTGGTCATGTCTCAGTCAAGATGCTGTATGACATGGCAGGAGGCAGCTCCTGGCCACTGAGAATTCTCCCAGTCCCTGCAGTGACCTGGTTGGGCTCAGCCAAACCAAGGGACCTGTCTGCTCGGGTGATGTTTTCCAGAGCTACCCACAGATGCCATTAAATCCAAAGAGATTTAATTCCCTTCATCCCCCTCCTGCCCTGTCACCTACCTAGAGGCAGGACCATGACGCTGGGGTTGCCCAAAGCCACCTCATTGATAGCCTACATGGAGAAAGGAGTGGGAGAGTTAGGTAGGAGGGTTCATGAAGAGGGTGGCCCCCATGCCATGCTGGGATGGGAACTGGGTGGACCAGCATGACATGAACAACAGGCTCCAACAAGCCCCGATGGGAGAGGTATGGGGCAATTTGCTGCTTCCCTTCACCCAGCTGAGGACAGCAGCTTCCAAGCCCCCTGGGAGCAATGCCCCCAGCATGGAGGACTGCCAGCACACCCAGACCCCAGCACAACCCACCACCTCTATGTCAAGAGGGAAAACATTAAATATATATAAATATGTATTTTTCCATGCTAGTTACAGTGCAGGATGCTGATGCTCAGCCCCCAAAAGTCTGGTGGGGATGATGGCACCCCCAGGTTCTGTGTTTCTCAGCCCATCCCAGAGCTGTCCCTGTTTCCCCCCACCCAGCGCCCTCCCTACCTTCCCCTGGGGGTCCAGGCAAGCAGCAAAGAGGTGCTGAGGGGGTCTGCGCTGCTCCAACAAGCCCTTCAGCAGCCCCAGGCCCAGGCCCCCATCGCAGCCGGTGAGCAGGACGCTGCCCACCCTGAGCTCCTCCATCTTCTCGCTCGCTGCAGCAGTTGTGACACACTGGCAAGGTTTGGCAACAGGTCTCTGTAATCTGGGAGGTGGCAGTGCGGGTGCTGCCGGGATGGATGGAGGTGGTGGTAGGGACACCACCTGCACACCCTCTCCTCGGGGCCTGGGGGAGGGAGATGCTCTTCAGCATTCCCAGGTGGCCACCCCATCGAAGAATCCCAGACTGGTTTGGGTTGGAAGGGACCTCAAAGCTCATTCAGTTCCAACCCCCTGCCACGGGCAGGGACACCTTCCACTAGACCAGGCTGCTCCAAGCCCTGTCCAACGTGGCCTTGAACACTGCCAGGGATGAGGCAGCCACAGCTCCTCTGGGCACCCTGTGTCAGGGCCTCAGCACCCTCGCAAGAGGTGAGGAAGGATGTAAGAAGGAAGGAAGATATACCTTCTAAGAATATAAGAAGAAGAACTTCAGCTTCTCTTCTCCATCATCCTGACGATGCACGTCTCATCCCATCATACCCCAGAACACCCACTTTCCCTTAACCAAGGGCACTGCAGAGGGGTGATGGGACCTTCCTCCCTTATCCCTCATGACCCAGGGTACCACAGGACTGCAGGTGAGGCTATTAATTACAGTACAACCTTTATTAATACTGGAATCTTCACAGTGCATTCGTTACTTGTAGCAGTGACTATGGAAATCGGGGGGGGGGGGGGGGGGACGGGGTGGAAAAGAGGGGAATTACCACAAAAAAATCCCCAACTAAAAGAAGAGGGAATGAAAGAAAGAGAAAGAAACCTGTAAGAGGGATGGGGAAGGGGGAAGCGGCAGCAGAGGCAGGAACACGGAGGGGAAATAAATTAAAAAAAAAAGAAAAAGAGAAAGGACGAAGTTAACAACAGCACCAGAAAAGTTACTTCAGTCGAAAGACAGGGTGTGTTTTTATCTTTCCAAGGAATTGTGTTTTCCGCACAAAATAAGAGACTTCCCTTCCACCCTCCCCCAAACCCAAACATTTCTCACTTGGCATCAGCGGTTCTGGGCAGGAGAAGGGGTGTGTGTGTGGGAACTAAATAGATATTCCTAAGGGAGGGAAAAGGGAGCTGCGATGCAACAGACAGCGGGGTGTCAGGGACTATGTACAGTGGGGCCTGGGGGGGGTTGTGCTTTCCTCCAGCTGCTTTGCTTGGGGGGGGTCTGGGTGAACCCCCCCCTGCCCCCCCAGAGCTCCCTCAGCAGGACCCTGCAAAGGGTCTGTGGGTGCTGAGGGAGAGGGAGAGGGTTTTGGGGGGGTCCCCAGTGATCTCTGGGGGGGGGAAAGAGGAGGTTTGGCATCTTCAGCTGTGTCCTGGTGTCCCCCCAAATTGGAGGGGCTGTAGTGCCTATCCCCCACTGTCCCCCTACCCTTTCACACATCCCCCTCAGCCCCCTCCCGGCTGCTTCTGCCCCCTCAAAATGGGACTGCCCCCCCCTGCTCCTGGTGCTGCTCCTGCTGTGGCCCCAGTAGCCCTGGGGCCGGGGCACCTGCCTGTGTCCAGGGAGGGAAGGGAAGAAAACAGGGAGAGGAGAGAAAGAGAGGATAAAAGGAAAAGAAAGGGGAAAAGGGAAAAAGGAAGGAGAGGAAAAGGAAAGGGAAAAATAGGAAAAAAGGAGGAAAAATGGAGGAGAAAAAAAGAGGAAAGGAAGAGGAAAAAGAGAAGACAAAGAGGAGGAGAAGAAGAAAAGAGAAGAGAAGGAGAGGAAGGGGAGAGGAAAAGAACAAGAGGAGAGAGAGAGGAAGAGGAGAAGAAATAAAAAGAAGGGGAGAAGAAGAAGAGAAGAAAGGACGAAAAAAGAAGAAAACAGAAAAAGAGGAAGAGACAAATAAAGAGAAGAATAAGAAGAGACAAAGAGAAAAGAAGAAAAAAGAAAGAAGATAAAAGAAAATGAGAAAAAGAGTCAGAAAAGAGCCCAAGAGAGAACATGCAAAGGAAAAATGCAAAGAAAGGAAAGGGCTGAGGGGAAGGAAGGAAGAGACAGAGGTGTAGGAAGCAGGGCAGTGAGGAGGGGCAGCAGGTGCAAATGGGGGGGTCCCGGGAGGCGCAGCGGGTGCCCCAGGGGGGTCCATCAGCCTCAGTGGGCACATCATCACGATATCCGCGGGGCCGACCGGTCGTTGGTGACCGTCCTGCGGAGACGGACCCCGCGCCGGATGGCCACCAGCATGTCTTCAGCCGGGGGGTCCATGGAGGCCGCCGGGGGGGGCGCAGGGGTCTCCTCGCCTGGGCCAGACCCCGCGAGGGCAGTGGGGAAGGGGAACTGGCCTTCACCCAGGGCATGTGCACCAGCCACCAGCTCACCAATCTTCTCCACCAAGCTGTGCCGGTTGGCAGCCAACTGTTGGTCCTCCTCTTCCTCAGCAGAGAGGTGCTGGCTGGCCCCAGGGTAGACAGAGATCTCCATGGGCCCACTGCCCCAGGCGGTGTTGGGAAGGCTCAGCCTCTTGGGTGATGCTTTGGCAAAATCCAGGGGGTTCGGCAAGGCGTCGTTGGTGTAGAAGACGCACTCTTCACTGCCCACCCGTGTGGGGCCGGTGTAGCCAGGGGAGTCGGGCACCGTGGGGGTCTTCACAGGGACAATAGGGGGTCGTATGGGGATGGGGCCAGCATTGGAGAGGGTACGGCGGACAGAGGGTTTGGTGGAGGGCGTGCGGCGGATGGTGGCCACCCCTGGGGTGGTGCCGGCTGGGAGGTTGGTGCCGCTGGGCAGCCCGGCAGTGGAGGCAGGACGCTTGGTCTGAATCATCCGCCGGTAGTTCTGGGCAATGTTGCTGTTGCGAGGGATGGTGGAGGACTTGTCAAAGTCGCTCTGGGGATCACACTCCACATCGCCGTTCACCGAGTAGCAGTCGTAGTCAGAGCCTGGGGAGGAGGCAGCGTGGTCAGTGTGGCCAGGCGGGTGGTGGCACTGCCAAGCCCAACCACCGTCTTCACAATGCAATCACAGCCAGTCCCAACTACCACCATCTCAACACAACCACAACCAAACTCAACTGCCATGAATTGCAACGCAATCACTGCCTTTATCCCAACAACTGCTGGCACAACATGCTGACCATCAAACCATCACCATTGCAGGGCAACAACCATCAAACCCAACCAGTGTCATCATCAAACCCAACCATCATCATCATCAAACCCAACCATCACTATCTCAGGGCAACCACAATCAAACCCAATCATCCGCACTGAGATCACAACCAAACCCAACTGTCACCATCGCAGTGCAATCACAACCAGATCCTGCTGCTGTCATCGTAACATGGTCACAAACAAACAGCCATGACCATCACAACTGGCTTCAACTATCTCCACGACATGGCTGTAGTCAAACCCAACCATCACCATCACAACCACCCCAACCACCGCCATCACAGTCAACCACCACATGCTCACAACCGGCTCAGCCATCCCCATGCCACACGATCCCTGGGGTTACTTGATTCCAACTGTCACCTCCACTGCCATCACCCACCATCTCCACCTGTACTCAAATGCTGGGCACAAACCCGTTGCCACAAACCATCACCCTGCTGTGATGCTACCTGTTATTGCACTGCTTGGCACAACTGTAGCCATCAAGACCCTACTGACACCCAAACCACCAGGTGAAACTGCAGTTATGGTGTGGCATGATGCTTGTGCCACACATTGAACCTCACCCTCCCCCCTACCCCCATTAAATCTTCACTCACCAGCCCCTGTGTGATGTGACCCAGCCTGATGCTATGACAGGCAGCACACCCAGATGTACCGCAGGATCACCAAACCATGTGCTGTCCCCTTCCCCGCTCTGGGTGCCACTTTGGGTGGCCCTAGGCGCCCCTTGCTGGATACCTTGGGAAGGGATGGTGTCTTCAGAGCAGGACGGGGTTGTGGTCTGTGTGCTGTAGCCACTGGAGTACTGCAGTGAGTCCCGGCTGCTCTTCTGGTGTTCCAGGCTCAACCCCCGTGTCAAGACCATGGCCAGGTCACTGGCAGCGGGGGACACCTCCTCCCCATGCTGTGGGGACAAGGGGACACCATCAGCATCCTAGTTTCTCTCTTGGGAGCCCCCCAAAAGCCCACTGCCTCTGTGCTGTCCCCGATGGAGCAGGTACCTTGGCAGCGATGGTAGCTGGAGACATCCGGGGTCTGGGAGCATCCTCACTAACAACGCCAGGGTACCCACCGGTGGGTAAGCCCATCTCGGCTTCCCGCAGGTGCTCCACGCGGTCCTTGCGCCGCTGTAGCGTTGGGACCACCGGCTGGTCATAGGGGCTGGCCTTGGACCAGTCCTGCAATAGCCAAGGTATGGGGTGATGCTGGTGAAACTGGGACTGGGAACCAAAAGTGGGGGAGGGTGGGAAGGGGCATACACCAATGCATCCCCCCAAGTCATGCGTGCTGCCCAGGATGCTCTGCCCCACAGGGGGGATCTGGAGACCGAACCCCACAAGGTGTTGTCGAGCAAGAACTAACCGAGGTGGGAGAGCTGCACTCGCTGACTGACTGGCAGGTTTCAGAGGCCTCTGAGGATGCTGAACTGGAGGACTTCTGTGTGCCAAGCGGTGATCAGAGTGGGAGAGAAGAGGTAGTTAGGAAGCACAGCCAGAGCCATGGCCCAGGTTAGAGAAGCACCCACAGCTTCCCCAGCCAAGGCCACCTCCCCCATGACAGCAGAGCAGGATCTAACCCAGCAGCAGGGTTGGGATGCTCAGCTCCAGCTCATGCCAAGCTCCATGGAGCCAGTGGTCATTCTGGTATCCCCAGGAGCTCTTGCCAGATTGAAGATGCCAGGTTGCAAAGCAGCCAGGTGGCACAGCTAGCACTAGGGATTTGCAGTTCCCAAGGGTGCTGGGGGGTTCTGGAGTATCCTTGGCACTGGGGAGGATGCAGGATGATGGGAAGCTTTGCTCCATGCTGCCTGATGGGGGACTGGCAGAAACTGGGTATTATGGGGCCGGGGTGAGAGGGAAATACCCTGCCCCTCGGGGAATACCTGTGCACCATCCCTGGGGGCTGGGTCACAGATGGGGTTTCTCTGCAGCGTGGCCTGTTACATCCCTAAGCAGGGCAAAACATCTCTGATATTTCCAATATTAATCTCCTGTGATACCAGTACAGCTGGAAACACGCCTGGGGTCCCACCACCTCTGCACTGGCCCCTTGTACTGCACCCAGCAGAAAGGAAAACAGAGGCACAGGGGTGGGCAGCTCTGACCACTGTCCCGTACCTGGCTGGTGATGTCTGAGGGCATAGGGGAAGGTGGTTTGGAGTAAGCAGCATCCTGGGAGATGAAGCCAGAGTCGTGGGAAGAGACGCTGGAGAGGCGGGTGGTGGCTGCGGGCGGCTGCGCCAGGCTGCGGTAGCGATAGGTGGAACTGGGTGAGCAGGTCTGAGCCCCGCTGGGCCATGCCACGCCACCCTTGGCACTGCTAACGCTGCTGGGAGAGCACCGCGAGGTCAGGGACATGCCAGTGCAGAGCACAAAGGAAGGAAAAGAGAATTTAAGACAGAGGTTTGGAAGTGGCAGGGTCCCCCAGCAGCAAACCCAGCACACTGCCCCTCACCCAACCTGGGGAAACTGAGGCACAGGGTCCTCATGGGGCATCCGTTTCTCTTCTGGGGCTCCCCAGTGGCAGGGCACAGCTGACAAAGGTGACACGTTTGCTTCCAGACCCTCCCTGCTCAGCTCACATCATCCCCAAAACTCAGAGAATGGATGCCCCCCAGCCATGACACCACACCCATCCCATTTCCTCCACATTGGCCAGATGGACCCGTGGAGGTGGACATGCACTTTGTGAACATCTCCAAAGACCGTAAGCATCATTATCCCCCTGGGGTTAACGAAACGGGCTGGAGCCTACGCCACCATACCTGCACATGCTGGACTTGCGGGAGCTGGAGCTGCTGGGTGAGGACGGGGGGGTCTGGTAGGACCAGCTGTAGTCAGAGCCCTTCAAATCCTTGATCACCTGCAAGAAGGATGGGATTTAAACCTCTCAAAGATGCTCCCTCCTCGCTGTCCCCCCCCAGTCTCCCCACACTGACCTGCTCACTGGCAGGGGGCAGCTTGTGGGGCTCTGCGGTGAGCACCACCAGGTCCTCAATGATGCCCTGCAGATGGGTGATCTCTCCCAGCATGGTGAGCTCCCCATTCTGTGGCCAGACAAGGGAGAGCTTCAGCACCCACTGGGCAGTAACACCCCCAACCAGCCCCTCCTGTACCCCTGTGCTCACCACCACAGGCTGCAGGAAGGTGATGAAGGTGCAGAAGCGACCCCGCTCCTCAATGAGGGCTTTGCGCACCGCCTGCTTCTCCGTCTCCTCCAGTAGCAGGTACATGTCATTGACGTCCTGCAGCGCATTGTCCAGCTGGGGTTGCAGGTCCCCCTTCCCTGTGAGATGTGGTACCATCAACGCTGGGCTCGCCTGGCACCCCCAACCTGCTGGGGCCCCATGGCCAAGCCAAGGACACCCCCCAGGTCCAGCTGGGAGACATCACCCCATCCTCACATCCCAGTGGGTGCCACAGGTCCCCTTGTGCCCATATCCCAGGAGGGTTCAGGAGCACCCTCACTCCATGGCAGCCCCAGGGGGAGGCTGCTCTGTCACCCTGTCCCCTTCCCTGGTGCTTGAAACCAGGGGACCTGCTGAGGTGCCACCACAGTGGGCTGGCATCACTCTGGGATTTGGGGGGCAAGCTAAGCTAAAAGCAGGGCAGAGGGAGCACAGGGAGCGGATGGTGGGACAGAGAGATGGATGGATGGACGGATGGAGGCAGACCCGGCCCCAAGGACACCAATGCGGGGAGCAGATGAGGAAGCAGAGAAGGGGCCGGAATAGGGGGGCAACGGTTCACTTACCAAGTAGCTCTACAGGAAGGATGTGGAAGGGAGGGAAGAGAGGAGACAGAGAAAATGTGTGAAAAGAGGCCAAGGGCCCCCATCTCTCCCCCACCCGCCCAGGCCATGCCAGCACCCCCTGTTCTGCAGGGGGGGCAGCGGGACCCCCTAGTGCCCACCCCCAGCTGGCAGCCAGGGTGCTGCATCTGGGATGCCCACCCTGGCCTTGGGTGCTGCAGAGGGGCTGGTGGGGGCACCCCCACCCCAGGAGGTCCCCCTTACCTTTGCGGGCCTTTTTCTGGAGCTTGAGGGTGTCAGAGGATTTCTTCTTGATCTCGTGGCGGGCTCGCTTGTACTCTGTGGGCACAGGGGGGCTCTCAAAAGGGAGCCCCCCCGCTGACCAGACACCCCCCCACTAGCACGGGTCCTACCTTTCGCGTGGTCCTTGTCCAACTGGTTGGCAGTTTTCTTCCAGTCCTCGATCCTGTCCTGCAATGGGTTTATCAGGCTCTCCATGAGGGCACTGGAGCAGAGAGAGAGGAGCAGAGTGTGGAAGAGCACTGGAGCTGGAGAGGGGGAATGGTGCCCCGTTCCAGGTCCAGCCAGCATCCAGCATGTCCTGAGGGAGGGCTGAGCCCAGCCAACTCGTGTCACCCATGACCTGGGCCCGCTTACTTGGTGAACTGCCGGAGCTTGGCCTCGATGCTGCGGTGCCGCATGCACATGCGGGTCAGCGCGGAACCGATGTCCCTCGTGGCACCTGGGAGGACCAAAACACCGCTGATGAGGGGCAGGGGTGACCCCCACACCAGCCACAGACCAGTTTCAGTAGCGGGAGCAGGGTGGCTCGCGGTGGGGATGACCAGTGCTGGGATACAGTGGGCTCTGGGGACACTTTGGGTTGGGGATGGCTTGCTTTCCCCCTCATAATCCACTAAATCAAAAAATCAGCATCCAATAAAGCATGAAATATCCCATCCTGCAGCTCTGAAATGAAAACCTGCTCCTGGCTTTTCCTGGCTTGTCTCAAATTTGGCACTGCGGGAGCCAGGGAAGGTAGAGGGTGAGGTACCACTCACGGAACGAGAAACAGACCAGCTTCTGTCCCCAGCTCAGTGCCAGGCACCCAGCCATGTTCCTCACCTCCAGGCACTATCCAGAGCAGATAAAGAGGGAATGAGAGCTCCATGGGAGGCATATTTGCCAGCGACTGAACACAGGAGCATCCCTTTCAGGTGAAATCGCTGTCACCTCTGAAGCCTAAGGATGGCCACATGGTGGCAGTGCTGCTGCCAAATCCCAGGAAAAGCTGCAATCCAAACCCGTGTGCAAACTGAGGAGTGACGTTTTGCCTTTCTCTGCCCCTGAAAACCTCCAGATTTATGTCCCATCCTTTGCAGGAGTTTGCGGCATCCGCGAGTCTATGGGAATAGGGGAGCCCACGAGCTAAGGGCCCTCTCTTGTGCTGGAGTGTTCTCCTAATCCAGGTCTTAATGCTCTTATCCCGGCTCCTGCTGCTCCTAATCCGATTCTCCCACGTGCTGCCCGTTGCATGTGAGGCTTCCAGCCCTGCCTCGGTTTCCCCACGCCAACGCTCTGCCTCCTACACCTCCAGAAATAGCAGGGATGTCCCCGAGACGCCACCACCCTGTGCAGCACTACAGGGTGGCTCCATGACACTGTCCCCAGCATCCCCCACCGTGTCCCCTCCCTTGCTGTTAGTGCCTGGACTGGAGGGGAGCTGGGGAGCCCCATCGCCCCGGTGGAGCAGGCTAGTGGGTTTGGAGGCAAAGCTGATCCCAGCTCAAGCTGCTGCCTCCTCCTCCTCCTCCTCGCACAGCTCCAGATGGCCTGGATGCCGCCAGTCTGCAAACCAGTCCGGGACCATCTGCTTGGCAGAAGCCAAACGGTGGGAAGTGGCTCCTCATTGTCAGCAGTCACCTGGGGAGGGCGCAGGGGTCCAGCCCCCCCACCCCATAGAGCATGGGGACCTGCCTGCAGCCTCATCTCTTCACATCACCTCCCTGGTGGGCTGGGGTTTGTCCCTGAAGCAGTGGGCTCCTACATCTCCCTCCATACAATTCCCCTTCCCTGGAGCGCCCCGGAGCAGCCAGGACCGCCCCCCCCCCCCCCCACCTGGTGACAAAGGGACACCAGGAGGGTGGCCCAGTCCTGGGTGCATCCCCGAGGGGCAGAGAGGGGTGCAGGGGACCATGGCATGGCGCTCTGCCACCCCAAATCTCCCCAAGCAGATCAGCCCCACTAGAAGATACAGCTAAATCGCCCATGGGCCAGGTTCAGCTGCAAGCCCATCCTTCCCACCCTGCTTCCTAGAGGATGCTCTTCCTCATACAGAGACAGGCTGGACATGCCTCCATGGATAATGGAGCTCCTGCTTAAAGCACACCCCATCCACATGGGCAGGGGACCCCCTGTGGGGGACACTCCTCACCCATCCCGCTGTGTGGCCAAGCTGGTGGACATCCACCCCATGGCAGGAGGCCCCTACCTCGGGTGTTGGTGGCCATGTCAGCCACTTTCTGGAAGGCATCCAGGAAGGCAACTGCGGCCAGCACTGTGGTCCTGGGAGGAGAGAGCGAGGGGGGAGCTCAGCAGGCGCTGAGCACCCCAAGATGTGTCCATAGGGATGGGGGAACTCCGTGTCCTGTGTCCTCCCCAGTCACTCACCTGAGCTGGGAGTGCAGCTTGGTGGCCTTCGAGTTGAAGTCCTCCCAGATGGGGTAGGAGCTCTGCAAGGAGGGAAGGTGACAGTGAGAGCTGGAGCCTCTTACCCTCCTGAACCTCTTTACCTTCACCATTATAGAGAGATGGGCTGTGCCTGGCTAGGTGTAGCTTCTCTCATGGCTAATAAAAGCTGAGCACAACCCTTTTCCCCTTCTGTGTTTTTTTCCTTCCCAGTCTGGCCATGAACATTGTGGAGACCACAGAGACCTCAGGATTTTGGGCTATCTGTTCCTCAAAAGGGTCAAGGCAGCTTATGGGTTTGGATATTTGGGGGGAGGACAGGAGCTGATGCACAGGCAAGATCTGAGACCCTGGCCAGGCCCAGAGCAGAGCCCTCCAGCACCTTGGCCTCCCCCAAAGCAGTGATGGCCACGATCACCATCAGGAAGGGCTCAAGCCCCACAGTCGGTAGCCCCAGTCCCTGAGCTCATGAGGACCAACGGAGGAGGAGGGCAGCTCTGGGGTCCCCCTGAATGGGCAGTTTTGTGGGAACAGGTCACAGGTGCTGGGGAGGCCACCCTAGTGCTGTCCTGTTGTGGCCATCCTAATGCCATCATGGTGAGGCCACCCCAGTTCCAGTGCCTTTGAGGCGATGCCATCCCAGGACTATCCAGTGCCACCATCTCAGCAAGGCCACCTCCGTGCTCTCCCAGTGAAGCCAGTCCCAGTAAGACCAGTCTCGGCGGTGTCTTGGAGATGCTAGCCCCAGCAAGACCATCCTGGTGCCATCCCAGTGGGGCCAGTCCCCATAAAGCCAGTTCCAGTGCCATCCCAGCAAGGCCAGTCCTGGTGCTATCCCAGCAAGGCTAATCCTGGTGCTGCCATATGGAGAGGCCACCATAGTACAACCATCCTAGTGAGGCCAGTCAGTGTGGCTCTGGTGAGGTTAATCCTGGTGCTGTCTTGGCGATGCAATCCCAGTGCCAGTCCTGGTGCCACCATCCCACTGAGGCCATCCTGATGCCATCCCAGTGAGGCATGTCCTAGTGTTGCCATCCCAGTGAGGCCTGTCCTGGAGCCACCATCTGGCTGATGCCATGCTGGTGCTGCCATCCTAGCGAGGTCAGTCCCGGTGCTGTCATGCCAGTGCCACCATCCTGGTTTCTCCTCAGTGCCACCATCTGATTACAGTAGTGGGGACTTCTAAACATCTCTGGTGCTGCTACCAGAGCTGGCTTTGCAGGATGTGGGTGACCACACACCTCCATGAGCCCAGCCTGGGGGCACCATGGGGACAGAGTCTGCATCAAAAGGGGCATGGGACCAGCCCAGGCTTGGTTTTTGGGGACCATGAAAACCCGCATTTCCTCGTAAGTCAGTGAAGAAGGGGGCTGAAGAAGTCACTTCATGTGCCACTCGTGGCAGTGCCCTGGCTCAGCTGTGAGTCCCCAGGACCGCCACCATTCCAGGGCCACCAGCCCCCGGCAAGCCTGGGCAGGGCGAGCAGAGGGTCACCCCTAACACAGGTACAGGTTGTGATATCCCCAGTACCCTGTGATGCTGAGTGGGAGGAGGATGGGGATGAGGATAACAGGGACAAGGTCATGCCAAGGTCACAAAAGGATGCTAAGCTTGCTGGAAGAGTGACAAGAACGAAGGCAGCTTGGGGAGCGCCACCTGGCTTCTCTGCCTGAGCCCTCCCCAGCGCAGGCCCACAGGTGCTGAAAAAGTCACTGGCCACCAAAATAAGGTCCCTTTGCCCTCGTGTCCAGCGCAATGGGACCGGCCATGGAATCTCAACATGCTGCTCAGTGCCATCAGCTCTTTGGGTAAGGGGTTCTTCCCCATCCCACAGCGCCTGTACCAGGGCACACATGCGGCTGGGAGATGGAGACAGTGCACCCCTAGGTGCCACCAGCACTCATCCAGTGGCACCTAAGGGTTCTTTTATTCCTTTTCATTGCTTTTCTTTTGTCTTTCCCACCCACAAATGGTGTGGAAATGAATCCAGCCTGGTTTCCTCTAGCATGCCCGTTAGGGGCTCGTGGCACAACCACCCAACCACATCCCAGTGGGGCTGGGCACGTCACTGCGTGGCACTGGCAACAGTTCCAGGCAGGCTCATCCCCTCCACAGCCCCAGCAGGAGAATGGGGAAACTGAGGCACGGGCTTCCTCTGCTCCCCCCTGGGGCTGTGGGGCTCATCTGGGGTGAAGGCATTTGGAGGGCCTGAGCACCCCAGCACCTTCCCCACCAGCACCCCAGGGTGAGCCAGGACTTCCTCTCTCAAGGGCTTTTCTCCCAGCCCTGACCCATGGTCCAGCCCCGCAGAGCCAAGGCTGTCCCTCTAAGGGGTTAAATCTCCTTCTCAGTGAGGCTTTTATGTTTTTTATCATCCCCCCCCTCCTCTGCTTTGGCAATGACAGCATTGTCTGGACTGGGCTGCAGCGAGAAGAGAGGAAGAGGAGGAGGAGGAGGAGCAGGAGGAGAAGGAAGAGAGCTTTTGCATCCCCCAAAATGACTGGGGCCATACCCCACTGCTGGGGCTGGCAGCATGAATTTCAGCCCCCCCTCCCCCCCCCCGATGAAACCCTCCTGGTCCCTCCTCCCAGCTCATCCCCCTGCCCCCCCCCCCCGGCCTTGCATTTATTATTTATTTTCCTTTTGGACATGAAAAATAAACAAAAAAAAGGCTCTTTTGAAACCTGGCCCCATCCTGCTCCCACGGAGGTTGGAGGCGACGTCCCCTCGTCCCCTCCCCGGGTTCTGAAAGGAGATGGAGGAGCCAAGGGACCTTTTTGTTCCGCTGGTGCAAACCCCAGTGGGTCTTGCAGGAATCCAAGCTGGGGAGCGGGAACAACACGATGCCCGACGTGGGGCAGTAGTACGCGGCATGGGGCAGCAGTGCCTGGTCTGATAGCCGACACAGCGGCCCGATACCCGGGGATGGATACAGGGCTGAGATTCCCAACATGAGGCTTTGGTATGCGGCTGCAATGCCCAGCATGGGGCCCAATGCCGAAGGCAGGGCCCCGATGCTCAATATGGGGCTGATGTGGGGCGCAAACACCCGATAATGGATGCAGGGCTGATGAGGGGCTGCCATCCTCAGCACGATACCCGGTGATGGATACGGGGCTGATGTGGAGCTGAGGTCCCCAGCACGGGCTCCGATGCCCACTGCGGGGCGCGGATGCCCAGTGTGGGGCTGACGTGGGGCTCCAGAACACTCAGAGCCAGGCTCCGACACCCAGTGTGTGGCTGCTGTGGGGCTCCGATACCCTACCCTGGTCCGCGACCCCCAGCTCCGTGCTGCAGAGCCGAGCCCGGGGGAAGGTGTTGGGGGGCGCGGGGGGGAGCGCTGTCACGGAACGGGGCGGCGGCGGCGGAGGGGGGGTTCCGTACCTTCATGTCATTGATGATAGCTTGGAAGAGGCCGCCGAGGGCTCCGCACTCCTTTTCAGCCGTCTCCATCGCGCTGCGGCAGCCCGGGGCGGGCGGCGCCGCCGGGGGAGGCCGCGGCCGCGGGCCAGGCTCAGCGGCAGCGGGGGGCGGGCCGCACCCGGGCGGCGGCGGGGCGGAACGGCGGCTGCGGGGGGGGGTCCGGGCGGGGCGCGGCGCGGAGCATCGCCGCCCTCCGCGTAGGGGCTGAGCGGGGCCGCCGCCCCCCCTGGGCCACCCCCCGGGCGGCAGCGGAGCGGGAGCAGGAGCGGAACGGGAGCAGGAACGGAGCGGGAGCGGGGAAGCGGCGCCCCCAGGGCGGCGGCGGCGGGGGTGGAGCGGGGCGGGCTCTGCGCGGCACATGCGCTGCCCGACGCGGGGCCGGGGGGAAGCTGGGGCTGCGGGGAACGGGGGGGGGATGCTCGAGGGAAGTCCGAGGGATGCTCGGGAGTCTGGTGCTCCGGGAACTCCTGGGGGAGCCCCGAGGGATGTCTGTGGGTGGTGTGCCCGCGGTGCAATGCCACTGCAGGGGGGCAGCACCAAGGTTTGCTCGCAGGGCAACAGGGGAAGCCCAAGGGATGTTTGCGGGGGTGCCGAGCGGGGAGCTTGCGGGCCCCGAGGTGCCTCTGGGGATGCTGGGCCTGGGGTGAGCATCGGTATCGCTATGGGATGCTCGCGGCTCTGTTCAGGCTCTTGCTAAGGGCTGTTTGACCCTCACGGCCTTCCCTACCCTGGAGAAGGCACATGCCCAGGTGTGCTGCAGGCAAATGGCTTGGGGCACACTGCAGTTTAACACAATGGGGTGATTGCAGGCACCTCTGAAACATCTTGGGTACTCCATTACCGAAGAGTGGGAAACGTGGCCTGCAAGCACACCTCCTGGGACTGGGGTGTTAGGCTGAGCCCCGAAAGATTTCACTGCACCTCACAGTGAAACAATGCTCATCTGTGGCTACAGGCTCAGCCCAAGCCGCCTATTTCCCCTCCAGCTGGAAAAAAAGCCCCAACCCACTGTCAGTAATGCCCTGGCAGCCACACACTGCTCTGGCCAGCACTGGTCAAGGGCCACCCATACGGAAATGATTATGGCTCTGCACTCCGGCAGCTGGCTGGAATTTCTCCCCATAAACCCTATCCCTCAGCATGGAAAGAGGCTGCTCAGCAGCCGTGAACCCGGCAGCAGCAATGGGCCGGCAGCAGCCCTGAACCACAACAGCAGCGAGCTGGCAGTGGTTGGGGCCATGCCATGGGGACCCCAGCAATGGCACCCTGAGCAGTTGGTGGGCTTCAAAAGCCACCACTCACCCATCCTGAAGGGCTGGCTGTTAAAATTAACCTGCCTTGACCGGGTTTGGAAAGCCCTTTCCTGGGAATGACAGGAATGTCTTTATCCTGGCCAAACCAGTGCCGGTGCAGGGCTGTTTGAGGAACTCGCTGCCAGAGCCTGGCTTTGCTGTAAACAGGTCAGAAGCCATAGAAACTCCATAAATTCCTCCAATGCCCCCTCTTCCTGGGATCAGGTGAGGCCCTGAAACACACCAGGGATGCACTGGTGACTGCCCAAAATGGAGCACCCTGGCACGTGCCAGTCCCTCAGTGCTGTGGGACAGCATGAAGGCAGCCAGGAAAATGCTGTCACCACATTGTGGTTTCATGACCATGGCCTGGAAGAATTTCGGCAGTGTTTTTTTCTTCCTGCTGGGAAGAGGAGAAGGTGGAGAAGCCCGGCTCGCCTGTGAGCCAACGTGGCAGGGCTGGGCCAGCCCAGGGCACAGGGTTGAGCAAGATGCTCCATGCCTCCCAGTTGGAGCACATCCATGATGGGGAGCCCAGCTCTGCATTGCTCGTTTATTTGATCATGGGGAGCTTAATGTAGGAACAATGAATCAAGTCTTGGGCTGGGTGCAATGGGGGTCACTGCTGTTCCCTGGGAGTTAAGGCTGTGCAGTCATCTGTGCCAAGAGCTGGGGAGTTGGGGAGGGTGCATGATGAAGGAAGGGGATCAAGTGCCACACACAGGATGCTGCCAGCAGCCACCAGCACTGTCTTCCATCAGGAAGGTGGAAGTTGGGCTGGTGAGAGGTGGCCGGTGGCCCCTTGTGCTGATTTTCCAGGGCAAGAGGCCAGGGCTTGCTCCTGTCTTCCCTTCCTTTTCCTCTGGTCTTGCTGGCAGGAGGCTGGGTGCTCAGCTGACAGTCACGGGGAACGCATTAGCAAAGCAAAGGGGAATTTCCTCCTACTGCATGAGATGAGGTGCTTTCCCCTGACCCTCTCCTGCTGCAGCCCATCCCCACATCCCTGTGCCACTCATGGGAGAAGCTGGGCACAGCCTGAATGTCCCCCACAATCCACACACACAGCAGGTAGGAAAACCAGCCCCGTGCTGAGTGCTCACCCATCTCCCTCTGCCATTAAACCCACCATATCCTCCAGCACCCAGCAACTGGTGTCCCTGTCCCCTGATCTGTATCCCCTGGTCCCTGTCCTAATCCCTCTGAGCATCCCCATGGCTGTGGCAGGGATGCTCAGAGGACCATACGCCGGTCCAACTGCTCTGCCCGCCCGGCTCGCTGGTGTCGTGCTTCTAGGTGCTTGTTTTGGACCTTCTCAAAGTGTTGCAGCAGCTCTGTGTAGTCAATGTTGGACATGGATGTCCCCCTGAGGCCGGTGGTTGCTTTGGTGCTGTCCCTGTGGGGAGGAAGAAGTGTGAGGGTGAGAAGAGGCAGGAGGCTCCTGCACCCAGGCAGCACCAAGGGCTTGTCCTGAAGAAGCTTAGCCCAGCACAATCCAGTAATGCTGGTGCCGTATGGAACACTCCCAAAGACCTATTTTCCTTCCCTAAATGCATGAGATGGAGCCCAAGAGGTCCTGGGACAAGAGAGAGGAGACAAAGGACCCTCAGGGGATGTTTAACCACTCCAACACAGATGCTGTCCTAACCCATTCCATCTGAAAACAGTAAGACTGGTCCAAAAGGATGCCAGAGCCATGACCCTCAGTTTCCCGGCCTGGTTTTATAAGCAAGCAAAAACTATCCAAGCACAGAGAAGAGCTGGTGGCAGTGGTGACAGCCTCTGGGGATGAGCAGCCACAGCTGGAGCCCTGGGGAGCTCCATCTGCAGATGGTCACCCCAAAAGCTGTCCCCAACACAAAGGGTAGCGGTGGACCAGCCATGAGGTGCCCATCAGGGGCCACAGAGGAGCCCATGGGCAGAGAGAGGACAAGCCGTTCTTGAGGCCCTGGTGTCCCCTTCAGGGAGGGGGCAGCTGGAGCTGGCCTGCTATAAAAGCCGGCTTCAGTGTTTGAAGGAATGTAGGTCAGAGTTAATCAGATGCTCAGGCTGTCTGACAGCCCTGGTTGCTCAAAAACCCCCACTGATGGGGGCTGGAGCAGAGGAAAGTGTGGGGGGGGAGAAGTACATGAAGCTCCCTCCCCACCCCTCCAGTTAAAAAGCAGTGCTGGGTGGTGAGTAGACCTCAGCACCTGAGGCCATGAGGGATAAAAGGTGGCACAGGGAAGCAGCTAAAAGCCAAGGAGTTGTGGCAGTGGGGGGTTAATTCAGGAACCTACCCATCTTGGGAGCAATTCTTTTTTTTTCCCAGGGCTTTGCAGCAGCTTTAATATGCACACCCTCTAGCTTATTATCTAAGGGATGGAGAGCAAATCCCACCACTGCTGTCCAAAGAGATGAGTGGCAGCACCCCTGGACACAAGAGCATGAGGATTTTGGCTGGTCCCCAGGGAGATGCTGCCTTTGCACATCGCTGCTGGTGGCTCCCCAAAGGCCAGGTATGGGGAGGAAGACAAAAAGGTGTCTCCCTTTTGGGTACTGCAAATGCTATCTGGGCTGCGATGGGGATGCTTTGGGAGCACTCTGCGTTGCCAGAGTCTCTCTCCATACACCTCCTTCCTGGCTCTGCTTGTTTCCATAGCGACCCCACAAGTGAAATTTTCCATCCTGTATGCCAAATGCCTGTGGATGAGGCACAGCCCTCCCAAGGTTACCAAATATAGACACAACCCTCCCCCCGGCCACAGGCCGCAGAGCAGCCATGGATGCAAAGGAGCCAGGGGGCGAAAACTGGAGCCGAGGATCACAGGGATGCTCAGCTGCTGGAGGGGTGGACACACAGAGCTGGTCTGACCTTGGTGCTGATGCTGGGGGTCCATCTCCATGGCACTTACATCTGCAAGAGCTCGGGGTTGGGCACACACTGCAGGCGGTGGGAGAGGAGCTGGAAGGCGCTGCTCTGGGGCAGCAGCATCAGCAAGCCATAGAGAGCCTTGATCAGGTAGGGGTTCTTCTTCACGTCCAGCATCTGCAGGCGGAGGTCTGGAAGAGAAGAGGAAGAGGATGGGGAGGCAGGTAAAATGCTTTTCATCTCCAGCCCCAATAGCAGGTTCCTTCTGACCCCTCTGATGGTCCTGGGGAGGCCACAAGCCTGTGCCAGCTGACATAAGGGGCACTCGCATGGCACCAGCAGCCTCTTCCCTTCCATTAACTCACAATCTTTGTGTCCTTCACAGGCCAGAAGCCCCTTGCCACAGCCCCCAGCTGCCAGCTGGGGAAAGGGACAGCATCTCCCCAGTCTCCCATCCCTGCTACTGCCCACACTTGACACTGCCCATGCTGCCTGCCTGAGGGCACACACATGTGCAACATGAGACTGGTCCTCAGGTTCTGCAGAATGAGCAGAAATACCACCCTGGAGCACCACACGTCAGAAGGGCTGGGTGACACCCTCCCAGGGATTCTCTTGAACAGAAGGGATCACCTCCACTCAACCCCCACAGTTACATGTGTTGGGCCTTGGTGTTGCTCAGCAGGGTGGAAACCACCCTCCCCCTCTATCCTTCCTGCTGCTCATGGGTGGAAGGGTCTTCTGGAGCCCTGCAGACAGCCAAGGTCCCACCTGGGGCAGGCCAGGGGATTGGGTGAGAGATCACTGCCCCAGCATCTCACCTCAGACTTCCCATAAGCACCTCTGGTGGCTCCCAGCAAAGGGAGCCATGCCAGGGATGCTGCTCTATGCAGCTCAGGTCTGTCACCTACTCTGAGACTTGGAGGATAAGGTGCATGGGGAACCCTCAAGGAATAACCTGGGGCCATGGAAAGCCATCACAGACACGTGCGTGCCTCACACGGTAGGAAATTAATCTTCAGGATGAACACAGGAAGAGAACCATGACTGAGGGTCAGCCCAGGTCTCTATTGCCTGGCTGCTCTTAACCCTCTTACCCTAGATATTCTCCAGCCCTAAACCTATACAGGTCCCCCTTCAAAAAAGCCCTTTCTAGGACATTTCCCAGCTCCCTCCTCAGGGTAAAGGAGCCCAGAAGCAGCCAAATACTATCACAGGAAATTCCCTGTGGCCACTGGTCACCCTACCACAGCCCCTGCCACTATCCTGGCTCCCAGCTACATCCTCAAGCCCCTGGCTGCATTACCCACATTGCTGAGGGGGCAGAGCTGAAGAGAGAGCAAGCTTTGTGTTTTTATGGCTCAGTTCTCTGTTTCCAGAAAAAACTCCACCTTTTTTCTTGCTAAGGGCCCCAGCAGCATGCACGATGCCACCAAGGGTGGCTGGCACACGTGGCTCCCCTAACCTGATATCCTACACCCCCCCACCTGGGAGATGTTCAGCCTGATCCAGGCTTCATCCTGGATCTCATCCCTTTGGTGCTAACACCACTTGCTCCCATAGCCTATATCTGGGGGCAAGGTGCCCCCCCGCCTTGTCCCTGGAGGGCTGCTCCAGCGCTGGACAAAGCTCCCACCAAGAAGTCCTATAACTTCTGCTCTATTTATTCATGCTGCTGCTTGCAATGGAGGAGCAGGAAGGGGGGGATGTGCCTGGGTGGGGGAGCACCAAGCACCATCCCTTCCCACATGGCTTTTCCGCCTTACATGTGAATATGGGGCACTCGATGAGTTGCACCAGCTTGTCCACCTCAGTGAGGAAATCCACAGTGACATCCAGATCCCCACTGGATGGGGCTGTTAAGGATGTTACCTTGGTAAAAAGTGGCCCAGTGGCAGCAGATGGCTTGCCCCGGGTGATGCCAAATGCTCCCTGTATCCACAGCTCCTGCAGGACAGGACTTACGTGCAGGCACGGCTGGAAGGTCTGTAGGGTGGCCAGGCGATGGTGGAAGGAAACAGGAGGGGCAGGAAGAGATGGAGGAAATGGCAGACTGCCCCAAATCCCCAAATCCTGGCAGCTTGCCTAGCCAGAGAGCAGGCAAGAAGATGGTGCAAGCGAGGATGCCTGCTTTTACCTCCTGACCTGCAGAAGAAACATCTTGGGAAGGGAACCTGAGTGTGTTATTAAGCTTTGTGGTATGGAAAGCTAACCTAGGGAGGTTTGGCATTGCTGGCATGCGAAAACAGTAATTCTGCTGCAGGCAGATGGTGAGCTCACCATGAACTGCAGCATGCTGGGCACCGCCAGCTCCTCTGCAGGCCAGGAGGGCAAAGCCTTTGTTTTCCTGGGAGGAAGAGGATGCTGAGGAGCAGAGCACACTTTCCTTTTTTTACACCACACGAAAGAAGAACAACAAAAGGGGAAGGGAGCTGGAGAGCACCCAGCACAGGCTGCCCTGCCCTTGCATGGTGGGGACACCACCCTGGTAATGATGGGATGTGGGAGGAGGCTGGGCTGGCCTGCAGGGTGACCTTGGTGGCCACAGAGGGACTAAAGGGCCAGCCCAGCTACTGACCTCACAGAAAACCCCCAAAGGATACAATTTCTGGATGAGGTCGTAGGCATGCTTGTAGTTCTGGGTGAGGAAGCAGAGGGACACGGTTGTCACGGGGTTGTGACACCAGGACCGGTACAGGCAGCAGAAGAGGTTACAGCTTTCCTAGGAAAAGAGGGAGTCATTTGGGTTCAGTCACCAGCAAGGACATGGCATGGAGAGCCCCAGGACCCTGACATCAGCCCGTTGCATGGCAAGTGCCACTGAGGTATGAAGGGATGTTTCTGGATCCACCAAGTCCATCTGGTACTGTTATGGGCCCAGCAGCCTCAGGAGATGGAAACCAGGAATGTTTGGGGGATGGCATCACAGGATGAAGGGATGGAGAATGGTGGCTGTCCCACCGAAGGGGACACCACTGCATTACTGGCCTTCAGCATGAGGAAGAGAAGTCTTCCTCCATCTCCTGCCTTGCTTGGATGTGGCCGATGTTGGTGGCAGCTGCTAGACAAACCCTGTGGGCACATTCCTATCAGGGACAGCTGAGGGACCAGAGCCCTGCTCCCACTGTCACCTGTCCCCCCGCCTGTGTAGGGATGGAGGGAGGAAGGTGGCAGCTGCTCAATGGCCTGGGGAGCATGTTCCCATCCCAGGGGAGAAAGCAAGAATTGGGCACATCCTCCAAGCCCCACCCAACTCCTGAAAGGTGGGAGAATTAAGGGGCTGCCCTGGGACCTGCCAGATACGTCCCCACATGCCTGCCACCCCCACTGTGTCCTGCCCAGCAGTTGAGCTTGCTTCTGCTGCCCATACCGGCGTCTTCAATTCCTTCAGTTGGTTCCTCAGCTGGAAGAGCTCAGAGGATGTCAGCAGGATTGTGTTCAGGGTGTGGACCATGGTAGAGGCAAACTTGAGGTCTTCTTCCCGAAGGAGTATGTCTGCCATGGAATGGAAGATGTTTTCTGCATTCAGAAGTAGACAGAGCTGCCTGTGTATCCCAGAGGAGAGAAACCAAGGGGAAAGGATGGTTAATGAGCACAGCAGAAACCCTGATCTGAGCTTGCACATCATTCCCTTCCTCCAGAAAGGAACAGGGCTGAGATATACAGGTTGGGTGAATGCAGAGGCACCAGAAGGGTGATGCTGTGGGGCAATATCAGGCTCTGCATTTGGAGGGTGCAGACCTTCACACTAGAAAAAGGTCAAAAACCAATAGCTGGGCTAAGACACATCCCTGGTCAGGCTGCGTGGGGACCCTTCTGGCACCAACCCACCACCATGGCTTCTTGCCACCTCAAGCCTCTCAGTGACCTGCATAATTGTTTTCAGCACCACTTTCTACTCAGACAACTGCAAGGAGCACGGTTACAGACGCCATGTGCTGGCCCAGTCACATTAGTACCCACAGGACACCAGGGAACTGGTATAAAGTGAGGGAGGCCACCAGGACGTAACAATCTCTCCCAGTGCCGTGCAACCCAGGAGTCCTGGAGCCAGAGCCTGTCTTTCCCTCTACATCCCCCTTTCTCCCAGTAACCTGCCCTGTTGCTGTTTGAACACCTCCACGCTCCAGCTCCCTAGAGATCCAGTGCTGAGGGGCTCTGCAGCTCCACCCAGAAGATGGCAGAAGCCCCTGCTCTGCTCTCCCCAAAACATAGCATAGCTGGCGCCACGGCACGTGTCCATCTGCCCGGCCAGGCCCAGTGGGTCACAGCAGGAATGTCCTGCTTAGCAAACCCTGAGGCATTCCAAGGTTTTCAACATTTTAGACCAGAAACCAAAAACCAGATTTTTTTCCTCCCATGTTTGTTTTGGTTTGGGGATTTCCTGTTTTTCTCCAGGCCCCTGCCTTCTCGGGCAGTTTGTCCAGAGACACCTGAAATGGTGCCTGGTGCTGGCTCAGCTCTCCAGTGCCTGCATCAGGGAGACCCTGTTTCCCAGCTTCTCCTGAAACTGGGATGCTCCCTGGGTCCCTACATCTTCCCTATAGGCTGACAGGGAACTCTGGCACTGGGAAAGAGGCTGGCATCCCCCAGAGCTCCTCTTCTTTCCCCCAACTCCTACCAAACACCATCACCCAACAGATAATCTCAGCTGGCAACTAAATCCCCCCTGGAGGCATCAGAAGGGTTTAAGAGGGGAAAGAAGGAGCATCTGCTTTGGAGGCTGGGTGAGAGGTGCTGGACAGCTGCCTGGTTAGGCCAGGAGGTGGGACATATCTGATCTAACCCCCCTCCCTGAGATCACTTTTGCACCTCCTTGGGTGAGGAGGAGGGAGGAGGCAAATTTCTAGCCCCTGACCCTGTGGAGAAGGACTGGTGGAAGACTACACGGCTATAGTTAAGACATCAAAGACCCTAAAGCTTGGTGTTTTAAGGATGTGGGGGGTGGATGGGGAATGAAGAAACGGATTTTCCTTCCTCAACAAATGGAGGAAGAACCCCCCCCACCTCCAGACTTCCTCTCATCTCATCCAGCCAAGTAACCCATCCCCTCTTCACCCAACTCCAGCTCCTCTCCATCAGCAGCTCCTGCATCCCGTGTGGCTGCCACCGGACAATGAGATGCTCTGTGAAGGCTTTTACATAACCCAGCCCAGCAATCACCCTGGACCCTGCTAAAATGGAATAGAGCTGTGATAAATAAGCTCATTTATCCCAATTATTCTTACGTAACCAGCTGCATTCATGGGGATGAAAACACTTCCCCAATTTCTTGCCGCTTGGACACAGGGCTGGCTGGAGGAGGGACAGCGATGGGAAAAGGAAGCATTGAGGGAGGGATGGGGAAGGCAGAAGCATTTAGTCCAGCCTGATGGAGCCAAAAGCAAATCAATAGCACAGCGTTGCAGGCAGGATCTAGCCAGTGCCAGCTGCAGCAAAAAAAGCCCAGCCTGGGCAGGTCGAAGCCCAGCCTAGGAGTGAGCTGGCTCCATCCCACCCTTCTCCAGTAAGAGCGGATAGCTGGATGCCTCCTCCTTGCTGTGTTTCCTCCAGCAGCCATGCTGGGCAACTGAACCATGAGGTGGGATGATTTACTGTGCCCGAAGAGCAGATGGGTCCTCTAGGGATAAAGACTGGGATAGTTTCACCCCAATTGCTGGGTGTGCCGGAGCAGCTCTTCTGCTCGTGGTATTTTACACCTTCCAGATAGAAAGACAAAGAAAAGAGGTCAAACAAGCTCAGACAAGCAAAAAATGGTTCTGGGGAGCATTGAGGGCAATTTGGAGACCAAAACTGCCCTTGTCCTCCCATGGCAAGGACACTGGTCAGGTTCCCCCTCCACTGCTCCTCCATGGAAAAGGAGGGCTTTTGCTTTCCATAAATAGGAGCTCTGACATTTGGCTCGCTAACGCTGAGCAGGGGGCCGAATGCAAACTGCTTTCTAATTTCAGCCCTGGTTTTGATTAGCAGGGAAGGGCTGGGATTGCTCCCCCTCCTTTCAGTGGCACTGGGAAACGAAACTGTCAGGATATAAAAGGAGCAGCTGTGCAGAGTCTGTCCCCCTGCTTCGAAGCTGTGTCACCCCCAGGGACGCTGACTCCCATGGGCACCATGTCTCCCCCCAGATCCCCCAGGCTCTGCAGCAACCACCAGCAGAATGAGTTTGCCTGTGCTCAGCAGCCTCCCCTGATGCAGGCAGAGACCCCAAACTCCCTCCTCAATGAAGTCCCTTGGTCAGCACACCCCAAAGCGGTCCTCAAAGGAGGAGACAACTGGTTGGCTATGCAGCTGCCAGGCCTCTGTGACAGCAGACAGCAGCTGAGCCCAACTGCTGGTGGGACTGAGAGGGGGTCCCCCAGAGCCTGGGAGGCTTTGAAGGCATGAGAGGAACGCGAGGCTGGATGGGAGGAGGCAGGGACAGGTGGCTTCAAACTAACCAGGCAGCAGCCAGGATACTCGAGGAGTGGCTGCAGAAGGGGACAGGACCTCTTATATCTACACTCCAGACATGCATATACACTCCATAAATCAACTACATACACCCCAGCTGTAAGACTCAGTCCCTCACTTATCAAGGAGGCTGGTTGTGGCCTGTCCGTTCGTCCGTCCATCCATCCATCCATCCATCCATCCATCCATCCATCCATCCATCCATCCATCCATCCTCCCACCTGCCCGTGCTCTGACTTGATGAAGGAACCAGCTAATCCCCAGGGTTCTCCCTGTATCCCCGTGGGTGACACCAGCATCCCCTTGCCCGTCACCTTGCCCACGGGAATCAGTGAATCCCAAAGGACCTCCCAGTGTGGGAAAGGAGGAGAAGAAACATCCCTGAGGAAGCAGAAGCCGCAGCGCATGAGCGCAGAGCAGCATCGAGACGTTAGGCAGCCCTTGGCACAGGCACATGGTGATGATAATGAAATGTGGTATTTAGGCCATTAAAATTTAACTCCTTAAATTAAAAGGGTTATTCAAGCCTTTCCAACAGAGCCAAAGAATGCAGCAGCAGGCAGATGGGAAGCTGCAAGAAGGAGATAGGGAACATCGCCCTCCATTGCTGCAGTGGGGCTCCCAAGGGACCCAGAGAACACATCCAGCCCCTGATGAGGGGGGACCCTGTCCTCCCCCTAGGCTAAAGGACCACTCAGCAAGATGATGCTGGCCAAAGGAAGAGCCATGAAGGTCACCAGAAGCCATGCCACCCTGGGGAGCTGTGCCCCATTCAAAACCAGCCTCAGTGATGCAGCAGCCATTGCAGTGATGTCAGTGACAATAAAATCCCACCACACTAACGACTGGGCAGGTAGGATGAGGTTTGGAGACAAACTGAAAGCTCTATGGCATGGATCTGGCGTGGAGTGGGCTGCTGGAACCCAGGGCATGCCAGAGTAATGGGACAGATTCAGAGCCACATCTCCAATTAAGGGCAAGGCCCGGCATTCCTCCAGCCTTCTTGCTTTGACAGCTCGATGCCTGGAAACCAGACTAATCTAAACATCATCATTCACGGAGCTGTCAGAGCTCCCATCCCTCCTGCTCGTCCCTTTAACTGCTTCAGCTCTGTCCCCTGCCCTGAGCCATCATGCAGGAACAGGGCAGCAGGGGATCAGGGCAGCCCAGTGCTTGCTCAAAGAGGGAGAAGGTCTGGTTTTCCATAAAAATGAAGATGAAATACAGCCCTGCTACAGATGGTGACACCATACCCTCTGCTGGGACCTACAGGGAGCCCTGGATGGAGAGCACTCCTGGCCCCATCCTGTCACCCACCACACTGTGCAACATCCACTGTGCTCAATTAAGCAGGTGCTTCTTCATTAAGCACCAGTGATTCACCTTATTAGCTCTGGGCAGACACGGGGCCCCAGAAGGGAGAGTATCGTGTCTCATCCCACTGCCAGCAACTGGGACAGAGCCAGAGACGGGGAAGGAGCCGGCCGAGGCAGGGCAGTGATGCTCCAAGGGGCTCTGCAACCCTGACTATGAGGCTCACAACCTCTCCTGCAGCTGCGAAGGCAGAGCCCCCCCATCCTTCCTCCTCACCCTCCTCTTCCTCCACACCCTTCCTTTCTCCTCCCCAAGGCTTTTGACCACCCTTCCTCCCTTCTCCAGGCTCCCTGGGATACGCCCCAGCTCAACCTGCCTGCCCATGATGCTTGCTCCCAGCTCCCTGAAACCCTCCTGCCATGAACAGCAGCATCCCCAACCCAGCCCAGCAGCTGGGATCCTTTAGGAATTTGCAGAGGAAGCACAGATAAAATTAGGACAGGAAGGGGAGAGGAAGAAAAAAGCAGGAGGAGCATCACAGAATCCTGGACTGGTTTAGGCTGGATGGGACCTCAAAGCTCATCCAGTTCAGATCCCCTGCACAGGCAGGGACACCTTTCATTAGAGCAGGTTGCTCCAAGCACCATCCAAGCTGGCCTTAAACACTGCAGGGATGGGGCAGCCACAGCTTCTCTGGGCAACCTGTGCCAGGGCCTCAGCACCCTCACAGGGAAGAACTTCTGCCTAAGAGCTCATCTCAGTCTCTTTTCTGTCAGGTTAAAGCCATTCCCCCTTGTCCTGTCCCTACAGACCCTTGTCAAAAGCTCCTCTCCAGGTTTCTTGTCAGCCCCTTCAGGCACTGGAAGCTGCTCTAAGGTCTCCTCAGAGAGATATCATGAAGAGATGTGCAGATTTCAGGAAGGCAGAACAAGCCCTGCACTGCCTTTCCTTGAACAGGGAAAGGTGTAATGTGTTTCACTGAAAACAGGAAAACCCTCCCATGGACTGTCTCCTCTGCAGAAGCTGCCAGCATCACAGCTGCTGAAGGAGCTATGCTGCCAGCCCACGGCTGGTCTTCAGGCTGCCTCAGCTGTAAGTTGCTCCCTAGGGATCCCCAGAGCAACCTAGGGGATCCCCCAGAGGAGCACAGTACAAATATACAGCAGTACTTCAGATCAGCTTCAGCTTGTGAAACAGCACAGAATCACAAAATGATTTAGGTTGGAAAGGACCTTAAGATCATCTGTTTCTACCCCCCTGTCAGGGCAGGGACACCTTCCACCAGACCAGGTTGCTCCAAGTCCCGTCCAACCTGGCCCTGAACACTGCCAGAGATGGGGCAGCCACAGCTTCTCTGGGCAACCTGTGCCAGTGCCTCACTACCCTCATAGTAAAGAATTTCCTCCTTATATCTAATCTGAACTTCTCCTGTTTCAGTTTGAACCCATCACCCCTTGTCCTATCACTACAGTCCCTAATGAAGAGTCCCTCCCCAGCATCCCTATAGGCTCTCTTCAGATACTGAAGGCTGCTGTGAGGTCTCCACGCAGCCTTCTCTTCTCCAGGCTGAACAGCCCCAACTTTCTCAGCCTGTCTTCATACAGGAGGTGCTCCAGTCCCCTGATCATCCCAGTGGCCTCCTCTGGACTTGTTCCAACACCTTCATCATCTTGGTCCTGCAGAGCCTTAGCCCTCAACTACCTGCTCTTCATGATTCTCCCCTTGGATGCTGGCTGCCAGGAGGTCCCTGTCCTAGCTGGCAGGATGACTTCCCCACTGCTGATCAAAACTGTGAGCCCAGCCCAAAGCTGGGCACGTCCACCATGACTTGTGATGAACTCGGTTGTGTTCCCACCTTGGACGCAGTCTGTCTGGAGAACTGCACCCTTCAAAGAGGTCACCTGCAGGTTATAAAGCAGATATCCAACACCTCTGGGTAGTTCCACGGTCAGTGAAACACCCACAGCTCCACAGCAAACAGGAGCAGGAAACAGGACTGTACCAAAGAGAAGTTAAGAGTTTCTTAAGAAGTTTCTTCAAACTAATATCCTCTGGGATGCGGCAGAAGCTAAAAGATAACTCAATTTGGAAACTTAATGATCCACTCAGCCCAAGGCACTGCCCAACTCTTCAGTGTAATGCAGATGAATGTGACAGCTCCTCCAGGGTGAAGCCCACAAGACACACATCCAGCACCAGTCTCCAGCTGCCCATGTCAGTGTGTCCCAGGAGCTTCCTTTAGGAAATCTTACGGAGACGCATGGACAAAGCTGTTCTGCCTGCAAGCATGCAGTCAGGGATGAGATGCTGCAGGAACATCTGAGCATCAACAGGAGACTCACCTGGAAAACAGACAGTTCTCCCCCTCTGAAACTGTCAGGAATGCAAAAAATAATCACCCAAAGTATTTCTTACCCAACTTTTAAAGCTGCTGATGACTTGATGGCAAAATGGATGGCAAATCCAGGTCTCATTCTGGGTTCAGGAGGCACAGGCAGCAGTGTCACAGGGCTGAAATCCCGGTTCCAGCCCACTGCCCCAGCCAAGTGGAACAACTCACATTCACTAATCCCTCCCCAGAACCTAACCCCAGAGAGGGACTCACACCGGGCAGTGATGTTTTCATGCAAGCATCCTCTGTTTTGAAGGGGAGGAAGGGTAAGGGCTGGCTGGGGAGGGGAAGACACATAAAGCAGTAGCAGATCCTTTGAGAAGCTTGCTTCCCTTTCAGGGTGACAGCTGTGGCCTAATTTTCAAGAATACTGACAGCTCCTTACTTCTTCCCCTGTAATTTCTCTTGCTGCAAATAAAACAGGTTAAAGAAGCGGGCACAAAGCTATAACAATGGGAGCTGGGAGAGGCTGATCCAGTTCAGGGCGTGCAGTTTGCAGAGAAACAGGAGTCTTTGTGCTCACCATTCCTCATCCCTCATTATTTTGCTTTAAGACAAAGAAACGAAAGTGCTTTTGCTCCTACAAATACGGCCAAGGAACAGGTTGCTCTCCTAGAGGTGGATAAGCCTCTGCATCCCCTCTGTTAGCAAGGCAGACTTTCGGGAAGATGGTCCTGATGGGGAACCCTGGACCTCTGAAAGCAGAGGGACCAGCTTGAAAGTGGAGTACAGGAGGAGTATGCTGTGTATTTGGGGGTGATGCTTTCCAGAAGGAAAGAAAAATGACTGGAAGGAGGTGGCAGCATCCCATGGATGTCAGCTTGGCTTGGGGACAAGCATGCCCTGGAGTGGGAGGTGAAGCTGCCTCATCTCTTCTGCCAGCACCTTGACTCAGACCTGCCGCTGACTTTCCCCTCACTTTGCTTGAGCAAAGTGGATGTCTTTTTTCTTGATGGGCTCAAATCCACACTCGAGGCAATGCTAACCCCTGTGTGACTTTGGGGACAAGGGACAGAAGGAGCAGGAGAGGGGACACTCAACCACAGCCTGGAGCTCAGGGAAGCAGGTGCCTGCAAGGCCAGAGGCGCTCCTGACTCACCTGATGCCTCTTGCTGCCTTCCAGCATCATAGGGTGCACCCTGACACTTGGCCTGCCTTTGGAGCTGGGAGCCCTGAAGGGATTCCAAGGGGGAATGCAGCCTGGGGAGCCTCGTTCCCCCTAACCCATCAGGGCCTGCCGATATGCAAGAGGACAGTGGCTGGATGTTCCTTGCCATGGAACCAAGGCTACAAGGCTACCCAAGGCTACAAGAAGACCTGCTCCAGGAGGACCTGGGCAGCAAGAGCAGCTCACACACCAAATTGAAGGAACAACAAAGGGAAAGGAGCTCCAACCAGGGTGCCTTTTGCACAGCTCCACACTTTCAGTGGGAGTTGAAGATGCACTATCCTGGGATATCTCATCCCAGGACATCCCATCCTGGGAGCAGAGCACACAGACAGACCCATTGGCAGGAACTCTGGAGCCTGCAGATGGTGCGAGCCGTTCCCAAAGCAGCATCCAGCCTTGAGCACCCACCTTGGATGGAACCCCGTGGCAAGGGATATTGTGGGAAGCACTAAGGCATCCTTGCCTGTCTGCCTGGGCAGGCAGCGTGTGAGCACGGAAGCTGTGTTTGAAAAGCGATGGCCTATGAGATGCTCAAAAGCAGCCAGGAATGGAAAAAGTCCCTTAATGAGAGTAGCAGGAGCAAAACAGCCCAACCTTAAGGTTTTTAACCAAGTGTGCCCTTTTCTTTGGGGATAAATCCTGAGCAAGATACCCTGGAAGGTAGATGGGGAGAAAATGTTGTTATTCAGCCTCTCCCAGACTCCCTGTCCTGGCTTTTCTCTCCATGGAGATGAATAAACTGAGATCTCACGTGTGCAGAGCAAGAGAAGGAAACACACCCCCAAGACCTGACTGATGGGATCAGATGGGTTAATCTAGCAGCTAACAGACCAAACCAGTGAACCCCCTCGCCTGCACCAACTGATGATTCCCCACAATGAGGGTCCTCACCCGATGGCCAGGCAAGAAAAACTTGGGAGACACCATGAAGGCTGCTCATGCTGAAGCCCTGCTCCAGAGAATGTGATCATTAGCAAGCACGGGAGCTGCAGGCTCCTCTCCCTGCTGCCCAGCCCACCTTTTGCTGGCTCCCCACCTTCCCATCCTGCTTTTCCAGAGCACTCCTGCTGGAATCCCACGGAAAGTGCTGGGAGGGAGCAGACATTCCCCCCCCCCCCCCAACCCCCTCCTCCAGGGGCCTACCCTTTGAAGGAACTTGGCCATTCTGGAAGGATTTTCCTCCCCTACACACATTTCCCCTTCCTCCCCTCCACCTTCTTCACTGACCCAAACTAGTCCAGCCCACTCCAGCACTGCTGTTCACATGTGGTTCCCATTTTTCTACAGGAAAACCCATCATGTCCTTCCAGGCAGCTCTGAGTACGGCTGGTCCCAGAGCAGCTTTAGTGAACAGGACAAGCTCATTCCCAGGGGCTGGTTCCCGCCAGCTCAGTAGAGGCATCTCATCATTTGCTGGGTCTTGGGCAGAGGAACCAGGCTCCTCCATCATGAAGGTCACAATGCTGATGGCTCCAAGTGTGTTGCAATCCTGGATCCAACCTCTAGCCTGGGGGAAATTAGGATTTTCCCCTCCAGCTTGTGCCCCATGGGGCTGCGGAGAGTAGTGAGGAGCCCCATAGCCTCAGTGGATTAAAACCTCATTAAGCACATGCTCCCTTGGGCTTACAGAGCTCACTGCATTATGTAAAACAGGCAACTTGAGAGCTAGAGGTTTTGGAGGTACAGTGGGGGTGCTGGTTTCACTCCACATTCACGTGGAAGCCCAAGAAGAGCCTCCAAGGTGCTCACCATGCAGGGCTGGAGAGCAGGAGATGCCTAAAAGCAGAGTGTGATTGTCACAAAACCACTAAAGCACCACTCTGGATCTCCAGATGTGGGATTCCTCGTGGCTGGCTGGAGCCAGGGCTGGGCAGAGGAGGTTTTGAGGAGCAAGCAGGGTATAAAGGGAGATGCAGAGGAAGATGAGCGAGGAGAAGTGAGCAGATGGATGCTTGCTGCCTGCTCCATCACCAGTGCTCACACAGGGCAGGAGGGAGCCCTTTCTGCTTTACAGACTGGCGGAACAAACAAACAAACAAATAAATAAATAAATACAAAGCTTTCTCCTCCGGTTCCTCCTTTCCTGAGGCACGAGGGGTGGGGATGGAAAGCTTACAGTTCATTAAGGCAGAAGGGCAGGCGGCCAGTGAACATCCTGGCAGGCAGAGCACTGTATTTTCGCAGGCTCGCTGCCTCCCGACACAGAAGCTTCCCTTGTAGCACTCACAGCTGTTTGGATTTTACCCGAGTTCATATCCCAGTTTATCAAAGGAGCTGCACTTCTTTTTTTTTTTTTTTTTTCCCTTCTTTTGTTTTTTTGTGGGTTTTTTTCCCCCCTTCTTTTGGTTGTTTTTTTTTTTTTTCCCCTTTGCTGAGTACAAGTCGAACAGTTCCCACAAAAACAAACACAGGGTTTGTTCCTCAACACAGCGGTCTGGAGGGTGGGAGAGAGGAAGAGGTGACACGTGGCCCTGGCCTGCCACCCCAGCCCTCATTCACTTGCTGGTGGGGCAGAGGGATTTTCAGGTCACGGGTTTGGCAGAGGAAGCTGGAGAGGGCATGGTAGCATCAGCACATCTGAACAAAGAAGGAGCAGGAGGGGTCCCACATACCAGCCTTGGAAGCCTACAGCTCATGGGGAGGTACCGGAATATTTGGCCAAGAAAACTGTGTGTCCAGTGGAGCTCAAGAGCATCCAAGCCTGGGAGAAGATGAGGATTTTGTTTAACTTCCCTAGCAAGGGGTGATAATGCACAGGGAGGTGGGACCACAAGGCAGGAGGAAAAAATGAAGTTAAGGATGTGGTAGCGGGGCTAGAATGGGGCAGGGGGACGGTGAATCACTGCAGAACGGTGGCACCCCAGGCCTTGAGCATCAGCCTGCCACCAACGAAGCCACCAGCTCTATACAGGATTCCCAGTGTATCCCTTGCTATCCAAGCCTGCAGCTAAACCTCCATCCCACTCCCTCCCCAGAGCCCTCCCTATGGAATGCTGGCGGGCTGCCCTTCCCTTCCTGCTCCCCTAGACACAGCACAGCCCTGGGAATGCCAGGCAGGCTGAGCAAAAAGTGATTTAACATGCTCCTCACTGCCTGCCTGCCAAGAGCATCAGATGGATGACTGTGCTCTACGGAACATGCTGGCCCTCTGCTCCTCTGCTCCACTCGTGTCCAATTCCTCATCACAGTTACAGGTTCAACCCCACTTTGCTTGTTTTTCCCTACTTTTTGAGGAGAAAGGGGTGTTGCACAGTCAGTCCCAGCCTCTCTCAGAGGCAGAAAAGTCCCCTCCTGTCCAGAAAGAAGGGACTGGCCACCCCAGGCCCATGCCAAGGGCATCACCATAAAGCCCTTCATGCACCCAATGTGACATGCTGGTGTTTGTCCCCAGCTCTGTTCTCTTCCCTGTCCTGCTCTCTGCTGGCCTCATCCTGGCAGGATTTTGAGACCTCAAGGAAAAGCCAGGATTTCCAAACAGGTGAACTCTTCCCATCTGAAGGAGTCATAAATCCATGGCCCAAACACAAGACTTGGGATTTTCCACCTCCCCAGCTAATGCCATAAATTGACTAAATAACCTTACCTGCTCCAGCCTTGCTCCTCCAGAGCAGATGAAGAAGCAGCCCACCCTCCTGGCCAACCCCCACTGGGTTCCAGCATCCCCCCAATAAACAATGACCATCCCCAGTCAAACGGCCAAGCCCCTCCGGCTGCACTGTGCAGGAGGTGGCTGAAAAGTTGCCCCAGGGCCCCTTTCCATACAGCTTTACCTCAGAAAACTCCCCATGAGAAGGTGCTAGGCAGCAGGGAGGTTTACTTAAGAGCTCTATAAAACAAGCTGAGACAACCCCTGCACATGGGCCCCTGCCTACGGAGCAAAGTGCTGACTCAGGCGTCATCTCCTGACCCAGGGTGCCATTGTTCAGAGAGAAAACAGCCTCTCTGGGCTTAAAAGCTAAGCCCCACACTTCAAAGCATCATACACAGCGCACACAGGGATGTCTCCCACCACTCAAACACACCCTGTACCCCAGAGGGTTCCTTTGCTGTCCTGGCAAGGTGTGTCAGACACAGATGTCTGAGCTGCTCCATCTCAGAGAGCAGCAAAAAGCCAGCTGCTTTGGTGCTAGGCTGGGCTTAGTGAGCTAAACTGGCTCCCAGAGCTCAGACAGACTCCAGGGACAGCACAGCAGCTGCACAACCAGCCCTGGGGAGGGATGAGAGGGGAGAGGATGGTTTCTTCAGAGGGCAAGCTGCTAGAGCAGCCAGCCCTATCCTCAAACTGTCTGTGGGGTACAGCTTAGCCTCTCACTTAATCCCCCATCCCCTAGAGCAGGTACTGACAAGCGAGTGTTAAATCCGGCCTGTTAAATCTCAGTGTGAGCTGAAGAGCTCAGTGCCATTCTGCTGCCTGACTCCAGACTGGCTGAGCAGCTTTGCCTCTGCAGGGTTCCTGCTCCAAGGGGCCATGTGATGCTTTGGAAGCTTCTCTGCATTTTTCTGGTGCTCCAAGCCATCGTCCGGAGGCCAGCAGCTGAATGCGAATATCTGCTGCTTGCTTAAGGGTTCTATTGAATCCAGGACAGCCATGTGCCAGCTAGGGCAGATAGCCCCTAATCTGTGATAAGGTTGGAAGGTCTCGGGTCTGCTTGTCAAGGTGAGAAGAAACACTGAGCGATGGCTGATGCTCCTGCCTCAGACAATCCTTTGGGAGTCACCTCTGGGTGCAAACATGCCTGGCTCGAGAGGAGAAGACAGCACTATGAATTCTGAGTTTCAAATGCGGAATAACTACCGGCTTCCAGCCTAAAAAGCCACAAGTGACAGTGAGAGAGACTCACCCACAAAGAAAACCCCCATCACCTGTGATGCAGAAAACTGGTGCCAGCCCAAAAAAAGTCCTTGGAAGAGACCATGGAGGCAGATTTGCCAACCTCTGTGGTTCCTCAAGAAAAGGGTGGAAAGAGTGATAATCTAGGAGCACCCCTCCAGCACATCCCTTCACAAAGAGGATCCTCACCCAGGTGTTCATGGGGCACCTAAGCAACTTTGAATAGCCTTTTCCTGGATGTTGCCCTTCTGATCCTGCCAGGGTTTAGGCTGTAACCATAACCTCTGTCTTCATGAGGTCCCTGTGGGTGGTGGCATAGAGAAGGCATCACACCTGGATCCCATCACGGAAAGGCAGCAGACCAAGAAGAGCATCTCTTAGATGCACCAGCAGTACTTGCAGATGGACTGTGTGCCAGCGCTCGGTTATCTCCCAGCATGGTGATCCCAGGCAAGGGAGAAGAAATGATCTGGGTTCTTCCACATGAGCAACAGAAACTTTTGGAACTGCTTGCCTGTTATTTTAAAGGTAGTTTATTTCCATTTAGCTCAACCCTGTCTTCTTTGGCATTTCAAGATAACCAGCTTGGGACCAGGGTCATCAATGGTGACAGCATCAAATCAGCCCCCATCTCTACCAGAGCCAGGCTCAAAGGTGAGCTGACTGGGAGGGCTGCGGGTGCTTCTTCCACCAATCTCCAAACACCAGGCAGGCACCAGAACAGCTCTGCATGTCTTGGGAACCACAGGTCCCTACAAAGCAAGAGATGGTCCCATCTCCACAAACTCCTGCAGAGCTCAATGCTCAAACCACACTTGTGTCCTCAAGCACACAATGTACTATAACCTCTGCTCTGGGACTGTGAGGCCGTATCAGGAGAGAAACTAAAGTCCTTTCAGAGTCAGCAACCAGACATGAACAAGCTTGGGTTGGGTTAGAAATAAACTACTTTTAACCACAGACCCTCCACCTGACCTCATGGATGTTTGAACTTGTGCACTGACAATGTGACGGGGAAAACTTCTGTGTTGTGCTTGAATAAACCCCTTGTTTCCCATTTCCCTTTCCCCTGTGCGCTAATCCTGTAGCTGGAAATCATTGCCTAAACTTAACAGGTCTATTTTACTTCCCTGCTTTGCTATTCCCAGGCTAGTCAGCAGCAGAAATGTGCAGCAGTGGTCCCAGAGGGCAGAGGAAAATGATGGGGACAAATGGAGCAAAGGGCTTGTGCCAGCGAGGATCACGCGGGGGAGGACCGCGCTTTAGCACATGCTGTCCTGGTCTCTCAAGCATCCCCTTGTGCTCCCCAGTCCAGGATGAAGCACCACCAGTACCTCCCAAGTCAAAAATTATGCTGGCTTCTCACTCTGCTGAGCAAAACAGCTGAGCTGACCCGTGGACAGGGAGGGACGTAACATGGGAACTCAAATACGGCTTCAATTGGAAACGTGGCTAAAAATAGCACCAGGAGTCTCCCATGTTCACCGGGTCTCTCTGGCAAGAGATCAATCTTTCCCAGAGAATCCTGTAAGTTTCTCTCCACTATTCCCATCTTGCCTTTTCCTGAGGCAGCAGAGATGTAACTAACACCAGCACTTCAACTGCCATCAGTAGGTTTCAGAGTTAATCGCTAGTACCTGAGGGCATGGCTCATCCCTCCCAGAACCACCTCTATCCCGTGTGACCCACAACATGACTTGACAAAGGGCAGTCATATAAATATATGTATTTTTTTAAACTTTAGTGGATTATTTTGGGCATAAATCACTGTACAAAGCCCCAGCATGTGACTTGCTGTGAGCCAGTCCTGCCGCACTGCTGGCTGGCTGCTGGGAAAGCCGGGCTAACCAGCCAACCTCATCCTGCCAGAGCCAGAGGGAGATTTGAGGTGGCCATGATACAGGAGAATCTCTAAATGGGCCCCTATTGCTCTAATTGCCCACTCCATTAACACAGAATAGGGCCACTTCCCCTGCCAATGGCTGCTCAAATCCAGGGCTGTGCTAACTGGGAAGACTGAGGATTCTACAAGTAGGATTTTGTCTCTGCCCCATTCTTAGATCCCCATATGCACCTCTTTGCACCCCAGAGCCATATATTAAACCCAACATTTCCAGGCTCCTATCAGAAGAAACAAAACAGGTGCTCAGGTAGATTTTTCTGGGAGCAAATGGAATATATTACATTAAAATCTAATGTAAGTGGGGGGAAGCTCTAAAATTCTCATCTTCAGCCTAAACAGCAGCTGCAACCCTGCCCTGGTCCCTTTTCACTGTTTTTGCAACACTTTGCCTGGATGCTTACCACTCACAGGATGAATCCAGCAGCTCTTGGCTGCCCGAAGGCTTGGGCACAAACTGCTGCCCAACTCAACCCCCAGCTCAGCTTAGCAGAGATAGCTCTGCATGCTTTATTTTGTGATTACAGTGACAGGACCACCCCACCAGTACCTCCTGCTCCCCTCCACCTTTGGAGAGGCCTTTCTTCTCCCACAGGAGCAGGACTTGGGTTTCGTGCTCTCCCCACGTTTGTTTTGATGTGACCTCCCTGAAAGCAAGGGATTAAAACCCAGAGTCCTGCCTGCTCATCCCACCAACCCCCTCACTGATTTCTACACCATTAAGCATGTTATTTCCCAGTGAGCTGAGAAACTGCTGTCCCTTGCCCCAGATTTCAGTGCATTAAGGATGATGCCCCGCCAGCTGCCACGACACTTGGCTTACCAGCCTCTACCACAAAACCTACCAACCCTGTGCATTGAAACATGCAGCTTTGGGGGACGACGGTTTTGCTGGGGGAGCATCAAGCTGAGCTGGGTGTAGGGATTCACTTGACCTAGCACACTTGAGTACAATGCTTCATGCTCTGGCTGGTTTAGTTGCTTCTTAATGAAACAGACTCTGACAATGCTGTTTAATAAGGAGTTACATTGCCTCTGGAGATTCGTGTGAGTAATATGGTGCCTTGACACGTGAAAGGCATATCCCATTTGCTCTGAAACAGTGCACCAGTGACAGAAGGAGGCTTGAGGAAAAGGTTTTGGCTTATTCCCCATCCCACCCTGCCCTGGGGGTGCCTGTGGGGGTTTGGTGAGCTGGTGGAGTGCTCTGACCTGATAATGAAGGGTCCTCTGGTCTCCAGGAGTTTCCGTTCACTGCTGAAGCGCTTGAGCAGGTTGATCATGAACTTGTGAAAGTAGGAGTTCATGGTGGGAGTGGAGGGTGAGCACTCCAAGCCTTTCATGCCTGGGGAGGCAGGGAAGAGCAAGTTAGAGCAGCCGGGGCCCTCCTGCCAAAGCAGTTTCAGTCAGAGAGCAGACATGCAAAACATGGACACAGCTCTTGGCACGGGAGCTTTAGGGTTTGAAACAAAGATTTCCAGGCCTCATATAACCTTCATCTGCTCAGTTCAAGCGGCTCCAGCCCTGCCACAACTCTCTCCATCCCAGTGGAAAGTGTCTTTTGATGATCCCAGACCCTGAAGGAGCACATGGGGGTGAAATGAGCTTTATGGGCAATCATTCCAGAGCCGTTCAGCTTCAGTAGCTGATAGCAGAAGAGGTGCCTGAGGCTCTGCATCAACACGCAATCCCATCTCCCTGGGTATGGCAGGTACACTCATCCCCAAAACCAGATTGCTAGTGACTTGAAGAGCCTTTAATTCAGCCCCACAGGCCCCAGATACTCCGAGCCCAGCATGCACATAGCAGCATCACACACGTTCAGCCCTGGATCACAGATGGGGGCCATCGGTTTATGCCTGGTGACACGATTTCCACTGAGTAGGAGTCACTTGGTGCAACAGTGTCACACACAGCTTGCCCTAGAGCTATCACAAAGTCCTGGTCAAACAACAGAAGAGCTCCAGGCTTAGAGACTGTATAAAAAAAATGTGGCTTTTTTGTTCTTCATTTGCAAATACCCTTTTTAACAAAAGAAGCTGAAGGTAATTAGAGTGGCCAGACTCTTGAGCATGGAGGGTGTGGGAAATGCCCTGACTGGAAGGAAAGGATTGGGTGTGAAAGCAGAGACAGCGTGCTGAGGAGAGCCTCAACAAGCTCTGACATATCCAGACCCAAAGCACTTCCAGGTGTTTTCATCCTTTCGCCTTAGGCACTTTGTCTGGGACCGGAGGATTTCCAGTGGTATAGGGGAGGGACGCCCTGCACCCTCTTGTCACACAGAGCACCCAGAGGTGGCAAGCCTCTGCTCACAGCCTCTGCCAAGCAGCCAACATACCCCTCTGCACCTCTCAGAGCCATAAAATCACTTTTGAGGGACTTCTATTGCTCATTTAACAGCAAACAGTGCTCCAGGTTGTAAGGGGCATGGGCTGCTGCAGGACCTGCTTGGTAAGACACCCTGACTTGAGTCTTTGTGGGGTGGGTAACCAGGGAGGACTGGCAGAGGAGCATCTCCAGCTCAGGGTACACAGTGAGCATTAGCAAAAAATACCCCTACAGACCCACAAGTTCAGGGAGCTGGCAGGTAAAGACTACTTTTCCCACAGCAGCACTCCAGGGGAGGTGGTTTATTCAGAAGAACAGCTCTCAGAGCAAATGTTTGGAGAGAGAGTTCTAAAGGTGACTTTGCAACGAGGGGTGCTCCCTCCCTTAATTTCTCCTTCAGAAAGACAACATCTAACAGTGGTGAGGACGTAACCCAGGACACACGAGCACACCTAGGCTATTCCCCCCATCCTGAGAACAGCCAGTATTTCCATCAGCTCGCTGATGGGAACCTGAAGAGTTTGATTTATGTATGTTGTCTGCTTCTGCCGAGACTCAACAGAGCATGGAGCAGCCAATTAAAGATGCAATCAAGCTGCCAAAGCCCAGGAAAGCTGATGAAAGAGCAACTGGGCTGTTTTCCACCCTGGCTGTCCCACTGATACAGGTACAGGCAGGGCAGCTTCCTCAGAATCGGATTTAGCATCCAAGAGGACATAGCCAAAGAAAAATGAAAATGAAACAGTGGATCATCTGGACCAGAACCTGGAGTCTCCTCCCCATCAGTCGCATGTTCACCCCCTCTCGGTACATCTGAAACCTCAAGCCAGGCTTTGAAGCAAGCATCTCCCAGAGCACAAGTGTTTGCCGTAGCATCGTGTTTCCCCTCAGCTGTGGGAAAGATGATCTGGGCAAAAAGAAAAGAGGATCTGAGCCAACATGCTCCAAAACAAAGGTGTGTTTGTTCAGAGGCAGGGAGCACCCAGCACGAAAATACAGCCATGCACCACTTTCTCACTACAGCTGCTCAGAAGCAGGTTGGAAGAGACATGGTCTGGACAAGGGGACACAGAGCAGCCCATGGTGGCTGCCTATCTCTCAGCCTTGTATCTCCCATGGGCAGAGCCTCAAAAGCAAGCTCTGGTTTTCCTTCTGGTGGTGAGAGGAGGTGAAGAGCAGATGGAAACTGCCTTTCAAAGCTGCAAAAGTGGTATTTTTTTGCCTATTTTGTCAGGAGCGCTGAGGCATCCAAACCAGAGCTGCACTGCAACCCAAGATTCAGCAGCACACCTTCATCCCCACCAGCAAGTAATGCCCCAGCACTGTCGCTTGTCCAGGGGAAGAACTGATCTGTGAATTTCTTCTTTCTTGAGATCCCCAAAATTGGCTCTCTGACCCTCTGCCCAGCAATGAGAACATTGCCGCCAGGGCTGATGTAACCTGGCAGGAGCACAGGCAGCAGCTCCTGCCCAGCACTCCCTCTGCATGGCACAGACAGTGTTGCACTTTACCACAGCCTCACACATCTTCTGGTGACAGCCCAAGCCTTTATATATCCTAAAACACATCCCAAGGGAAAAACAGGAGGTGGTAGTAATTTCTCTCCTCCCTGGAAGATCCATCATTCCTGTTGCTGGGGTGCTGGCAGTGGTGTGCACTGAACAAAACCCAGGAGGCTAGGAATGCCAGTGCAAGACAAACCACCCAAAAGAACCCTCAAATAAGTGCTCCTGACGTGATGCAGCGTCTCCTGTCTCTCAGACTGGAGACTCAGAAAGACCATCTGGGTCAGCCAAGTACCGAAAAAGCCAGAATCACCTTAGGAAGCAGATCCTGGCTACAATCTGTAGGACAACCAATCTCCAGTCCTGCTGATTTCTTCCATCAACTCACTACCAAACCACCAAGCCTGGAGGAAGCCAGGCAGTGGTCAGGAAGCAAGGAGGGACGGGGACACAGAGATGACAAAACCAAGTCTCATCCCTGTATTTTTTAGGAGAGCAAAGTGCTATGATGGTCGTCCCATTCCAGGAAGCTGATCCATAATCATCCTTTGCATCTGGGAGCACTGAGACCAGACTCCAAAGGCATCATTTCTCCACCCCTTGGCCACCTGGTGTTCAGTGAACCCCTTCCCACTTCATGTCCCTAGGGGAGGTTGCTGCCACAGCACACTCCCTGGAGCAGCCTTCCCAGTGCTCTCCATGGGTGATGCTGGCGGTGAGAAACCAGCCTGCAGGAGTCTTTCAGGCTGAAAAAGGCTAAACCAAACCTCAGCTGGAGTTGCAAAACCTCCCAATCCTCCAAACTTCTTGTTTGCTCTGTGTTTACAGGATGCCTGGAAGTGGCTGGCACCTTGCTCTCGTGTAACCCTTCCTGGTGTAGCCCGAAGCTCAGCACAATGGCATCTCTGGCTCAAAAGAATCAGAGGAGCAGCTTGTCAAGTGTTTCTATGAAGCACGAGAGACAAGCAGAGAGAAGTGTTAGGAAAACTGCTTAATTAATTGAAGCTTGCACCTCTCCCCCTTTCCCTGAAGTGAGACTTTGCAGATCCGTAACCTGCCAGATCAGCTGTTAACGTACCCGGAGAGGGGCTGGTAGCACGTCACGGCTCTGCTGCCTGGGTTTTTTAATCTGGCATGGAGCAGGGAGCTGAAAGAAGAAAGATCCCTGCTCAGAATGATGAAACTCAGCCAAAATATCCACTATAATAGGAATAAATGAGAATTCTGGTCCCATGGGAACATCAGAGCAGCGAAACAAGAGTTGGCAGAAACAGGCTACAAAAGGCACATGGAAATTGCAGCTCCATGGCTGACATGACCACACAGCCAGGAACCTCGTCAACAATTAGAGCATCCTCTTGCCAGCAGGTAGAGAGAGGGGATTCTCCCCTCTGCTCCTCTCCAGGGAGACCCCCTCTGCAGTCCTGCATCCAGCTCTGGGGCAACAACACAAGAGGGACATGGAACTGCTGGAGCGAGTTGAGAGGCCATGGAGATGGAGCTCCAAGGGCTGGAACACCTGTGCTTGTAGACAGGCTGAGAGAGCTGGGCTTGTTCAGCCTGGAGAAGAGAAGGCTCTGGGGAGACCTTGGGGCAGCTCCAGGCCTCTTCAAGGAAAGGCAGTGCAGGGCTTGTCTCTGCCTTCCTGAGATCTGCACATCTCCTTCATGGATCTGCACATCTCCTCATGCGATCTGCATGGGATCAGTCTGAGGAGACCTTAGAGGAGCTCCAGTGCCTGAATGGGCTGACAAGAAACTTGGAGAGGGGCTCTGGACAAAGGCTCTGACAAGGGGAGGAGGTTGACATGAGCTCTTAGGAAGAGGTTCTTCCCTGTGAGGGTGCTGAGGCCCTGGCACGGGTTGCCCAAAGAAGCTGTGGCTGCCCCATCCCTGGCAGTGTTCAAGGTCAGCTTGGATGGGGCTTGGAGCAACCTGCTCTAGTGGAAGGTGTCCCTGCCTGTGGCAGGGGGTTGGAACTGGATGAGCTTTATGGTTCCTTCCAACCCAAACCATCTATGATTCTACGATCCCAGGATGCCAGGCTAACAAATACTTTCCCAGGCAAGCTACTGCTTCTTGGATTACCAAAACCAGCACCGGCATTAGTCCCCCTGACCCGCGGGTGCTAGCTCAAGCACAGCAAATATCTGCCAAAAGCCCTGCTTCATCCCAAGTGCTCACCAGCGATTGATGCCGTTCCCATCACTCGCATGGACATGCTATAGATCAACTGAGACAGGCAATTAGGGATCTATATTAAGACCCTTATGAATACATGTTGTACAGCAGCCTGGAACATTCTGCCATCTGGCTCCTTGATAGGCTGAGCCATCTTAAGACCTACAGTGGCCGAAGTGTTCCCAAATTGTGCCAGGGGCGCCTGACAGACCCTGACATAACTTGGATTTTTCTGCCTCAAACACAAAGCACCAAACTTCACCCTGATATACAATGCAACTTCCACTAATTTACCATAATTGGTTTCAAACTGGTCTTAATTAAAACCAGCATGGACTTGCTTAACTCCATTTAGACCAAATTTAAATAAGATTGGACCAGGACTGATTCCCTTCTGAAGCAAGCTAAAGCTGGGTAAGCTGGTTAGAGTCTCCGCATGGGAATTTGCAGTGGTTTAAGCTAAAATAATTTACCACAATCCCTAACTGAAGCAATTTTAGCTCAGATATAGGGAGGGGAAGCTAAAAGCTGGTGGGGCCAAGCATCCTTCCCACCCGAGCATCAAGTTTCCTGCTCAGCTCAGAGAACGAGCTCCCTCAGCTCTTTTGGGAGCAACAGGATAAACCCAGCAGCAACCGGAGCTGGTCCATGAGCCTTCAACCCGCATGGGGCTTGGCTCTGCCAGATGGTGCTTGGAGAAAACCTGGGCGGCGACGTGGGAATCTGCGCAGCATCTCCCCTCTTCCCGGGCAGCCTTCCCCAGGATGTTTTGAATTTCAGCTATTACAAACACAGGGCGGTGAAGCCTCATGGAGTGGGATAAAAATAGAGCTGTAAAAAAGGCAAATCTTTCCCCCTCCTGCTTCCCAAAAACCCGGCACATGGTGTAGCTGGAAACAGATGTGAATGTGTCGGCAGCTCAGCTGGGCTTGCAAAACCTCCTCTCTCCAGAGCACAGAATGCTGCTGAGGAAGTAAATCCATTGAAATTATGGATTGCATGGTCAGAGGCTCTGCTCAGCCTGCTTTTGCAGGGCTGCCTGCACACGTGGATGTTTCTCCCCTTCCTACCTGTCTAAAGAGCCATGGATTTGCAATTCCCAAGACTTCAGCATCTTGCTGGCAAGGGGTTCCCCACTGACAGGCCAGGGTGTGTATTTTGATGCCAAATGAGGTTTTTGCTGCACTGATCCTCTGGATGCCCCCACACAACAGAGTGTGGGATTCACAGGAGCACAAGCATACATCCCAACACAGTGGGGGTGTGTGCTTGTACCTGCCTTGGAAGAAGGCAGTAGGCAAAGATCATGCTTCCTAGGAAGGTTAGCAGACCACTACTGGCTCATTTTTCTTTGTTAAGGTGAATCAATAAGCAAAAATGCAGCAGGGCTACAGCTGAGATAACATACAGCAGAAGAAAATAGCCAGCAGAGCTGCAAAAATATGACTGGTTATGCTTGGTGGTGAGTTTATATTGGGCTGAGGCTACTGCATGGAAAGGTGAAGCATATGGAAGAAAACCTGCAAACAAGAACAAGCAGCAATGGGCTTTGTCAGGCCATTTCTGCATCAATATTCATTCATTTTTCTGGTTTCATGGTTCTCATCTCATTCCTCACACCACTCTCCAAATTCCTTGCAACATCCTGGGGAAACTGAGGCAGCTCAGCAAGGAAACTGTATGAAGGGTATACGCTTGGCTAGGAGTGGTCTTACCTACAATTTCAATTCTGCAATTCCAGCTTTTCTTTGGGAAGAAGACGGTGAAGCCACCAAGCACCAGGACGTGAAGCGCTGAGCTCAGAATACTCAGGAGCAACAGGTCTTTCCTCTCATGACTACCTAGCTCTTCCACTCTTGTTCCTGAACTGTTGGAAACTGGCTCCTTCAAGAGTGAGTGTCCATGGTGTGATGCCAGCTGAGTCCTGGCCTTTTGTGGAAAGGGTGAGTAAGGAGAAGTTTCACTTTTATCCTCCCCTACCACTGGAAAAGCCAGTGTGGCAAATCTGAGCCATCTGACAACGGGCCACCTTTTCTCTCCTACCCTTCACAAATCCCTGCAGTCTACACACTCTTGTCTCATGTTTTGAGAGGCCACCCTAACATTTTGCAGACTGTCTAGAGGTGGGACCTTGTCCTACACTGCCACCTCTGCAGATCTATGATTACACAAACGAAGTGAAAGGCAATGTAAAGTGAGTGGTTTGGCTCATTGAGAAAAAAACCCTTCAAAAAGCTGTCAATAGGCAACTCTCTTCACATAATATCTCAAGTTTGGTCCAGGCTCTGGACCTATTCTTGTGCAGGGATATAGCAGGTCAGAACTCAACACACTATGTTTCTTAGGAACTTTTAGCAGCATCCCCTGGAGTTATCCACTGACTCATGGGATATCTATGGACTGCTGTTAGAAACCAGTGGCCACAAGCATGTTAGCATACCCTTGTACAGAGTCAACCTCCCTGTAAACATCATACAGCATGAAGTGCTCAGAGGGTACGCCACCATCCCCAGCAGGAAGCCACACGGGAGAGACTGGACTGAGCAGGAGGAAAGCGCCTCCTGTGAAACAAAGGGTTGTAACCACCTCTCCTTACAAAGCTGTGGAGAAAGGAAGGAAGAGATATGTGCAAGAGCTACCCTGTATGAGGCAGCAGATGCTATTGACATCCTTTTGGAGGGAGCTTCCTCCTCCCATGAAGAGCAGAGCTGGAGACCAGGATGAAGGGTTTGCACCTATGCTGTCACAGATCCTAGAATGGTGTGGGCTGGAAGGGAACGCTAAAGGTCACCTAGTCCAAACCCCCTGCAATGAGCAGGGACACCTTCCACTAGATCTGTTGCTCAGAGCCCTGTCCAGTCTGACCTTGAATGCTTCCAGAGGATGGGGTATCTACCACCCCTAGGCAACCTGGTGCAGTTTTTCACTCTCCTCATTGTAATCCTTGTACGTAGTCTGAATCTCCCTCTTCTAGTTTAAAACCATCATCTCTTGTCCTACTGCTACAGACCCTGCTAACAAGTCTGTCCCCATCTTCCCTATAAACCCTTTAGGCACTGGAAGCTGCTCTAAGGTCTCCCTGGAACCTTCTCTTCTCCAGGCTGAACAAGCCCACCTCTCTCAGCCCATCTCCAAGCAGAGCTGCTCCAGCCCTGAAGCATCTCCATGGACTCCTCTGAACTCACTCCAACAGCTCCACATCCCTCTTGTGTTGTTGCTCCAGAGATGGAAGCAGGACTGCAGAGGGGGGTCTCCTCAGACAGGAGCAGAGGAGAGAATCCCCTCTCCTGATCTGCTGGCCTTGGTGACAGCCACTCTTAGGTCATCTGCTACTTTGTCCCAACTTCTATGGGATTGGCAAAACACTCCCAAAGCAAAGCAGACAGCTAGATTCCCATCACAGAAACCAGAAAGGCATTTGTATCATCATCCCAAACACTGGGAAGCTCTTGGGCACAGCTCTACAGACCTGGTCGCAGAAAAGCAGGCAGAAGATAACCAAGGAGAGACTGATGGAGGCCAGCAGCCAGCCACCCTCTCCCAGAGCAGTCAGAGCAGGTCGAGAGGAGCAATGCTGGGTCTCCCAGGAGGTACTGGCCCCAGCTCATTGTGATGGAGAAGACGTCAAGGGCAGCTGACCTTACATAACTGGAGAACAAAGCAGCTAAATACAAACTGGAGCTGGGAACAGGCTGCGGAAGTGGGACACGGCTTTCCTGACTAATCAACCAGCATCTGAAGGAAACCAAACTCAATGGCAGGGAAACAACTGCATAAACACATCCCAAGGGAAGAAAGGGAGTGAGAGGAAGTGGGGGAAGACCACAGGGGCACCAGCCCCTTCCACCTTCCCTCCCGCCCTCACCACTCGGGTGGCAAAGCCTGGAGCGCAGAGATGGAGAGTGCGGCATGGAAACCTGCCACAACCTCAAGGATTTAAGGGGTGTCCATGCTTGTTTACCAACTGCACACTTGGATGGGCCTCAGAGGTAGGAGGGGAGAGGATGTGACATGGCTTAGCAGCTCTCCTCCCACTGCCAGCTCCCATAGCATCTCCGTAAAAAGTGGGATGAAGGGATGAGAGAAGTGCTGGTACGCTGCAATGCTGCAATAGCATCCTACTGCCTAGAAAGCACTGTCTCAGCCAAGGCGTGCTCACTAGGGAGGTGTGCTTGGTGAACACTCCCATACATCCCAGTACAAAACCAGTTACCCCAGAAAGGTGTACATTCTCTTGCTGGTGCCAGCACCTCGTGATTTTTGCCTGGAAAAGGCTGTACTCACAAACACATTAGCCTGCAGGGCAGTGCTTGAGTTCACTCGCTCCCACTGTACAACACTACCCCCAGACCATGCACAGATGGAGGGATTTCCACTAGCTCCCCAACCCCCAACAACCCTCTGACAAAAAGAGTCTTTTCCAGGAGCCTGTGCTTTTCCAGGCATAATCCAGGAGGCTCCTGGCTCAGCTGTGACACCTCCATTCCCATGGAAGCCTGAGCCCTGCAGCTGATCCAGTCTCAGCCCTTGGTGGTGGGAGCCAGATGGGACCAGGGCCACGTTAAACATTTGAGGCCAATGAACCAGCTCCTTTTCTCCTCCCCAAAACCATCTGCTTTTGGGTAAAAGCCAGTGACCCTGCAAAGCTCAGCCCCAGATAAATTCCTGAAGAAACAATTTGCTGGGGCCTTACAAGGAAGAGGAAAGCAGGTAAGGAAGCCAGAGTCTTAAGACCTGTGTAGGGTCAAGCTGCCCCACACTGGACAGCCAGGCTTTTCAGGCATTACACTTGAATATGTGAAGCCAAGTTGCTCTTCCAGATAGCTAACAGGGGCCATGGCAGCCGTTCGGATCCATGCCATCCAGCATGCTATTTTTAGATCATCCACAAAGAAGGAAACCTCAGACAACCATCAGTGTGAGCTGAACTGCAGCTCCTCAGCTGCTTGGCCAGCACTGCAGGAGCTTCTCCACCAAGGAAGTCTCAATTCTGACAATGGGAGGACAGATGAGACATGCACAGGCCTTGGGGACATCGCCAACATTGCAGCCCTCACTCCTCCATGGCAGAACTAAAGCTGCCAGCATGAAACAGGTGATCTGTAAAAAAGCTTACAACCCCACACCAAACAAGCCAAAACCTGAGCTGACTGCTGGTGCAGACATTCCTAAACCTGGGGAGAGGTGAGTGATTTGGGATCGTCAGTGAAAACAAAGCCTGGGGGACAGAAAGCAAAGCTTCCCTCTCCAGGGGTGATTTAGCAAGGCTTTGTGGCCACATGCTGTACAGGGAGAAGCAGCACGGCTCCATGCTTGGGGTGCAATCCAAAGCTGACATGAAACGTGTTTTTGGCTGTCATGACCTGGCCTGGGGAGTACAGCAGGGAGGTCCTTAAACAGCAAGAGCAGAGGAAAAGGGGCAGCCAAGCAACTGCAAAGGATGAGCCACAGACAAAGGAAAATGGAAAAGACTTCCCGATGTGCTGGGATAATTGTCCTGCTAGACACTCAAGAGAAATGTAGAAGTTCACAGTCAAAGTGGGCAGCCTTGGACAGGTCTGAGTCCTCTGCTGATCTGTATCTGTTCTGGACACCTGGGTTTGCAGCCACCATCTCATCCTGGACTCAATTTAGGGCTCTGAGAACTTTAACAAGGAGAGAGGAGGCTAGCACCCAAGGTCCCCTAAAAATAAGACAGTAATGACACTGGAGAAGGACTTTTTACAACGGCCTGCAGTGACAGGACAAGGGCAAATGGTCTTAAACTGACAAGGGGGTGAGATTGAGATGAGCTCTTAGGGCCGAAGTTATTCCCTGTGAGGGTGGTGAGGCCCTGGCACAGGTGCCCAGAGAAGCCGTGGCTGCCCCATCCCCAGCAGTGTTCAAAGCCAGGCTGGATGAGGCTTGGAGCAACCTGGTCTAGTGGAAGGTGTTTCTGTCCATGGCAGGGGGTTGGAACTGCATGAGCTTCAAGGTCCCTTCCAGTCCAAACCAGTCTGGGATTCTATGACCCCTCCACCCCCTCCTCTGAAGCATCCTGATGCTAAACAGAGTTCTAGATCCCCAAAACATGAGCTAGAGGGAAGAGTGGCAGCCTTGGATGCAGCGACCACGAGATGGTTGAATTTGAGATCCTCAGGACAGTGAGAAGAGTGTGCAGCAAGCTCACTGCCCTGGACTTCAAAAAAACAGACTTCAGCTTCTTCAGGAACCTGCTTAGTAATATTCCATGGGATATAGCCCTAGAGGGCAGGGGGACTCAAGACTCTTGGTTGGTCTTCAAGGATCACCTGCTACAAGCTCAGGAGTGTTGCATCCCAACTAGAAGAAAGGCAGTAGGAGGGCCAGGAGACCTCCTTGGATGGATAAGGAGCTGCTGAGGAAAATTCAAATGAAAAAAGAGCTTTATAGAAAGTGGCAGCAAGGACAGGCAGCCTGGGAAGAGCACAGGGAGGTTGTCCGGGAAGCTAGAGACCAGGTTAGAAAAGCTAAGGCCCAGTTAGAATGAAACTTGGCTAGGGATGTGAAAGATAACAGGAAGGGATTCTACAGGTACATAGCAAATGAAAAACAGATTAGGGAGAATGTAGGCTCCCTCAGGAAGCTCTTGGGAGAACTAGCTACACAGGATTTGGAGAAGGCTGAGGTTCTGAATGACTTCTTTGCCTTGGTCTTCACTGGCAAAGGCTCTGACCGCACCACCCAAGTCTTGGAAGGCAGACGCAGGGACTGTGAGAATGAAGACCTTAGGCCCACTGGAGGAGAGGATCTGGTTCGAGACCATCTTAAAAATCTGAACGTGCACAAGCCCATGGGTCCTGATGAAATCCATCCGCGGGTCCTGAAGGAGCTGGCAAATGAAGTTGCTAAGCCGCTGGCCATCATATTTGAAAAATCATGGCAGTCAGGTGAAGTTCCTGACGACTGGAAAAAGGGAAATATAACCCCCATTTTCAAGAAGGGGAAATGGATGACCCGGGCAATTACAGATCAGTCAGTCTCAGCTCTGTGCCTAGCAAAATCTTGGAGCAGATTCTCCTGGAAGGCATGCTAAGGCACATGAAAAACAACAAGGTGATTGGTGACAGCCAACATGGCTTCACCAAGGAGAAATCCTGCCTGACCAATTTGGTGGCCTTCTATGATGGGGCTACAGAACTGATGGACAGCGGTAAAGCAGTTGATGTCATCTACCTGGACTTGTGTAAAGCTTTAGACACTGTCCCACACAACATCCTTGTCTCTAAATTGGAGAGACATCAATTTGATGAATGGACCACTCGGTGGATAAAGAACTGGCTGGATGGCCGCACACAAAGAGTTGTGGTCAATGGCTCAATGTCCAGCTGGAGACCAGTAACGAGTGCTGTCCCTCAGGGATCGGTGTTGGGACCGGTCTTGTTCAACATCTTTGTAGGTGACATGGACAGTGGGATTGAGTGCGTCCTCAGCAAGTTTGCTGATGACACCAAGCTGTGTGGTTTGGTTGATACACTGGAGGGAAGGAATGCCATCCAGAGGGACCTTGAACCGCTTGTGCGGTGGGCTGATGCCAACCTCATGAAGTTTAACCATGCCAAGTGCAAGGTCCTACACCTGGGTCAGAGCAATCCCAGACACAGCTACAGGTTGGGCAGAGAAGAGATTCAGAGCAGCCCTGTGGAGAAGGACTTGGGGGTGTTGGTTGATGAGAAAATGAACATGAGCCAGCTTCAGTGGGCGCTTGCAGCCCAGAAAGCCAACTGCATCCTGGGCTGCATTAAAAGGAGCGTGACCAGCAGGTCGAAGGAGGTGATCCTGCCCCTTTATTCTGCTCTCGTGAGACCTCACTTGGAGTATTGTGTACAGTTCCGGCGTCCTCAACATAAAAAGGACATGGATCTGTTGGAACAAGTCCAGAGGAGGGCCACGAGAATGATCAGGGGACTGGAGCACCTCCCATATGAAGATCGGCTGAGAAAGTTGGGGCTGTTCAGCCTGGAGAAGAGAAGGCTGCGTGGAGACCTCATAGCAGCCTTCCAGTATCTGAAGGGGGCCTATAGGGATGCTGGGGAGGGACTCTTCATTAGGAACTGTAGTGACAGGACAAGGGGTAATGGGTTAAAACTTAAACAGGGGAAGTTTAGATTGGATATAAGGAGGAAATTCTTTCCTGTTAGGGTGGTGAGGCACTGGAATGGGTTGTCCAGGGAGGTTGTGAATGCTCCATCCCTGGCAGTGTTCAAGGCCAGGTTGGACGAGGCCTTGGGTGATATGGTTTAGAGCGAGGTGTCCCTGCCCATGGCAGGGGGGTTGGAATTTGATGATCTTAAGGTCCTTTCCAACCCTAACTATTCTATAATTCTATGATAATAAAAGCTGTGCCCTGGTCTGCACCATGGCAGACTTGATCCCCAAAGCTATGCTGAGTTGTGATGGATCTACTGATCTACTACTGCCACAGAGTCTTCTCCTTCTGCCCAAGCAAATCTGACCAGTGCCATGGTGCAACAAAGGAGCCCACGGCGAGGGGTCACTCACCGGAGGAGTTCAGCTGGCCAGCCCTGTCTGGGACCTGAAGCTCCAAGACGCTGGGTTGTGCATCGGAGCTGTCAGAGGCACCATGACCCTCTGTCTGTCCAGCTGGGGAAGAAGCAATCTCAGCCAGCACTTCCAGGTCCTTCAGGATAACCTGCGGAGAGATGAACAGCATGGGGTGACCTTTTCTGCCCAAACCCATGGCTGGAGACAGTGAGATGGGAAGCAAAACCCAAATCCCAGCACATCAAGAAAACTGAAAGGAAAAAAAGGGTGCCTGTGAAATTCAGAGTGGAAGTTTCAAATTATTGCAGAGGGGATGTGGCAGGAAAGAGAAAAGGGGAGGGGAAAAAGAGAGTTGTGAAATTAAACCAATGTGCATGAGGAGGCCTGGGTTTTCCTTCCCCCCCCCCCCCCCACTTCATAATGCCAGGTTTGGGATAAGCCCAGCAAAAGCATGAGAGCATGAGGGCTCTTGGGGACATACATCAGTATGCCCGCCCCTGTACCTCAGCTCTCCCTTTTCAGGGCAGCATCTCAGAGTAGACAGAGCTTGCCATTTGGACTTCATAGCTTTCCTTCCAGAAGTCACTGAATTAATCTATATATAGCATCTCTGGACAAGTTATTACAGGGTCGGTTGGGTTTTTTTTGTTGTTGTCAACCCTTCTCATGCCTCAGGCTATTCTGGGTCCCCCTTCATTCAAATGTCCTTGGGTCTAGATGTTTCATCAGCCATCCCTGATGCTCTGAGTGTGGCAGAGCTGCGCAGAGCAGAAAGGCTGCCAAAAAGGGCAACTGCTACGTCTAAGTCACCAGAATCTAGCGCAGCACTTCCCCGTCACCCCTTCCCCATCAGCACAGTGTCCTAGGTTTCCACATGTTTCTCACAAGGCATCTTTCTGAGGAGCTGCAGTTATATGGGAGTTTTAGCTCTGAGTTAAAAAAAAATACCCTTAACCCTGAGAAACAAAATCTAATTACATATTTTCTTTTCTTGATCATGGAGAAACATGATCAAAACAGAAAACAGGACCCCTGAATCAGAAGGAGGAGGTCCTAGGTTTTTGATCAGGCAGCATAGTGTATACTTGGGAAGACCCTGTGCCTATAAACATAATGAAGTCCCAGCCTACAGCTCCTGGGGGAGGAAATAAAATAACAACTTGTACTGCTATCCCTGAAGAATACAGCACCTCTGTGATGCTGTAAAAAATGGGACCTTGTGGCTAGCACAGGAGGTCACTGCTATTGCCAGCCTTCATATTCATCCAGGGAAGGGAGTCTGTAGTTGCTGGCAGAGGAAGGACCTTGGTCCCATCAGTGGCTCAGACAAAGCAACGCCGATGCTGTTTTGTTCCAAGCAGAGGATGCCCCTGAGCAGACCTCATGATGGGTCTGGGCTGGGCACAAATCATCCCTGCTGCCTTCCAAAGCATATAAAGTCATTTGTATGCTGTAAGGCTGGATCCTTAATCCAATCTCCCAGAGCTATCTGAGACGCTGCTTTGGCTTGGGCAGGCTGCCTCAGCAGCCGTGACCAGCTGAGAGTATGGCTGGACTTCTTTGAGCTTTGGAGAGATTAAGGGGTGTCCCCCCAAACCAGCACATAGGTCACAGGCAGAAGGTGGAAAAAGCAGCATGGGCTGAATTTGGTGACTGAAAAGCATAGAAGAAATAAGAAGCAGGAGGGATGGCTCCATAAGCACCTGGAGGAAGAGGAAGAGCAGGCAGCCTTGGTTTTTCCAGCCGTGGGAAAGAGGCAGGGAACTCTGGCTCCTGCTGCTCCTTCCCTGCAGGCTCCGGAGGGGGTTCCCAGCCAGGGATGAAGGAAAGCCAGGAGTGCTTGGTATGCACTGCACATCTCTGTGCTAAGCAAAGCTGGAGCTGGCGGCTGGCTTTGTGCGACCCAGGAGGCTGTAAGAAAGCAATATCCTGCCATTGCCATAGCAACGAGCTGGCTGCACCAGGAGGGAGCTGGTCCCATCGGTCAGGAGCCCAGCAGCTGTCAGACCCAGCACTGCTGGAGCACAAGGGCCAGAGCCATTCCCAGCTATTGAGCAAGGGCATGATCCCAATGAACAGCCCAGAGTAGCTGCCACCAAGGAGGTTTTCCTGGTAGTGATGAGATGTAGGCTGGTGTGCCCCTGCTCCAGGCTTCCTGAATTGGAAATAGCAGGGAAAGCAGCATCACAATGGATGGGGAGACCTGGCTGACACTGCAAGCCATTCTGAGCACTGTGATGGAGCTCTTTGCACAGCTGGAGGATGAGGAGCACGTTTTCAGTCAGTTATAAGCTATTACAAATAAGCAGCTTTCTCCTTGCTGGGAATGGGCAAGATTTCTCCCTGTATTGCCTCCAGAGCAGGAATTTTAAGGGCACACAAACCAGCCAGTCTCTCCTTAGCTGTTCCAGATCTAGGTCAGGTTAATTTGCTGCTTGTTCTGGTTGAATGGAGCAGAGACTGGCTCTGCCAGTGGTGGTGCAGGGGAAAAGCAGCATCTCAATGGCGTGTGCTGGATGGGATGCACCTCTTGCGTGCAAAGCATCGTGTTGATGCTCCCCGAGGAGTTTGCCTCTGGCCAAAATGCTGGACTGGCCTGGAATGTTGTAGAGCAAGGGGGAGTGCTCTCAAATCTGCTACAGACCCTTGCAGAGCGAGACTCAGCACTCTGCAACGTAGCTGGGGCTGCAGCAGCAGGTCCTGGGGCACAGATGAGGGCAAGGATATGGACTGAGCTCCTGAAGATGCTGCCCTTCCTTACTGGTATTTATAGCAATGTCTCAGAGGGTGAGGATTCCCTCGGCAATAAAATGGGGCACACAATACCAGGGGCAAGGTTGTTCCTGCCAAGAAGATAGGAATTCAGCTGATCGTGCTACCAAGAGGGAAACCAAGAAGGTTTAGGGCTGCAGAGCACTTTTTCAAGGGGGATCAGCCGCCTTATATCAGGGAGGCTGTAGAAAAACCCACAGCATTACCAGCCTGGCAATGCCACAGGAGTGACCTGGTGGGGACCAGGAGAGGTGAGGATGCTGTTGGGTGCTTCCTGCTGCTCCATCACTCAAATGCAGCTGCTCGCTGTGGCAGTGTGCACCGAGGCTGCCACAGAGGACTTCACTTGTTTTATCTCTTTCCTTCCTCCAAACATTTTAGCCATAGCCAGGGGAGGGGAGTTGAGCATGGCCAAGCAGCCCCAAGGCCAAGAGCAGCCAGCAGCAAGGCTGGCTGAGCCCCAAGGACACAGTGTGAAGAGCAAACTTGTGTCCCCCCTGCCTCCCCAAGCTTTAAAGACAGAAAAACCACCATTAATCTTCTGCACTGATTTATCCACACCTCTTTTCAGGTCCTCAGCACAGCAACTTTTGTCTTCTGATCTTCCCAAGACTTCCCCCACCCCCTCCTCTTTACAGCCACCAGCTTTCAATCTGCGGCCAGGAGCAGAGGAAAGGCAGTGGGGCTGGGGGCTTCTCCTCCCCTTCCCTCCCCAGGGAAGATCCTGCCAGGCTGTGCTGACACATTCTCACACCATCAGGAAATATAGCAGACACTGGGAGAAGAGGGGTCATTTGGTAACACAGCCACAACCACCTGAAACCAACCTGAAAACTCCGTCTTCCCTCCTGCTTTCAGAAATCCTCCCTAGGAGGCATTTCTTCATGCATTAGAGGGCAAGAAAGGAGGCAGGACAAGGTCCAGCCAGTGGGTAGGGCTGCAGGAAGCTGGAACTCCCCTGGAACATCCCTGTGGGCACACTGTGTGGGGCTAGATACCTGCAACCCCTTTGAATTCAGCTCTCAGAGAGCCCCAGAGCTAATAATATGTAAAGGGTTTATTTTTATTTGCTACCTGTCTCCATCTAGCATCTCCCTCTGCACCCTGAGAAGCCAGGTACCCAAAGCCAAGCTCACCAAATTCCACATCCTACACCTTCTCCTCTCACACTGAGCCAGCTTCCTAGGCCACAACTGCCTGTCCTCCACAGCAGGTGGGTTTAGTCTGCTCCATGATTTCACCCAGGAATGCTCCAGGCATCACTTCAAGCCCAGTCTGCACCTTATGGCTAGTGTTTGGATATACATACAAACCGTATATGCATACATAAAAGCAAGCCATGCAATTATGGTCTGGAACTGGTGCTGAGCCAAGAAGCTCCCTGTAGATCACACTCCCCACAAGAAACTTCCTACTCCTGCATGATGCAGTGCAGAGATTATCTTGCAACCCAATGCCCTCGCAATACCTCAAGTCCTTGGAGAAAGTCTCACTCCACCCTGCTTTAAGACTTCTGCTTATGGCTGCTTCCATGTACGGCTGACCACATTTTCCGCCATCCAACTGCAATTACATACCTCTCTCTACATCCCATTGTTTCAGTCCTAAGCTCACCCTCAGTGTAACTTCTCTTTTCAAAACAAGTAGCCTTCCTGCTTTGGTACCTTGTAGCTTTGAGGCCCAACCCAGAGAAGCTTTACCACCAAAAGAAATTAAAGCCAGGCACATGTACATGAGAGTTCTTTGCAGTCTTTGGTGTACACCTTTGCTTTGCATGGGGTCACAATATTTTGGCCATGGTGGATTAGAGCACAGTGGCTATAAAACCAACAGAACAAAGCTCCAAATCAAACCACGTTAAGATGGCTATTTGCTCTGGCATGAGCTTTTGCTCAGCTTCATTGTACTGGGAATTGGGAGTGGTGGAAGAAGTTTGGCAAGACTTGGTGTGACAGCAGAGCTTAGAGAGCAGGGATGAGACCTGGGCTTCAAAACCTTGCAGTGCTGTAGCAGGACACACAGGAGAGGTATAGGAGGTAACAGCACAGAAGAGAGATGAATATTGAGTATTCCAGCCTACAGGGGGTTCCTCCTCTCCTAGTTTAATACTGGAAACCCAAGAGAGAGGCGGAATGTTTCAGCTTGTTATGGAGAAGTTGGCTGGAAGGTCACGCAGATGTTCAAGTCCATCACCACCTCCACAGGCAGTGGCAGCCCAGGCTCAGCTAATCCTTGTGAGGGAAGGGTACCAACTCTTGCAAAGTGCTAGGAGCAGACTTCTGAAGGATGCTCTGTGACAAACCTAGGGAGTTCCAAGCCAGTCTAGTGGAAGGTGTTACTATGCATGGCAGGGGATTGGAGCTAGATGATTTTAAGGTCCTTTCCAATCCACACCATTCTGATTCTATGATACAGCTGCAAAAAGCAAGCTAAGAAATCATTTCAGTCTTCTTCCTGTATCCAAAGCCTTGACTGGCCACTGCAGAAACAAAGGTAGTTTTTCATGTCAGCAGAGCTGAGAGGAAGATGGAGTCTACTCTGCTTCACAGCAGACACCAGCTCCACCTCACCTGTCATTCCTGCATGAGTCAGAGAGAAGTCCCAGCAAAACTTCCAACCCCCAGGAAGATTGAGAGGAGCAGATAAGCAAACAGGAACACATTCAGCTGTAAAGAAACAACTCCGTTTTGGAGCCAGAGAAAGGCAAACAGAGCAAAGGAAGAAACAAACAGCATCAGTGCTCCATGGTTTTCCCAGAGATGACCTCACTGCCTGTTGTGTCCACCTGAACTCAGTACCTGGGTCTAGATGGGAAGGCCCAGGGAACTGAACAACTACCTCAGAAGCTGCCTTTGCATGAGGAGCTTGCAGAGGAAGATAACCCAAAAAACAGGTCTTTTCAACACTGCCTACCCACAGCTGTGCTTTTAAACTGCGGGTGGACAAGTCTAACGCACTGCTCCCAAAGGACACTTACGGCTTCAACTTTTCACCTAACACCCATTCTTCAACCAGGTGTCTGGGCTGTGGGACTCACAACAAAAGGAGCAGCTTGTGCAGAAAAACCCACTCCCAGCCCAATCCTGTTGGTCTTGAAGCTATGAGGAAGCTTTTAACTACATCAAATTCTAACCAGGGCTTTTAAAGACTGCTTTCAAAACAAGGTCTCAAATGCAGGATGCAGCATCTCCCTTTCAGGGAAGCACAAGAATCAGCATGAGGTGACACAGTGCAGGAGTACAGCATCTGACAACCAGGAATCCTGTACCTGGACTTGTCTATATATCAGAGGGAACCACTTGCTCCAACTTCTCTGTGTGCCTTTGTGAATCTTAACTAGGTCTCTTGACCGTTTCTTTACTGGAGCAGGAGAACTGCGTAGTAACGGGAACAGGAGAGAAAGCAGAGATGAGTCAGGATGCCACAGATGCATTGTTAGATTCTGGCCTCTGTTCAGCATGGTGGAGGTGGTGCAACACCTTGTGCTACCTGAATGATAAAAACAGGCATGACCACTTAAAGGGCACGGAACCAGCTCCATCCAGTTCAAGTCTTTCCTTGCTTTGGGCCTGACTGACGGCAAGTATACAGAGAGACTCAGAGCAGCTCAAGAAGGCCAGACCTTAAAAATAAGTTGCCTGAGCACAGTCTTTCAGTCTGATGCAAAGCCCTGGCTAGCACTGACCCTCCAAAGCCAGATTCTCCTTTGGTGATGAGCTAGTGAGAAACAACTGCTCCAAGACAGCGTCAGAGCACACCAGGAGAGCAACAGCAAGCCTCCAAACTGTGCACAGAGGACAGGAGATCTTCAAGAACTGCAAAAGGATGTTGAATTTTGCTGGGAAGAAAGATGGGACTGACACCACTGCCCAGATGGATTCCCTTTGGGAAGGCAGCATTGCAGGATGAAGACAGCAAAAAAACCCACTGAAGATGTGTATATACCTTGTGCTACACCACAGAACACACAAAGCCTTACCTGGGAAGGAGGAGATGCTTCCTCATCAGAGAGCTGATGTGTTAGCTTATGCAAGACCCCACACCAACCCTGTGATCCCCAGCCTGTTAGTCAAGAGCTCCTGGGGAATCCCAGTCCAGGAATCTACTCCAGGACAACACAAACATGGATAAAATACTGTACTGAGCAGGGTTTAACCGCTAACAGAGCACCCTGCATCCCCTTTTCTAATAGGCATGGACACTGCAGGTCAGCCACCTCCATCTGTCCTCATAATTTCCCAAAACACCCAGCTCCAACCCCTCTACTCTTTCAGTCATTTCCATTTCCTCTGCAGAGAGCAGCAGATCTGGTTGGGAGCCAGCTGAGCAGTGGTGTTTAATGGATTGACTCATCTATGGATTTCCTCTAAAAAAATACAGGAGAGCCAAACATTTCAATAAATAGAAGACAGGATTAAATAAATCAGCTTAAAATTACTTTTGAGCCATTCCCAGTTATGTCACATGGAGGAAATGCATCACCAGGGTCCTTTCTTCACTGCTTTTTTCAAATATTAATAAGCAGTGTAATTGCAACATGAGTCACTGCTATCTCCTGCCAAGCTGGAGGGACTATCTGCAATATGCAGGCTTTCTAGAGCCTTGCAAAGGCAGATGTGTGCTTGGGGACTCTTTTGGAAAGGTCTGTATGGTAAGCAGCGGGGTATGGAAAATGGCCAGGCAGTTGCTTGCCTTTGCAAGTCACTCCCTTACTTGCTCATTCCCTTCCCGCCTCTCTTAATGACCCCCTTGCACATGGGATTTATTGTGGGGTTGGGCTTTGATGCCCTGAGTGTGTAAAGCAAAGCAGATAGTGTGTGATTTTTAGTCTGTAAGGAAGGTCAGGGCTGAGAAACCAGACATTCACAGGTCTGAGCAAGAAGTATTCAGCTGACAGTAGAAGCGCTACCACTGGCTGTGCTGAAGCTGCCAGATTCCAATCAAACACTAGAAATGCTCCAGAGTGCCACAGAGAAGGGGAAAAGATGCCACAGATGCCAAAATAGAGATGACTGGAACCAGAGAAGAAGAGTGAGGAAGAAGACAAGGAAATGGGAAAATGGTGCAGCACTTCAAGAAGGGAGCAGCCTTAGAGATGAAAAGGGGAAGTTTAGATTGGATATAAGGAGGAAATTCTTTCCTGTTAGAGTGGTGAGGCATTGGAATTGGTTGCCCAGGGAGGTTGTGAATGCTCCATCACTGGCAGCGTTCAAGGCCAGGTTGAACGAAGCTTTGGGTGAGATGGTTTAGTGTGAGGCATCCCTGCCCATGGCAGGGGGGTTGGAATTAGATGATCTTAGGTCCTTTCCTACCCTAACTATTCTATGATTCTATGAAGAACACTGCCCTGGGAGGGCAACGCACAGGCAGGAGAACAAAGTCAGAGCAAGCTGGCTCACTCATTGCTGCCTGATTTTCTTTGCTCACTTCCAAAATGAGCCAATATGATCACAGAATCACGGAATGCTGTAGGAAGGGACCTTAAAGCTTATCCAGTTCCAACTGGGCAAAGACACCTCCAGGTGCTCCTAGCAAACCAGGTTGCTTGAAGCTCCATCCAACCTGGCCTTGAAAACTGACATGGATGGGGCAGCCACAGCTTCTCTGGGCAACCTGTGCCAGGGCCTCACCACCGCCAAAGGGAAGAGCTTCTTCCTAAGAGCTCATCTCAGTCTCCCCTCTGTCAGATTAAAGCCATTCCCCTTTGTCCTGCCCCTTGCAAAAAAACACCGCTCCAGATTTTGAAAGAATCCTTCAGGTACTGGAAGGTTGATGTTTGATGCTACTGGGCATCTATTGCAGCCCCACCAGGCAATGCTGATACTGCCTTGCTAGTAGTGGTGCTGCTACCACTTGTGACCTCCTCAAGAGTCTGATTTTGCAGTGCTAACTGGACACAATTTCCCATACGTCTTCTCTACAGAGATGCTGCAAGGTGCCTGAATTCCCACTTACCAAAGATCTGACCACAGTCCAGGGAAAGACAGCAACGCTAAAGCTCTTTCCACGCAGGCAAAAAGGCATTTTAAGAGTTGGCTTTGAAGGATCAATTCTCAGAAATGGAGAAGAAGGTTTATACAGGGGGCTCCAAACACACCAGCCTAACCGAGACCACAGGGCTTTCAGCTGGGCACTACCTGCAGGCTCTGCATTGGGCCAAGAAGGTTAAACTCCCCAGTCCCAACACTAGCCAAACCTCAAAAAATCCCTCAGTTGAACGCCAAAAATCCAAAGTCCAGCTGGATGTGGAGATGGTAAGCTGTCAGGAGGACTTCAGCAGCTGTCGCACTTACCTCATCTGACTCATCTGAGAGGGTTCGCAGCAAGTTAGGGAGAAGGCTGTCGGTGTGTCGGAACATCTAGAACCAGAAAGACAGATGGCATCAGTCCTACAAGCCTGGTCACCCCCTGCCATATGACCCCTTACCCTGGGGAGTCTGCTGGGGCTTCACCAGCAGTTTCCATCTGAGCTGGAGAGATCTTCTTTCTTAAGCTACTGGGTATCCAGCAACCAAAACCTTCTCAAAAATGTAGAAGGACACTTGGTTGCAATGCTACCAAGATAATTACAGCCAATTCAAAGCCATGAAGCAGGCTGGGAGTGGATAAGCTCTGTCCCATGGGGGAAGCAGAAAGCTCACAGGCTAAGTCCCTGACCTACCTTACGAGGAGTCTTGATGTACAAGTGGTAGAGCCATTTCAGGACTGCAATTCTGGTCATCATCCCAGTGAACGTGTCATGAAGGTGGCAGTCTAGCACCTGAACTATTCCATCCAGGTTCAGGGTCACCTGGATCCTCTCGCAGCTGCATGGAAAGAAGAGAGGCTGGTTCAGTGCTGTAATGTCCAACTCCCTCCTCCCACGGTGGAGAGGTCTGTAACACACCAGAGGCTGCACCAAACATCTCAACCCTGAGAAAGGCCAAACCTTTGCCTCTTCCTGCCCCATTCACCCTGGCCATCCACATTTCTTATTCTGTGTAACCAGAGCTGCTCATGGCAAATCCACAATGTTTTCATGTCTTACAAGATTTCTGACAGCCAGGAAGTAAGCTTCAGGCTTGCAAGCCTGGGGGTTATGGCTGGGACTGGCCAGGTTTGCCCATGTGGCACTAGGAGATGGGGAAGCACAAGAGACAGCAACAGACCAAAAACTTGCTTTGGAGACAACAGAAGTCTTCCAGACTTCAAGATTTACCACTTTCCCAAAGCAGCTGGTACTTACATGGCAAGAAATGAATCCATCTAGTGCCATGGCTGTGCTGAGAAAATGGTTGCTATTGAAGGCACCAGGTTTGGGGTTCAGAGACTAGAGACCCATGAAATGCACTCAGAATCCAACTCAAGTCTGACCAGCTCAAACATCTCCAGAGAAAAATAATCCACATGTCCTCAAAGTCCATGACTTGGGGCCACCCACGAGGTGAAGACATCCAGTTTCTGCTAATCTCAGCAGACTGATGCTGGGGATTGCAGATGGTACCCTGGGTGGCAATGCTTTTGGGATGCAGCTCTCTGCTACAAGGCTGCCCTGAGAACATCATCTTATTTCTCAAAAGCCATCCCAAAAAGATGAAGATAACCCTTGGTAATCAACCACAAATGAAAGCAAACAACTCCTGTTGTTAACCAGGACACTGCCTCTTTTATAACACAATCAAGGCTGCAGACCCTTAGTTCTTATTCCCCAGATTTCTCTCCAAATAGCTGGGACCTGCATCAGTTCAGGAGACTCCAATGCAGAGGAGGTCATGTTAAGGCTTTTTCTTGGTCCCGTTTGTGATCCAGAAGACTACATGATGGTTTCCCACCTCTTCAATAGCAGAGAGATGGCTTGACCCAGGATGGGTGGACCTGAGATGGAGCAGACTTCCAAGAGACAGAGGCACTGAAGAGCTAATTCACTCCTGTCCTACTCAATCTACTGAATTATTCAAGGCTGGACCAGACTCTTGATGACTTTTCTAGAGTGCACAGAGATGCTCTACATATCCTTTGATAAGAAATCCTAAGGGGCAGATTTCTCATAGTATAATTTGCAAGTAGAGCTGTGGCTTAATAGGATTTGATCTTCCCCAGGACACACGTTGTAAGGGCAAAAGGAGGAGGCTGCAGCCCCTCACTGCCCTGGAGATACCTGACTGCTTAATGTGCCTCATGGAACAGATGCCAGGGTCTGCAAATTGCATTTTGAGTTAGCGTAGGTTTTGCTTTGATGTTGCAAACAACAGCCAAACGCTCAGAACCGAGAGGAAGGAGGGGCTCAGAGCACAGGGAGTTTAGGAGAGATGTACAAGGGAGCAGTGTTCCAGGCTGTTAAAGCCAGTGTGAAGGAGCTCCTTGTCTGGTTTTCCTGCAAAACCAGCTCCTGTTGCAGCAGCGCAGCCTGCCACCCATCCAGCATGGGACTCCTGATGGAAGGGGAGCATGAACCCTTGATCAATGCCAAAATACACATTGCCTGTGCAGGATGGGGAAAAAACCCTCAGGGTAACACATGTTTTCAGAAGGAAGTGGTCAAAAGGAAGGCACAGAGAAAAAGTGCATGAAGCCAGCTGGTTTAGAGGTGGCCTTGATGCTGTCACATCCATCAGGTCCATGCTGTTGTGAGGCAGGTCAAGAGCACGCAAAGTGACATGGTCTGCCATGGTGCCGTTAGAGGAGGATGCTGGACTTCTGCCAGCACAGCAACAAGCCATTTCATAAGTAGTTGTGTCAAAACTGCTTTCTTTCCCCTTTCCCATGAGGCAGTATCCAGGCAGAGCCGAAGTCCACCTAAGCTGACCCCAGGAAGTAGCTGGCAGTGCCAGGCTCACCTTGAGTGAGCCAGAACCTCAGCCATGCCATGTACCCCCACCCTGCAGCTCCCCGGGCTCAGCTTCTGCTAAAATGGCTGGTGCTGGACAAAGCTCCTGGCTTGCCATCCCTTCCCACATCTACCAAGATAAACTTTTTAGGGGGGGTTGCTGATGGAGAAGCAGCTTGTTTCCTCAGCGCAAAGCCAGGACACCCATCCTGAAAGGCAAGAGGTCTCATGAACGTGTGAAATTTGGCTAAAAATCTCCCACCAGTCATGCTCCTCTGCCCCTGAGATGGAGTAGCACATGGGCTGCCATCTTTCCAGGGCTGAAGGCAGAGCTGAACATGGGAAGTGCTGCTGTGACTGCAGCTCTTAAAGCAGGATCACAGCTTGTACCAGCTCTCCTTAATCCTCAGCAGCACAAAGTGGGAGCACAAGTAATGGCATTGCCTTAACGTGATCCTCTGGGCTGCCAGGCCAGCTCCCACACCAGCATCTGCAGCAGGGCAGATGTCACATGTAATTGCTTCCATCTAACCCACTACCCCAGATTCTCCTCCGGAGGATCAATGTGGCCCTGGCACCGCCTCTGTCGCTCATCTGTGACAGCAAGAACATGTTTTTAGAGCGAGCTGAACAATGATGGAGGCTGTACCAGACTCTGACCTCTGGATACTGGTACCCTTTGCTCAAGCTGAGTGGTGGGGCAGGAGACCCATGGCCCAGTACATCCCTCCCATCTCAGAAAGAATCTTCAGCATAGGAGCAGAGCTCACTTTTCCACTGCATTCAACCTATGGTGATGTTTTTTACCCTTTATCAATTAATTTTCTTACTTTTCCACTATCAACAGCTCCTGCCATCTCTCTTGTTAGCAGTTACCTTTTCTCTGCCAATGCCTGAGCTGTTATCTCCCTCCTGGCCTCCTTGTCATCCCAGCTGCTTTCCTGTCCCTATTATCAGACAAGGTTAAGCTCCAGGCCAGGCTCTAGCCTTTAAGCAGGCTCAGTGAAGTGGCCTTGCCAAGGGTGGAAATAGCCAGGTTCTTTCATTGTGGGCCAAGTCACAAGCACAGCTCCCACACCAGCTGGCAGCTGTGCTGCTCAGTGGGCTCAAGCCAGCAGCCAGGATGTAATGAGCTCTTCTCTGCTATGGGTCCCACAAGCTGTCGCTTTCTCATACTCTATCACTCTCCTTTTGGTGCTCTTGGCTTTCTTCTGCTTACTGTGGTTTCCAAGGACTGGAAATGCCTGCACTGACAGCACAAGCTGATCTCCCAGAGAAGAAATGAAGTTAAGGCCTAGGCAGAGGCATCCAGTCTAACGAGCTGTTTATCACGATGACAAGCGTGCCTATGGTCCCCTCCAGCTCATCCATCCAATGGCACAGTGGGAGCAGTGAAGGGAACCCATCTCCTTGCTCCAGGCTGGAGAGGAGGGCCAGGAGAAGCCTCCTCGAGAGGAGACCCTCAACCTGAAGGCTGAAGCATGATGAGCTGCTGGAGAACGGGATTCCAAGGCAGGCTTGGGGCACGAGCTCCATGCAAGTCGTGCTGCCTTTGACTAACCATTCCCTGGGTGTTGTGGGGAACCCAGCACCATCCCTAGCCTTCACCCAAGTGTTCACCACCTTGACAGGCTCTCCATCTTGGTGGCTGAGAGCTGAAGGTGCACCAGGCTCTGGGCATGGGGCTACAGAAACTTCCAGCACTAGACAAGCAGCAACAATTTTGGCTTTCGACTAAGCCCTAACTACCCAATTTCAAAGTCTGATTTAAACGTGTCCTTGGGCGGTTCAGCCACATGGCAGCCGTTTGGACCTTCTACAGAGCAACAAGCAGCTTTACGTGTCCATTTGCTGCTGAATGCCACTCAAAACAAGAAGACTTGCTTGCATCAAGAAGGACCACAAAAGGATCCCCCACCTCCCTTATCTAGCTTGGTAAGGGATCCTGGTCCTATCACCCTTGTCCAACTGTCATACATCTAACCCAGGCTGCTGCCTGCCAGCCATGCCTTTGGAACTTGTTTCAAACTGCCCACGTCTTGTACTGAAAACACCGATGCAGCTACAAGAGCCTAAAAGGCACTTTCCAGCTGCTTTGGTCCAGTAACACAGGACAGACATCTGCATCTTCTCCTGCAGCAGTTCAGACTGACAGAAGAAACCCAGGCTCTGCTCCAGCAGTCATACTTCCCACCTCCCCTTCCTGACCCAGGCTTACAGCAGCCATCGCAGCATCAGCACAGTCAGCTAGGCCACAGAAAAAGTCCACTCCCCCTGAAACACAGTTCTGGTCCACCTCTGGTGAGAGTTTTTGCAGACTGGAAGCAGGGACCTCCACCTGCATGGTGAGCCCCTAATCTCTCCTCCAGCTTCCTGCAGCAGGGCTTTCCTGGGAGCCAGTTTCTGTCTTGGCACACAGTCCCCATTTTCTAGTAACTGCCACCGGGAAACTCCTCCAAGTGAAGCTCGCAATTACCCTGGAAGCTTTTTGGGCTGCCAACAGCACATTTTAGGAGTGGGGTGGGAGGAAGGGGGCTATGTGTGTCAGTTTGGGGCCATAGAAACGTGCCCAGCATCCACCTATCAAGCATTGAGGCCCTGTCATATTCGTGGATGACATCTTCATGGAAGACAATCCTCTGCAGATGCCGGGCTGTAGCTCCTCCACCTATGCTGGTGGAAATCCTCCTCCTTCACTTCTCTTCCCTGCTGCAGTGTATCCCACTGCAGACCTCAGATGTGGGGGGAGGGCAGGAGAAGGGGGCGTGAGAGCTGGATGGCGGGAGCTGGATGTCTGGCACTGGGCCATGCTCCAGCACTCACTGGGAGAGACTGGGGAAAGCAGTGGGGAACGAACAAAAAAACCAAGCAAAGAGTGACTTCACCTTCAAAGGTAGCTGCAACTTCCTCCTTCTGCAGGCCTTCTACATTTCCAAAGCAATGACACAGTTTGTTGTGATCCAGTCATGACACCCAGTGGGCATTCAGCATGCAGGCAGCTGCCTGCTCCCTGGTTATGAATTACAGCTGCAACTTATGCCATCTCTGACCTCCCAGCACCAGGGACAAGCCAGACAGCCTGAGCAATAGATGGAGCATTGAGCTGATGTTCATGGCTCCTGTCAGCCTCCAACAGACCCCAAACCATGCCAATCCCCCTGCAGTGGATGCCACGGTGAAAAGGTTTCAAGTCCTGACGCCGGGACAGCAAAGAGGTACCACAAGATGGCCTGAGACCAGGTAAACCCCAGGATAAAACTTGGAGTCTCCTTTTTAAAAAGGCTTAGAATGGCTCAAGAACAAATCTTTCTGTAAAACCAGGTCTTTTAGAGAGGCAAAGGATCTTGCCAGATGTCCTGGACGGTTCTCCCTGATTCTTCTTTTAGCTCGGGCTCTCAGTGACTCTATGACCAAGTCACTCCAGCTCTCCCTGCTTTTATCACCCACTGGTCTTCTCTCCCTCTCTGCCCCCACAACTTCTTCAGCACAGAAAAGCAGTTACCACTTGTCCTCCTGACTTAATGCCTCTCCTTTTCCTTCCCCTTCCTATTTTCAGTCCTATGCATTCCCACTTCAGTACCTGCTAAACTTTAAGGGCTGAACAGGGCTGGGACAGATGCAGCAATCACAGGAAAGTCAGGGAAAACCATTTAACAGCTATAAAATGAAATCCAAGTGAAAGTGAAAAGACCTGTACTTTCAAGAGAGGAAAAAATTAAGGGCATCATTGAGACCAGAGAGTTGCTGGGCTTTGCAGGAGTGGAAAAAAGGGAACTGAAGATACAGACCATCCAACCTGAAAAGCAGATGCTTGCATTGCTCTAGGATGCATTATGATGGGCATCACGCATCAGCCTAACTGACAGGATGCAGCTAGAGTAACAAATCCTAGTTTGGGAACCACAACAACCACCGAGTACATGTATGATCATAATAACAGTGTTGGAAATCACGACCTCTTAGGAAAAGTACTGCAGGCAGCAGTAGAAAAGTAAATGTGATGTAAGAGCAGATGGATTTGCTTCCAGACTAACTGACAGCTGGATGGGGAAAAAGGTATTTGCAGGAGAAATTATTCAGATGAGATATTGTGCCTCCAGCAGATCACACACCACTGTTCCTCTATCACCATTCCTCTGTAGAGGCAGGAGGGAACCAAATGCCTCCTATTTTGGCCAAGCGAGAAAAGCCATAACCAAAACAACCATGCACTTTCTCCCAACCCTCAGTCTGTCTTCTAGCCAGAGTGACCAACCATGGGGGTTTAAAGATAAGCAAGGTGCAGAATCCTGAGTGCACAGACACTGCTGCTTCATCAGACCCACCCCAGGGGGCTTTGCGAAGTCTCCTGAGGGAGCAAATCCCTCAGTTTACAATAAAGATATTTTGGTGCAGGTGCATCAGTAAGAAGCAGTCAACTCCTAAAGCATCCACCCCACTGTGGACCATAAGACTCCAACTGCTTTCCAGCCCAGACCATCATTCCCCGAAGTTATGTCAGTTGCTGTCTGCACCCTGAGAAACTTTCCCTTCTTTCCAAGCCTCTCTGAAGCAACAAGCAGACCCTACCTGGATGCTGTCAAGACACTGTTGCTGAAGCTGGAATCGCTGGTTATGTCCAGAAAACCTGGGGGCAGGTAAATAGGAGACACAGTTACTGCGATGGCAGGGAAAGCAGAGTATGGAGAGCTGCATGACCTTCTGCAAAGACATCACCAGCCACCATTTGACAGTCTGGGGACCCTGAGGATCCCTTCTACCTGCACTGAGCCTTTCTAACACTCCTTGTCAAAGTCTTCTCTGCTGCCAGAGGTACTGCACAAAGCTGGCACAGGACTGCACTTACCTGGCAAAATGCAGGATGCAAAGCTTCAAACCTCTGCCCCAAACTGGGTCTCCTCTGAAACAGAGACCCACAAACATCCTTCTGATGGTTTCAACCACTCCCAAAGAAGGAGCTCAGAATGGTGTCATAGAACCACAAGATAGTTTGGGTTGAAGGGACCTTAAAGCTCATCCAGTTCCAACCCCCTGCCACGGACAGAGACAACTTCCACTAGACCAGGTTGCTCCAAGTCCCATCCAACCTGGCCTTGAACACTGCCAGGGATGGGGCAGCCACAGCTTCTCTGGGCAACCTGTGCCAGGGCCTCAGCACCCTCACAGGGAAGAACTTCTGCCTAATGTCTAATCTAAGTAGATAGACATATAGATATTATACATCTATTATTACGTATAACAAAGTTATCTGACATGACTAGAACTAGTTATTCCAGAAAATTTTGTGTTTCAAAGAGCTTGCAAGATCTCCAGCCATACTTCAACTCACTGGAATTTTAAATTCAGAATAGACTCATTAAATTAAGGGAGTGCAGAGCTGCACTGTATGGATTTTAAGGGCTAGAGATACCACACAAGCGCAGAAAAGGCGGAGTCCAACCCAGGACATCTCCACTTGGCCAGCATTGCTATAGCATGACTCTATGTGGAAGCCAAGCAACCCAAACAGCTTTCCAACCTCTGCTCTGTGCTAAAACTGAGTCTTACAAGAACGGTGAAAACAGGACAGGATGAACTTTACTCTTCATGCCCCCTTGTGCCCACAGCCTTTACTCACACATGCAACAGCACCACATCAGCACAAGGGACCAGACCTGCAATAGCATCACAGGTTCATCTGAGCCTGCCCACTTCAAGGTACAATCCAACCCAAAAGGGACAGAGATTAAAGCAGTTAAACTTTCTGTTGATGTTTTAAAGGTCTTCTGCCATAGATTTTAATAAAATGAGGTATTCTTGGAACAAATAAAGAATAAAACTTTTTGGTGCTGTGCTACAGCACTGATTTTTTTTTCCTTCCAAAAAGCTACTGCATTGGCCAGGAATTGAACCTGAGCCTCCCGAGTGGCAGGTGAGAATTCTATCACTGAACCACCAATGCTGCCACTTGCAGTACTGCCTGTGCACCCATCTGTCTGCCCGCTGCCTGCACAGCTTCTGCCTCTTCGCCTTGCACCCAAGCTGCTGCTGAACAAGAAAAACCCTCAGCCTTTCAATGTCACTTTCCTGCTCCCTCTCGCAGGGAAGTGGGAAACCCTTTGACAAGATTTTCCAAAAGCCACTTGCAGGCATGTTACGGAACAGCACTGGCCTGAAGGTGCAGCTCCAGGATATAGCAGATAAGCTTGTGTGATGTAAATGTTACATGTATTTCACACACCTGGACAAGATGTGCCAGAAGCAGCATTTAGTCATGCCAGGACAACAGCATCAAAGGGATGCGGCTGGAAAGCTAAAGCTGCTGCTGTTTCCAGGCATTGAGCCACTGGGAGCTTCTTGGTTTAGTTTCTTCTCACTTGAACACTCTTCCAGGTCTCCCATACCACTTGCAGACTTCTTACCTTTTCCATTCTGGAAACTTTAGGACTGGAACAATACCTCTGTGAGGTGATGGCCGCAAGAACATCATGAATTTTGGAAAGGACTGAAAATTCTTCTCCTTTCTGTTCTCTACCCTTCCCCAAGACAGACACCCCCCACGCAGGTGCTGGTGCTCTCCCTGGACTAACACAGCTCTCCAAGCTTTCATTTGAGAGCATTATAGCTCCTCCTAAACCAGTCAGTGCAGGACAGGTGGGCTATTCTCCCCCTGTGTTATGTAGCAAGACACTAAACATTTTAACTATAAATGATCATTTTCTGGTCAACTTAATGACTTAAGTTGAAGTGAAGTGTGGCAAGGGGATGCTCACCAGGGAGTGCAGCAGTGCTGCAAACCAGGCCTACCAGTGACCCTGCTACAGCACCAAGGCTCAAAGAAAGCAGAAGGGTCCCATGTGCCCTGAGCTGCAACAGGACATCAAACCAACTCAGAATTTCTCTTGAGGACCTTCCTTTGACTTTCTTCACACTCTAATGGGTCAGAATAAGGAGAGAGACTCACCACTGGATGCTGTCTCTGGCTTGGAGACAAACTCCTCTGAGGTGGGCTCTGCCAAGAGGGTTGTCAACTGCCTAGCTTCATCCATTTCATCGTCCTCTGGGATGACCAGCTTCATCAGGCTCTGGTTGCAGACATTCGCCACCTGCTTGATATCTGAGTGGAGCCACTGTAAGGAACATGCAGTCCCACACACAGAGGGCGCAACATCCGGCCAGCCACGGAGAAGCCATCACGGTCCCACCATGGCTGCCCCAGCCCAGGTACTGCAATCCCCTGTAGTTCCGAAGTGCAGATTTCAGCACTTGGTGGGACTTCTGCTAGCCCTCTCCAGCCATGTAGCTGGCCCTGCATCCCAGAGGCAGGGAATAGGCACTTCCCTGTGGGTTGCTGTAGAAGGAATGGGAGCAGCTCCGAGTTACAAGGATACTCTTCTTGCGATCGTCATAGGAGAGACATGGCAGGACAGCAGTCAGAATCCCTGAGGAGTAAGGCAGCATCACCCGGCCAGCCAGCTGTATGAACTCCCTCATCCAGCACATAGCTGTCAGCTGGATCAGGTCATCTGGAAGACATCGGACAAAGGTAAGGGAAAGGACAGCAGTGGTAGTGAGCAGACTCCACAGCCAAGCACTATCTGCAAGCAGAGCTGCCTCTGCTCCATCCAGAGTCACTAGTTCAGAATGACTATAATCTGTGAAAGTTTCATCTCAGAGGAGATATATAAGACCTAGTCTGCAGTGAGGTTGAGATTAAACACAAATATTAGGTTTCAGAGTTAACCCAGTTCAATCCATGGTGCTTCCTCATTTACAAGTATTCTGTCAAGTTTCCCAGTGCATAAGGTTATTTCCTTTGTCACACTCATAGCAGTTGTTGTGTGTGGGTCAAACATCACTTGTGGCTTTAACCTAAATTCTAGATCTTTAATCTAAATTCTAGATTTAACCTAAATCTAAATTTAACCTAAATCTAAGATTTAACCTAAATTCTAGATTCTTTAATCTAAATTCTAGAATAGGGAGCACTGCTGGGCCAGTCACCCAAGGCAAGGCCGAATTTTAGGCTTAAACACTGTAAATTCATGGGGCATTAATTCAAGCAAGAGCAAGCAGTTTGTGTCTATTTCTGTATTTCTGTCTCAGAAGAAACCCACTCCCATTCAGCAAGGTTTAAAGAGCAGTTTAAGTTTGATGAACTCAGCTCACAGACAAGATCCTTCTCAGGAAATACATCCAGCTGCAGCTCTAACCCTCTGCCACTGCCTACAGCGGACCTGCAGGAGCTGGAACATGGTGTGGTGCATCAAACTTAACTGTCTGCCTATGCACCCAGTGCAAGCAGAGGTTAAGACAAGCCCCTAAGGAGATCCTTCCAGATGTACTGGATATCCACAGCCAGATATTTTACTTTCAGGCACTTCCACTTCAGGAGGATGCCAGAGCTGTATTTGAGGCTGGGGATCAGCAGTACAAAAGCAGTAGCTGCCTGTTCCTCCCTTTCAGTAGGATTTGCATGCATGATGACAAAGAAAAGCCAAGTGGGTGAGTAGTGAACAGCCACTGCAGAACTCCTGGCCTATGGTCAAGCACCACAAACATGGAGGTTTTGCTGCTTGGTCCTCACCTGCTGCCTGGCAATGGATCACCAGGATATTGGCCATTTCTGCAAACTTGACGCTGGAGGGATTCTTCTTGATCTCCTTGAGGAACTCCCCTAGAGCCATCTCACACCTGCAGAAAGGCAAAGCAGCTGGTCAGTGCTTGAGGATCTTGCATGGAGAAGTTATGGGGACGATACAGAGAAGTTACAGAGACCAGCCTCCTATAGGCATAGCACACAGGCTCTGGTGAGACCAAGATGTGCCTGGGATGGGGAGCACAGAGGGGAGGGTGGGGCAGAAGATATCCAAAGCTTTCCGTGCTTGCTCCTCAACATGTGGACACTGGGAAACAAAGAAGCAGGGACAATCCAGAACTTGGCAGTGGGACAGACCCAGGCCAGTTGTCCTGGGTTCAGCAGTAGCAGTCATTTTTTCTCCTTCTTGGTAGCTGGTGCAGCGCTGTGTTTTTTTACTTTCAGCCTGGGAACAGTGCTGATAACACCGATGTTTTTAGTTGGTGCTCAGTAATGTTTACTCTGACCAAGGAATTCCTCAGTCTCATGCTCTGCCAGGGAGGAGGGGAAAGCCAGGAGGAAGCAGAGACAGGACACCTGACCCAAACTGACCAAAGAGGTATTCCATACACAGCATGTCATGCTCAGGATGTAACCAAGAGTGACCTGGAAAGGCTAGTTCACTGTGGGTTTGGACTAGGTCAGTGCTCGGTTGGGCAGGGTGGGGCGAGTTACCAGTTGGCGGGTTGTGAGATGTTGTATTCTCTTCGTTATTTCCTTTATCATTATTATTACTGGTGGTAGCAGCAGTGATAGAGCACCAGGTTGGTGCTCTATCTTGCTGAGAGAGACTCACATGCTGCAAGCTTGTTCAGAGAGCTCATACTCCATCTGTGAACCACAAACAAGCCTCTGTAGCTCCAGTACTGGGTGCAAGGGCTGGGACGGCAATGGCTAAATTGAGCCAGAACAGTTTCTCCCCAGCACAGACCACAGTGCCCTCCACAACCACTCCGGCCACAACAACTCAGGGAAAGGATGTCCTTGCCAAGGACACTTCGATCCACTGACCAAGCCAGCTAGATCGCTCTGTCTCCCACCATATGCATGGGATTTGGCTGCAGTTACACAGAAGAGCAGGAAGCAAGTCACAGGATCACAGAACCACAGAACAGTTTGAGTTAGAAGGAATCTTCAGAGCTCATCTAGTCCACCCACACCCCCCCCCCCTTCCCTGAAGGAACACCTTCAACTAGATCAGGTTGCTCAGAACCACATCCAGCCTGGCCTTCAGTGTCCCCAGGGATGGTGCATCCACCACCTCTTTGGGCAACCTGGACCAGTGTTTTACTCCCTCATTGTAAATAATTTCTTCCTCACATCTACCCTGAATCTCCCTTTTTCAGTTTAAAACCATCACCCCATATCCTGTCACAACAGGTCCTGCTAAAATGCCTTTTCCCATCTTTCCTATAAATGAAGAGGGTGATGGACAGACAGTAAGCAAGGGACAGCCCTTGTACTCAGCCAGCTTCCACACTCACATTTTCCGTATCTCCTTATTGTTGTCTCCCAGGATCTGGAAAAGCCCGTCCAAGATTTCCGGGAGGTAATCCAAGAGGTTGATGTCAGGCACAGATTCCAAGACCAGGATCTAGTTCAGGGGAAGAATAAGAAAGTAGAGGTGAATTTTGGAGAAGCTACCTAAGATCTCCAGCACAAATCTGGCACCATACTGAGGAATTCAGAGGTGAGCTGTGTGGAATGGTGGGGAAGGACAAAGGGACAGCGTGGGCTTGTCTGTCCTGGAAAGAAGCTGGGCTAGCACAGGAAGTAAGCCATCAGCCTGCAGCTACCTTTCCAACCACAGCTCTGTAAACCAGAGCAGGGCTCAGGAACGACTTCCAAGAAGCATGCAGGCAGACAGGGGCCAGCAAACAGTACACCTGAAAGAGAGAGTGCAGCAGAGGCACGCATCCCTCCACAGACCGAAGCCAAGCACAGAGAGCTTCTGCCTTGCAGAAAAAACAGAGAATAAGTAGATTCCTTGCCTGCTGGAGAGCAATAACCCTGCCACTGTTGGGTGACAGAAGCACTGTCCCTTGGGAGACTGTAACCTCCAGACCACAGTGTGTCTATTTATACAAGCGATGCTTCAACTTTGTTTTCTAACTTGGTGTGCAACATCCTGCACCATCATGACATCCCTACAACTGCAGCACTGTGGTGACAGGGAGATGGGATTTTAAAGAAGCAGGTGAAAAATTCTGCTGGGTTAAATCCCGCTGTCCAAGTAAATTCAGGTGCCTGAGCCCACACATCACTGTGGATACCTGCTGTCTGCCCAGACATGGGATGCTGATGGATCACAGGATTTGTAGTTCAGACTGGCAGTGTGCACCTACCCAGGATATGATGAACTGGCGGGCATACTGATTGTTGGAGTAAATCCTCTCACGAAGCAGTGGGATGAAGCTTACCAAGTCAAACTGGTTGTTCTCTGTCACAATGTCCTGCAGAGCCCAAGCAGAGGATGTTAGGAGGGATGGCCACCACTGCACACAGCCACTCCTACCCGGCCTTTTTTAAGGCATATGACAGGAAATAGATGACAAGCAGTTGACACATGTGCCTGTGGGTCAGGAGACCTGGGGAGAAGAAATCACACGGTTCATTCAGACCATGACCTAGTAATCCCCCTTGGGCACGGATTAACGTGGAGCAGGACAAGAGAGGAAAGCTCCTGCCTGCTGTGTGCCAGCCCTGCTGAACAGGAGGAGGATGGGAGCTTCCCCAATTCACGCCTCAGTGGTGTTCTGCACACATGAGCAAGCATCTTTGATGCAACCCTGCACATAAGGGGTGGCAGAGTGCCCTGGCTTTTCTTTAAAGCTCTCCCTACACGCTTGATGGATTCTGCCGCATGGCCAGCCTCTTGCACCAGCGGTGGAGCAGATCTCCCAGCAGGAAGGTTTGCAGCAGGCAATGCACATTCTGCATTAACTGCTGTGATAATAAGGAGTGAGGGCAGAACCTGGCAGGGAAATACCTCTGAACAGTAGAAAAAGAAATGGGAGCTCTGTGAGAGTAAAAGCCCATCAGCAGACAGAATGGGAACTGAACCACTCAGCCTGAAGCAACAGCAGAGTAGTTCTGCTCACATCATTACTCACTCAGGCAAGGGAAGAAGAGCAGAGGGAGAGCCCTTCTGCTGCCTGGGATGGAGCTGCAACCCTGATCAGATTAACACCTTGCTCCCCCAAACATCGGGCCGCCGATGTGAACACTCATGTGGCACTGTGATAACCTACCAGCCCCTCAACCCAGCTGCCCAGGATCACCACCAGACCCTCAATCTGAGAGGCTATGGTCAGTGAGAGAAAAAAATGTTTTGACAGTAGCCACAGGCTTGAGAGACTGACACGTCCCAGTCAGGACATGCCTGCAGCCTGCACCAAGGATTCTCAGCTGGGAAGGTAATATACCTTGAGAAGGCGATCAAGGAGCTCAGAACCGCTTTTGACGTTCGGGTCAGGATCAGCAGCCAGCTGTGAATGACAGACAAGAACCATTGCAACAGTGGGTCCCAGGGTTGCTGCCTGCTCCACAGTGGAACTCCCATCAGGCTCACAGGACTGTTTCTATGCTTTGGCATCACAGCGACAGACACAGAGAAGCCCCTTTATCTTCAGCTCCTCATTAGGCTCAACAAATTCTCCTGAGAAACGTCCTAAGGGGGTATCAAGCACCCATCAGCTCCTGCAGCTACACAGGTTTTCACAGGCCAGCAGCCACGCTCTCAAGAGGCAGAGAAATACAAGCTGCCAGTGAAAAGCTGCAGACAGGCATGTGTAGACATGGTTTTGACCTCACAAAACTTTAGTGCTGCAGAGCTACCTCACCTGCAGTTCTGTCAGCCTCATTTTCTAACATCACTCAACAAAGAGTAGGAAAGTGCATCCTGGAGGTGATGACAGAGAATAAGGTATCTTACAGTGAACTCCAGCACCCACAAAATCAGTGGCTACTGTACTGCTGCAAGAACTACTCATGTGGTCCTTCAGACCTGGCTGAGTCAAAGCAACAAGTTTACTTGGAAAAAAGACCTCAGACAACTTGGTTTGTTTGATCCAGAGAAGAAAAGGACTAGGGAACAAGCCTTAGTTCTCCACTGTGGGAAAAAAAAGCACATGGGGGTTGTGAAGAAGCTTCTTACCCTGCTGAGGCCATCGAAGAGCACGTCGAAGTGTGGGAGGACAGAGCCCCTGGCCACCTTCACAATGTTATAGAGAGCCTCACAGGCATAGTACCGCAGCCGACTATCGGCATCGTTGAAACATGTCAGCACTGGCTCAATCAGCTCCTTCAGGTAAAGACCAGAGTCCTAGTGGGCAGGAGGAGACTGGTTAGTTGAGGACCATGCCAGAAGGAAACGGAAGAGATGGCGCTGCCCTGGAAATAATGCAAAAATTCAGGCCTATAATGGCTTAGTGCACCTATGCTCCACAGGATTTATTAATGAGCTTTGGATTTTATTAGTGAAATTATTGCATTTTATTATTCAGGTACAGCTGAATTACTCAGCCAGCTGAGCAAGTGTTTCAAGGGAGTCTATGCTAGCAACTGAAATGGCACCTGCAACTTTACTTGCCTGGTTTTGATTCCCAGAGATGTGCAAGAAGTTTGGGCAGCCATTCAAGGGCTTGAGTACCCTTCTCTGTGAGTCAATCTCTCCTCTGCTGAAAACTGACCCACAGAGAAGCCCATCCCTGCCTCTCTCTGCGCTGCAGACAGGCCTTGAGGCAGACCCCAGCAAAATCAGCTGTCACCAGCCCTTGTAGCAGTCAGCTGGGATTCATCCCACTCTGCCAGCTGGTATTGTCTCAAACCCACCAAGCCCTCCAGTGCCCAAATAGGGACAGACCACGGCCACCTGCACCTTCACTTAGGCAAAGAAAGTCTGCTGGGCTACTGTTTGTAACATCAGGAGATGAGCAGCACAGAGGACCTGGTGACACAGCCTTCACAATACCAGACAACTGCTGGTTCCCAAAGCACCTTCCTGCCCTGTTATCTCCAAGAAACACCAACGCAGCCATGGTCCCAGCTACCAGGACAGAAGCAACTCCAGCCAGTGCAGCTGCTTGTGGACAAGATGCTACAAGAGCTAGTGGAGTCAAGCTGGACACATCTTTTGGCTGAAGTCACTGAAGGGATCTGATTCCCCAGCAAGATTCATTTTATGTGCTGAAGTTTGTCTTCCTGGACCATGGAAGAGCCATGTCAGGTTGATCCTGGTTCTGCCCACAAGTGAGTATGCTCGGTAAGGTCTCCTCTCCACCCCAAGATTTTTTATTTAAGGATTTAAGATTTTTGCTTAAGGATTGACTGGCACAGCAAGAGTTTCAGGCAGAACCTAGAACTGGAGGCAGAATCACCTCCCTCGACCTGCTGGTCATGCTCCTTTGGATGGAGCCCAAATCCAACAGGCACAGCCTGCTCTTCCTGTGCTGCTTTCCTTGCTGTATACCACTTTACAGATCAAGACAACTCCTTCCCTTGGAGGTGCTTTCAAAAACCAGCTGCATGGTCTGACTCAAAAACCTGATGGAGCCATTAGCCTTCAGAGTCTGTGCTCCCATTCATGTGGATCCAGATGCTCTTGTGTAGACCTGGAGGCACCTTACTGAGCTTGTTCTTGTTAATGAGAGACATGTTGTAACGACCTTAACTGGGACAGGAATTAGGCAACGTCCCCATGCAAGGGGCATCAATGTAACACCTCCAGAATCAGACTGAGTGATCCACACGTTGAACAAGTGGAACTTCTATCAAACCCAATAGAAAGCTGCTAGCTCAGGCTAATGTATCCCAACACCTGATGCTGCTCCCTCTCTTTGACCACAACTCTGCCTCTGCTGGGCTCATTCTTCAGCCCCGCTTCCCAAAGGCCCTGTCTGTGCTGCTGGAGCTGATTGAGCCGGGGTGGGAGTTGGAAGGGTTTCAATTTTTCTCAGCTCCATGAACACAAATTAGTACCCAACCTGCTGAGTCTAGTCCAGCTGCTGGAGACTGAGGATGGACAGACGCACTTCAACCATGCCTAGGGAGCTGCCAAGATGTCACCCAGGCCAGAAAATGTTCTTATGCCCAAAGGACGTTGCTGAGTGTGCTGGAGATACTCCAACACAACCCAGCTGTATGCTGCAATCAGGGAGAGAGCTAAGGAGCTACAGGGCCACCAGCCTGAGTCTCCCCATTACACTGACAAAGGAAGAGTCACTGTTCTCCCACTTCAACTCACACAAGTCACAAAAACCCACCCGCACTTACCTTGCCCAGGGCAATGGAGCAGGCGGCCAGGCCAATGAGTCCTCCCTTCCGGCTGTGGGGGTGCAGGGAGAGTGCAAACTCCTGTGACAGGATCTGGATCACGTGCTTGATTTGAGACGTCTTGGCCTGAGCTACAAACTCTCGCACCAGCCTGGGGACAGAAGAGGAAAGCACCCAGGCGGCTTTAGGTACTGCCCGACACAAACATTTGGGGGGGTCTCAGCTTCCCACAGCTGTCAGAAACAGGGAATTTTCCCACAACAAATACGAAAGAAAGCGATACCAAAAAGGGAACCCTGAAGGAATCCACAAGTGAAACTAGAGGTCCTCCTTCCTCCCCACTCACATCCAACAGCTCCTTGCTGTCCTCCTGCTGCTCCCAGCATGCAACCTCCTTTACCATTTGTGAACTCCAAGCCTAAGGTAGGCTCTCAAGGACGAATCACTGCAGCTGTGTGCTTGCAAAGAAGTCACCAGGTCTTCAGACTCCCTCTCCAACACCCACATCATGGCACACGAAAGCAGCAGAGACCTGCTCAGCATGCAAAAGGATCATGACCAGCAGGTCAAAGGAGGGGATCCTGCCCCTCTGTTCTGCTCTCATGAGACCTCATTTAGAGTACTGTGTACGGTTCTTGCGTCCTCAACATAAGAAGGACATGGAACTGTTGGAGCAAGTCCAGAAGAGGGCCACGAGGATGATCAGGGGACTGGAGCCCCTCCTGTATGAAGACAGGCTGAGAAGGCTGGGGCTGCAAGGAGACCTCATAGCAGCCTTCCAGTATCTGAAGAGGGCCTATAGCGATGCTGGGGATGGACTCTTCATTAGGGACTGTAGTGATAGGACAAGGGATGATGGGTTAAAACTTACACAGGGGAAGTTTAGACTGGATATAAGGAGGAATTTCTTTACTGTAAGGGTGATGAGGCACTGGAATGGGTTGCCCAGGGAGGTTGTGAATGCTCCATCCCTGGCAGTGTTCAATGCCAGACTGGACCAGGCTTTGGGTGACATGGTTTAGTGCCAGGTGTCCCTGCCCATGGCAGGGGTGTTGGAACTAGATGATCTTAAGGTCCTTTCCAACCCTAACTGTTCTATGATTCTATACACTGGGCGTGCTGGTGGCTGCGTGGGGAATTGTGGCCCACCAGACCCACACCACTGCCAAGATTTTGGACCTTTCCAGCCACACACACATCACTTCAGCCCATATTCCATATATTTAAATATTTAAATAGACTCTCAAACAACACAAACCTCAGCAAAAAGCAAACAGGGTTTCCATAGGCCATATCTGCTCCTCCAAAGAGGCACAGGCAGCTGTGCAGGCAGTCATACGGGCAGATGGAGATTTGGTGGTTCAGTGACAGAATTCTTGCCTGCCACGTTGGAGGCCTGGGTTGGATTCCCGGCCAATGCAGCACTGCTTTTTCCCCCTTTTTCTTTGGACTTCTATTCATACCCTCGAGGCAAGTATCTCAAAATCTAAGCCTAAAGGGTCTTTACCTTCATCTTCAAGAAAGGTACACTGCCGAACTCCACACAGGTGTGTTTTTGACACTATATTGAATCTCACACTGACCTCTCCCAGACGGGTGACAAAGGCTAGACACCCACTTTAAAATCCATGAAAATCATTATATGAAGATGTCAATGAACTTCTTTCCCCAAAACCAGTTCATGGCAGCTCTGTTCTCACCCTGCTCTGAGCAAAGCAGCTGCTCCCTTTCTCCCTGGGGGCATCACAGAGCCCCTTCTCACTCTCCCCATGCCAAAGCTGAGGTCTCCAACAGTTACAGCATGACCCCCTCTCACAAACTGCTGCTTTAGGGCAAATGGCTCCATCTTCAGTCATAGAATAGAATCCTAGAATCATAGAATAGTTAGGGTTGGAAAGGACCTTAAGATCATCAAGTTCCAACCCTCCTGTCATGGGCAGGGCCACTTCGCTCTAAACCGTATCACCCAAGGCCTCGTCCAGCCTGGCCTTGAACACTGCCAGGGATGGAGCATTCACAACCTCCCTGGGCAAACTATTCCAGTGCCTCACCACCCTAACAGGAAAGAATTCCTTCCTTATACCCAATCTAAACTTCCCGTTTAAGTTTTAACACATTAGTCCCACTCCAGCAAGAAGAATGCACCGAGCTCCAGCAGCATGGGCTGTTGGGATGATCCTTTTGCTGCCTAGATTTAGTAGATAGAGCTTTGCTTGAACAGGAACAACACTGCTAGCTTCCTTCAAGAGTTTTAAGGGCTCAGAATTTAACTAATGAGGCAAATGGTAGCAAAAAGTATCGTGGAGCTTCAGAGAATCTGCAAGCAGCAGAAGCTGCTCCACAAGGAGGTACCTGAGCTGAGAGGCAACGAGTACCTCCTTGCTTGATGCCACAGACACAGAAGACACACTGCTGGTGATGTTCTGTGATGGGTTTTAGCTGATCTAAACCCATGTATTTTCAGAAAGGGTTGGCTCTTGCCTTCCTCCCCTCACACTCTTCCCAAACTGTGTTTGGGAAAATAAAACACCCAGAACAGAAGAGGCTGGCTGTGTTGTGTTAGTATTCGGTGTGTATGCTTGCCCTGTCCTAAGAGCCCTTTTCCCTCCTGCCTATGCACAGCTTCCCCCACAGAATCCTCTATGTTGAGGCAAGCAGTTCCTACCCCTCATTCTCCCACGTCTCCCAGTGACTGCTAAGCAGAGCAGCTTCATCCCCATGGCACTGGCTGCTCCACTCACAGGCTCACCATAGCCACAGCTCCCACCTGAAACTCACTGTCCTGCCTGGGTCAGCTCTGTGCTGGGTTGTCCTGGGGGGATGCTTCCGCTCTGCCCTGTGAGCTGAGCTCCCAGGCAGTGCCCGGGAGAGCAGAGTCCTTCCCAGGCAAAGCTGTGGACTGGAGCAGCACAAAGCACCCTACCCAGCACAGGAGCGAGAAGACAGCACAGGGCACACATACAGGCAACACTAGACAGGCACGGCCATGCCTGGGAGAAGGCCCCAGCTCTGCCCAGACAGCAGCGATGCAGGAAGAGCTCCAGGTACACCCAGTGGCCATGGCTGAAGCAGAAGCTTCCCATCTGCACCGCCAGAACCGAGCACGGAATTAGCTTGGGAGACGCCGATGCAGAGATGGGATGGCCCCAGGAGGAGACAAGGCCACCCTGACGGGCGATAAGCGACACACGATGGGTACCGCTGCCCAGCGCCAGCCTGCTGCGGCTCCTGCCTCTGCCCAGTGAGCCCCCGGTGTCCCCCAGCCCCGGGCAAGAGCCGGGCACCTTGGGAGCACCGCAGCAGTGCCGGGCCCCCGTGTCCAGCTCGTTCCTCCAGCTCCGCTCCTCGCTGGATGCACCATCAGACCAGGGAGGCGGAATGGAGCCCTGCCAGGGTCACGGTGTTACCCGAGCCCTTCCAGGCGCTCCAGCCCGCTGCTGGCCCGGGGGGACCCTGTCACCCACCTCCCTGGGGAGCCGGTGCCATCCCGTGGGCAGCTCCATGAGTAGGGCGGGACCCCCGCGAGCACCACGGGCCGGGGCTTCCCCCGAGCACCACGTCCCGAAACCCCCGAGCACCACAGGCCGGAACCCCATGGGCACCACGGCCAGGAGTCGCCCCCTCACCAAGCTTCCAGCCCCTCCGGCGGCTACAGGCCGGCCTCCACCGCTCCCCCCAAGGCCCCGTCCTTCCCCGCTCTCACTTCTCGATCTCGAGTGCCGCCACCTTCCTTTTCTCATACAACTTGTCGTTCAGCGCTCTCACCACGCCAGGCGCCAGCGGCGACAAGTCCCGCTCGGCGCTCATCGTTCCGCCGCCACCGGCAGCCGCCCCGCCCCCGCCGGCGCCGCACACGTGACCGCGGACACACGTAGTAAGACACCTCCTGGCGGACCGGAGGGCTGCCCGCAGCCGCCTCGTCACCTCTTGCTGATCCAGAGAGCAGCAGAGTCCCAGGCTGGTTTGGGTTGGAAGGGATCTCAAAGCTCACCCAGCTCCAACCCCCTGCCACGGGTCCAAGCTGGCCTTGAACACTGCCAGGGATGGGGCAGCCACAGCTTCTCTGGGCACCCTGTGCCAGGGCCTCAGCACCCGCACAGGGAAGAACTTTTTCCTTCTAGCTAACCTGAACTTCCTCTGTTTCACTTTAAACCCATCACCCCTTGTCCTGTCGCTACAGTCCCTGATGAAGAATCCCTCCCCAGCACCTAGGCCTCCTTCAGATACTGGAAGGCTGCTCTGAGGTCTCCACGCAGGCTTCTCTTCTCCAGGCTGAACAGCCCCAACTTTCTCAGCCTGTCTTTGTACAAGAGCTGCTCCATCCCACTGATCATCCTCATGGCCCTCCTCTGGATTTGCTCCAACAGCTCTATGTGAAACTGATGTGGCCTATTGTGTACAGGGGGGTTGTACAAGGGGGTTAGACAAAATGTACAGGGGGGTACTGCTTAAGTCATAGCTGGCTTAACGAGCTCGGCAGATGTCTTATCAGGCAGTACCAGAACAGAACCTCCTAATGAGGAGAATAGGGGGGGTTGTACAAGGAGTACTGCTTAAGTCATAGCTGGCTTGACAAGCTCAGCAGACGCCTTATCAGGCAGTTCTAAGATAAAACTTCCTAACGAAGGGAATAGCTCATTAAACCAGTTGGACATAGACCAGACCCATCCAGCTCCTAAAGAGCGTGCGTGAGGACCAGAGGTAAAAAGTTCAAGCCTGAGGAAGACTCGTTTACTTCATCTTGAAGACCCCTACCCACAAGAGGAAGACTATTTACTTCATCTGAAGACCCCTGCCCAAGACCACCAGGAGGCACTGCACATGCGTGGAGAGCCTTTTAGCTCATTATAATACGAAGCGGGGATAGAATATGAATATGTATAGGCGTATTGTGCGACCTAATACATATGTATGACTTTACAGGATAAATGTAGAAGGAAAACGGCACTGAGGCACGCATGCCTTTTGGAGGACCAATCCCCCGTGCGCCTTCAGCTGAATAAAGCATACCTACTTTACAGCTTTAACCAGTTGTGGAGTCTATTCCGCTATCAGTTTGCCGAGCCAGGCAGGAGATCTCTCTTCGGCTGCAGGATCGGCGGAGGGGCGGACCTCCTGGGCGCCCCAGGCCACTTGCCTGGAGGGGCTCCACTCCTCGTCCGCTCACTGCAGGGACAGACAACAACCTGTGTCGGCTGCGGAGAAACGGTATGCTTGGAATTTAGGTTTGTAATTGTCCTAGGACTTGTAAAGGCCTGTAAGGCGTACGCGTGGCCGGGGCTGCTGGTAAGGCGCTCAGAGACGTCTGGCGCACAGCGTTGTTCCCCTTGGTAGGTAGGGCTTGCAAGCAGGGGACTCACCGACCGATAGAGCGGCCGCTAGCGACCCTGGTGGTGGGTCGGGTGAGTCTAGGGATTCGTCTGCTGATAGAGCAGCAGTTTGTATGGGGTGAAGGAGCTCCGGGCTAAGGGAGCCCGCCGATAGAGCGGCTGAATCGAGCTCCAGGTTTCACTGAAGGGTGCAAGCGGTATCTGGTGGTGAGTAAACTGGTGTAAGTGTGGGGGATCCCGAATGCAAGTGGTTTGTGTTTGTGTGACTGAGACGTAGCGTAGCTACGAAGCGAGTGCGGAGTCCCGATCCGCGGTTCCGTGTTCTCCGCGAGGAGAGCGGGCGGGGACGGACAAAGTGTCTTTTGTGTTGTGTCTAAATGTTTTGTGTGCGAATATGTCTGTCGTTGCTGTTAAAGATTACAGTGCTTAAGCGGTGGGGGAGCAGTAGACAAAAGTAAACTGTTGCTACTGGGGGGGGTGTGTTCAGAAGAGTTCACTCTGCGCCCCAGTGGCTGTATAACAGAAGTATAACCTCTAATGTCTGTAATCCTACTCTTGAGACCTGAACTTTACACTCGGTACCAGAGGCTTGTAGCCTCACATATGGGTGCATAATAACTTTTGAATAGTGGAACCTGCCGTGGACACTAGGACAGTGTAAATTTTGATGGAACCGAAACTGTGATCTAACAACAGGGGAGTTGATCTGCAGAGCCCAAAGGTATCATTTTACTGAACCCCCTGAGAATATCATAAAATTCGTGTGTAGGTGCTCTCATATTTTTTAAGTGCATTTGCAGAGCACTGGGAAAGAGAAGCTATAGAGATTTGTAAAAGATTGTTTGAAATGGGAGCCGGTCAAAACAAGGGAATTCTGAAGAAAAGCCCATTGGGTTACATTTTGGCACACTGGAAAGAACTGGGAGGGTCTTCTGGGGGCTCGGTAAACAAGAAAACATTGATAAAATATTGTAACCAATGGTGGCCTTTATATACTTTGGAAGATCAGGAGAAATGGCCTAAAAATGGAACTCTGAATTATAATACATTGTTACAATGAATGTTGGTTTTGAGGTTGCCAGGAAAATGGGATTAAGTGCTGTATACAGATATGTTTTTCACTGTGGGAGATCACCCGGAGTGGCAGGCAGAATGTGAAATTAATATAGCTCTGCCAGATCCCTAATTTTGGCTCTGGAAAAGGACAAGGAAAAACTGGAAGCTAAGCTGGAGAGATGTTGTTCGGCCTGGGATATTGGGGAATGATGTTTGAAAGTTATAAATAGGAAAATTATGTATCACAGATACCTCTGAGAGAAGCACCCTCTGTATCTGTCCTATCGGATATTGATAAGGAGGAGGAGATTGCTGTCACCTGCGACAAGCAGCACATTCGCATTCAGAAGTTAAGAAAGGGTTAAACTGGAAGTGCTGCTGCAGCGGCAGGCATCTGAAACCTCTGCAGAGCAGGGGGAGCAACTGTGAGGAAAAAAAGGAAACCAAGTGGAAAGGAGGGGAGCTCGAGCAGCTCCTGTGTTTGAGCACAGAATGAGTGCTGGGGCAGGCAAACAAGTGGGAACAGACATGTTGACAGACGGGACTGAGGGGTTGTTGAATAGATGTGGACAGAAGTGCAGAAGTGCTTTGAAACTGATGGAGGAGGAATGTCGAGCAAAGGTGGGGGAAGTGGATTCTTCTCCTATGGGACCGGATCGGTGTGTGTGTGCTGTGGGGAGTTTTGAACGTTGGAAGTGAGACTGCTCTGCGGGGGAGGGAGTGCCATGGGGTGGCTCCGGTGGCTGAATTGGAACTAGGCTGACAAGGGACCTGGGGAATCCTCCCTAGCGGATCCACTGGTTACATTAAAACTATGGACTAGAGGAAATAAAGTGGAATTTTTAGTAGACACTGGGGCAACAATCGGTTCTGAATAAGGCATTGATACCTGTAGGGGGAGACTATGTTACTGTAAAAGGGGCAACTGGCCAAAGTGAAAAGGCATATTTTTGTAAGCCACTGAAATATCAATTGGGAAAGCAATGGGACATTCATAAATTTTTATATATGCCTAATGCCCCAAAGGCTCTCCTGGGGAGAGATTTGTTGGAACAACTGGGGGTCACTATTACCTTCAAAGAAGGTGAGATCACCTTGAAAGTAAATGATCAGCAATACATAGAAATGTTAAGCTTAGAACTGATCACACACCAGACAGAAGAGAAGGTTAGGGAAGATATATTTGATCAAGTATTCCCAGGAGTACGGGCTACAAACATACCCGGAAAAGCCAGAAATGCACCCCCGATACAGATTAAGCTCAAGGAGGGAAAACAACCAGTTAGGATTAAACAATACCCTCTAAGGAAAGAAGATAGGGAGGGAATTTGTCCAATAATTGAAAACTTTTTTACAGTTAGGATTATTAAAAGAATGTCAATCTGATTTTAATACCCCTGTCTTACCATTCCATAAGCCTGATGGATCATATCGGGTGGTACAGGACTTGAGAGCTGTCAACAAGATCACTGAAGATCTTTACCCGGTGGTAGCAAATCCATACACACTACTGACTTGCTTAATTCCAGAACTAACTTGGTTTACTGTTTTAGATCTAAAGGACGCCTTCTTTTGCCTCCCTCTCCATGAAGCCAGTCAGAAAATTTTTGCATTTGAATGGGAAAACCCCAAAAGTGGGCGCAAAACTCAGCTCACATGGACGGTGCTGCCTCAGGGATTTAAAAACAGTCCCGCTTTGTTTGGAAAACAACTTGCCAAAGACTTAGAATCTTGGGAAGCCCCACCGGAGGAAGGAAGAATACTGCAGTATGTGGACGACATCCTAATTGCCACCCGGAAACTTGTGTGGCTTGGACGGTAAGCCTCTTAAATTTCTTGGGACTCCAGGGATATCTCATACAATGTCTGCCGTACTGGAAGTAAAAGGTGGACACTGACTTTCTCCTCAGAAATTTCTAAAGTATCAGGCCATCATGATAGAGCAGAATAACGTTGAAATTGTGGTAACTAACATTATCAATCCAGCCTCTTTCCTCAGTGGTAATGAAGGAGAACCTGTACACCATGATTGCCTGGAAACCATTGAGGCTGCCTATCCTAGTCGTCCAGATTTGAGGAGTATCCCTTTGGATAACACAGAAACCTGATTCACTGACAGGAGCAGTCATGTCATCAGCCTGAATAAGCACTTCCACACAGAAAGCAGAATTGATTGCTCTGACCAGAGCCCTGGAATTGAACTGTAAACATCTACACAGACTCAAAATATGCAGTCGGAGTCGTACGTGCGCATGGTGCTATTTGGAAGGAGAGAGGACTGTTAAATTCACAAGGGAAAAACATCAAACATGCACAGGAAGTATTGAGACTATTGAAAGCAGTCCAATTGCCTGAGAAGGTGGCAATTATGCACATCAAGGCACACCAGAAGGTGAGCTCAGAATTAGAAGAAAGAAATGAGCTGGCGGACAGAGAGGCAAAAGAAGCAGCAAAAGGTGAGGTACCAACCGAAGGAGCATTGATCCCTGATGGGAAAGTTTCCTTAGAAGGTAAGCCAAATTATAATAAGGAAGATCAAAAATTGATTGCAGATCCAAATGGAATATTCAGTGAAGAAGGGTGGGCCAATACACCACAAGGAAGGGTAATTGTTCCCTTATCAATGTTATGGTCTTTAGTAAAGAATGAACATCAGAAAACACACTGGGGAGCCAAAACCTTACATAAACATTTAATAGGCAACATTATGGCTAGAAAATTATATGCCACCATTCAACAGGTAACTCGCCAGTATGATCTTTGCCTTAAGACAAATCCCAAAATTATACCCAAGCTCAAAATGGGTCAAATTGGAAAGGGTAATGGACCAGGACAGCAATGGCAGATCGATTTCACGGAACTGCCGAGAAAAGGGGGGTATAGATACTTTTTAATATTAACAGACACCTTTTCAGGTTGGCCAGAAGCCTTTCCAACTAGGAGTGCAAAGGCACGAGAAGTGACCAAAATACTGTTACAGGAGGTAATACCATGCTTTGGAGTTCCAGCCATAATATCTTCAGACAGAGGGCCACATTTTATTTCAAATGTGGTACAGCAAGTAAGCAAATATCTTGGAATTGATTGGCAACTTCATATCCCTTATCATCCACAATCAAGTGGACGAGTAGAAAAGATGAATCATTTAATCAAACAACAAATCGTGAAATTGGGCCAGGAGGCCAGGCTACCTTGGCCCCAGTCCCTTCCATTGGCCTTGTTGAGAATTCGAACTAAACCAAGAGCACGAGAAGGACTGAGTCCTTTCAAAATTTTATATGGAAGGCCATATGGGGTTCAACAGGGAATGTCTCCCCAAGCGGGAGAAGAAACCATGAACACCTATATAATAGAGTTAGGAAAGCAGCTTACTAGAATTGAAAAACATGTGGCTGGAACTTGAAGCAGAGGGTTGGACAGCTCGGTACATAATATACAGCCTGGAGATTATGTGTATGTAAAGTCTTTCAAACCTACAGGAGATGATGATCTCGAGCCAAGGTGGAAAGGGCCATTCCAGGTGTTGTTAACTACATTCACAGCTATCAAGATTAAGGAACAGAACGCCTGGATTCATCATACTCGAGTTAAGAAAGCCCCGAAGACACCCTGGAGAGCAATCCAAACTGAAAATGAACTGAAACTAAAGCTAATTCGTAACAAGTAACACTGCAAATTAATAAGACTGTATTGATGATATTTTTAACCTTCTTGTTTAAAGCTTTAATACTTTTCTCTTGTTTGCAATTATAACCAGCGAAAGGTCGAAGAATGATGAAAATAATTAGAGGATTAATTGTGATTCTAGGGGTCACACAAAGTCTTGACAAAATGTTACCATTATTAGGTAGAGACAAATATTTAGCTTACTTGGGCAAATAGAACTGGTGTTACTGATTTTTGTTTATCACTCACACAAATAGGAAACCTATTCCAAACGTGTTTAATCGGAGTTCCTTATCTAAGTATGAATGGGTGAAGAATGATTCAGTCTTGAACCTTACAATAGTAACTAGAGTAGTTAAAGAGAACCTCAGGCAATTGGACAGTTGCATCTGTTCAGACAGGAGGAATTATAAAAGGACTAAATCGTTCAACCATCCCAATTCAGGAACTCCGACTTCTGGGGTCTGACCAAAGTAATCAGAGCTGTATAACATTCAATTCTTGGTCAGATGAAACTCCAGAAACTAAAGTGACTAGTAGGAAAGATTGGTATCATAATGTTACCTCATATTGTCTTGGGTCTTCTCCTTCACTCCCAGATGATGGTATCACCCCTAAGGCACTACCCCCAGGTTACTTCTTGATATGTGGAGCCCGCACATGGCCAGGGATACCCTCTAAGCCGCATGGGGGACCATGCTATTTAGGAAAATTGTCCTTGTTTGCAGCTTCTAAAAAACATATAATCCAAGCCCTACGAGAAGACCTTCATAGGAATAAAAGATCTATTAACCAATTAGGCCCTAAATGTGACCCCACATTAAAGATTTGGGGCCATACAAAGCGATTCTTTGCTGCACTGCTTTTACCAAACGTAGCAGCTGGAAAAGCATTGGCAGATATTCATCGCCTCGCATGTTGGACAGCACAACAGCTAAAGAAATTGCAAGTTGATGGAGGGTTGGATGATTGGTTGAATGGGTTTGGGATTACAGGGTGGATTAAGGAGTTAATCAAACAAGGGATTTGGATTCTGGCTGTAGTTCTTTTAGTCTTAATGACAATTCCATGCTTAATCCAATGTGTATCGAATATGTTTCGCAAATCCATTGAAGGCACCTGGGTATCTCTTAAGTAAAAGAATTTACTTATGTTATAGAAAAGGGGGGAATTGAAACTGATGTGGCCTATTGTGTACAGGGGGGGTTGTACAAGGGGGTTAGACAAAATGTACAGGGGGGGTACTGCTTAAGTCATAGCTGGTTTAACGAGCTCGGCAGATGTCTTATCAGGCAGTACCAGGACAGAGCCTCCTAATGAGGAGAATAGGGGGGGTTGTACAAGGAGTACTGCTTAAGTCATAGCTGGCTTGACAAGCTCAGCAGATGCCTTATCAGGCAGTACTAAGATAAAGCTTCCTAACGAAGGGAATAGCTCATTAAACCAGTTAGACATAGACCAGACCCATCCAGCTCCTAAAGAGCATGCGTGAGGACCAGAGGTAAAAAGTTCAAGCCTGAGGAAGACTCATTTACTTCATCTTGAAGACCCCTACCCACAAGAGGAAGACTACTTACTTCATCTGAAGACCCCTGCCCAAGACCACCAGGAGGCACTGCGCATGCGTGGAGAGCCTTTTAGCTCATTAGAATACGAAGCGGGGATAGAATATGAATATGTATGACTTTACAGGATAAATGTAGAAGGAAAACGGCACTGAGGTGCGCCTGCCTTTTGGAGGACCTATCCCCCGTGCGTCTTCAGCTGAATAAAGCATACCTACTTTACAACTTTAACGAAGTTGTGGAGTCTATTCCGCTATCACTATGTCCTTCTGTTGTGGACACCAGAACTGCACACAGTGCTCTGAGAGCAGAGTAGAGGAGCAGGACCACCTCCCTTGACCTGCTGGTCATGCTGTTGGAGATACAGCCCAGGACACAGAGCGTTTCTGGGCTCAAGCGCACACTGAAGCTGGCTCATGTTCTGACCCCCAGGTCCTTCTCCTCAGGCTGCTCTGAATCTCTTCTCTGTCCAGCCTGTAGCTGTGCCTGGGATTGCCCTGACCCAGGGACAGGAGCCTACACTCGGCTTTGTTGAACTTCATGAGGTTGGCATTGGCCACCTCTCCAGCATGTTCAGGTCCCTCTGGATGCCATGCCTTCTCTCCAGTGTGTTGACTGCACCACACTGCTTGGTGTCGTCAGCAAACTTGCTGAGAGTGCTCAATCCCACTGTCTGTGTTACTGACAAAGGTGTTGAACAGGGTCTGCCCAAACACCGACCCCTGAGGGATATCATTCATCACAGGTCTCCAGTTGGACATTGAGCCATTGACCGCAACTCTCTGCATGCAGTCATCCAGCCAATTCCTTGTCCACAGCGTGTCCATCCAGCAAATTCATGTCTCTCCTGTTTAGAGACAAGGACGTCGTGTGGGAGGATGTTAAATGAACTTTATTTGCTCCAGAGAGCACGAACGTGGCGGGAAGGGCCGGGGGCAGCTGGTCACTTGCGGGTGGAGGGCAGGCCCCGGAGGTGGTAGATCCAGGAGCCCCCAGGGCAAGAGACCACCAGCCTGCTGGTGACAGGAGCCGGGCCGCCCGTGAAGGAAACGGTGATGGTGGTGCTGCTCTTGGCGCGCAGCATCTCGGGGGCCCTGACGGTGAAGGCCGGGTGCTTTACTGCATACTGGAACGCCGTGGCCTTCGAGAAGACGTTCCTGAAGGAGATGGAGGTGGTGCCGCCGGCTGGGATGAGGAAGGGGCCCTGGGGCTCAGGGGACAGCACAAGGCCGATGAGTGGGATGCAGTACTGCCCACCCAATGCGGAGCTGAGCCGCAGCGTGGCCTCGGCTTTGCCCAGCTGGCAGGGCGCAAAGGTCATTTCCACACTCAGGTCCGAGCCCCCAGCACTGGCGGGTGCCGCACTGATGGATTTTGCCGTCTGGAAGTCGGCACAGTCAGTCTGCGCAGGGGAGACAAGAGACCATGGCGGGTGGCTCACAGCAGCAGAGCCAGCACCTTGCGAAGAACACGATGGTCCCCTGGCCCTGGCCTGTCCCACCCACACCACACCCCTGGTGAGTGCCTGTCGTGAATGGGCATGAGAACTGTACCCAGCAGGGGTGACCCTGCACCCAGCCCCAAAACGCCTGACTGCCAGACCTGGACTGCAAGGGGGAAGCAAGCCCAGGCACCATGGGGCCTGCAAAAGCAGCTGCGACCAGGGCAGCAGACACGGGCCCACAAGGGAGGACAGTGCAGCTGGCGACAAGCCCACACCACTGGGAAGACCCCTGGGCTCACATGGCCACCTTGGCTCTGCCAGGCCCAGCCAGAGGCACTCGGACCCCTTGGTGGAGAAGGCTGGTGCTGGCCAGAGGAGCTGGCTCCCAGTCAGAGCCCTGGCAGCCTGCGCTCACCTGTAGGAGGTACTCGGTCTTCTGCTGGGCAAAATTCCGTATTTTGGTGGTGATGGTCTGATGGGAGCCCAGTGTGGTGTGGAAATACACGGGCTTCTCTGGCCTGCTCGAGGTGGCTTTCAGCTGCAGGTTGTAAGACGGAGAGCCCAAGTCGCTGCTGTGGAGCACCAGGTGCCCGGTGCTCTCACCCGTCTGCAGGGGCTGATACTCCAAGACAAGATCCGCCTGGGAGGACATCATTAATCCCATTGTGACATCACTGAACCCCATTGTGACATCATGGAACCCATTGTGACCTCATTGACGACGTTATGACATCATTGACGCCACTGTGACACCATTGACCCCATTGTGACATCCTTGTGAACTCATTGATCCATTGTGACATCTTTGACACCCATTGTGAGATTATGGACCCCATTGTGACATCATTGACCCCATTGTGAAGTCATTGACCACATCATGACATCATTCCCGTTATTGTGATGTCATTGACCCCATTATTGCATCATTGACCCCATAGTGACACCATTGTAACATGATTAATCCTATTGTGACATCATTGACCCCACTGTGACACCATTGACCCCATTGTGACACCATTGTACATTATTGATCCAATTGTGACATAACTGACCCCCAGTGTGACATCATTGACCCCATTGCAAACTCACTGACCCCATTGAGACAGCATTCTGACATCACTGGCCCCTTTGTGACTTCATTAACCCCATTGTGACCTTGTTGCCTCCATTGTGATATCATTGACCCCATTGTGACCCCACTGTGAAATAAATAATACCATTGTGTCATCATTAATCCCATTCTGACATCACTGACCCCCATTGTGATCTCATTGATCCTATTGTGACATCATTGACCCCATTCTGACATCATGGACCTCCTTGTGAACTCATTGACCCCATTGTGGCGTCACTGACCCCATGATGACATCTTTGACCCCATTGTGATCTCTTTGATCCCACTGTGACATCATTGAACCTATTGTGACCTCTTTGCCGCCCTTCTGACCTCATTGACCCCTTTGTGATGTCATTGAACTCATTGTGGACCCATTGGGACATCATTAATCGCATTGTGAAATCACTGATTGCATTGTGACCTCATGGACCCCATTCTGACCTCATTGCCACAATTGTGGCCCCATTGACCCAATTGTGATATCTTTGACCCCATTGTGACCCCATTGTGACATCACTGTCCCCATTGTGATATCATGGACCCCATTGTGACCTCATTGACGATGTTATGACGTCATTGACCCCACTGTGACCCCATTGACCCCGTTGTGATGTCATTGTGATCTCATTGATCCCATTGTGACCTCACTGACCCCATTGTGACATCATAGACCCCCATTGTGACCTCATTGACCCCATTATTATATCATTGACCCCATTGTGACCACGTTGTGACATCACTGATCCCTTTGTAACATTATTGCACTTATTGTGACCTCATGGACCCCATTGTGACCTCATTGATTCCATTGTGACATCATTGAACCCATTGTGACATCATTGTGAAATCATTGACCCCATTGTGACCTCACTGACTGCATTGTGCCCTCATTGACCCCATCGTGACATCATTGTGAACTCATTGATCCATTGTGACATCATTGACACCCATTGTGACATCATTGACCGCATTGTGATATCATCAATTCCATTGTGACATCACGGACCCCTTGTGACCTCATTGACCACGTTGTGACCCCCTTGACCCCACTCAGACCTCATTGACCACGTTGTGACCCCCTTGACCCCACTGAGACCTCATTGACCACGTTGAGACCCCATTGACGCCATTGTGACATCATTGACCCCATTCTGACATCATTAACCCATTGTGACCCCGTTGCATCCATTGTGATATCATTGACAGCATTATGGCATCATTGACCCAATTGTGAACTCATTGATCTCATTGTGATGTCGTTGACCTCCTTGTGACCCCATTGGGACATCATTAATCCCATTGTGGCTTCATTGACCTTATTGTCACATCATGAACCTTATTGTGACATCATTGACCCCACTGTGACCCCATTGACCCCATTGTGACATCATGGACCCTATAGTGACCTCACTGACCCAACTGTGATGACATTAACCACATTGTGACCCCACTACCCAATTGTAACATCACTGTGACATCATTGAACACATTGTTAAATCCCTGACACCTATTGTGACGTCATGGACCCCCTTGTGACCTCATTGACACCATTATGACATCATTGACCCCACTGTGACCCCAGTAACCTCCATAGTCACATCATTGTGACATTATTGATCCCATTGTGACATCATGAACCCCATTGTGATCTCATTGACACCATAGTGACCCCGCTGACCCCATTGTGACATCATTGTGACATGATTGATCCCATTGTGACATCCTTGACACCATTGTGACCTCATGAACCCCATTGTGACATCATTGACCTCATTATGACCTCATTGACCCCATTGTGATCCCATTGTGACATCATTGTTGCCCATTTGACATAATGGACCCCATTGTGATCTCATTGATCACGTTGTGACCTCATTGACTCCATTGTGACTTCATTGTAACATCATTGATCCCATTCTGATATCATTGACCCCATTGTGACCTCATTGACACCATTATGACATCATTGACCCCATTGTGACCCCAGTGACCCCCATTGTGACATCATAGTGACATCATTGATCCCATTGTGACATCATGAACCCCATTGTGACATCATGAACCCCATTGTGATCTCATTGACACCATAGTGACCCTGCTGACCCCATTGTAACATCATTGTGACATCATTGATCCCATTGTGACATCATTGACCCCATTGTGACCTCATGAACCCCATTGTGACCTCATTGACCCCATTATGACCTCATTGCCACCATTGTGGTGTCATTGATCCCATTGTGACATCATTGGCCCCATTATGACCTCATTGACCCCATTGTGACCCCATTGTGATCCCATTGACCCCATTGTGATCCCATTGTGACATCATTGACCCCCATTGTGACCTCATCGTGGCATCACTGATCCCATTGTGACCCCATTGACCCCATAGTGACATCATTGACCCCACTGGGAACTCCCTGACTCCATTATGGTATCATTGACCCCATTGTGACCTCATTGATCCGACTGTGATGTCATTGACCTCATTGTGACCCCATTGTGACATCATTAATCCCATTGTGACATCATTGTGGCATCATTGACCCCATTGATACCGCATTGACCACCCCATTGTGACATCATTGACCGCATTGTGAAGTCCTTGGCACCATTGTGACCTCATTCACCCCCCAATGTGACATCACTGACCCCATTGGGACGTCTTTGACCCCCCTATGGGGAAACTTTCACTCCCCATTTCCTTCCACAAGCCCAAAATGGAAAAATGTCTGGTTTCAGCTAGGCAGAATGTGCGATTCCAGCTCTCCATGGAGATGCACTGGCTCTGCTGCCCCCAAACCATCAGAAATGGTTCCAAGGGAAGGCCCTGTGCTGAAGCACCCTCAGGAAGGATGAAGTGTGTGTGAAGGGGGGGCTGTAGGGTAGGATGTTTGCACCCCACCTTCTCAAACCTATTTCTCCTCCTATTTCTGCTGACCAGAGCGCTTCCCTCTTTCCCAACCAGGTGCTCTCAGAAATAGCAGAGCCTTTGCCATGCTCTGCCCCCAGTTTGGCACAGGGCTAGCCCACAGGACACACGCACCCCCTCTTTGGTGTACAACAGCAGCTGCCCCAGGCTCAGTGCTCACAAGAAGGTGAAGGCGGTAGAAGGCTCTCACGGCCCTGGAGATGTCTTTTTTTCCTCAGGACTTAGTGCCTGGGCTCTCCTTCAGAGATGGGTCATGTTAGCACCGAGCTGAGCACACAGGAGAGCCTGGGAGTGCAGCAGTTAGCACAAACCTGGCCCTGGCTGTTCACTGTCTTCTGGTCTCAGAGGTGCCCCCAGAGCATCCCCAGGGGCTCCCTGCTGCCTGGCCCTGGGCTGGGCTGGAGACTGCCCATGGCAAACAGCGACTCAATACAAACCCCAGTGTGCCCTTGTGACAGCCACCGGAATAATAACACAGCTGTGTCTGAAGAGGGGAAGCCAGTACCCACAAGCAGAGGGGGCTGGAAAGCGGCACCCTGTGCTCTGGCCCAGGAATCAAACACAGGGAAGGCAGATGTGAACACAGACTGTTTATTTGAAGTGGGAACATAAAGAGGGGATGGGGGGTGCGGTGAGGGGTGGGAATTACTCCTCTAGAGCACTGCTAGGAAGGAAGTGTCACGGTAAGCTCTCTTCTGGCCCCTACATGGAGGGGGTGTCCCTGCAGAGCCCTGGGGGTTTCTCTTCCCTTGGACCCTCTGCATATTTTCTTCACCTTCTTGATCCTGCAGTCCCGCGATGCCTTCAGGAAACAGACTATTCTGACCTTGATCCAGCTCTGCCACGGAAACGCTCTTTGTCTGTTGGCATTCAGAACCTGCTTCTGGCACCTGGAGAAAGGACACTGATCTTAGTTCAGGGTTGTTCTTGCAGCTTCCTCATGGCTTCAGCCCCATCCTCTCTTTTTATGGCAGCACTTGATATGACACAGAAGACTGCACCAGCACTAGGTGCTGGAAATAGAGCATGGTCTTCCAGACAGCTCTGGCCCTTTCAGAGAAGTAACTCCCCTTGATACTCTCTCGGGCCTCCCTTTCACCTCTTTTCACAGGTAGCCAGTCTCAGAGAGCAGACAGCTAGCAAGAATTTTGTGCCAAGCAAGGATGGAGAAGAAAGAAGCTGGGGAACTGTAAACCAGACAGAACTCAACTAGACAAACCTAAGGGAGAAAGTAAAACCGCTGGAGAACAGCAACCACAAGATCAGGAACAAGAGAGGGACGGTATTCTGAACACCCTTTCCCACTTGCTCTTACCTGACACAGAAGAGTAAATATGCATGTTGGCAGAGAACTGTCTTGAGACAGTTCTCTGCCTGTCTTGAGAACAAAGAGCCGCAGAGTCATCGTTCACCTCCTACAAATGCCTGAGGTCGGCCTGCAAAAAAAGGCAACACCATCTTTGGATGAAGTGCAGAGTTTAGGGAAAAAAACACAGACAGGACACTGCTGAAGGACACAACACACAAACACAAATCAAAACAAGTACCCCCTGAGAATTTTCCCTAAGAACAGTGCTTGCCAGGAGCACCTGCATCACCCTTTCTCTTCATCGGCACTGATATTTATACTGCTGGAAACAAAGTTGACTTGTACCTTTATGAAGCAGTAATAGTGTCCTGCCGAGGGCTGAAACCTTTGCGTACCAGGACAGCATACAAGGAATAGAGCAGTGGTTCTCCAAGTGCTTGACACATGTATGTGCCAAGGTCCAAGTATTCCGGATATTGCACAAACTAAAGAGACACCAAGAAGACACAAAAATTATCTTAAGAGTCTCTAGGAAACAGCCAGAGAAAACTTTGTCACCAAACATAGGCTAGAGGCGGGAGAGAGAGAGAAACAGATCTTCATGGCCCATCAGAAGTGGGTATTGACATCTCTGGCACTGAAGTGGCAGAAAACTCTTCTTGGCCAAACTAGCTCTTGACACAAACAGCAGGTGCTTATCTTCACACTGGAGCTTCCCTCTTACCACAGGGGAAAGAGCAAGGCCCAGCTATTGCCCTGACGTTTCTCAGATGTCTGCTCGACAGCATCATCTGCAGCCACTAACAACTTCCAAACAACGATTCATTTGCCTTTGGGGAATGTCTCCTTCCAGGCAGACAAAGTGGCAGCGCACTCGTATACGTACCTTGGTCACCTTTCTGCCAGAGAAAGGATCAAATCTCTTCTAAGCACGGTATCAGGACATTCGAAGAACGATGCATTGTAAGCCTCTTGGATGCAGCAGCCAGCTGTTCACACCTTGAAAACAAGCACGGATCCAACAGTTGCAACCTATCTTCTCACCAGTCCACCCCCCCATCCAACAAAAGCAAATAATTCCGAACAGGTTTCAAGGATCACATGTGCCTACGCCTCTCAAAGCATGTTTTCTCGCATAATAGCAGTCGTCTTTTCATGAACCCGTACAGTGCTCGTCAAGCTTTCTAGCATGGAGAAGACTGTGGGCTGTAAGAGGCCAGCCCTGCAGCAAAACAATGGTAGTGCCAGCTGTCTACCACTGCTTGCCCAGAGACTTGGGCAAGAGTGACTTCATGCACCCTTTTGGCCAAAAGAATCTGGGCAAATCAACATGTTGCCACACCACCATAAAGCTATGCTATCCCTGTCTTTAGTGTCTGGACACCCTGAGCAAGGCAGCTCTGATTACCTAAACACACACCAATGCTATGCACAGACACCACAAGCAACATGACATGAGAAGACTGCACGAGAACGACTCCATAGGCGAGATGCTGCCGGCAGAAAAGCCCTACGGCACCATGGTGGCACCGATGATCTATAGTGGCCCCAGGAAAAAGAGGCTGCTTGGAAACATCAGTGAAGCGACAGAGACAGATCCGCTCTTTAAGCTATAATCGCAAGGTGAGAAGGGCTCAACAGGCGCTATGCCAGTGAGGTGATGCATTGGAGACTCGTGAAGGCTACTGAGGTGCCTGTGGACCACAAAGACCTATGGAGCTGCCAAGACCATAGGAAGGTACAGTAGAAGACAGGCTGCACAAAGTACACAACAACAGGGGCACGACCCTGCCCTGCCCGCGCCGGTCTTGCTCTGAAAAGGAACCCGCTCCCTTTGCCTGCCCAAGGGGACTGTCTTGGACAGCCCTCTCCCCCACGCTCCATTTGAAACCCCTCCCTGCAACTCCCCACCTCATCCCTTGCCCCCACCGTTCCCTTTCCCCTGTCATCCCCACAGCGTTCCCATGACTGCTTGATCAGAGGTGACTGTACGACCACTGCCTAAACAGTGCAGACGTACCAACACATTCACCACAGACTCCTTTCACTCTCCCACCTACTCCGACTCTAAGCCTCTGGGCAGATCAGTTCTAAGCCACAGACCCTGGCACTAGACAGAACAGTGCAGACGGTGCAGCTCAAAAAGGAGAGAAAACTCTCGGCAACAAGAATGACACCCAGATCCGAGACTGTCTGTCAAGAAGACCTATGGGGCCACCAGGGTGAGGCAAGGAGGCTCTACAGCAGCTCCAGAAAAAGAATGAAGGAAACAATATCGAAGAAGGAAACTATATGAAATTATAAGGGGGGAAGGAAGGGGAGAAAGCAAGGGAGAAAGCAAAATGAAATTAATTTAAATGCAGGAATGGAATGAAATTAAATGGTGGAATTAGGAAAGACTTGGGTTGGAAGGGACTTTAAAGCTCATCCAGTTCCAGGTCCCTGCCATGGGCAGGGACACCTTCTACTAGGCCACATACAGGGGAAGCTCCCTTAGTCAGACATGGTAGCCCGTAATGACAAAACATGGCTCTTCGCATCAGTTTTCTGCATGTTCACATTAGTTCTTTTAGTCAGACACAGAAATCAAAGTCATCTCTTCTTCTGTGGTAGAAGTAATCAATCTTTGAAGGAGGACAACAAAAAGAAGTTAAAGCAGGTCCTTTTATCCTTATAAGATGCTTACCACAGAAGTGTTTCTCATATCAAATGTTCTTCTCTACCCTAAAGGGTCCCCATTTCCTCTGTTCCCAAAGCTGTTGATGGGGTTTCAGAGAAAGAAACACGCAGTACAGAGTCTGAGGGCTTTGAATGGAGAACGTTTACCAAACACTATAAAGGCAAATCAAGCAGAGAGCAAACCTTAAAGGGAAAACCTGGGAGCCAAAGGACTAACACCACCCCAGTAAAACTGTCCTAAGTACATCAAGGACCACAAGCCTGGAGGCTGATGATGGCTCTTGGATGGGCTTCCCTCCCCCAGATGAAAACACCTCTTAGCTCTCTGTGCTCAGCCCAAGGAAGGAAAGGTGACAGCCCCCCCACCTTGACATCCGTAGGCATGCCTCTAGAAGGGCTCATTTCTTGTTGCTTTAGAGACACTGCCTGGCCAGTTACACCACCTACAACATTCTGACTTCGTGCACCCCTACCCACACCAAGCTGGGACACGCTAAATGAATGTGGAGGCTCAGGTGAACTTTCACACACACACACTGCTACCACTGCAGCTACTGACATTTAGCTGTCGCCTTGAAGCTGCCCCAAGGGTCAGGGCGTAAGGTTCTTGTTCTATGGAGGTACTACGGAAGACATTTCTGGTGACAGAGTATTTCAAATAGGTAAAGCACAGCAGAACATGGTGTTGACAACCTGATGAGAATCGTCCCCCAGGCGTATCAGCAACAAGAACTAAGGTGGTCAATTTAAGTTGCCTTTGAGTTACATCCCCATTAAAATACACCACCACCAGACACTTCTCTAAAGTGAAGGCTGACAGCAGCGTACAAGGACAGTCCTTTTCTGGACACCTCACTCCTGGGCAGAAATCCCAGAGACTTCATTTAATGCCAGTAATCCAAGGAGCTACAATACGCTTTTTAACGCCAGCACAGCAAACAAAAAGTGACACGGAAACCCCTGAGGCACTAGCGAGCAGCACAAGGGCTCCCGCTGAGCCACTACCCCTCACAAACCAGACACCTCTTAAAAAGAGGTTCCTGCAAAGAAGCCACAGGCAGAAGATAACCCTGGGAAGTCCAGCACAAGCAACCAATGTAGAAACGGCACCGCTGACCCTCCTCTGCTCCTCCCACGAGCTCTTTACCAGCCACACAAAGAGGCAAAATCAAGGATGAACAAATCAGATCTGAGAAGAATTTGGCCCCCAAAATTCAACAAGATCAAGAAGCCTGTCTGAAATAGAATTCACACCCACTGTCGTGTAGGATGAGTCTCGCCCTCAGCACATGCTGTGCCTTGACACGGTAGCTGACTGTGTCAAGTCACTGCCACAGGCAGATGTTCAAACCCAAAGCATCCAGAACAGGCAGACAAACCTCTACCGTTTTTCAGCAACGTTTCAAGTCACACAATAGTCAGTCAAGGTCTTTACAAAACATCCCTGAAGAAGAACAGAAGCCTCTTTGGCAGTTTCTCCCTCAAATGCAATACCAAAAAGCCACACACCCTTGAGGAAACACTTGTCCTTCCGGGTGGCTGGTGTCTTACCAGGGCTCTTCCCCAAGGCAGCAATGACCACGGATGTGGGGGTCTCCAAACTTCAGGACACAGTCCTCCGGCAGTCACCAGCTGTGGGCCAGAGTCCTCCCACTGATACAGAGGGTTGACCCATGTACAGGGGGGTTGTACAGGGAGGTTAGAAGAATTCGATTGCTTAAGCAAAGGTATTGTCTGTACCTATCATGCCTACTAAGCAGAACAAAGGCCTAGCTATTGATAAGGAAAAGCAGACACTTGGTTCTATTGACAAGGAAAAGCAGACACCTGATTCTACCGATAAGCACCTATTGATAGGGAAAAGCAGACCCCTGAATCTACTGTAAAGGGGGAGAAGCAGATGGTTTATGGCTGGGACCAAATCCTAAGGCCATATGTGTGAAGACTGAAAGGTGAGAAGTTCAAGAAGAGGAAGACTCATTTACTTCATCTTGAAGACCCCTACCCACAGGAGGAAGACTCATTTACTTCATCTTGAGACCCCTGCCCATGACTAGAGGGGGCACTGCGCAGGCCCAAAGGACCTTCTAGCTCGCTGTAATACGAAGCGGGGATAGGACATGAATATGTATAGGCGTATGGTGCAACCTTATAAATGTAGAGGGAAACAACACTGGGGCACGCATGACTTTGAGGAATTATCCCCGTGCGTCTCAGCGCTGAATAAAAAGCATACCTACTTTACAACTTTAACGAGTTGTGGAGTCAATCCGCGTATCACCACACCCAGCAGTGCCCCTCGCTCTCTTCCCCTGCCTGACTCCCTGCCTTTAGTTTCTAATTCCCCCCTGTGTGTTGTGGAGCCTGTTGCTATTTCCCCCTTCTCCAAATGTCTCTCTCCCACTCCCTTCTCTTCTTTCAAGCCTTGCTTTCCCTCTCTGTCTTGCAGCCTGCCTCCCCCGCTCCCCCTGCATTCCCTCCTCGCCAGGCCGTGCTTCCCTCTGGGCTCCATCCTGCTCCCCGCCCTTTGGAGGCCGTCGCTGCTCTCTCCCTCTCCTCCTCCTCCCCCCGACCCACACTGCTGCTGCCCCTCAGCCTCTCCGGCTCGCTCCTGCCCTGCTCCTCCCCGTGCTCACTCCCCGCGGCCCCTCCCACCCGCTCCCCCTGCTCCCTCGGGCCTATGCCCAGGGGACGGTGGCCCAGCAGGGCCTGGCAGCAGGAGGAGCGCCCCAGGGCATGCTGGGAGCTGTAGTGCTAGGGCAGGGGCTGCCGGCGGCCATGTTGGTGTTGGGTGTTGCAGCTTCTGCTGGGGCTGCGGCCCAGCTCAGGGGAGGGCCGGGGCCGGGGCCAGCGCTGAGGCGAGCGAGCCCCTGGGGAGATGGAGACAGCCCCGCTGTGGGCACAGGCACCGGGCACCCCGCCTGCCAGAGCCCCCCGAGCTGCCCCAGCCCGGCCTGCGCCCTGCAGCTGGCCCTGGGCCTGCCCAGGGGGAAAGGGAGAGCACAGAGAGGCAGAGGAAGAAGGGCCTGGGCTGAAGAGTTTCCCCGGCAGGACGGAGAGCGGGAGCTGTGGTGAGTGCCCAGCCCTTGGGGCCGTATCTGCCTCTCATCTCTCCAAGCTGCCCGCTCCCTTTTCCCTTGCTGTCATTTGTTTCGCTTCCCCATACCTCTCTTCTATTACTGTGCTGTCCTCCACGTCCCTCTGTTCTTCAAGTCCTTCTTTCTCTCCCACTCTACCAGCCCCTTCTGCTTGTTGCAGCTCATTCTGTATCCCACTGGCCCTGTCTTTCTCCCTGCCTGCTTCTCCTCTCCCTGGCTGTGTCTGCTGCTCCCAGACCCTTCCTCCATCGCTCTGCAGGGCTTCTGCTACTTCTCGTTCTTTCTGCATCCCTCTGAGCTGCTCGTTTCTCCTGCACTTCTCTTTCTCTCAGTTGTTATTCTTGTTTGTTGCTCTGGTTTTCAAATCATAGAATAGTGAGGGTTGGAAAGGACCTTAAGATCATCCAGTTCCAAACCCCCCTGCCTTGGTCAGGAGGACCTCACATTAAACCATGTCACCCAAGGCTCTGTCCAGGCTGGCCTTGAACACCGCCAGGGATGGAGCATTCACAAGTTCCTTTGGTGCCCTGTGCCAGCGCCTCAGCACCCTCACAGGGAAGAGCTTCTGCCTTATATCTAAGCTAAACTTCCCCTGTTTCAGTTTGAACCCGTCACCCCTTGTCCTGTCACTCCAGTCCCTGATGAAGAGCTGCTCTCCATAGAATCACAGAACAGTTAGGGTTGGAAAGGACCTTAAGATCATCAGGCTCCAACCCCCCTGCCATGGGCAGGGACACCTCACTCTAAACCATATTACCCAAGGCCTCATCCAACCTGGCCTTGAACACTGCCAGGGATGAAGCATATCATCCTTGTAGTCTCTCTGCAGAGGCTGGAAGCTGCTCTGAGATCTCCCCGCAGCCTTCTCTTCTCCAAGCTGAACAGCCCCAATGTTCTCAGTGTTTCTCCATATGGGAGATGCTCCAGCCCCTGATCATCCTCGTGGCCTCCTCTGGACTTGTTCCAACAGCTCCATGTCCTTATGTTGAGGACACCAGAACTGCACACAGTGCTGCAAGGGGTTCTCAGAAGAGCTGAGTAGAGGGGCAGGGTCAGCTCTGTGGACCTGCTGGTCACACTCCTTTTGATGCAGCCCAGGATGCAGTTGGCTTTCTGGGCTGGAAGCGCACACTGAAGCCGGCTCATGTTCACTTTCTCATCGACCAGCACTGCCTGGTCCTTCCCCGCAGGGCTGCTCTGAATCTCTTCTCTGCCCAACCTGTAGCTGTGCCTGGGATTGCTCCGCCCCAGGTATAGGAGCTTGCATTTGGCTTGGTTGAACTTGATGAGGCTGGCATTGGCCAGCTCTCAGGCGTGTCAAGGTCCCTCTGGATGGCATTCCTTCCCTCGAGCGCATCGACTGAACCACCCAGCTTGGTGTTGCTAGCAAGCTCTCCCTGCCCCTATTTCTTTTTTACCTACTCACCTTTCCTCTACCCACCACGTCTTTTGGTGATCTCTGTCAATCCCGTAGTCCTTCCTTCTCTGCCCTGCTCCCTCTCCCTCTGTTTGCCTCTCTTCCTCTTTCCATGCTGCTTCTTTCTCCATCTCTGTGCAGATGCCTACCCTTTTTTTCCTCTCATGTCCTTCTTTCCCTTTTTTCTGTCTTTCTCTCTATCCCATTCCCTGTTCCATCCTTTCTTGCTAAGCCTCTCTGTCCAGCTGGCTGTGCCTTCTTTCACTCTTGATCTGGAATTTTTCTTTCCCCTCTCTTGTCCTGATGCCCAGCAGTTGGTTTTGTCCTCCAGTGCTGCCCTGCTCTCTCTTCCTTCTTTCTCTGTCATTCTGGCCTGCTCTCTTCCACAGTATCACAGTATCACAGTATGTTAGAGATTGGAAGGGACCTGAAAAGATCATCCAGTCCAATCCCCCTGCCGGAGCAGGAACACCTAGATAAGCTTACACAGGAAGGTGTCCAGGCGGGTTTTGAATGTCTCCAGAGAAGGAGACTCCGCAACCTCCCTGGGCAGCCTGTTCCAGTGTTCCGTCACCCTCACTGAGAAGAAGTTTCTTCTCAAGTTTAAGTGGAACCTCTTGTGTTCCAGTTTGTACCCATTGCCCCTTGTCCTTTCATTGTTTGCCACTGAGAAGAGCCTGGCTCCATCCTCGTGACACTCCTCCTTTATATATTTATATACACTAATAAGGTCACCCCTCAATCTCCTCCAAACTATAGAGGCCCAGCTCCCTCAGTCTTTCCTCATAAGGGAGATGCTCCACTCCCTTAATCATCTTAGTTGCCCTGCGCTGGACTCTCTCCAGCAGGTCCCTGTCCTTTTTAAACTGAGGGGCCCAGAACTGGACACAATATTCCAGATGAGGTCTCACCAGGGCAGAGTAGAGGGGAAGGAGGACCTCTCTCGACCTACTAACCACCCCCCTTCTAATACACCCCAGGATGCCGTTGGCCTTCTTGGCCACAAGGGCACAGTGTCGGCTCATGGTCACCCTGTTGTCCACTAGGACCCCAGGTCCCTCTCCCCTACACTGCTCTCTAACAGGTCATTCCCCAACCTATACTGGAACCTGGGGTTGTTCCTGCCCAAATGCAGGACTCTACACTTTCCCTTGTTATATTTCATCAAGTTATTCCCCGCCCAACTCTCCAGCCTGTCCAGGTCCCTCTGGATGGCAGCACAGCCTTCTGGCGTGTCGGCCACCCCTCCCAGCTTAGTGTCATCAGCAAACTTGCTGATAGTACACTCAATTCCCTCATCTAAATCATTCATGAATATATTAAATAATACTGGTCCCAGTACTGACCCTTGAGGCACTCCACTAGATCCAGGCCTCCAACTAGACTCCGCCCCACAGACTACAACTCTCTGGCTTCTCTCCTTCAGCCAGTTCACAGTCCACCTCACTACCCGATCATCCAGACCACACTTCCTCAATTTAGCCGCAAGGATGCTGTGGGAGACCGTGTCAAACGCTTTGCTGAAGTCAAGGTAGACCACATCCACCGCTCTGCCATCATCCATCCACTGTGTTATTTCCTCATAAAAGGCTACGAGATTGGTCAAGCATGACTTCCCCTTGGTGAAGCCATGTTGACTGCTCCTCATAACCCTCTTATCCTTGATATGCCTTAAGATGGCACCAAGGATAAGGTGTTCCATCACTTTCCCAGGAATGGAGGTGAGGCTGACCGGTCTATAGTTACCCGGGTCCTCCTTCTTGCCCTTTTTGAAGACAGGAGTGACATTTGCTTTCCTCCAGTCCTCAGGCACCTCTCCCGTTTCCCAAGACTTGGTAAAGATGATGGAGAGCAGTCTAGCAATGACCAGTTCCCTCAGCACCCGCGAGTGCATCCCATCTGGACCCATGGATTTATGGATGTCCAGATTGCTCAACTGGTCTCTAACCCATTCCTCATCGACTAAGGCAAACCACTCTGTTGACCTGACTTCATCTGAGGTCTCAGCGGTACAGGGCTCTTCAGGACTGCCTCCAGCAGAGTAGACAGAGACAAAGAAGGCATTCAGTAACTCTGCCATCTCTGCATCTTCTGTCACCAGGGCACCCGTCCCGTTCATCAGCGGGCCTACATTGCCTCTGGTGTTAGTTTTATCTGCCATGTATTTGAAAAAGGTCTTTCTGCTATCCTTGACCCCTCTCGCCAGCTTTAATTCCAAGGAGGCCTTAGTCATCCTAGCTGCCTTCCTACATCCTCTAGCAGCAGCCTTATATTCCTCCCAAGTGGCCAGCCCTTCCTTCCATGACCTGTAAACTCTCCTCTTCCACTTCAGCATACCCAGCAACTCCCTATTTAGCCACGCAGGTCTCCTGGCCCTCTTCCTTGACTTCCTACGTGTCGGGATGCTCTGATCTTGAGCTCAGAAAAAGCAGTCCTTGAATGCCAACCAACTGTCTTGGGCCCCTTTACCTTCAAGCAGCCTAGCCCATGGGATTTCCCCTAGCAATTGCTTGAAGAGGCCAAAGTTTGCCCTGCTAAAGTCCAGGGTTGCGATTCTACTTGCTATTCTACTGACCCTACCACACAAGATCCTGAATTCTACCATCTCGTGGTCGCTGCAACCAAGGCAGCCCTCAACCTTCACTGCTTCGATCAGACCCTCCTTGTTAGTGAGGATGAGATCCAGCAGCACACCTCTCCTGGTTGGCTCATCCACCATTTGCATGAGGAAGTTATCATCCATACACTGGAGGAACCTCCTGGACTGCGGCTGGGTTGCCGAGTAGTCCTTCCAGCAAACATCAGGGAAGTTAAAATCCCCCACGACGACCACGGCCTGTGACTGTGAGGCCGCTCTCAGCTGCCTGTAGAAGGCCTCGTCAACTTCCTCACCCTGATCCGGTGGCCTGTAACAGACCCCCACAACAGTATCGCCCCTGCCAGCCTGCCCCTTAATTCTCACCCACAGACTCTCGACTCGCTCATCATCTGTCCCCGGACAGAACTCAACACATTGTAGCTGCTCTCGCACATAAAGAGCAACCCCACCACCCCGCCTGGCTGGCCTGTCTTTCCTGAAAAGGACATAGCCCTCCATGACTATATTCCAGTCATGTGAGCTGTCCCACCACGTCTCTGTAATTGCCACCAGGTCATAATCTCCTGATTTAACACAGGTTTCTAGCTCCTCCTGCTTATTTCCCATGCTGCGTGCATTGGTGTACAGACATTTCAGGAAGCAAGCTGAGCACACCGATTTCACCCTAGGATTACAGGAGACCTCCCAGTCTTCATCAATTCTGGAGCGCTGTCCCACCGGGGCAAGCCCAGCTACAAACCCATCCCCCTTCGAATCTAGTTTAAAGCTCTCCAAATGAGCCCTGCTAATTCTTGCCCCAGCATTCTTTTGCCTCTGTGTGATAAACCTTTCCCACATGCCAATGTCCAGACTGGTGCCCTATAAAACCAGCCGTTATCAAAGAATCCAAAGCCCTGCCTGCAGCCTCGAAGCCAATCGTTTATGGACTGAATTTTCCCATTCAGTCCCACATCATCAACAGAAGATGGAAGGAGCGAAGAGAAGATCACCTGAGCCCCAGAGTCTTTCACCATCTGCCCCAAGGCCCTGTAGTCTTTCTTCATCCCTCTCAGACTGTGGGAAGCAGCTTCCCCCTCACCTGTCTGGAAGACCAGCAGCGGGTAGTAGTCTGTCGGGCGCACCAGGTTGGGGAGCGCCCTGGTGATATCCCTGATCCGGGCTGCAGGCAGACTACACACTTCCCTATGATGAGGGTCAACTCTGCATATCGGGCCCTCTGTTCCTTTCAGAATGGAATCACCCACTACAATGACCCTTCTTTCTTTCTTACCAGAGGCAGTCTTGAGGTGTGAAGTCGACCGCTTTTTCCCATGTGGCCTTGTAGGTGGGCCTTGCACCACATCCTCCCCCACCTCTCCTTCAAGATCCAGGACCTCAAACCTATTACGGAGGGACACCTGGGGAAGCGGGGCAGGAAGGGAGGAGGGTTGCCCACGACGCCAAATCGGAACTCACTTCCAACCCTCATCATCTTTTTGGTCCCCTACCTCTGGGCGACAGCTACAGGGCAGGGGCTGTCTCGGGCCATCCCCCTCTGTCTGAGAGGGCAGGGGGTCCATCCCCTTTTGGGGGGTATCTCCCTGGCGCCGTTCCAACTGGCCAGCCAGGGAGTTACTCCAGCAGTCGATCTCCCTTTCACACTCCCTGATGCTCCTCAGCGTCTCAACCTCCTCCTTAAGTTCAGCCACCAAGCTAAGCAGATCTTCTACCTGCTCACACCTCACACAGGTGGAATGCTGTCCTCCCTCCCCCGGCAGCAGCAGGCTGTGGCACTCCCTGCATCCAGAGACCTGTATAGCCACGGTTAGGGTCGGGGTCTCCGTCTGAGTTGCTACAGCCCTCTTACTGCTAGCTCTCTTTCTGGAGATGACCATATTGGTCAGCAAAACGACCTCCCTGTTCTTCCCTGGG